>NC_134569.1:248016607-248626329 GCF_050947875.1 Dermacentor variabilis | reverse complement strand
ACAATGTGCAATCTGGGGTAGTTCTTGATTCTAGGTTTTTTTTCCGACGTCAATGTAAGTTGACTTATCAGAAAGCGGGAGGCCAGACTGGCCAAGAAAGTCTGCAGTGTTGTTGAGAGCTTGTTGCATCATTCTTGATTTCTGTACAAGATAGCTTTGCCATAGACTGTAGTGCACCATAGGCTGTAGTACTTCTTGTAGTATTCCCGTGTTTTTGGTGGGAGTGGGCCAAATGTACCTCCAATTCTCACCTGGAATTTTCTGTCTTTCAGAAAGTTACTGTTTAACCTAAGTGCTCAAACAGAAATTTGTTTGCTCATCGTTCCTCTTATTACAGTAGCATGAGGTACTGCTGTTCAAAGCCTCTTCACTCTCTTCATTCTTTCATAAACGGTATTACAAAATGCCCTGCAATAAAGTTTCTGCTGCTTTTGGAGAACTCGTATCTGCCAGAAGGGACAAATCTTGAAAAATGTTTTCCTTGTGAGCGACACCAGAGGAACTGAAAGCCGACTTATGGACGCGCACGCAGGGTGTCACCGTCCACAGCGCCTGAAGACTAGGCAAGACCAAGACGGCTGTCATCACCTTTGACGGACCCATCACACCGAAACATGTCATCAACTGCGGAGCCGAGTACAAGTGCTACCCGTACCGGCCCACAAGACAAACCTGCTACGTTTGCTGCCAACAAGGTCACCGCTCCGACTTGTGCCCCACACTGGACGCCAAGGCTTGCAAACAGTGCGGTATGCAGAACCCGCCAAACGATCACCAGTGTACCCCGAGATGCCTGATCTGCGGAGGCAACCACGCTACCGGATCGAGGGAGTGCCAAGACCGACTAAAGAAAGCCAGGGAGCTGCGAGGCAAGACCAACGGCCGCCACAACGGCGGCGGACGCGAGAGCAGACGCCGCAGCTGGGACGGCCGCGGCAAGAAGCCGAGGTGGTTCAGCTCGGAGGGGGAGACCTCGCGGAGCCGCTCGAGATCCCGGGCGTCGCAGAGCCGTTCACGGAGCCGGTCGCGGTCCTTCCCGCCCCTGCCGCCCCCGGCCATCAAGGGAAGCAGCCAGCATCAGCAGCAGCAGAAGACGAAGAAGGAGCCTACCCGAAAGAGCGGCGGCGTCAAGGTGAGCTGGGGAGCCGAAAACCCCTGGTTTGCTCCGCACTCGGGTGGGGTAGCTGCCAAACAGAACAACACACACAGCAACCGCAAACAGCCTAGACAGAGGACGCGGTGTAAATAGCGCTGAGACACGAATTAGAGCTATCACACGCTAGGCAGAAAGAGCTAGAACGCCAAATAGCAGAGCTAACGAAGGCAGTGCGAGACCTCAGGTCGAACAGCCCTCCGCAGCCACAAACCGCACAAACCCAAGCCCCATCGCAAGCAGGCAACGAGGATTTCGCCAAGTTTCAAGCAGAGATTCAGCAAATGATGCAGCAGATGATGCACCGCCAGCAGCAATAAATGCAGTAAGTGCAATTACAAGTCACAGAGCTCCGGAGCAGCATCCGCAAAATTTACCGAGAACATTAGAGAGAAGGCCTACCACCGCCCCGCGCTGGCATATCCCTAGCCGACACATCCACAAACAACACCGAGGCTTAAACATGGCCAGTACAACTTTAAGCAAGCAAGAAACCTTAGATTTATGGCAAAGGAACTGCAGAGGCTACCGTAAGAAGCAGGGACTCCTCCAACAATACATTCACACACAACAAACACCGCCCGACATCATAGCGCTTCAACAGACGGGCACCACACCAACGCTCGCAGGATACACGTGTTACGAGACTAAAGAGAAAGGAAGAACGGCAACTCTAGTCAGCAAGGCACTCATCGCAATAAGCCACAACAGGATAGCCGACGTAGAGCATGTGATAGCAGAAATTATACAAAAGTAGAAAAGAAAGAGGGGCAATATCTTTATTGTAAATGCATACTGCCCCTCGAAACAGAGGAAGGCAAAGTTCTACGAGCTTTTGCACGGCGCACGCAAACTAGCGAAAGACAACACGCTAATCATCCTAGGAGATTTTAATGCCATGGACAAAAGCTGGGGATACCAAACAGCAAACCCAAAAGGCAAAACGCTAGCGGAGGCAGCAGAGAACACCGACTGCAACCCCCTCGCAGACCCAGACACTCCAACCAGAATCGGAAACAGCGTTAGTACCGACACCTTCCCCGACCTCACGTTCAGACGAGGAGCGGAACAAGCAGTGTGAGAGAACCTGTTAGAGAACCTGGGTAGTGACCACTACATACTCAAGACGCAAGTAACCTCGGACAGGCTAAAGCGTCAACTGGGATCGGCAAAAATTACGGACTGGAGCGCTTTTCGAGAGGCATGCGATGGGAATCTCGCCGAGAAAGGGATCCAATCGATAGAAGAGTGGGGAAACATGCTCAATGAAAAACAGCTCAAGTACACCAAAGAAATAGCGCGAACGACGCAGACGCCTGAGGTAGACGCCAGGCTGTTCAAGCTGTGGGAAGATAGGCGCGGGCTCACCAAGAGGTGAAAGAAACAAAAATACAACAGGAAGCTAAAGCTTAAGATCGCAGAAGTCACAGCGAAAGCAGAGGAGTATGCGGCACAATCGACAAGGCAAAATTGGCAGCAATTCAGCCACTCCCTCAGCGGAACTTTGAGCACAGCTAGGACGTAGAATATCCTCAAGGCTCTCATAGATCCAAGCAAGACCAAGGCAGAAAAAAACAAAGCCATCTACCGGTTCATCCACCAGTTCGAGGGACCAGACTTGGAACTCCTGGAGGAGGTACGCGTTAAGTGCTTCGGGGACACAAACCCAGCAGCTTACGCAGAGCGCTACCGGGGAAGAGAAACCGATAACCTGGACAGACCCATCACGCGAGAAGAGGTGTACGCAGCGATTCGAAACACAACCAGAAACACGGCCGCTGGTGCAGATAAGATCAATAACGCACTTATCCGCAACCTCAGTGATGAGTTAGTCGCAGAATTAACCGACTTTCTCAACAAGCACTGGGAAGCGGAGACCGTCCCCGAGGAGTGGAAGCATGCGGAGGTAGTCATGCTTCCTAAACCGGGCAAGAAACTGCAAATTGAGAACCTCAGACCTATCTCGCTCACATCGTGCCTGAGAAAACTGTACGAACAAGTGGTGACGCTGAGACTACAACAGTACATGGAGGACAACGAACTGTATCCCCTCAGCATGTTCGGCTTCAGAGCAAAATTATCGACCCAAGACGTACTGCTTCAAATCAAAGAAGTACTCGGGAACGTCCCCAGGAGCGGGTAGAATATAATAATGGCATAGGATATCAAGGGGGCTTTGACAATGTAAGCCACGAGGCTATCCTCACGGGTATGAACGACCTGAACTGCGGGAGGGGAGTCTGCTGCTACGTCAAAGCCTTCCTTTCAAACAGAACGGCAACGATTCGCCTGGGAGAGCTCCGATCAGAGAAGTTCCTTACTCCAAACAAAGGGACCCCTCAAGAGTCGTTCATCTCCCCCACGCATTTCAACATAGCCATGATTGGCTTGGCAAAATAGTTTAAAAAGCCGACGGCATACACCATGCCATGTGTGCCGACGACATCACCGTCTGTGTTAACACAGGCTTGCTCAGAGAGAAAGAAGAGAAGTTACAAGAGCAGCCACCTGCGTAGAGGACTATGTCAGAGCTAGCGTGCTCCACTGAGAAGTCCGAGCTCCTGATAGTTTGGAGAGCAAAGCAAAACCGCACAGTCCCCACCAGCGACAAGTTAAAGCTCAACGTCTACCTCGAGGGGAAACCGATACCGGAAAAGACGCTCATCAGAATCCTGGGGATGTGGATGCAGTCAAACCAACGCTGCACCCACACCCTCGCCCTACTCGACCAACGAATCGGGTTGTTTTTCTTTGTTTTTTTTTGAGTAACGAAATAATCATTTCTTCTTGGTACAAAGACGGCGCATGGCAGCCGTAAACTAAGGCGGCTGGGGATTACAGTGTACTTTTCGTTGGGGAACATATTTTCGAATTAGGAATAACATGCACAAGAGTACGCACTTGGGCTGGTTGGTTCATGATTACGAGCAATGAAAAACAGCGCTGAACAACAGGACGAGTGAAGGGACACACACAACAGCGCTGACTAACAACAAAAGTCAGGTTTTTATTGCTAGGAATAACAGTTAACACTTATAAATGGACCAGTTTTGTTCAAGTGCTCGTTGATCGAAATCGGGCATCATTGCATCCATAAAATTCTCCCTTTCTTGCGTGATTGCGGGAATATCAGCTTTAGAATAATAATGCAAAAAGGTGAGGCGTGCACACAGGACACAAGGTTAGAGAAGTGGACAATACGAACGCCGACTATCAACTGAAGGGAGCACTGAGGCGAAAAAAGAAAGAAGACACAAAACTCATCTGTGCAAGCTCTGGAATGGTATCACCACATGTCAGTCGGGTACATGTGCCGGTCTACGTGAGAGATAACTGTTAAGGCACTTAATCTCTTCCTTATGTAAAGTAATCGAAGGCTTACTCACGCAAGCACTTGCACCATTATAGATATGTCATGCCTCTACCATAAGACACGTATCTTCATTCTTATGCCTGTACAATATCGCGCATTCACCTAACTCTGGCGTGCAGTTGCAATCTTGGCAATATAGGGAAAGATTAGAAGGCGATCCACCGGTTAACGACCATGTATGTTCCAATAGCCTCTGATTGATACACCGTCCTGTTTACCCTACGTAGAACTGGCCACAGCTAAATGGAATTTTATAAACCACACCCATACGACAGTTATTAAAACTGTTCTTATTGTGCTTCACTGTACAAATATATGTTCTTTTCTTGCCTTTTACCTGTTCCTTATTCCTCTGTACGGCAGCGCATACCTTACCTAGCTTATTGGGAGCAGTGAAATCAACATTAACATCATATCTACTTGCAACTTCTTTAAGCCTGTGCGACACTGAATGAATGTACGGAATGTGCACAGCATGTGTACTGACATGTCAGCATGTGTACTGACAGTACACATGCTGACGATACCCCGTGCACTGACAGTACCACATGCCGTTAGAGTTGTAGGACGATCCCAGCGCTGACATCCACTTGTTAGGATTGGGAGGTCAATCCCATCGCTCGTAATCAGTTGTCAAGATTGGATTAGATGGTAGCTGGCCCATGCCGTCGTCCAACTTATCCACGTTGAGGACGTTGTTGAAGGGAAGGACTGCTTCTCATCGAGAACGAGGAATATGGGTTTATTTACAGAATCTACATAAGGACGTTGCAGTTCACCAGTCTAGCATGACTGCAGGAGAAAGTACACTGAGCAGCCGCACAACGGCGGTTTATAAACACTCGGTCCTCCCTCGATCCCAAGGTCAGGGAAACGTTCGACCAGTGATCGTAAACAAGTCGCCTCTCTGCGCGAGGGATTACACACACTCACACACACACTTCTCTGCGCGAGGTTCACGGTCCTCAACCGACGTCAGACAGACTTCGTAGAACTCGGGGCTTACTTTAGGAAAGGCGCATTTTATTCCCCGAGCTGACCCCCGTAGCACGGCCGGTTGCCCATTGTCTTGCGTCTCGAACGGCGCGTGGGAAGGGGCCTTGAACTACGTTCCCTCGGGGGCTCCCCCGCTCGCGGCAGACCAGGTAGGCGGTGTCGTGTTCCGGCACAAAGCCTGCTTCGTCGAACTCATCTCGGCTCCTGCGACGGAGAGTCGAGGACGCGCATATTGTCCTTCGGACACAGTCGACTTAGTGACGCCGTGGCTAGAGGGTTGCGGCGGCCTTCCAGGAAAAGTTTGACGCCGCTGTCGCAACTGGCTGGCAAAACTCGCACCTCAGCAGGCCGTTCTTAACAGCGCCTCCATGGCCCGGAAAATCTCGACTGTCCAGTGCTTACAACCGCTGGGCAAGAAGAGAACGGCTGGTGGCCAGGGGGTGATGGCTTGGCTCGCAACTACCACTTGTGTAATGATGTCACCGCCCCAAAACATCCAGCAAGGATAGGCAACTGCAAAACGAACCCCACAACACGGCTTCTGCGCCGAGATGGCGTACCTTGGCTCTCACTTTAGACCCACTAGGCTTCAGAGAAAACATAAGCGCAGAAACAAGAATGCTGCATTTCGCTATGCCAATTTTTGAAGCATTTTCGTGCTGACAAATTAAGTAATCATGGAGGGAATCCTGCTAAATGAGAGGGGATCTTCTTGGCTTAACAAAATTAACAACAGTAACCCTAAAATTTAGGCGGGGCCCTTAAACGCAGAATTCAAATTAGCCTGCTCAAACCATCCGCATTCCTATGCAAGTTTCCCTTCTTATATCTAACGAAGTTGTACTCTTGGAAAGTGAGACTCCATCGGAGCAAGCGGCCATTTTTGTGTGACATTTGATTGAGCCACGTCAGAGGACAGTGGTCGGTCTCGAAGATGAACTTCGCTCCCTACAAGTAACACGACAACTTCTGGGCGGCCCAAACTAAACAAGCGCATTCCTTCTCTGAAGCGCTGTAGGCTTCCTCTCACATTTAGTTTACGGCTGGCATAGAGGATAGGATGCTCCTCGTTATCGTTGCCGACCTGACTAAATACCACGCCCATACCTCTGTCGCATGAGTCGCATTAAACTATGAATTCCTTTGTGTAGCATGGCGCGCGAAGCACAGGACGAGAAACCAATAGCGTTTTCAAACTTTGGAAAGCGTTCTCTTTGTCCTTATCCCAGTGTACGCTGCTCGGTGCTCCCTTTCGGAGGGTGTCCATTAATGGACTTGCCATTTGCGAGTAATTCGGAATGTTCCGTTGATAGTACCCCACAAGTCCCAAAAATGAACGAAGGTCTGTTTTCGTGCGCGGCTGAGAAAATTCTCCAATAGTAGCTATTTTCAGCTCGGCCGGCCGTCTCGTGCCCTGGCCGACAACATGGCCCAGATAAGTAACCTGTGAACAAATAAATCTACACTGTTCCGCGTTCATCTTTAAGCCGGCTTCCCTCAACCGTGAGAACACCTGTTTGAGGTGCGATACCTGTTGTTCCCAGCTGTCCGAAAAAATTGCTACGTCATCAAGATATGGCAAGGCAAACTCCTGAAAGTCTTTTAGGACAATAGAGAGTTTTAGAATTGGGGGCGCAAGGCACTGGGCCCCCAAGCCGCGTTGCGTCGGTTGCTCTTGGGTTTAGATGAGCAGCAGAGTTTGAGGATTGGGTCGAACGCAGACAGCGTTGGGTTGAGCGCTCGGGGCGCCGCAGTGTGGAAAATAGACAGGTGCTTGAAAGCAAAAAAAAAGGAACCTTTTTTCTTACAAGTGAAAACGAACAGAATGCATTTTTGAGCAAAAAGAGCGAACAATGTAAGAAACGTAATCACTGCGTTAGTACCGGTTAGTATTACAAATTAAGTGTGCGATTCTAAGCCAAGCAAAGCCAATCGAAGCGAAGTGCTCTTAGTTGGTGTTTTCTTGTGTCGCGCTGCGAAAAAACTGAGTTCACTCGCGTGAAATGGCGAAAATCAGTTGAAGTAAATAAAGTTTGCTCTGCGACCATCTGCTGTACGTCATCACTGTCACCCGCGAGGGCGGCCCAAGACGGCTTGGGGGCCCACGCTAGTTTTCGATTCTTGGGTCTTGGGTTAACGCGAACGCAAGAACCCAAGACTGGCTTGGGTTCTGCGCATGCGCACTTGTGGCGCGCAATTTTCTTGGGTCCCCAAGCCGCTTGGGCCCCCAATTCTCTATTATCCATTAATTTAGAGAAGCTAAACGGCGCGTTCTTCAGCCTGAAGCTGAGTGCGAAAGGGCGGAAAGTGCCTACAGGTGAGATGAATGCGGCATAGCGGCTGGCACTTTCTGAAAGGGGAACTTGCCAGTAAGCATGCAAAATTTCTTGAAATTTTGAGCAATCGGAAAAAACCTGTTCTCTCACGTTTTTTCCTGAAATTTTGGAAAATATGGAAAAGAACAAATTTTCTTAAGTATACGGCAGTAGTTTATTGGCAGATGTCAAAAGCCATAACTCTCATTATGTAAATAACAGAA
Organism: Dermacentor variabilis; assembly: GCF_050947875.1. Classification (NCBI taxonomy): domain Eukaryota; kingdom Metazoa; phylum Arthropoda; class Arachnida; order Ixodida; family Ixodidae; genus Dermacentor; species Dermacentor variabilis. The sequence goes on along the minus strand of NC_134569.1, from coordinate 248,618,268 downwards.
GTGAAATGCTTTCTGCCTTTTCACAAAGGAATGCAGGGTTTAACAGATCGAAGGCAGGCCAGAAGTATCACCGCGAACGCGTTCAGTTCTCTGTGAATCGGTGCGGCTTCCTAGAATTGTTACGGCAGTTCAAACAAGGAACACTGAAATGTCTCTTCTGTGGCTATTTCGTCGTGGCTTCGACTATGGAAACATTGATCGAGATGGTAAAACGATGAAGTTTTACCTCTTATTCAGTCAGTATCACTGACTTCGTCTGTAGCACCCGCCGTGGTTGCTCAGTGGCTATGGTGTTCGGCTGCTGAGCACGAGGTCGCGGGATCGAATCCCGGCCACGGCGGCCGCATTTCGATGGGGGCGAAATGCGAAAACACCCGTGTACTTAGATTTAGGTGCACGTTAAAGAACCCCAGGTGGTCGAAATTTCCGGAGTCCTCCACTACGGCGTGCCTCATAATCAGAAAGTCGTTTTGGCACGTAAAACCCAACAATTATTATTATATCGTCTGTAGCATTCTTCATTATTTTGAGATGTGCGTTGTGGTATCCGTAACTTCTGGTTTTGGTTTTGGGTCTTTACATCAGAGCGCCACTCAGCGCCAAACGCTGTAAGTGCCTCCTGTAAATTGTCTCCTCAGAAATAAACATTCATTTTTTGTCTGGTCCCCGACTGGAGCAGTCCGGCTCTTTTCTTGCGGCGCTGCGCGCCCCGGCCGTTTAGGCCTCATGCCGTAACCCCTCCGTCCGGCCGCCCCGTCGAAGCTACAACATGCGTGTACAAAAACAAGCTTTTGCACCGTTTCATTGCGTAGCCTGTTCCTACGCAGAGTATGAATGCTGGCGAAGTCGGGCCAGTTCCGCTCACAAGCAGCTGATGATGGTGGAATCTGTAAAATGTTTAGAGCCAGAGGCATCACTGTTTTACTCGTGCAGATTCCCTTCCACCATGTTGAAGGAGGCATATGGTTAGCAGAAGCCCATATTCCGGACCTTGACCATATGCCTTAATTCTTCCTGTATTCCGCCACATCGGAGTACACTTTTCCAACTTCGAGGTTAATGTGCGTACTGTGCTCCGAGATCCAGTGATAGCCGGTCCTCGTTTCTCGTCAACGGTCTCCCCGACCCTGAAGTGCATCCACACGTCGGAAATTGGCCGTACCATTGCAGAATTTACTTCCACACGGCTTTATATGCGGGCTTCCGCCACAGGTTGCACACGCATACGGGGAAAAGTCAAGATTGAACAATAACGGGAACCAAACCATGAGAAACCGCACCCGAACGACGGAGCTACGCTGACGCTGCAGCTGACATTATGTGACGTCGATGGCGAGTAGCCAGCCGCCGTTTGGTGTTTCGGTATCATGTGCGACGTTTCGGTTTCGCGTTCAGCGTTTCCGTTTCACGTTCAATGCTGGGTGTCGCCTAAGCTTTATTTCTGTACGTTTTTCCCCCGCGGAAATTTTGCCCAATTTTTCCAACTGCGCCGAAAAAAACGGGAAATAAACCAGTTTTTTTCCGGAATTTTCCCGTTTTTTTTTCCGCACTTCGCATCTCTATTGCCAGTACCCCCGCACGAGATCTATAGTTGAAAATGTATTTAGCAGCGCTAACTCTTTCAATTACTTCCTCAATGTTGGGTATCGGGTACAGCTGATCCCTAGTGATGGCATTCAACTTCCTGTAGCCAACACACGGACGAGGGTCCTTGTTAGGGGTTTCTACCAGTATTGGCGGTGACGTGTAGTCACTCTCAGCGGGCTCAATAACTCCCAACTCTAGCATGCGCTGTATCTCGGCCTCCATAATCCCTCTCTGTCTTGGAGACACCCTGTAAGGCTTTGATCTTACTGGTTCGGTAGATGTCGGCTCTATTCCATGCGTTATTAGTAGGGTTCTACCCGGCCGATCGCTGAACCTGTCGATACGTTCCCCTAACACCCCTTTAGATCATCTAGCTGCTCGGCTCTAAGAGCGTGCGAGCTTACCGAATGTTTTACTACTTCTACTAGGCCGATTTCAGAGTTGGAGGTCGCCCTATACTCCTTAAACTTCGTACTAGTGTCATCCTGCTCTTTGATGGTATAGTGAACGACTCCGCTCCGCTCTATATACGGCTTCATCAAATTGCAGTGATATATCCTCACCTCCTTCCTGCGACCGGGCATTTTCAGAGCATAGTTAGTATCTGAAAGTTTGTGCAACACTTTAACGGGCCCGTCCCAGTGAGCTTCAAGCTTGTTCTTTCTTGAAGGTTTGAGAATCATTATCTGGTCTCCGGGGCTAAACGAACGAAGCCTCGCATTCTTGTCGTAATAGAATTTGGCGTTCTTTTGAGCTACTCCCATGTTCTTTTCGACTAGTTCTTGGGTTGCCCTTAGCCGTTCCAACAGATTTAGCACGTTTTCAACCACTGTTGGGCTCTGTCCTCTTTCCTCCCACATCTCTCTTAACATTCTTAGTGGAGAATGGAGTGTCCTCCCATACACTAGTTCTGCTGGTGAGAACCCTGTAGCCTCATGTGGAACCGTTCGCAAAGCAAACAAAGTTGCTGGCAGACAGTTCTCCCAGTCCTCCTTGTGCTCGTAACAGAGCGCACGCAAAACTCGCTTAAGCACTGAATGCCACCTCTCTACACTGTTTGACTGAGGGTGATAGACGGAACTGTGTATTAACTTTACCCCGCACTTTTGCAAGAATGTGGAAGTCAGTACGCTGGTGAATACTGACCCTTGATCCGCCTGAATTTCGGCTGGAAACCCAACTCGTGCAAATACTGTCAAAAGCGTGTCTACTACTTCGGTGGAGCTGAGCTCTTCCAGAGGGATTGCTTCTGGAAACTTTGTAGCCGGACACAGCATGGTAAACAAGTACCTCTAACCCAATTTTGCTTTTGGTAAAGGCCCTACCGTGTCTGCAACAAGTCGTCTGAAAGGTTCTATTAGTGGAGCTTTCCATGTCTCTCCTGGTTTACCCGAGCGCTGGTAGGCGTCGCATGATCTTACAAAGTTTTCTACGTCTTTGAAACAGCCAGGCCAGTAGTATTCCATAAGCAATCTTTCCTTTGATTTGTTTATGCCTAGGTGGCCGGACCACCCATTTCCATGACAGAGACTCAAAAAATCCTCCCTATACGTAGTAGGTACGACTAACTGATCTAAAATCCTACCCTTTCCATCTCTGTAGTGCCGATACAACAATCCTCCTCTCTCATGCATCGTCACCTTGCGCCTAGCAATGCCTTCTTTAGCTGTGTGATGTAATTTAGCTAAGCTGTCATCATTCTTTCGCTCGGCTGCCTGTGACTCTCTGTCCACACGTAAGAGCTGATCAAAGTTCTTTGAGGCCGGTGATAATAACGACCCTGTCTCGCTTGCGATTGCGTCAGCTTGCTCTTCCTGCAGGCTTGAACTTTGACACTCTAGTGATATGCTCTCATTGAGCTGGTCAGCTGGCAGGCTCTCTTCAACTGTTTTTTTGTCCCTCGGGCCTAGCTCGGATTCGGGTGTTGAAGTTATCTCTTTTTCTGCTTCCGCTGGAGCAGCTTGTGTATTTTCAGCCGAAAGCGACGCGATTTTACGAGCGTGGCCTCGGGTCAATGCCTGTAGTATGCCCTCTCCCAGATTAAGCTCTTTTTCACGTAGTAACCGATTTGAACGATTTGAAAAAATGTAAGGGTAATGCAGTGACAAAAATTTGGAAACTGCAGCCTCGGTCACTAGCTAACCGAATGGTCCACTGATTTTGACTTTGGCCATGAGCAGACACACGCTGTGTTCTTCTACAACCTGTTTGATCCATGCTACTTCTCCGGTGAAATCATCTACCGACACGTAAGACGGATGGACAATGTCCATCGTGGCGGCACTGTCAATTAGCACCCGGCATGGTTTGCCATTAACTTGCAGGTCGTGAAGATATGGGCTTAAAAGTTCCATATTCTCGTGTTTGTCTTCCACGTAGGAGAAAGCTACGCTAGGCTTTCCGCAGTTCACAGCGATATGTCCCAGTTTGTGGCACTTATAGCAGCGGATCGGTCTAAAGGATTTGAATTTTCTTTTCTGCTCTTTTTGTACAGTTTCGCCGTTAGGTTTCTCCTCGCTCTTTTCTGCGGGCTTCTCCTCCACGTCTACAGGCTCCGGTCGTCTAGTCTGCGAACCCTTTTTCAACGGAAATGGTTTCCGCGGTCCATTTCTACCGTCCCAATTACCGTCCTCGGCGTTCAGCTTTCTACGCGTTGCGTACTCTTCGGCTAATTCAGCCGCCCTTTCCACAGTGTTTACATTTCCTCTGTTTTGCACCCACAGCTTCACAGATGCTGGGATGCTTTTGTAAAACTGCTCTAGACACATGCATTCAATGATCCTGTCTCTAGTCTCGTACACTTCCGCGCTTTTCAGCCACTCGGCTAAGTTTGCTTTTAAGCTATATGCAAACGCCGGATACCCCTCGCTATCTTTCTTGCCTGTGCTCCTAAACCTTTGCCGAAAATCTTCGACTGAAAGGCGGTATTTCTTCAGGAGACTAGCCTTAACTTTCGCATAATCATATGCATCCTGCGCACTGAGTCTGGCGATTACTTCCGCCGCCTCACACGGCAACATAGACAGCAACCGCTGTGGCCAAGTACTCGGACCGAAATTCATCTTCTCGCAAGTCCTTTGAAAATTGCATAGGAACAAGCCTATGTCGGTCTTCACCTCAAATGGCTTTAATAGCCTGTCCGTGTGGTATGATTCTGCCTCACTTGATCGTCCCAGTGCCCCTTCACTTCCTTGAGACAACTCCAAACGTTTGCTTTCAAGTTAAGTTGCATTTTTCTTAACTCGCGATCTTTATTGCGTTCCTTTCTCTCTTGTTCTTTTCTCTCTCGTTCTTCTCTCTTTTTCAGAAGTTCCAACCCCATTTAAATTTCTTCCTCACTGGCCTGTTCGGAAATTATCTCCAATAATTCCGATTTTAGCATTTCCTTGCGTACATCTAGGCCCAGTTCCTCACCAACAATCAACAACTCGTCTCTCATCAATGTCCTTAACTCCATGATTTCTGCTTTACTGCCTTGGTCCTGCTCGCCAAATCTGCCTAGGAAAACACAACCTAGCTAACAATCAACAATCTAGCTTCCCTACAGTTCTAAACAAAACAACCACAAAATGAAGCCTAGAGAGTCAAAGCAAGAACCAAGCACTCACCGCAGACAGAGCACCACGTCGTAAAGTCCCTCTTACCGCTGTCAGCCAGTTGTTAGAGTTGTTTGACGATCCCAGCGCTGACATCCAGTCGTTAGGATTGGGAGGTCAATCCCATCGCTCGTAATCAGTTGTCAAGATTGGAGTCGCCCATGAATTAGATGGTAGCTGGCCCATGCCGTCGTCCAACTTATCCACGCTGAGGACGCTGTTGAAGGGAAGGACTGGTTCTCATCGAGAACGAGGAATATGGGTTTATTTACAGTATCTACATAAGGACGTTGCAGTTCATCAGTCTAGCATGACTGCGAGAGAAAGTACACTGAGCAGCCGCACAACAGCGGTTTATAAATACTCGGTCCTCCCTCGATCCCAAGGTGAGGGAAACGTTCGACCAGTGATCGTAAACAAGTCGCCTCTCTGCGCGAGGGATTACACGCACACACTCACGCACACACTTCCTTGCGCGAAGTTCACGGTCCTCAACCGACGTCAGACGGACTTCGTAGAACTCGGGGCTTACTTCAGGAAAGGCGCCTTTTATTCCCCGAGCTGACCCCCGCAGCGCGCCGCCAGTTGCCCATTGTCTTGCGTCTTGAACGGCGCGTGGGAAAGGGCCTCGAACTACGTTCCCTCGGGGACTCCCCCGCTCGCGGCAGACCGGGTAGGCGGTGTCGTGCTTTGGCACAAAGCCTGCTTCGTCGAACTCATCTCGGCTCCTGCGATGGAATGTCGAGGACGCGTGTATTGTCCTCCGGACACAGTCGACTTAGTGACGCCGTGGCTAGAGGGTTGCGGCGGCCTTCCAGGAAAAGTTTGACGCCGCTGTCGCAACTGGCTGCCAAAACATGCACTTCAGCAGGCCGTTCTTAACAGCGCCTCCATGGCCCGGAAAATCTCGACTGCCCAGTGCTGACAACCGCTGGGCAAGAAGAGAACGGCTGGTGGCCAGGGGGTGATGCCTTGGCTCGCAACTACCACTTGTGTAATGATGTCACCGCCCCAAAACATCCAACAAGGACACGCAACTGCAAAACGAACCCCACAACACGGCCCGAGATGACGTACGTACCTTGGCTCTCACTTTAGACCCACTAGGCTTCAGAGAAAACATAGGTGCAGAAACAAAAATGTTGCATTTCGCTATGCCAATTTTGGCATAGCGAAATGCAGGCCTCTTTAGCAGTCTCCATTTCAAAGCGCAGTCATGCGTAGCCATTGTAGATTAAACGGCAGTACTCAACGTGAAATTCAGAGCCACTGTTAGCAGCTTGCATGCCAAAACATAATTATGTGGTTGCATTGTTTATTTTGGTTAGGTGGCCCAGGCAAATAATGCAAATAAGAGAATAATTATGAAACATCATTCGCTTAATGAGGCCCAGAAAACTCATTTGGGCAACCACCGTCGATCTTGATGGGCCTCTTGGTGAAATAGCAGCAATCAGAGGCACCCCTGAAAGGGACCCGTAGCAGTCTGCATTTCAAAGCGCAGTCATGCGTAGCCATTGTAGGTGAAACAGCAGTAGACAACGCGAAATTGAGAGCCACTGTTAGCAGTTGGCATTCCAAAGCATAATTATGTGGTTGCATTGTTTATTTTGGTTATCTAGCTCAGGCTAGTAATGTGAATAAGAACAATTATCAAGCATCATTAGCTTAGTGAGGCCAAAAATACTCATTGGGGTATCTATCAATAGCAGCAGTCGAGGGCACGCTTGAAAGGCACCGTTTGCAGTCTGCACTTCAAATCGCAGTTATGCAGTAGCCATTGTTTTATTTGTTTATCTGTCTGTGCATTAACACGAATGTAAGCACAATTATTCACCATGAATAGCTCTGCTAGGATTGTTTGTACTAAAACATGCTAAGTAAAGTTCAATGTGTCTTATTGAGGCAATTTTTTAATTCACAAGCCGTCGGCATAGCGAAGGCCAGATTCAGATAATGACATTGGTGAAGTAATAAATGGTGAAAGTTGCAAAAGCTCTCAGTGCACTGCTTTGCTGGGCTCCGTTCACTGAAAAATGTCTTCGTAACGATGAAAGCGTCAGACAGGAAATGACACCCCACTGCATAATGTACAAGCATGTACAATTTGTACAAGCATGTGTGATGGGCAGTACATGCTTGTACATGCTTGTACAATTTGTACAAGCATGTGTGATGGGCAGCGAAACCGTCTGGTTACTAAGACTGAAAGCGTGAAAAATGCAACAACATAGCAAGGTGCTGTTTCACAATACAACACCCTTTCATGTGCACTTCTGGCAAGCTGTCGCATGCACTGATGCATAAACATGAACAGAGGTAAGAGGCAAAGTTACTCTGCAACTCACATGACACTTTTAAGAAAATGTGTCGTAAACCTTTCTGTTCTCATAGGCGATCAAAATTTGTTTTTAAAAAATTATGGGGTTTTACGCACCAAAACCACCTTCTGATTATGAGGCACGCCGTAGTGGAGGACTCCGAAAATTTCGACCACCTGGGGTTCTTTAACCTGCGCCTAAATCTAAGCGCGCGGGTGTTTTCGCATTTCGCCCCCATCGAAATGCGGCCGCCGTGGCCGGGATTCGATCCCGCGACCTCGTGCTGAGCATAGCCACTGAGCAACCACGGCGAAAATTTGCTTTGTGCAAGTTAGTTAATCACATTGCAGCAACAACAGAAGAAGCAAGGACAGAAAACACAGAGAGTAGACAGATAGCGAAGACGAGGTAGAGCAGTGAGAAAGACTTTAATGAGATGAAAGAGGCCATCCATGCAGTTTACAGGAGTTGGTGCTTTGAATGAGATGGGTTAATAAAAATGTGTCAGAAGACTTTGCTGAAAGAAAACTAGCAAAAACAAATGTTAATATAAAAGAAAAGGACAGAAATCAGAGTAAGTGCAAACACGTGTGGAAGCAGGCACATACTCACACACAAACGCGAAAACTAAGAAAATCTCAAATATAAAGAAATTAGACAAACGCAAGAAAACGTACACACATTTACAAAAAAACGCGAGTAGTGGTATTAGGAGCGGGTTCACAAGCTGCTGTGCCTATGTTCTCATGTTTTTTTTCTTTTTCTCTTAAGCTGCGCGGAGCTGGGTTATGGGGAGCTCTGGCAGCACACCCCCTTATGCATGATTGTGTCACAGCACGCATTCTACAGCTTGCGCGTGCAGTGAGCACTGGTGGACAAGCAATCAATCGACAGTGCTATACACAACGCTCGAACGCCGCCGCTAGGCGCTCGGCTATCTCACTGCTGACAACGATCGTTCGCGCTAAGTTGGCGGCAACAAATCTTTGCGTTGGAGGCTTCCTTTGCAAATATTTTCAGTTGAGACACTCGTAGGTTTATTTCATGCCCACAAGCTTTTCTTATTTCCCCTGAGAATGGTTTTGCCCCATTACTTCACCCCGCCCGACGAAAAACGCAGCGACACAGTATACGAACACACCCGCCGCTAACAGTAGCCACCAGACTTTGGCAAACTTTTCTCGTCGTAACTTCACTCGGGAGCGAAATAAGACAACATGGAGAAAACACGCAGGATGCGTGATTCTAGCTGTGTGTCGCCGCGGGATCCTGCCTTCTGGCGAAGCGTAGCGCCGCGTCAGCGATGCTCGCTGCAATATATCTTCGCCGGATCACGGCTCAGAATAAACGCACGCGGCACAAACGGTGCATCGTAAGCTCGCAGTAATATTTCCGGCCCGATAGACCATCACAAACAGTTCGGGAATTCATTCTCACAAGGGGCTGCCGCACACAGCTGACGTGATTATCTTCGTCGGCGGGGGCACCGGCCGTCCGGCTGATGACTGAGTCAGTCCAGATTGCGCGCCCATTGGTGGACGCTCGTGTGCATCCGCCTCGGAGGAGTAAACGCCCCCTTTCTTCTAAAGTCATACCCGACTATAGCCCTCTAAGCTCAGCTACAGTGATAAAATTAGGACAGTCATGGCCACATTAAGGGAAGCTGAAGCATCTTTTTTCTTTTTAAATGGCATTCCATTGCAGGTGACATCTACGTAATGCGAAGCATTGCGTGAATCGTTGCAGCGCGAGACGTGCCAACGAGTGCCGAGCTGGTGGGGCCCTAGCGGTCCGCGACGTCCTTTGTCGTTCTCCTATTGCCTATAGTGTTTTGAAACAACGGACGAACGAACTAAGGAACGAATGTTTTCCTTACAGCATCGAATGCTTAATGGCGCCAGCTGCACACGCCCAGTGGCACATGCCCAGTGGCCGCACATATTAATGCGAGCAACATTCTTTGGGGACTCCACACACTTTTATGGAACTATCTGGTGGTCTATGTCTCGGCCCGTTTTCCCGCCAAATTGTGTCTATTGAGCACTGAGTGTAGATTATAGTTTAAAGGGTCGGGCTACTATGGTGAAATAACCGTGTTCGAAACCAACCATCCCATCAACTTCGTTCACTGAGTATGCGACGCTGGGTATGCGCTGAGACCTTCCACTTTTTGTGGTCACAAAACTGCCGCCTCAGTGTCACATAGAGCAAGCGCTCGCCGCTAGCGGCACAACTGTACACAAGAGGAAAAGCGAACAACACTACCGCTGCGGTTGTGTGTGAGGTAGCCTCGGTATTAAGCATAAAATGATTTTAGTTCCCGTTGTTGGCGACCTTCAGCTGACCCCTTGAGCCAAAAGCCAGAGCCGTTATCCGGGGACTCAAACGAGAACATTTACGAAACTAGTCAAAACATTCAAAATGCGGTCTCTGGACCCCAACCCTTTGTACAGGGCCGCATTACATACGCTAGTTACTACCCAAACAAGTTACAAAAATATTTCTTCCGAGTTCTTCCTAATGTTTGCTCACAGTATCACTCAAGCTTTAACTCCTAGTACGCTGAAGTTTTATTTACCATTACTAATAGGCCCGCATGCGGGATAGCCGAAAGTGGATGTGGAGGAGCCATAACAGCGAGACTAGAAATGAAATAGACTTCATACTCTGCGCTAACCCTGGCATAATACAAGATGTAGATGTCCTCGGCGAGGTGCGCTGCAGTCACCATAGGATGGTAAGAACTCGAATTAGCCTAGACCTGAGGAGGGAACGGAACGAACTTGTACATAAGAAGCCGATCAATGAGTTAGCGGAAAGAGGGAAAATAGAGGAATTCCAGATCAAGCTACAAAACAGGTATTCGGCGGTAACTCAGGAAGAGGACCCTAGTGTTGAAGCAATAAACGACAATCTTGTGGGCATCATTAAGGAGTGTGCAATAGAAGTCGGTGGTAACTCCGTTAGACAGGATACCAGTAAGCTATCGCAGGAGACGAAAGATCTGATCAAGAAACGCCAATGTATGAAAGCCTCTAACCCTACAGCTAGAATAGAACTGCCAGAACTTTAGAAGTTAATCAACAAGCGTAAGACAGCTGACAGAAGGAAGTATATTATGGATAGAATTGAACATGCTCTCAAGAATGGAGCAAGCCTAAAAGCAGTGAAGAAGAAAATAGAAATTGGAAAGAATCAGATGTATGGGTTAAGAGACAAAGCCGGCAATATCATAACTAATATGGATGAAATAGTTCAAGTGGCTGAGGAGTTCTATAGAGATTTATACAGTACCAGTGGCACCCACGACGATAATGGAAGAGATAATAGTCTAGAAGAATTCGAAATCCCACAGTTAATGGCGGAAGAAGTAAAGAAAGCCTAGGGAGCTATGCAAAGGGGGAAGGCAGCTGGGGAGGATCAGGTAACAGCATATTTGTTGAAGGATGGTGGTCAGATTGTTCAAGAGAAAGTGGACACCCTGTATACGCAATGCCTCATAACCTCGAGCGTGCCAGAATCTTGGAAGAACGCTAACATAATCCTAATGCATAATAAAGGGGACGCCAAAGACTTCAAAAATTATAGACCGATCAGCTTACTGTCCGTTGCCTACAAAGTATTTACTAAAGTATTTACTAAGGTAATTGCAAATAGAATCAGGAACACCTTAGACTTCCGTCAACCCAAGGACCAGGCAGGATTCCGTAAAGGCTACTCAACAATAGACCATATTCACACTATCAATCAAGTGATAGAGAAATGTGCAGAATATAACCGACCCTTATATATAGCTTTCATTGATTACGAGAAAGCGTCTGATTCAGTCGAAACCTCAGTAGTCATGAAGGCATTGCGGAATCACGGTGTAGACGAGCCGTATGCAAAAATACTAAAAGATATCTATAGCGGCTCCACAGCCACCGTAGTCCTCCATAAAGAAAGCAATAAAATCCCAATAAAGAAAGGCGTCAGGCAGGGAGATACGATCTCTTCAATGCTATTCACAGCGTGTTTACACGAGGTATTCAGAGGCCTGGATTGGGCAGAATTGGGGATAAGAATTAATGGAGAATACCTTAGTAACTTGCGATTCGCTGATGATATTGCCTTGCTTAGTAACTCAGGGGACCAACTGCAATGCATGCTCACTGACCTCGAGAGGCAAAGCCGAAGGGTGGGTCTAAAAATTAATCTGCAGAAAACTGAAGTGATGTTTAACAGTCTCGGAAGAGAACAGCAGTTTACAATAGGTAGCGAGGCACTAGCAGTGGTAAGGGAATACATCTACTTAGTACAGGTAGTGACTGCGAATCCGGATCATGAGACGGAAATAATCAGAAGAATAAGAATGGGCTGGGTGCGTTAGGCAGGCATTCTGAGATCATGAACAGCAGGTTGCCATTATCCCTCAAGAGAAAAGTTTATAACCAGCTGTGTCTTCCCAGCACTCACGTACGGGGCAGAAACCTGGAGGCTTACGAAAAGGGTTCTACTTAAATTGAGGACGACGCAACGAGCTATGGAAAGAAGAATGATGGGTGTAACGTTAAGGGATAAGAAAAGAACAGATTGGGTGAGGGAACAAACGCGAGTTAATGATATCTTAGTTGAAATCAAGAAAAAGAAATGGGGGCATGGGCAGGACACGTAATGAGGAGGAAAGATAACCGATGGTCATCAAGAGTCACGGAATGGATTCCAAGGGAAGGGAAGCGTAGCAGAGGGCGGCAGAAAGTTAGTTGGGCGGATGAGATGAAGAAGTTTGCAGGGGCAACATGGCCACAATTACTACATGACCGGGCTAGTTGGAGAAGTATGGGAGAGGCCTTTGCCCTGCAGTGGGCGTAACCAGGCTGATGATGACGTGATGATGATGATGATTAATAGGCCACGTTAAAAGGGCTGATGTAGGGCACCGTACACTTCATCGTCATCTTTTGGCGCTGAGCGCCAGCGGTGTGCGAGTTCCGTGGCGTGGGCTTTGCATCGCCTCGAGAGGCGGCGCCACGCGGCGTGGCCCTTCCTTCGGACGCGCCGCGGTGGCTTAGAGGCAATGCTGTTCCGCTGCTGAGCACGACTTCGCGGAATCAAATTCTGGTCGCGGCGGCTGCATTTAGATGGTGGCCAAATGCAAGAACGCCCGCGTCCCTTGCATTGGGGGCACGTCAAGGATCCCCTGCTGGTAAAAATTAATCCAGTGTCCCCCACTAAGGCGTAGAGCACTGCACGGGCCTTATTTTTCGGCCCGGGTCCGGCCCGGGCCAGCTTTATAAGGCCCGAGCCCGGACACAGCCCGGGCTCAGGCGTACATTACCTAGCCTAGCCTGGGCACGTGTTACTAAGACCGGACCCAGGTGTTTATTACTACCTTAGCAAAAATTCTAATAGAAGTTTCTATTAGTTGTATAGGTTGCGTATTAGACTAATAGAAATGTCTGTTAGTTGTAGTGATTGACCTATAAGACCAATAGGCCCAATGTATTAGGCGTATTAGACTTATACAGTGTTACATGTCTACTAGTTTATTAGACTAATACGTCCTATTGACTTTATACAGGTCGTTGCTGGTCTGTTATGCAACAAGCATTGTTTAATTCCGTTGCCCTTGCTTGCCGCTTCTTTAATACGGGGGTGAAAGGTTATGAAAAATTTGACTGTATTGGGGACCGCTTGCATATAGAGGTGTCTAATTAATCGCTAAATCATTAAGAATTTCGCTGTACAACGCCTGCAGCCCACTGCATTCGCATGTTTGTATTAGCTTCATCGCACCATGCTAGTGTAACTGTCCCCGTCAACCAGCGACATACACGAAAGCGACGCGCCCCTACACAGTCTTGCCAATTTCGCTTCACCCGCGACGTCTGTTCAGCCTCGTCGCGATGAGTCGTAGAGGAAACAGCTAGTGTTTACAGCACCAGCAAATACTTCGCCTCGAAAAAAAAAAGCACAACGAACAACCAGCCGTAATCTGCAAGGAAGAGTCGCGATGCCCGGTCAATTTACGAGTGATCGTGCAATCGCAGCAACCATATTTGTTTGCCACTGAAGTTTCGTTAGTCCGTATCGTCTGTTGAAGTGCGCATAAAGTAATGGTGAACTTGTGACCTAAACTGATAACCTAATGCCGCATATAAAGGGCCGTAATATTTATTTACATCAAAGAGCGGTATCGCGGAGTAGGAAACACGGCGGGCGAGAAGTTCGTACAACTGCGACCATAGTCAGCCGTAGTCACGCACAGCATGTGTGCAATAATGGCTGCCATGTCAAGGCGAAGCGTGCGTGATTTTTAGTGAATGAACGATGTTTTTTGTTTAACGAACCCGAAGCGTTGGTACATGCGCAATCTTATTCCTGCAGTAGTATAATGGGATAGTTTCATCTGTGGACGCCGTGGCACTTCAAGGAAAGGCAGCTGTTTTTACCCCTGTGCTTCGTGTCTTTGTGGATCTATCAGCGTGCATTGATGTGATGTGTTTTCCCAGGCACAGATTGTACCATTTGGAGGTAATTATTCTGCTTATTTATGACTCTATAGTATTTATTTATTTATTTATTTATTTATTTATTTGTGATACTCTCAAGGTAAATAATTGTACATTGCAGAGGGGAGGGGCGAGAATACATTCCAAGAGTAAAAAATACAGGATTAGTTCAAGGAATTTCCAAGAAACAAAAGCCTTGTCCTGTCCGTATTCCTTCTTGTGTGTCGTCAATTTTGGCGCTTATTCTATTGTAAGTTATGCACCAACTAGCCCCACAACGTGTTTTAAAACAAAAGCAATATGAAAAAAGTAGTAATGCATTAATAACAAATTACAGAGACTTACATAACATGAATATACAGAAAAAGTACACTTTAGCCAGCAGACAATGTTCACGAATAAGTACATAATGGTGCCATTTACCACCATACATTATTTTATGTTGATTTGTACATTCTTAAAAAGAGTAGGGTCACTCATGCTTACTAATGATGTAGGTAGATTATTCCAGTCGACTGAAGTCCTAGGAAGGAATGATTGTGAGCACGCGACGGTGTTATGACGGGGTACGTTAACTTTATGTAAGTGGTCACGACGAGCCGAATAATAAGGCGCAGGTTGGATCCAAAGAGGCCGAAGAGATGCGTTGTGGTAGTAGATCTTATGAAAAAGGGAAATGCGTGATTATTTTCGGTGAAGAGGTAATAATGGAATTTGAAGGGTACTCTTCATTAATGTAACACTAGCAGTGCGATGGTAGTTAGCTGAGATGAAACGAACAGAGCGATATTGCACTAATTCAATTTCGTTAATTAATGTGATCTGATGAGGACCCCAAACAGATGAGGCATATTCTAATTGGGGGCGGACGTATGTCGTGTACAACAGCCGTTTTAATAAAACTAGCGCAAGCGAAAAATTTCTCTTCAAATATCCTAAGGAGCGGTTAGCTTAAGATATTACATACTGTACATGCTGCTTCCAAGAAAGATCGCTTGTTATATGAATGCTAAGATAACGGTAGCATGTACGGTATAGTATAAAGTTGTTTCTTTCTTTTTATCTCAACGGTGGATGTACTTTAGTACAGCGTCATTGGGCCGAATGTTGTGCGCATAGCAGCAATGACGTGCCTGTTTCCGACAATGCTGTGCAAGATTTCTATCTAGAGTTGTTCCTCATCTGCCTACAGTTTCGGTGCAACACATAGAACATATTATGTTCATTTTATGTGCTGTCTAGTTGTTCTGTCATATCAGGTGACGTTATTTTTCATTATGATAAACATATCGAGCTAAGAATATCACACTTCATCCTAAAATTAGTTTGGAAATAGCCGGGCCATATTATTCCAATTTAGAAGCAAATATTGCCAGTTTAAACATTTAGTTGTAGAACTAGAACCCCTGCTTTTAAATGTTTCCATATGTGTGTATGTTTCGGCCCAGGTTTCTTTTAACTCTTCCCCAGAAAGACGTTCATTGGTCGAAGTTGTGTAGTAAAAGCTCTGGAAATAAAGATTGCGGACGTAACGAAGATCTCGAAAGAGGAATCTGTAAAAATACATGATGTACTAATAACGGCTTCTAGCAATTATGCCTGTTTTTCGTTCTGTGTCTGGTGCACTGCAACCTTTTATTCACACCGATAGACCTATTAGACGAAGACAACAATAGACCTATCAGACGAATAGGCCAATACACACATAGATCGATTAGACTAATACGCTAACAGACATAATAGACTGCATTAGTGTCAATAACCTCACAGGCTATTAGCTTTTGTATTAGAATTTTGCTAGGGTAAGCTTAGCTAGGGCCCGCATGTGCATAACCAGGCCCGGCTTGGCCACCCTGGAGGAAATCTGTTGACGATTTATTATTATTGGTGCCTTGCACTTGTAGCGGGCCATCACACGGAAAATACGGTGCATTGAAATTTTGTTTTAGCCGGGGTCATAGATTAACGGTTAAGCTGTTGCGCTGCTGAATTATAGGACGCGGGTTCGATTCCCAGCCACGGCAGCCGCATTTCGAAGGGGGCGAAATGCAAAAACACCCGTGTGCTTAGATTTATGTGCGCGTTAGAGAACCCCAGTTGGTCGATATTGACCCGGTCCCCACTACGCCGTACCTCGTAATCATATCGTGGTTTCGGCACGGAATACAACAGAATTTGAATGAAATGTTTGCTTATGTGGCACTTGAAAAGCAATTACAATAGAAGCATTGCAACAATAAAACATCATGAAAAAAACACCAGAAGAAACTAACATGACAAGCGGATATAAGCAAACCCAGGGGATTCTCTTTAATGCACTTGTCTACAGTTGGCGTTGGAAACAATAATGATTACACAAATTCTTAAAATATGCTTTTGATTAATAATTTCTTGCAGCAAGGTAAGAAAGCTTAAGGTTACATATGAACAGCAAGCAAAAGCACATGCAATGTAAATCATTCATAATCAAAATTCGACAGAAGAACTAACCACGAAGTACAGTATAAATTATATAATCAAGTAGTCACACGCCACGCTTCAGGCTATCCCAGATAAAATGTTCCTCCATATTTAATGAAATAAACATAGAAAATACGCCTGAAATAGCACATCATGATCATCATCATCATCATCAGCCTGGTTATGCCCACTGCAGGGCAGAGGCCTATCCCATACTTCTCAAACAACCCCGGTCATGTACTAATTGTGGCCATGTCGTCCCTGCAAATTCCTAATCTCATCCGCCCACCTAACTTTCTGCCGCCCCCTGCTACGCTTCCCTTCACTTGGAATCCAGTCCGTAACCCTTCATGACCGTCGGTTATATTCCCTCCTCATTACATGTCCTGCCCATGCCCCATTTCTTTTTCTTGATTTCAACTAAGATGTCATTACCTCGCGTTTGTTCCCTCACCGAATCTGATCTTTTCTTATCCCTTAACGTTACACCCACCATTCTTCTTTCCATAGCTCGTTGCGTCGTCCTCAATTTAAGTAGAACCCTTTTCGTAAGCCTCCAGGTTTCTGCCCCGTAGGTGAGTACTGGTGGTGGTGGTGGTGATAAACTTAAGACACAGCTATCATACACTTTTCTCTTGAGGGATAATGGCAACCTACTGTTCATGATCTGAAAATGCCTGCCAAACGCACCCCAGCCCATTCTTATTCTTCTGATTATTTCCGTCTCATGATTTGGATCCGCCGTCACTACCTGCCCTAAGTAGATGTATTCCCTTACCACTTCCAGTGCTTCGCTACCTATTGTAAATTGCTGTTCTCTTCCGAGACTGTTAAACATTACTTTAGTTTTCTGCAGATTAATTTTTAGGCCCACTCTTCTGCTTTGCCTCTCCAGGTCAGTGAGCATGCATTGCAATTGGTCCCCTGAGTTACTAAGCAAGGCAGTATCATCAGCGAACCGCAAGTCACTAAAGTATTCTCCATTAACTTTTATCCCCAATTCTTCCCTATCCAGGCCTCTGAATACCTCTTGTAAACACGCTGTGAATATCATTGAAGAGATCGTATCTCCCTGCCTGACGCCTTTCTTTATTGAGATTTTGTTGCTTTCTTTATGGAGGACTACGGTGGCTGTGGAGCCGCTATAGATATCTTTTAGTATTTTTGCATACGGCTCGTCTACACCGTGATTCCGCAGTGCCTTCATGACTGCTGAGGTTTCGACTGAATCAAACGCTTTCTCGTAATCAATGAAAGCTATATATAAAGGTTGGTTATATTCCGCACATTTTTCTATCACCTGATTGATAGTGTGAATATGGTCTATTGTTGAGTAGCTTTTACAGAATCCTGCCTGGTCCTTGGGTTGATGGAAGTCTAAGGTGTTCCTGATTCTATTTGCAATTACCTTAGTAAATAATTTAGTAAATACTTTGTAGGCAACGGACAGTAAGCTGATCGGTCTATAATTTAAGTCTTTGGTGTCCCCTTTTTTATGGATTAGGATTATGTCAGCGTTTTTCTAAGATTCCGGTACGCTCGACGTCATGAGACATTGCGCATACAGGGTGGCCAGTTTCTCTAGAACAATCTGCCCACCATCCTTCAACAAATATGCTGTTACCTGATCCTCCCCAGCTGCCTTCCCCCTTTGCATAGCTCCCAAGGCTTTCTTTACTTCTTCCGGCGTTACCTGTGGCATTTTGAATTCCTCTTGACTATTGTCTCTTCCATTATCGTCGTGGGTGCCACTGGTACTGTATAAATCTCTATAGAACTCCTCAGCCACTTGAACTATCTCATCCATATTAGTAACGATATTGCCGGCTTTGTCTCTTAACGCACACATCTGATTCTTGCTTATTCCTAGTTTCTTCTTCACTGTTTTTAGGCTTCCTCCGTTCCTGAGAGCGTGTTCAATTCTATCCATATTATAGTTCCTGATGTCCGCTGTCTTACGCTTGTTGATTAACTTAGAAAGTTCCGCCAGTTCTATTCTAGCTGTAGGGTTAGAGGCTTTCATACATTGGCGTTTCTTGATCAGATCTTTCGTCTCCTGCGATAGCTTACTGGTTTCCTGTCTAACGGCGTTACCACCGACTTCTATTGCGCACTCCTTAATGATGCCCATGATATAGTCGTTCATTGCTTCAACGCTAAGGTCCTCTTCCTGAGTTAAAACCGAATACCTGTTCTGTAGCTTGATCCGGAATTCCTCTAGTTTCCCTCTTACCGCTAACTCATTGATTGGCTTCTTATGTACCAGTTTCTTCCGTTCCTTCCTCAGGTCTAGGCTAATTCGAGTTCTTACCATCCTATGGTCACTGCAGCGCACCTTGCCGAGGACATCTACATCTTGTATAATGCCAGGGTTAGCGCAGAGTGTGAGGTCTGTTTCATTTATAGTCTTGCCATTCGGGCTCCTCTACGTCCACTTTCGGCTATCCTGCTTGCGGAAGAAAGTATGCATTATCCACATATTATTCCATTCTGCAAACCCTACTAATAACTCTCCCCTGCTATTCCTAGACCCTATGCCATATTCCCCTGCTGACTTGTCTCCAGCCTGCTTCTTGCCTACCCTGGCATTGAAGTCGCCCATTGGTATAGTGTATTTTGTTTTGACTTTACTCATCGCCATAGAAGCTTCATAGAAGCTTTCAACTTCCTGGTCATCGTGACTGGATGTAGGGGCGTAGACGTGTACGACCTTCAATTTGTACCTCTTATTAAGTTTCACAACAAGACCTGCCACCCTCGTGTTAATGCTATAGAATTCCTGAATGTTACCAGCTACATTCTTATTAGTCAGGAATCCGACTCCTAGTTCTCGTCTCTCCGCTAAGCCCTGGTAGCACAGGACGTGCCCGCTTTTGAGCACTGGATATGCTTTTTTTGGCCTTCCTAACTTCACTGAGCCCTATTATATCCCCTTTACTGCCCTCTAATTCCTCATATAGCACTGCTAGACTCGCCTCACTAGATAACGTTCTAGCGTTAAACGTTGCCAGGTTCATATTCCAATGGCCGCCTTTCCGGAACCAGGGATTCTTAGCCCCCTCTTCTACGTCGCAGGTCTGACCGCCGCCGTGGTCAGTTGCTTCGCAGCTGCTGGGGACTGAGGGCCGGGGTTTGATTGTTGTGTTCATATAGGAGGTTGTGGCCAAGTACTGCCCCAGGGTGGCCAATCCTGCTCTGGTGAGGGAGTGCGTTACCGGTTCTGGTCACAGGGATCAGGCCACACTCCAGGCCTGTTTATGCAATTTTATCAACACGCGGATTTTTTTTAATATGGAGGAAAGTTGCGCGGCACCGGGATTCGAACTAGGGACCTCGTTGCACGCGAGGCGGGTGTTCTACCTCTACGCCACCGCTGCACCTGTGCACGCAGTAACACGCAGTGATGCAACTAGGCTGAACCCGAAAACAATACCACGAGAATAGGACTAGGCAAAGGCCACCAAAATGCAATAACCTACATGTTTTTGTGCAAAAACAACAGGTTATCCATGCTCTCTGGCTTCAAGCAGGTCTTCCTTTGTTGAAGTACGTACCCAGCTATACTAAAACTGCGTTCGCTACTTACAGACTGTACTCGCCGTATGTGTCAGTCGCACCTTCTTGGGGTCTAATCAGCTACAGTGTATAAGCAATAAAAGACCGAAAGATTCGTTTCTCTCGTGGGAACTACAGTGATCTGGCTCATTTCCTGAGCCGTTATTCTTATGCTGGCGCGCATGCATTTACGTTGATCGTACGATCCGGTCCTATGAGGTCACTGATCACGTGAATTGACACAAACAGTCGAAATCACGAGCATACAGCATAAAATAAACGCACAAGTAGCAAGAGACGCCTCTTGCGTTAGCGCTAAAATATTATTATAGTATCAAGATTGGTAATCACTTAATCGCAACAGCTGTAACTGCGAAATGGTTTGAAGATAGTTTTTGTATATTCTTTCCTTCATTACCCGGAAACAATGCTCTTTATTTGTGGAAAAAATTAGAACTTGATCTGTTTTTCTATTTTCTTTGCTAAGGTATACTAAGAGCTAGCCTTCTTTTGCACTTCAGCTTGGCACAGAATTTCTTGGACCATGCAGTGCATAACGTGCACGTGTGCTCGAAGGCCCTTTAATGAGTGGGCCATAGTCCAGCCCGTGTCTTCAAGCCCGAGTCCGGCCCGCAGCCTCATGCTCGAGCCTGTTCTGGCACCGTGGCTTAAAGCCCGGCCCGACCTCACTCGCGGGCAGGGCTCGGGATTTCGGGTCGACGCGTGCAGTGTTCTACTACGGCGTGCCTCACAATCAAATTGTGGTTTTGGCAAGTAAAACCCCCGAATTCAATTCATTCTTCTATAGCTGGGCAGTGCGCTTTGTCTCCCTGGCCTCTTTCACTGCCTGTCATGCGGCCTTCAGTCAGATTTTTTTTTCTAGCTGGGCAGCGTCTATGGGGACCAGTGCACGGTATGGCGTGGTGTGATGCGGTGTGTTTCCGTTGGGTTCGCCGTTTGCGAACGTGCACGCCACCCATTTTGAGATTACGGCTCGTATCATCTCCAACCAATCGGCTTTGCCGGTTGCCATTTCATGCTTACATCTACTCTCGATTACGGGAGAGCCAGCAATTTTTATAGCTTTCTAAACTTCAGAAACCGTCCCTTTACTTTCACGTAACTATTTTTAACATTCCACATGCATCAATAACTGCCTGAGCACATCTGCCCTGAAATGAGTGGCCTAGGAAGAAAAGTAGCCTCTCATAACAAGCGCAGCTTGCGGCGGTCTAAGTCCCCAAAAATTCTGGAATTTTACGAGCCAAAACTACGATATCATTATGAGGCACGCCATAGTGTGGGGTTCCGGCTTAATTTTGAACACCTGGGGTCCTTTAACGCGCGCTTAAAGGGACCCTGAAATGATGTTGACGATTTTGTAGAAACGTACTGAGTGGTTAGAGTAGGCCCTTCTGGTCATTAACTGACGCATCTAAGTGCTCCGCGTAAAGCGTGTAAATTATTGAAATGTTTTAAAAATGTACATGGCTGCCGATCGCAGCACACTGCTCGACAGAATTTTGAGCCGCCCCTACCCATATGACCGAAATCACCCATATGACGTCAGTAGGGCGAGCCATCTGATTGGCTGCCCAGGGCGCGTCATCGATAATTTTTCAAAATTTATGTTGAACAAATGTTGTTCGTAATAGTTGGAATGTTAGTTAATAGAGAGTTTTAGAATAAGGGCCCCAATATTTTGGGGCCCCAAGGAGCTTTGCGGGTGTTAGCATTGGAGCACGCAGGAGTGAAGAGTTTTAGAATAGGGTTTTGCGTTTGCGGATAGCGTCTTGCGCTGACAGCGCCACTACGGCGTCAAAGAAAAACTATTAGAAATATTAATTAAATAAGATATACCGTTTTATGATAGGAAGTAATTTCGACTTGCCTGTATTCCCGTTTAATTATAATTTAGAGGTTATTCTTCAAGCAGCAAACAATCAGTAGCGCTTCACCAGCCAAGCTTAGCTATGTTAGGCCTACGAGCCATAAAAACCACAATCGAATTCGGAATCAGCGGCGTCTAATGAATCAATCTTCATAACACACGCTACTTGAGAGAAAGCGATAACCGCAGTCGCTTCTAGCTTGCGTACTCCACGCGTTACCGCGAATCAAACCTAGTTTGATGCTAGGTTAGAGCCATCGCTTCGATGGGCGCCGCGATGTTTGTTGACGCAAAGCTTTTGGGGCCGCTATTTGGGCTCCCACTAAATCAGTGAAATAGCGTTCCGAACTCAAAACGCAAACACAGTTTGCGTCTCGCGCATGCGCAGTGGCTTCGACGCTATTTCTTTGGGGCCCCAAAACGTTTGGGGCTCCTATTCTAAAGCTCTCTAATTTGTTTCAATAAAAAGAGAGTAACGAAAAGAGAATGCACAAGAACAATTTCTCACTACAATTAAGCACTTCCGCCACACAGCAAGCGTCGTCTGTTTGTGTTAGAACATGCTCCATTTTGACGAGAGCAACGCGGTCAAAGTTGGTCTCAGCTTTTTCGCGAGCACTATGATTCGACTTTGTAGAGTTGTGGACTGCAAACGTAGCGACTGGCAATATGTCAAGCTGCGACATAGTGTCCCTCTGCAAGGCATCATACGAGCAGAATGGCTGCAACGCATCGTACTGCCGCTATCCAATCGGCGCCAGGATTTGTGCGTTGGCGGCCGTCACTTTACACCGGAAGATTACGACCGCAATAGCGTTTCGCGAGTCCGGTATTAGGGTAAACGCAAGCGCAAAGGGACAGGGCCTGGCTGTGTTCCCTTGCGTGTCGTTTCACGGGATGAGCAGAAGCGCAAATGTGAATGGTCTGCACGATGCAGCCACCTGGTGGCACAGAGCTCACTCACACACAATAGCAGTAACAAAATGTATTCTTCTTTGCTGCTGTTTGGAAATTTATTGCAGGAGTGTAATTGTTAACGTGTTGTTTTTGTAAATGTTTAAAATCTTGTACACCACTGGTTAGAGCAATATTAGCTCTCTGTTTGGCTGGTTAAGCTCTGGGCCAACGGGTGGCTGGACCGTGGAGAGCGATCGGGCAGCTCACGTGCGTCTACGCTAAAGCTCCTTCATCAACTTGAGTTTATGCCACCACCGTTCCGTCGAAACGTCCAGTTAGCCTGTGGTTACCGGAATACCAGACACGTTAGGCGCTGCTACAGAATGCTCGCAACGCACGCTCCTTCGATAGCTCTCGCTCGGGGTCGACGGCCAAGCGGCTAGCGGACAGTTTGGAGAGGCTTCACGCTCTCGCTCCTAGAGAACCGGAAGTCGAAGACACGACGTGCGATCATGACGCAGACCCAGTGAAGGCATAGCTTAGCCCCGATCACTCGGCGAACTAGTTGAGGAGAAAATGCACGACTATGGAGGAGGGTAACTTGTAATCGTACGTAGCTCTCTTAATATGAGACGTTTCACAGAAATTGTGGTGCGAATGATTAACTTTAGCTGTACCCTACGCGTCTACAAAATATGTTTGCACCGTTTCAGGGGCAGAACTGATAGTTGGGCGAGTTGGTGCGAATTCATAGTAAAATATCTAGCGCGCACAATTGACAAGGACAGAGTGAAGGAGGACAGAGTGAAGGCAGTTGTGAGTCGTCCCTTCACTCTGTCCTTGTCAATTGTGCGCGCTAGATATTTTACTGCGAAAACGTTTCAGGGGCCCTTTATATTTAAATAAACGGGTGCGTTTACGTTTTGTTTCCATCGGAATGCGGCGGCCGTGTACGGGTGGTCTGTCCAGATTTCTTTCTCAGCGCCGTTCGGCTCAACGCTTCCATAGGTTCCGCGTTTTAATATTTGCCTCAAATTAAACACTGCGCATTCGCAACAAAGTGCCAGTGATGTCACTTGTAAACAGAGGCAAACAGCAGGGCTGTTTCACGTTCACTCACCCGTAAGTAAGCGCCAAATCTCGATTGCGCATAGTGTCAGATTGTTCGCCGAGCACAGCTGTTCACTTTCTGTTAAACTGTGCGCAGGAGATCAAAACAATGAAACCGTTACTGCAAGGGGTGCTTCTGTAGAATGACTTCGTTCAATGACAAAGAAAGGAAACTGAGCAGCTCCGTGCGCTTCAGATTTCTCAGCGGTGCGATGCCATTTCTGAACGCGATTCGGGTGGGTTAATTGCAAGACAAACCTCACAACTAAACGTCTTCGGTGTGGCTTTTAGCATAGGATTAAGGCGAACGTGAAGTGTTAGGACCTGAACATTTGAAACTGTATTGTAATTGGGGAATTAGGCAGCAAACAGTCGTTTAGAAGCGCCAGTAATCCCAGCACTTACGCTGCTCGTGGCTTCGACGCAGAAATGGCCCGACTAGGTATCTTGGTTCTTAATGCGCAGCTATTAACAAAAGTAATGTAATGTGGAAAGTTGGGCTAGTTGGCGATTAATCATCATACCTTGGTGCTGAAGCAGCGCACTGACAAGGATAAGGCGAAGACACACAAGAAAACACCACACTCGCAGCACTCGTAACTTTTTTTTTTTTTCAGAACACGTACTTCATATTTATATAGCTGCGCACCCTCACGCGTCAAAGGTGAACAAGGGAAGAAAGACGGGCCCTTTGCAACGGCCCCTTTTGTACGTTCGAACAACTTCAACCAATATGACCCCAGCACCCTGGCTACAGCTATGGCGATATGCGTCTGCAAGGCAAGAGTGGCATCTTGGCATGTGACGATGTGCCCCCAGGAACTCGAGATCATGTGCGGTTTCCTTTGGCCATCTTCAACACACTCAAAACGAACGTGTAGGATTGTGAAAGCCGGACGATGGAGTAAAGCCAGGCGTTTCGAGGATTCCCTGAGAGTAACGTGCGCCCGGCTTCGCGGTCGAGACAGACGCTTCGGGGGGCTGGCGTAGGATGTCCGACAGTTTCGCGGACTGGCTGTGGGAGAACATGAGACGACGATTACACAGACCGAAGAACCATCGGAAGGCAGGGTGGTCACCTTAGAAGACACCACAGTTCCCGAGAACTATAAAAGAATCCTTGGACTCGGACCGAAGTTCTGTTTCGAGCCGGTCTTCACGCCACCAGAAAAAGTAGCACTGACCAAATAGATGGTCGCAACAAAGACACTTGACGTTCATTGTTGCTGTGTTGCCCACCCTACAGGTCCCATACTTACCGGCAAGCTTCCTTGTTCTTTTTCTCCACTGTGAATCAATGTTTTTCCTGTACAGATACCTCAACACTCTCCCAGCCCATTTACTTTCTTTCATATTCCTCAGTCGCTCTTCATAATCAATTTTACTGTGACCTTCCCTCACTTTAAACCTATCCAGACCATATCACCCTGCACAGCTTCATTTGTAGTCTTCCAGTGCGCGCCCAGTGCGAGGCGTCCCACTTAGCTAGCTTTGGTTCCCATCGAGTCCCCTGGTTTCAAGCAAACAACCGCATTTCCAAAAGCAAGTCATGGAACCATTACACCTTTCCACATACCCCGGAGCACCTCGTACATATTGTATTCCCATAGTGCTCTGTGTTCCATTATGGCTGCATTTCTCTTCACATTTACTGTTATTGTTTTTTTCCTCTGTTTCCATGCATCTATTGCTTTCGTTTGTCCATATACCAAGCTATTCATTTTCTTTTACCCGAGGTATTTCCTGGCCCTGTATTGCCACTGTCTGTTCACTGTTTTCATTGAATGCCATAACACCTGATCTTCTAACACTAAATTTAAAATTTAAATTCTCGCCTTCCTGTCCACAGCTAGGTATTAGCCAGACGTTGCGGATCACTTTGCGTGCTAGCTAGCAACACAATGACGTCCGTATAAAATAAACCTGGAAGCTGCTGCTGCTCTACCATTCTACCCGCCTGTTTGTATGAGAGATTAAACCTGATATTACTCCTTTCCAGTGCCCTCTCCATCCTTACCATGTACATAATAAACAGCAGTGGGGATAAAAGGCAGTCCCTTGTTGATATCAACTGTCTCCTCGCTCCTCAACCCTTCTTATTCAACGCAAACGGTATTGTATAGGTAAATCTCTCTCGAAAGCTGTAGACAAATGTCACCCAAGACTTCCCCTTCCAGAATATCCCTCAAAATGTTGCGGTCTACGTTGTCATACGCTCCTGTAATGTCTAAAAAGGTCACACATAACGGCTTGCTTTCTACTCTTGATATTTAAATGCACTGAGTAAGAACAAATAAGTTATCATCCAAACGCCCACCTATGCCGAAGCTATTCTGAAGTTCTCCCAAAATGCCATTATTCTCTGCGCATGCTTGCAGCTTTAATTTGATTGCCTGCATGCTGCATTGCTAGCCAGTATATTACCGATGTAAAGGTCAACGGTCTATACGAGTGAGTTTAATCTTTCTCCCCCTTAGCTTTATAAATTAAATTCATTCTACTTTGTCGCCTTAACTGTCTGGTATTCGTATATAAAGCTTTTCCCACTGCTTTCACCAAAGCTTCATTACTTTTTGTTCCTAGTTAATTAATCAGCCTAACGGGAATTTCGTCTAGCTATGTGGCTTTGCGCTTGGGAATTTTCTCTTCGGCTTTCTCCCAGTTGAAATTTGTCAGCAGTAGGACTGCTCGCAGCGCCCTGTGCGCTTTCATTCAAAAAGCGTCCCGCCAGCTGGATATGACGCGGGGCGCAGACGGCATACTATCCAATTGGGGACGAGGACTTACAGAGTCGCCATCTGTTGGATGCCCCACCCTTGCGTAGTATGAGGGATCACCTGACGCGCTCTTCACAGGTTTAGGGTGCCTCGATACACAGGTTCCGGCTTACGGCGCTCAATAATAACACCACGCGGCAGCCTTCCTGGCATCTCTGTAAGTAATCTCAAAACAAGAGAAGGTTTTGCTGTCTAAACCATAATCTTGGTCAAGCTGAAAGCACACAATCGTTTACAGGCGCTATCTCTTTACCGAATACGTACAGTGAACGCCACTGCACGCTGTCGCCACGATGGAATCTCCCGAATCGGCTTCTAGCGTGAAAAGTAAGCAAACGATGAGAGCAAACTAAGTTAAATATGTTCATATATAGTGGGCTGTCTGTATAACCAAATGGAGCATAACAGATTGGAACCTCAATGCAGTGATCGCATGGGTTCGCAGTGACCGAATGCGTGTCTGCATGCATGCCCGCGCACAATGTGTCGCTGCGTGCGCTGCGTCTTTTTCATCTTGCTCAGTAGTAATGAACATGCCACGCGTTTCATATGCTTTCGTGCAGGTTTGTATAAGCAAGCTCTTCTTTTTGGTATGGCTGTCAGTCAAACAATGTTAGCATTTTATTCTATTTTTTAGGTATTTTGCGTGTCATTGTTTTTGCCATTACCAGTGAGTTTTCCCTTTCTATAGTTGTCATGACTATGTCATACACGTCGTCCAGTTTTGTGCAATATCTTAGTGCATATATCAGAAGCTCGTCTACATTTCGGTCTTGAGGGCGTTATATAAAAATCTTGTTTTTTTATGTGTGTGTGTATATGAAACGGCCTTCGCGTTTTCCAGCGCTTTCTTTTTATTTCACCGTCTGTGAACTTTTGTGTTTTGTACTCTTGTATATGTCATGCACCGTTCAGTTATGCTCATTTTTTGAGCGTGTATCACGTACACCGCGTTAGAAGAAAAATCTTTGTTTTCGGAAGCGAAGTCAATAAAGCGAGACCAAAGACCTGTTGTGTTGGAAGCGGATTTTCTTTCTTTTTTTTTTGTCCCGGCACATGCTGGTATAATATAACTATGGGCAAGACTGCGTGCGTCCTGAAAAATTGGTGCAAAAGGGGAGGTCTGACTTCAATGTCAGGAGGGACTAAAACCAGGAACTCGCACGCCGACTTCACTGCTTTGACTGAGTGCCTTTATACAGTGGAAATATCTCATGCCTGCGAGGCACAATTCCCTACGGCATGAAAGGAAGCAACTGCCATCATGTCCTTCTTTTTCTCGCCATAGTCTGTGAGGCATTAAGCGTATGTGCCAACTGTGAGCCTCAAATGAATTGTTCTGGCACTTGCCAGTGCATGGGGACACACGTGCACAGAAAAAAGTACAGTAGCTGCTGGAGAACGCTCTAGTAGCAAGAGTGAGCAGAAGGAGGAGTCAAGTGCCTCATAAAAATAGTTGAATCCGCAGTGCCCACCTGCACTGTATTATCCTGTGATCCTGGAAGTATGTCAGCTACCTCGAGGTGAAATGTACCATTAAATCTGATGGAGGAAAAACTCTGATACACATGCATTCAGCCAGATCTTCCAAATTCAGAAAGGGCAAAAAGAGCAGAGGTAAACTTCGACTTAACAAAGTCACTGCACTGACATTACACAAATAATAAACACGATTTCAATGAACAGGTGAAGGCAGTCCTGCCTCAGCTCAAAACATCATTCTCGCCTTTTTCTCTCCAGTTCACCACATAAGCACTGCATATTACGACTCGATGTTTAGTGCAATGCCTTTGTCACTGGCTAACCACAAGTTGAGCACTAACAATGTTGTGTATATCAGCATGGGAGTGTTCTCTTCTGCTCCTACTTTATGACTCATGAGCCGGCTGTTTTTCCATAAGGCCGGATTCAGCTCCGCAGGGTCGCCACTGAACTGCAATTTCTTACAGGAGCATGGACATCTTCATAAATAACGTTTTCTATTCTTTTTATGCATTGCATGTGCTCATATTTTTCTTCGACTTTTAACTCACGTACACAGGCGTACGTTATCCTTTTCATTCAATAAATAGGCGCGTAATGAAGAAAGGAATTGAATGACATCCCGATCATCATCAAGAGCGGAGGGCACGAGATCGGCGCTCGAACACCACCATCTTGTTCTCCCGACCTACCGTTCAGAGCTACCGCCTGTTTGTTGGACTCGTCCAATAAACCTCCTTACATTTGGTGGATCGTGCTGGGTACGCACATCGCCGGCACCCTGGAACTCCGATCCCGTACGTTGCACTCGACCATGCAAGCTGACGCTGCCCAACCGCCGCCATCGCGGCAAACGGCCGCCGTTCGCCCCAGCCCGGTTCGCCAGCGAGACCCCCCGGTATTTCAGGTACGGAAGACGAGGACGTCGAGGACTGGCTGTCGGCCTACGAAAAAGTTAGTAGACCCAACAAGTGGGATGACGCTGCTAAGCTGAATACGGCGAACTTTTACCTGGCTGGCGTGGCGAAGCTGTGGTATACGAACCACGAATCGGAATTTGAGAACTGGCCCGCTTTTAAGGAGGCAATATCTGCCGTTTTCGGTCGCCCTGCCGTGCGGAAGTTACGCGCCGAGCAACGGCTGCGCACACGGGCACAGAAACCAAACGAAACTTTTACCGCCTATATTGAGGACATAATCGATCTCTGCAGGCGCGCCGATGCTTCAATGAGCCAAAGTGCTAAAATTCAGCATATTATGAAGGGCGCCGACGACGATGTCCTTCAAATGCTTTTTGCGAAGTCTCCTGGCACAGTGTCTGAAGTGGTAACTCTGTGCCACAGCTATGACGAATTGAGAAGGCAGCGGGCTCTCACCCGACGTTCATCTCACACGTACAGTCAACCACTCGCTGCACTGGACATCGTGCCTGAGCAGTCACACCTTCTCGCACAAATGAAAGAATTTGTGCGTGAGGAGGTGGCCCGTCAGTTGTCTCTCCTGCCGTTTGCTCAGCGTCAGGAGCTCCCACAGTGGCAGAAACTGCAGCGACCAATCCCGTTGGCTCCCGTGCTTCGACACGTCATCCAAGAACAGATTTCCGAGGCCATGCCGGTGCCCATTCAGCAGCAACCTGTCGCCGCGCCTCTTACAGTTACGCATGGGTAGTAAAGCGGCAGCAGCATCGTCCTTTCATCCTGCTCGCACGACATCATACTTGGCTGGGACTTTTTATCGTATAATCACGCCGTTATTGATTGTGCCAGATCTGAACTTGAGCTCTTCCCGTTGTGTGACCAGTCCTACAACCCCGCTCATCAAGCCGCACACAAGCTAGTCGTAACAGAAGATACAGAAATTCCGCCGACAGCAGCTGTTTTCATCCCCGTGTTCTGCAACAGCATATGTGATGAAGCTGCATTCTTTGAACCATCACGCCTCCTTCTAAGTCGGAAGCCACTTCTTCTGCCTTATTCGACCCTCTCTATTTCGAATGGAACAAGTGCTCTCTGCCTCACAAATCCTCTTCCGTATCCCATCAAACTGCTTAAAGGTGAATCCCTTGGATGCGTGCAACCCATTGATATCGGCCTAAATTTTTCCGTGCAGCAAGATTCAGCTCGACGCGACCTCGACGTCGTCAGTGCTCTTAATCCGTCTGATGTACCAGCTGCCAACCTATTCGATTCGTCGATCGCAGACGGACTGTCACCGTTTGAACGCTCTGTTCTTCTCCAGCTGCTCTACCAGTTCCGCGACTCTTTCGATGTTGCCCAACGTGCCCTTGGCCGAACTTATACCATTGTTCACTACATCGACACCGGCTCCAACTCGCCAGTGTGACAACGCCCTTACCGTGTCTCCACCGCGGAACGTCAAGTTATTACCGACCAGGTTGACGATATACTTAAACGCGACGTTATTCGCCCTTCACAAAATCCGTGGGAATCGCCTGTGGTTCTCGTTAAAAAAAAAGGGATGGATCAATTTGCTTCTGCGTGGATTACCGGCGCCTAAACAAGGTCACTCGAAAAGACGTGTACCCGTTACCCAGAATTGACGATGCCCTTGATTGCCTACAAGGTGCCGAGTTTTTTTCATCATTAGATTTGCGTTCCGGGTATTGGCAGGTGCCTTTAGCAGAGGCCGACCGTTCAAAGACAGCCTTCGTCACGCCTGACGGTCTATATGAATTCAATGTCGTGCCCTTCGGCCTCTGCAATGCGCCTGACACCTTCGAGCGCATGATGGACTCGGTTCTGCGTGGTTTGAAGTGGCAGATGTGTCTCTGCTACCTCGACGACATTGTTGTCTTTGCGCCAGATTTCGAAACCCATCTGGAACGCCTCAACCATGTCCTGACGTGTCTGAAGACCGCTCAGCTGCAACTAAATCTCAAGAAGTGCCGCTTTGCTGCGCGGAAACTTACAATTCTCGGTCACGTCGTGTCAAAGGACGGCGTGCTTCCGGACCCGGCTAAACTACGTGCCGTGACCGACTTCCCCAAACCGATGACTCTAAAGCAGTTACGAAGCTTCATAGGGTTATGCCCCTACTTTCGTCGGTTTGTGTGCAACTTCGCCTCTATAATTGCGCCTTTGACCCAACTTTTAAGCAACGCCTCCAATCTTTCGTCATGGTCTTCTGAGTGTGACCAAGCCTTCTCCACCCTTCGCCGTCTCCTGACGTCACCACCTATACTGCGCCACTACAATCCCACGGCCGCAACTGAGGTGCACAAAGACGCCAGTGGTGTCGGCCTCGGTGCTGTTCTCGCACAACGAAAGCCTGAGTTCGCAGAGTATGTCGTCGCATACGCCAGCAGAACGCTCGCCAAGGCTGAGTCAAACTATAGCGTCACCGAGAAAGAATGCTTGGCAATAGTCTGGGCGCTTGCCAAGTTCCGCCCTTACTTATATGGCCGCATGTTTGATGTAGTTACGGACCATCATGCATTATGTTGGTTGTCTTCTTTGAAGGATCCGTCAGGTCGCCTTGCCCGCTGGGCTCTTCGACTTCAAAAGTTTGACATCCGCGTTATATATCGTTCCGGACGCAAGCATGCCAATGCTGATGCACTGTCGCGGTCACCACTATCCACCGAAACTGCGTCCATATCCATTATAGACCACCCGTTGTCAGCTCTTGACGTCGCCACCATCTCCTCTGCACAGTGCCACGATCCTTGGATCGCTTCGCTTCTTGACGTTTTATCCGAGGCACCCACCCTTTCGACCACTCGAACACTGCGACGCCGAGCTTCGCACTTCAGCATCCGTGATGGCCTCCTGTACCGGCGCAACTACTCGCCAGATGGTAGGAAGTGGCTCATAGTTATCCCCAGAACGCTGCGCTCTACAATCTGCGCGTCCTTTCACTCCGACCCGCAGTGTTCTCACGGCGGTGTCTTCAAGACCTATGAACGCTTACGCAAAAGGTACTACTGGCGCGGAATGTTTCGCTTTGTCCGCAAGTTCATTCGCGGCTGCCACGAGTGTCAGCGACAAAAAAAAAACCACCACATCCTGCCGCAGGTTCATTACAGCCCCTTCCATGCCCAGACCGCCCATTCGACCGCGTTGGAATTGACCTTTATGGACTTTTACCTTTGACCACGGCGGGAAACCGATGGGTTATCATTGCTGTCGACCACCTTACACGATACGCCGAAACCGCTGCTCTTCCCACGGCGACAGCACAGGATGTCGCCTCTTTCATCCTCCAGCGTTTTTGTGCTTCGACACGGTCCTCCTCGCGAACTCCTCAGTGACCGTGGCCGCGTATTTCTCTCTGATGTAATCCAAGCACTTCTCCACCAGTGCAACATTGTACATCGGACGTGTACTGCCTACCACCCTCAGACGAACTGTCTCACTGAGCGGTTTAATCGGACACTGGGCGACATGCTTGCGACACATGTTGCATCTGGTCAGTCAAACTGGGACCTGGTTCTTCCATTTGCGACATACGCCTACAACACCGCTACGCAAGTCCCAACCGGGTATTCCCCCTTCTTCCTTCTGTACGGTCGCCAGCCGACGCACACTATCGACACGTTGCTGCCATACGCACCAGATGCCTCAGAGTGCACGCCCGTGTCGGAAGCCGCCCGTTACGCTGAAGATTGCCGACAACTAGCCAAGCGCTTGACGACAGCCGACCAACAACGTCAGAAAAACGCCCGCGATGATGACTACTCTCCTGCCGCAACATTCGCTACTGGAGCACTTGTGTGGCTGCTTGTACCACCCTGCGCCCCTGGCTTGTCGTCCAAACTACTCCCAAATTATCATGGTCCCACCACGTCGTCGAGCGTACTTCGCCCGTAAACTACGTCATTGAACCTCTCACGTTGCAGGGCGACCTGTTGTTCACGTAGACCGCCTCAAGCCGTACTTCGACCCTCTTGTTCCCACCTGTTAGATCGCCAGGATGGCTCCACCTTTTTCGAAGGGTAATGAAGAAAGTAATTGAATGACATCCCGATCATCATCAAGAGCGGAGGGCACGAGATCGGCGCTCGAACGCCGCCATCTTGTTCTCTCGACCTACTGTTCAGAGCTACCGCCTGTTTGTTGGACTCATCCAATAAACCTCCTTACAGGCGTAACGATTGACGAAAAGCCATTGAACGTGTTTGTGTTTTTGATCCGCAGTCACTGAGAAGGCTCGAGCTCTGCACCATTAGTTTCCTACTGTTAGCTTTCCCGTAACGCATATGTGTTACGCGGTCAAGCATACCAAATGTATTGCGGTGAAGCATACCAGTAGGGTAAAGGGGCATCTGTCACTGGATATAGTGCGATACTCGTGGCGCTAGCCGTCACGTCCTCTGTCAGAGTAAAAACACACAGGCGACTCATAAATGTACTGGCAGGCCATTCGAGATATTTGGGACCTAGCTATGGTGATTTGAGCGCTTGTTTCGCCAACCTAGCATGTCCCATATACGAGATGGTAGCAGGAACTCGGTATGTATTCTTCAATTACATACAAGCACGCACGCTCCTCAGCGTAACTATGAATCTCTACCATCTAGTCGATGAGTGTTGATGTACAG
This sequence comes from Dermacentor variabilis, assembly GCF_050947875.1. Classification (NCBI taxonomy): domain Eukaryota; kingdom Metazoa; phylum Arthropoda; class Arachnida; order Ixodida; family Ixodidae; genus Dermacentor; species Dermacentor variabilis. The sequence goes on along the minus strand of NC_134569.1, from coordinate 248,584,541 downwards.
CTTTGACTCGAGTCTATATACGGCTATGCAATACTGCATGGCGACCTGTTTGACTATTTCAATTCATCGAAGCGTCGGTGCGGCATAATGCTTTCCCAGCATTGCTGTACAACTGTCACAATGGTCTACGGCTAATAAAGTGCTTAGCGACGTTCGTTTCTCTTACTTTCACATACTAACAGTTGAACTCAAACTATTTCCGCTCCCACGCAAATCTCCTGAAGTGTGTGGTACGTTCGACGCCACTGATGAACAATGCATCGGGACGATGCATTGTTCATCATTGCCATCCGAAAAGACATCTCACTTACAAACGTATCCCCCTACGCCTATCAGAATTTAATATGCTAACCGTCGCAACAAACCTCAAACATGGCTTCTTCGCCGCGCCAGCCACGCATCCTGTCAATACTGTGCTGCCAGCTCGGCTAGGGACGTATGGAGCAAGCAACATTCACCCCGCCCTCCCCCCGCCCTGTAGTACCTAGGCAAAAACAAATATCAAGGACCGAAAGTTCTCACATTCCTCTTCACATTCACATTCACCGCCGACTTCGTAAGAAAATTGCGGAGCTCAATCGTACAATAGAAACTCATTCCATCGAACTGTCCAAACAACAATGGAATGAAGTGTGCTCCTCGGTTGATGGTCAGATGAGAACGGGGGCCAAATGGAACCTGCTCAAACACTTACTCCACGATTTGCAAAGCAAAAGCAATCAGAGACTAGCCATCGATCGCATAGTTCATAATCAAAAGGCGGCGGGCGTACTTGAACACGTCCTCCTGCAAGAGTTGGCCGAAAAGTATCTTCCGCTGGGCCCCTTCGGTGACAGGGATTATCCTCGTTATCGGGGATACTGGGGGAGCTCAACGCCCCCTTCACGGAATCCGAAATCTGGGAGGTGCTCCAAACGCTCAACGGTCGCTCTGCACCGGGCCCTGATGGCATCTCCAATAAGCTCCTCCGCAACTTGGACGAACAATCAGTTGCGCTGCTCGCCGGGGAGGTCAATAAAATTTGGGAAACGGGCCTCGTCCCCGACTTCTGGAAGACAGCCTCAGTGGTGCTTATCCCGAAACCAGGCAAACCTCTTGCGCCGGAGAACATGCGGCCCATCTTGCTCACGTCCTGCGTGGGTAAGGGGGCCGAACATGCCATTCACAACCGTATATCTAGGCACATAGAAACTAATGAGTTATTCCCTCACAACATGGTCGGCTTTCGGCCGGCACTCTCCACACAGGACGTCATGTTACTTATAGAGAGGCAAATCATTGATGACGACACTAGAGACACTCGGGGCATCCTTGCTCTAGACTTGTCCAAGGCTTTTTGATAACATCTCGCACCGGTTCGTGCTAGACGCCATCTCGGATCTGGGCCTGGCGCCACGATTCCATGCGTACGTTAGCTCCTTCCTCAGGGATCGCAAGGCCACTGTCAAAATAGGGCAAATCAAATCCAAGGAATTTACATTGGGAGCGAGAGGCACCCGGCAAGGGGCGGTCATCTCTCCCATACTGTTTAACATCGCCATGAAGGACCTCTCGGACAGACTGGCCACAGTAAGAGGAACGGGTCACGCCCTCTACGCGGATGATATTACCGTGTGGTGCATGGGAGGGTCTGACGCTGTAGTTGAGAGTGCGCTCCAAGAGGCGCTCGACATCACAGAACACTTCCTAATAGACACGGGCCTGAGTCTGTCGCCAACCAAGTCCGAACTTCTATTGTATAGGCCCACCCGTCGGGGGGTTAAGTGCTCCACACCCTTGGATCAAGTTCCCATAGCCCTTTATACGAGGGACGGACAACAAATCCACAGAGTGGATACCATCAGGGCCCTCGGACTCTTGCTGGAATCTCGCGGGGGCAACTCACAGACTATAGCCCGCATTATCTCCAAGACGGAGAATATGCTTCGGCTTATCCTCAGGGTCTCGAACCGCAGAGGGGGTTTAAGCGAGAGCAATCTACTCAGACTCTACCACGAGTTTCTGATGAGCTACGTTAGCTATGTAGCCTCCGCGTTGCGCTGGTCTAAACGGGATGAGGCCAAAATCGACGCCCTCATGCGCAAAAGCATCAAGCGCGTGCTGGGTTTACCACTCACTGCCAGCACCGCGCGTCTCATGCAACTAGGCATGTACAACACCCTATCAGAGGTGATCGAGGCCCAACGAAAGGCCCAAATAATACGACTCTCATCATCGCGAGCGGGGAGGCGCATCCTCGAGTCCGTTGGATGCGGTCACCAGGAAATCACGGAGCGCAACCTGATCACCCTATCACCCATGGTCCGAGATACGTTCAAGGTAAATCCCATGCCACACAACGTCCACTCTCAATACAATGTAGGGCGCCAGGTAGCCAGGGCTCGTACCCTGTTAAAAGTGGCTGCGTCCACTCCGAATCTGGAATGTTTCGTTGACGCCGCCCAGTACGAGCGCTCTGATCACTATGCCGTAGTTTCTATTGCCTCCAATGGCACTCTCATTAACTCAGCATCCGTGCAGAAGGTTTCTGCAACAGTAGCCGAACAGGTTGCTATAGCTATAGCACTGAAGGACCCCTACGTCCCAATATCTTTACATACTCCAGGTCTGCAGCCCGAGCTTTCGCCTCCGGCTCGATCTCAAAGGAGGCGGCGGCCATCCTCGGCAGCGAGGGGGCTGCTGGTTTTCATAGCATATCAAATGGCTCCCGGCCCATATGGGAATCAATGTGCACTCTGAGGTTGTTAACGCCAATGAGTTGGCTCATGACTGTGCGCGAGGTCTTACACGCCGTGGCGGTTCAGGTGGACTCACGGGCGGCGACTTAGGATTGTACAGGGATTCGCGTCTCACCTTCCATGAAATCTTGGCACATTACCAGCTTGCTCGGCGGGCCTTTCCGCTACCACACCCTAACTTAATAGACCACAATCGTCGGCGTTTCGCATGCTTCAAACGGGGTCATTTCCCTCCAGGGGCCGATTCAGTCACTTCGCACCTAATGTAGAACCCCACTGTCCAGACTGTGGGGAGGCCTACTGCTCCTTATCCCATATGGTCTGGCAATGCCCTGCGTTACGCAGCTCATCGCTAACCACTCTAACCGACTAGGAGGCAGCCCTTAAGAGCGGCGACCTCTCAGAGCAACTACGGACTGTCCAGAAGGCCTGCGACAGGGCGGAGGACCACGATCTTCCGACCCCGACGTGGGTGCGGCCAGCGACGGCTACGGGGACTCCCTGAAAAGGGAGGTACCCTAACGCCGGTTCCTCAGGACCATTAATAAAGTTATTTGTCTGTATGTCTGTCTCTCGCAACTACTGCTCCTCATGCATGCGCGGAAAGAGCAGTTAAATTTAATTTTAGTTTAGGTGCTCGTGCCGGAGACCCCCCCCCCCCAACGTAAGTGGCGCCCTCTAGCAAAAGTTCTAACAGCGGCTGCTTTTTATTGCTTCGCTAAGAATTCGTTAAGCAGAAGTAGGCTACTGCTCTTTTATTGATGCGCATGCTTTTTCTTCTATCAGTAGCGAGCACCAAAAACGTGAAAGTGTACTCGAAACCACCCTACGTAAGTGGCGCCTCCGCCATAGTTCCAATGATGGCCGCTTCCCATTGGTTCACCAATCATCCGCCAGGCACAAGCTCTACTTTTGCGCTTGTGGAACCCGGCGCTGCTGTTTCTGTTAAGCCGCCAAACTCTGCCCACAGAGAAAGGATTCTCTGCCGTTCACTGTGCAAGGTGACCACGCCGCTCTCTGGACTGATGCTTCACACGGCAAGCATGCAGCATGTTACACCTCTCACTGCCTGTATTGCCCGTGTGCTTATACAAGTCTATGTATATTGTCGAGTTTATTGTTCTTTCTGCTTGCTCACATTACGTCATCCTTGGGTGGGGACTTCCTATCCTGTCATAATGTCGTCATCGACTGCGCATGAGCTGATGTTGAATTTTCGCCGCTGTGTGATGCTAAGCTCTTGATCGGCCGCCTATAAACTGGTCGTGCGCGAGGACATCGACATTCCCCATGGCTCTTTTGCCCTTGTCTCAGTCTTCCGCGGTGCCATCAGCAATGCTATGGTCTTCTTTACACAGTATGACATCTTTATGAGTTACAAAGCCTTTTGCAACACTTGACATCGCCGCTGGCATCAGCAATACTTTTGTGTACAGTCTCCCTTTCTGCGTCTTTTACGCTGCTTGCCAGTGAATGTCTCGGCCCCATGAAAGACCTAGACTCTTCCTTCTTTGCTACCATGCTAGACGAATATTGCCATATTGACATAACGAACTACATGCCCTTTCAATGATTGATTCCTTGAGTGACATGTTCTTGAGTTCCTACGCCATTACACCAACCCCTGTGCCAGACACTCCGAGCTTCTTCAGCTTCTACACCACTTTAGAAGTTTCTTTCGATGTTTCTTAGCCAACTGGGCCACAGGTCACAAGTTGAGCACTACATTGACACTGGTTTAGGCCAGCCACGGCGTCAAAGACCGTATTGCATCTCTGAAGAGCAGCGGGTCTCATTAACGACCAAGTCGACGATATGCTACGCCGTGGCATCATTCAAACATCCCACAATCCCTGCGCATCTCCTGTCATTCTCGTTCACAAGAAGGATGGGCCTATTTGCTTTTGCGTTGACTCACATTGATTAATTAAGGTAATGTGCAAAGTCATCTATCCGTCGTCGCAAATTGACGACGCCCTTGACAGTCTTCAAGGAGCAGAATTCTTTTCGTTCCTAGATTTGAGTTCTGGCTACTGACAGGTCCCGATGGCTGAAGCCGATTGCCAGAAAACTGCATTTATTACATCTGATGGCCTATATGAGTTCAACGTGACGCCTTTAATTTGGACTTTTCAATGCACGTGCCACGTTTGAACGACCCATGCACAACACACTGTGTGGCCTTCAAGTAGTCTATATGTTACCTTGACAATGTCATGGTTTTCGCTCCTGATCTTCCAACTCACCTACTTTGCCTGAGACGTGTTTTGATGTGTCTAACAATGCTGGCCTGCAAATAAACCTCAAAAAGTGCCACTGCGCTGCGCGGGAGCTGACCATCTTAGGCTACACTACCCAACCCTAAAATCTTCCTGCAGCCACCGAGTTCCCAGCCTACTAACATCAAAGAACTGAGCAGTTTTGTGGGCCTATGCTCATATTTCCGGCACTTTGTACGAAATTTCACATCAATCATGTCACCCTTGACCCAACTCCTACACGGTGGCGCGGACCTCCCTTCCTAGTCCCCTGCATGGGACATCGCATTTGCTACGCTGTGTCTTCTTACCTCTCCACATATTAATGTAATAGCGATAAAGGGTCCCGTGTCGCAGAAAATCTGGCGTTGACGTCCCACGTCGACAGTCGTTTCAGCAAAAATCATTCTGAACTATGCAAACCCAACCACGCATAACCAGCCACGTAGACCCTCCATGTAGCGGAAAGTAATTGAACTAATTCAATTTCTCAAAGAAAAATTCGTCAGGAAAATTTTTAAAAAATACGACTTACACACAACCTACAGACATGATAGGTCAGATTGCAATCTGAACATATGAGAAAACATAATTTTGTTATACAAGGACTCAAACACAAACCTCTTTTCCAGTGTTTCTACCATTCATAGACCTACCACGGCGTCCAAGATTTGCGCACGCTGGCACGTGGAACTCTTGCAGGCCACGAATCGGCACCCCCATTTCTTGCAACACCCCCAGATGGTACTTGCCTCCGTCGCATCGCGGGGGGTGATTAAGACGCTGATGTAGACAGAACATGGGATAACTTCTTAAACTGTACTCAGGAAGCATCCCATTTGATCAATGAGAAGATTAGAAGACGACCCGAAGGTTGTCAGAAGTAAACAAAAAGGATAGAAAAGCAGCTAAGAAATTTTGGAAACATCTCAACTCTGAGTATTAAGACTAGCCTAGAGCAGAAGTTTATAGTTACAACTCAAGGTTTTCGGCTAGGGGATAAGGCAATGGAACATATAAGAACAATGATGACAAAAAAATTTAAAGAACAAAACCTTGCATGTACTCCATCAGGCAAGGATAGCCCAGCTAATGCAGTGGCTCCACTTGAACAAAGTGAGTGGGAAAAGGTAGAGAAGAGGATTCCTAGTAGCACTTCGACAGGACTTGATGGCATCCCAATTATGTAAATAAATGCATTGGGCTGAAAATCTAAGCAAGCAATAAGAGAGGTAGTGAGCAAAACGATAATGGACCGTAAAGCCTCCAATGGGAGGAGAATGATCAGGAAGAACATGATATATAAGGAAAAGAGGGACAAAGCCCACATAAACAACTACCGTCCCATAACAGTGACGTCAATTGTTTACAGAGTGGTGATGCACATTCTAAAGGACAGACTGCAGGCATGGATGGAGGGAGAGGAGCTGCTGGGGGAGACCATTTTGTAAATGGGTTCCGGAACCAAAGGAGGTTAGAGGACAATCCGTTCTCATTGATGCAGTGTAACAAAATAGCAGAAAAGGAACACAGGCCCCTATGGCCAGCATTTCTGAATATCAAGGGAGCCTATGACAGTATAATCTAAGAGGATTTGTGGCAGATATTGGGCACACTAGAGGTGGAAGATGGAGTAACCAGTCTTTTAAAAGATATCTATAAAAGTGACAAGGTGCTTATAAAAGGGGAAAAAGGTATCCGAGCCTACAGAGATACAGCAAGGGATTAGGCAGGGATTCCTTCTGTCACCTTTGTTGTTTATGTTGTATCTGCAAGGATTAGAGACCAAATGAGATAGGGGTAGACTGGGCTTCGAGGGGTAGACTTGGCGTCAACCTTTCTTTTTTTCAAGCGAGAAAAATGGATTTAGCACTTATTACCTGGACTGATGTGCCTGGACGACATTGTACTTATGGCAGACAACAATATTTGTAGGGATTGATGGATATTTGTGTTAAAGAGGGAGATAGGTTAGGTTTAAAGTTGAGTAACGAAAAATCAACAGTCATGACTTTTAATGATAGTCAGGACAGCGAGCACAGGATACAGAAGGTTATGCTGTAGGTAGTTGATAAGTACAAATATCTTGGCGTGTGGATAAACACTGGGGCTGAGTACCTATCGGAACATAAAAAATATGTAACTAAATGTAGCAGGAATGCAGCTGTGATGAAAAATAAGGTACTGTGTAATTACAATAGGTATGAGGTGGTGAGAGGGATTTGAAAAGGGGTAATGGTTCATAGTCTGATTTTCGGCAATGCGGTCCTGCGCTGCAATAGGTTCGAGCAAGATTGGAAACTAAGCAATGAGGGGCAAGTAAGCTTGCTTTAGGAACACATGGAACACACACAGGGGGCGCAGGGCGACATGGGATGGAGATCATTTGAGGGCAGGGAAGCTAGCAGCAAGATATAATTTGAGAAGTGATTGAGAGAAAAGGCAGGAAAGCAGTGGGCAAGGAAAGTTTTCAGTTACTTGTGCATGATGAATGTTGACACAAAATGGAGGAAGCGATACAGAACATTGCGACGCAAATATTTAGACAACAGCAGGAAAGCTGAAGAGTCTGTCGAATTCAATAAGACGTTCATATACGGATGCGGGAACCTTATAAACCATGCACATAAAATTTTGGGCGGGATTTCTCACTTGGGAACGACGTAATCGTCGGTTAAAATTGCGCTGTCGCTCCGCCCCCCGTCGAGCGCCGCGCGCTGCTGCTGACCACGACCTACTGTATAGGTAGGTCGTGCTGCTGACGCTGACGATGCGAGCGGAGACCGGAAACCGCGGCGTAGTGACGTCAGCACTGGTGTTCCGCTCCTTCCAGTGTTGCCAGGTTTGGCTATATATAGCCAAATTGGGCTACAGAAAAAAATGTTTGGTGTCGACATCGGCGAGTTGGCTACGTTAGGGTGGCTAGAATGGGGAGGTGTGAAGACCGGCCTCCGGAAGCTGGCCCCAAAACGCGTTCCTGCCACGTAACGGCGCTGCCGGCGGGGGCGCCGTTTAGGGCGCCGTAGTTTCTCGAGGCGTCTGCATACCTCCGAGCGGGAAAATCATTTGGTAGCGCTTAGTTTTGGCGTTTGAATGCATTAAAATCTGACCAGACTTTTTTCTCTACATTGTAGATGCTGAGAGAACTTAATGATGTTTCGCTGCTCTCATTCCACATGGGAACAGCGAGCACCGACTACGCAGCCGACACAGCAACGGTTTTTGCGACCACCTCTTGCCGAGATTAGCGCGCTTATGCCTTACCGAAAATATAGTTCATAGAAATTGCCGCGCAAGGCGAGCGCATTGGAATAACCTTGAATGTGTCGCCCGCACATAAGTCACATACTTGGGATTGCAACATTACTTTAAATGGAGGAAGTTCATGCAATATATCAGCATTGTGGTGAAGAAATTCTAGAAAGTACAAAGCGCTTACGACTTAATACATGTTTATTGGAAATAACACAGTTATTGCATAACATCACATTCTTACAAAACGCAGGGCTTAACCTTCTTGGCTTTGTTGTGGATGACACACTGATTTAAGCTTTTGAGGAAAAAGTGAATACGTGTTATACAATAAAACCTAGACACCGATCCTGTTAGATCAGCGGAATGCCTCCTGCAGCCAATCTGTGGCACATTGGCTGCTAAAAACAAGAAATTCTTCACAACTTTTGCGTGCAGTCGCGCAGTGCTAAATGCACGAGTGAACCTGTCCTCGAGTGTCTGAATGACGATGTATAGACATGCTGAGGGATACAGAAGCCCCCGAGACGCGGTCCCGTATGACAACAGCAGAAGTCGGTCAAGAATACAAAGCTTGGACCCCATCTGCCGAAAACCCACACTAAAACCAGCCCCTTGCAGAACACGGAAAAGGTACCTATGGCTAATGATGCCGAAAGCCTTCTCCTGATCGAAGGAGCAAAGAATACCGGAAGTTTCCTGGTATTTCTCTCCAGGAGAAGGTCCCTCAGCGCTAAACCGTGAAGTTGAGTAGAGCGCCCCTGGACACTATACATGCCCGGTATGGACCCAAAACAGTGCTGAGCACTGCTGTGAGTCGCGTACACAGGCACTTTGCTATGAGCTTATAATCGCAGTTCAGAAGCGTGATTGGATGCCATGCTCTGAGGTCGGAGCTCCTCGACTCGTCCTTACAAAGTAGAGTGATTAGCCCCTCTCGTTGAGACGCTAAGTCCCTTCACCGAGTAGCCTGTTCACCAGTGATATGAACCGCTTCGCTAACAGTGTCCAAAAGTTAACATAAAATTCGACTGTCAGACCATCGGATCCTGGCCTGCGATTACGCTTCATAGACTTCAAGGCCGAAAATAGCTCGTGCTCATCTATGGCTGAGTCGCACGCTTGTGGCGGCTCAGCTGGTGAAGCAAACGGAAATACAGCTGGCGAGGCAACTGGAGAGGCACACAAGGTCATGTAAAACTGCCTCGCCAGTGCAAGAACTCCATCTGGTGAGTCGACTATGCTACCATCACTTGGATCTATTAGGGAAAAGAGAGTTGTGTTCTTCCTTGAAAGATGCTTACGTAGGACGTTTCTGCTGCACCACGCTTCCATTTCCCACAGCTCTGCTCAGGCTGTGACCCTCAAGCCGTTCCAGCGTCGCTGCAGGAGAATCCGAAGTTCCTTTCGGAGTGAGGCCAGAGCCGAAGCAACACCAGGCCCGCCGGACAGTGGCCTCAGGCCCCGCACACTCTCAAGTTCAACAAATGGCCACAGAGGGCGAAAAGTCAATCGAGGCGCGTTTCAGCGTAAGCGCGCAAGTGCAGCTACTGTAATTTGGTCGAATACTTTAATTTGTGCTTTCTCTGCTAGGGGCGCTGAACATGCCGGATTTTTTACTTTACCCAAACCATTGACATAAACAATCGAGGTGTCTAAGGATGTTTTGTTACCTCAGACAAATAGGCAGTTGATTTTTTTTTTAAATTCGATTGTTGAAGCTGCTTTTTAGTCATAGCGTCAAGGTTTTTGTACTTGATTAACCACCGACAGCCGACAGCCTATTGGTATCGATGTGTTTCCTGGCCGTTGGCGTTCGAATACCACGGCGGTAAAACATTTTCGAAAGCATGCTGGTTTCGTCTGCGAGTCATTACATAGACTTGCTGTAAAGAGGTCTACTCTGGGCAAAAAATAGTGCCTCGTTTTGTTTTGGGCGTTGATTATCATAATGAATGCGGCGGAGGTTGAGGGAGTACGCTTGAAGGTACGTCTTTATGCCGTTGATCTCCATAACACCGTAAGTACGCAAACCGATGTCGCAGAACACCCGATGCATCATTGTGTGTTCTCCGTCATCGCTTGTTTGCTGTACGCCTACTAATTCTTCATTTCTTCTTCAAGTGTTGTACCCTCCTTTTGTTATTGTTCTCTTGTGCTTCACTTACAGTATGTCGTTCCGTCAGCTGTAATGCGCATTTGCAAAACCAATACGTTTGATAAGACGCAGTGGTTATCATAATTTTACTACACATGTATTAAGCTGGCACATATGGTTCGGATACAGATGCCTGTTTGCGGACTTGCACGACGTTGATGCGGAGATTAGGATAATTATGACACCCGTAAGGAAGAGGCAGCTGACGGCCGTAAGCTGTTGCGTTCTTTCCGCCAAACTACCCGGCCTGGTAGTGCTGTAAGGATGCTGTACAAAAGTGACACGCGGTGACAGGGAAATTACTATACTTAGCAGCCGACCGTACGTTTTGTAGCTTAGGTCTTCTTTCTTGTGCGCTTGTGCTACCCTTATTAATGAGCCATTTCTTGCCTATGTTCTTGACTATGTAACCGCGTTTGTGTGGATGCGTAGACGTGTGCTCTTATTTGTACTTTTAAAATGCACATAAAATATTTTCAGGCTTACTCAATCTTTGGTGTCGTGTGCGTTTATTCCAGTCGAGGCCATCGTGCCACCTGGAAACCGCATTCTGTCAGTAGCCCTACACGAAATGCAACAGCTGGAGCGCGGCGGCACAACTCGGGGTAACGGCGGCGTAATAAACGAAAACCCGCTCGGGATGCCCTTAAAAGTCAGTTCAGAGTGTGCCTCAACTCGATATGACTCAGCACTACATGTATTCTGCTGCGCCTCGATCGTGCTACCGGCAGTTTGGTTGCTGTGTGGCAAACGTAGCGCCTACATATATATGTTGGCGCAACGTCTGCCACACAGCAACTAAACTGGCGGGTGAACGATCGAGGCGCAGCAGCCAGAAACCCAGTAAAGCCACAGAACACCTGGTAAAGCCAACGGCCATAATGTGCAAAACCCCGTTTCCGGATGGATGGATGGATGGATGGATGATTGTGGCTCAACCCTTTGAATCGGGCGGCGGCGCCGCGCGCCACCTAGCCTTTAATGGTTCTATATGCATGCATACCTATGTATTTACTCCTTTACTTTTGCGTTGATATTGTCCACCAATCATATAGCCTCCGTTTAGTTATTTCTACCTGTTCAAAGTCTATTCTACTTTCACTGTCTTTAAAACCCAAGGCTTTGAATAGTTCCCCGTTAGATTCAACTGCAGGGTGAAGTTGTTTACAAGCAAGTATCAGGTGTTGCGCCGTTTCCTCCTCCTCTCTACACGCCTCGCACACCAAATCTATCTCCTGGTATCTGGCTCGGTACGTTTTAGTCCTCAGTACACCTGTCCTGGCTTCGAACAACAATGAGCTTCCCTTAGAGTTATCGTAAATATTTTCTTTGGCTATTTCTTGCTTAAACGTCCTGTATGTCTCCAATGCCGATTTGGTTCCTGTTGTACAGCGCCACCTGTGGTCGCATACTTTAGTTCACGACGCCACCGCTACGCTTATTTCCGTAGCACTGTTTCCCTTCTTAAGAGGAAGCTTCCTCTGAAGAGGAAGCTTTAGCTCGGGCCCAACTCCGACGCGGCCTATTCAAATACATGTAAAACGCAAAAACGTTTTTATGAGATAACCCCTGGACCGATTTTCGTGAAATTTGTCGCATTTGAAAGAGAAAGTTAAATTCTAGTGACTGTTGCAAGCGCAATTTCGATTTAGGGCTTGAATTTTCTTAAAACGATTTTCAAATATTTGACCGTTTGAAAAAAATAGAAGCATGAAGTTTATAAATTCATAGCTCTGCATCAAGAACTGATATCACAGTTCTGTAAACGGCATCCATTAGATAATTCAAAGCGGACAAATTCAATATGTCATTTTACATCTTACGTGAATTTGTTACGTTGGTTACAACTGTTTTGCAAAAGTTGTATTTCTCTATTATTAAATTTTTTTATATTCATGTGTAACATATCAATTTTGTCCGCTTTAGATGTACTATTAGATGCAATCCACAGAATTGTATTATCATTTTTAGTGGTTAAGTTACAGAGTTGTAAACTTGATAGTTTCGTTTTTTGAAAATTTTCGATTTTTGCCAATTTTTAACAAAAAATTGACAATATAACTCGAAAATTCGAAACCAACAGTCACTAGATTTTAAGTTTGTCTTTTAAATGCAACAAACCTCGTAAAATTTGGTGCAGTGGTTGCCGAGAAAAACGAATTCTCCTTTTACATGTATTTAGATAGGAGCACTTGAGCTAAAGCTTCCTCTTAAGTTGACACCGCGCTTCACGACGCTCACATATACGCCAGCAATGTCGTATCTTCTTCGTCTTATCCCGACACCCGATGACCGGGCGTTGGGAAGAGCCTGAGAGTGGAGGGTGTTTCACAGTACACTGTACTAACATGGCTATGCTCAGAAACGGAGAGCAATGGAGTCGGGCGTTCGTGGCGCCAGCATGAAAGAAGGGAAACACGGATTGATGACAGGCTCCAGTGTGTCCATGGCAAAGGCGTCTGGTTGAAGTATCGCGTTGGGCACCGCGTTGGACCTACTCCGCGCTTCTCACAGCATGCTTTATTGCCATTTTCCCTTGCGTGCGAGATGAACTTTAACGCGACAGCGTTAAGGGCCCCGTGTCACAGAAGATCCGTCGTCGGCGCCATTGTATGTGTGAAAAAAAAAATGATCACGAATCACGTAGGCCGTTCGGCTGGCGCATATGCGTGACTCAAATAATTGAATTTCTCAAAGTAAAACGCGTCAGAAAATTCGTAAAGTACGACTTACAATCAACCTGCAGACATGGTAGCGTCGAACTGTAATTTGAGTATACGAGAAAACGTATGTTTGTTACGCGGAACTTCGAACAAAAACCCTATTTCCAGCTGCCGTTAGACGTCTTATTAGGAGGGTGATGGTCTGGGCTATTTGGTTTTCCATGAGGCTTTGTAGTGCAGTGCTAAGCGGGACAGGGGACAAAGGAAAAAAACGAGGACAAGCTGTCACTGCCAAGTAGGAGCGGCGCGCCCCGCTCGGTCCCCTGGCAACACCATCCAGACGGCACTCGCCTCCGCGGCGGCGGCGGCGCCTGCCGTGAGGGTTGCATGAAAAAAGAAAAGAACCATGAAGTTCGCCTTCGTGCATATCGTTCGCCTCCAGCGTTTGCAGGTAAACAATATGGTTACATAAGCTGCAGTTGCCGGGAAGCGTGGGAAGCAGTCGGGGATCTTTGAATGCTATCGTGTTCAGCTCCTAAAGGCGAAGATTGAAGGGACTGCGAACCAATTTTCATGGTACATATTTATTAATGCAATGGAGAGCTTACCGGTCAGGGTGTCTAACCAAGAAGTGCTCACGCGGAAAACGCCATGGAGCATTTTTTTATCAGAATTTTTTATCTGCAGTGAGGATGTAGCCTTTCACTGAAAGCTTGCTGAAAGCGGTGATAGGTGAGCGCGGTAGCGATTGTACGCCGGAATTAGTGGGAAGCAGACGACAAGCGCGGCCGTAACTGTGACAAAGTATTTTGTATAGCAATTCAACGTTCCTGCGATTCATGTTTTCCGAAGTGGTAAGTATTTCTGCGGTAATAGCTGCGTGTTTTCATTTTTTCCTGTCCGAGTTCTTTCGTACTTAACTTAATTTTCCCTATCATGGGGAAAATAGGTATATTTTGTAGGTTACGCGATTTTTTCTCTGAAGGAAATGCTGCAGTAAATATTTTACGTAATAATAAAGAAAACTCAGAATGAATGCACTTTTCATGCATAAAGGTATTGTTAACGAGATATATGTCATAAAAAAAGACAAATTGCCAGAATCAAGATTGTGGGATAAAATTGAACAAAGTTTGTAAAGACACGCTTGTACCCGCCGTGGTTGCTCAGTGGCTATGGTGTTGGGCTGCTGAGCACGAGGTCGCGGGATCGAATCCCGGCCACGGCGGCCGCATTTCGATGGGGGCGAAATGCGAAAACACCCGTGTGCTTAGATTTAGGTGCACGTTAAAGAACCCCAGGTGGTCAAAATTTCCGGAGTCCTCCACTACGGCGTGCCTCATAATCAGGAAGTGGTTTTGGCACGTAAAACCCCAAATATTATTAAAGACACGCTTGTGTCTACTAAGAAATATCTGTAACAAAAATTATGAGATATACAAAATGTATTACCGTCTAATGGTCACTATCTCCGAAATAATCAAAATTTTTCATTGAACAGGTATTCAACTACAAACATTTCACTGCAAGTACTACAGCAGGCATGCCGAGCTGCGGCCGCGCATGTTCCGGGCTGTTGTGCATCGTCGCCGCTATCAGAGCCCGACGAATAGGCAGCATCCCGAGACTCGTTGCGGCTCGGTCCATCGATTAAAATCAGCCGCTGTCCCACGGGAACCGCGACATCTCCGATCTTTCGGAGCGCGCGCACCGCTCCCGGAGGCGGCCATCTTTGCTTTCTACTTTGACGATCGCGGAACTTCGGAGCGCATTCAAAAATTACCGCCTGGCGTGAAAAAAATCTGACTGCTTAGAAAACAAAAATGTGGTTCTCCTCGTTGGCGTCCAATGACGCATTGTGTCCGTGAGCGGCGCGGAAGGTCCCGAAAGCGGCGTTTCAAACTATCGTTAGCGGGATAACTGTGTCCAATGGACGCGGTCAGGAAAGAGTGAAACAGTCAAAGCGAAACCAATCGGATTGAAAAGGAAACGACGATTTTACACACGACACGCAGTTCAGCGTGTTGCCGTAGCCATGCGTGCGCTTTTGATTTCCGACGCATAAAATAAAGCACAAGTGCCTGATATTATAGCAACTGCAATTTTAAGCAATAAATATGTTTTACTTAATAACAGCCGACCTGTAGTAATTTTATAGACTACACCCGAAGTACCAATATGTCATTGCCAGGCCTCCCCACTTACTACTAGAGAGTTTTAGAATAGGGGCCCCAATAGTTTGGGGCCCCAAAGAGCTTTGCAGGTGTTAGCGTTGGGGCACGAAGGAGTGAAGAGTTTTAGACTAGGGTTTTACGTTTGCGGATAGCGTCTTGCGCTGACAGCGCCACTACGGCGTCAAATAAAAGCTATTAGAAATAATTAAATAAAATATACAATTTTATGTTAGGAATACTATAATTTTGACTTGCGTGTATTCGCGTTTAATTACAATTTGGAGGTTATGCTGTAAGCAGCAAACAATTAGTTGCGCTTAGTTTTGAGCAAACCAACTTTACGTGTCTTCACCAGCCAAGCTTAGCCGGGTTAGGCGTACGAGCCATAAAATCCACAAGCGAATTCGGAATCAGCGGCGTCTAATGAATCAATCTTCATAACACACGCTGGTTGAGAGAAAGAGATAACCGCAGTCACTTCTCTTAGCTTGCTAACTTCACGCGTTACCACGAATCGAACCCAGTTTAGTGCTAGGTTAGAGCCGTCGCTTCGATGGGTGCCGCCATGTTTGCTGAAGCAAAGTTTTTGGGGCCGCTATTTGGGCTCCCGCTAAATCGGTGAAATAGCATTCCCAACGCAAAACCCAAACGCAGTTTGCTTCTCGCGCATGCGCAGTGGCGTCGACGCTATTTCTTTGGGGCCCCAAAACGTTTGGGGCCCCTATTCTAAAACTCTCTACTGACCTTTGAGATATTCTTTGCCAATTTAAAATTATAATCCCAACTTCAATTGCGAACAGCCGTGCCTGATTCTATCACTGTAAACAATGGTCATTTCATTTCCATCAACGTCTTACAACACATTCTGGCCAGTTCTCAGTCGCTTTAAGCGTCCTCCAAGTTTTTGTTCGCGCTTACATTCGATATTCATTTCGACAGGTTCTCCCTCAGCAGCGATTCGTTGGAACTTCAGTTCCCTAGGCCAACAAAACTGTGTTCTGTGTGCAATCATGGTGTCGCTGTTGCGGATATCAAGGGTCGACCATCACAGTGTCACGTACTTTTTCTTACGAAGGGTTGTGCAAAAAAGGTATTACCGTAGTCGAATGTGAAATGTATACACAAATTAAAATGGCTATGTTGCCTACACATTTGTTTTGCTCTCTTTTGTGCTTGGCTACATTTGGGCACGGAGTAAGACATTTAGGAGGTGAAACTCCCGTCAGCGAGAGCGAGCGCGGGCGACCAGATAAAGTCACAATTGTTGTATGCGCCGACGGGGCCGTATACAGTGGCGGCGCCATGCGGCGCGTCGTAGAAGCCGCAGCGAAAAAAAAATGCAGCGCCCGGGCAGGCTGCTCCGGCGCGCTCTCAACGGCGGTAATTTCTTTCCAGGCCGCCAGGCGCCGCCAGCACGATAACGGCTCCGCGGCCTTGTGACCTTTTCTGGTCGCCGCAAACAGCGGAGTTTCCTCTCCTAAATGTTTCTTGCTCCGTGCATTTGGGCTACAGTTTCCCTAGCTTTAGGCCGCTCCCGGTCCAGGGGGAGATCCAAGTCTCGTGGCCGCTCCAGGGGTCGCACCAGGAGCCGCTCCGTCTCCAGGGCCAGGTCGATATCAAGATCCCGAGTCAAGATCCAGATCCGGCTCTAGGGGCCGCCCAGGTTGCAGAACCCAGCCAGCATCTGGACCTCAGCCGGCCTCCACACGTTTGGGGAAGTAGCCGACCCTCCTTTGGGCCGATCTGGCACGTCCCAAGCCCGGTGCCAATATAGAAGCTGCTCAGGCACCTCGTAATGACCCACACCCAGAGCGAGCTAGGGATGCGGAAGTCATTCGCTTACGAAAAGAAAACGACGACCTCAAGAGCATGATCAAGAGGCTAGTTAACGAAATGGCAGAGATTCGGAAACTCGTTACGAATGCGTCTGATAACGGTGCGTCAGGCAGGGCCATAGAGACTCCAATCCCAGCCCCAGTAGACGGTACTGCGACGTCCTCCAAACGCAGAACAGTAGTAAAACAAACAGGTGAATCGGGAGCGATGTCCTCAGAAGTCAGCAAGATTAAGCAATCTCTCTTTGGGCTGGCAGATGGCCTCAAACAGGTCACTGCTAGCGTCAATTGTCTCACCGATAACGTTCGTCAAATAACGTCCGTCGTACAACCGCTCACCGTTCCCGCCATACTAAAGGAAGCTAGACTTCAATATCCAACCAGGGCGGCGTCAGGAGGTCCCAGTCTTTGCACAGCCCTAACTGCCCCGTTAGGTGGTAGTCCATCCGGTCCGCCATAATGGATAGGTCCAAAGAGAGTTTTCGCATTTGGCAATGGAACTGCAGGCGATATTCTAACAAAAAAGCCCCTCTGCAGCAGTTCTTCAGGTCCTTCGCTGTCAAAGCTCAAGTCATTGCTCTCCAGGAAACATTAGTCTCCGCCGCCTCGCTCCAGGGCTACAGGGCCGTGTCGGGCCTGCCCGGGGGGCGAGGGATTTGCACCTTGATTGATAAAAGGCTGACTCATCTCACCCACGACCTCAAGCTGGGGTGTGGTAGAATTGAATATGTCATGGTTGAGATCCTGCTCGACGTACCACACCAGAATCAGCGCAGAAACAGCGTGTTCGTCCTCAATATCTATAGCAACCCCAGGGACTCGCGCCAGCAGTTCAAGACCATCCTCAAGAAAGCGACCGACTTGGCCGGCCCTCGACCCTTGGTCGTCGTCGGTGACTTCAACGCACCGTACGGCATCTGGGGTTACGTCTACGGCACTACCAAGGGGCGCAACCTGTGGCAAGACGCCAACGAGATGGACCTCACTCTGGTCACTGACAAGAATTTTCCTACTCGCATCGGCAACTCCGTCACCCGGGACTCGACACCTGACCTAGCGTTCGTCAGGAACGTTGAGGACGTAGGCTGGGAGAACACCGCCATGGAGTTCGGCAGCGACCACTACATTCTCGAGACCAACTTCAAGGTGTCTCGGAGTAGGATCAAGGAATTCACGGTCATCGATTGGGACCACTTTCGCAAGATTCGCGAAGAACCCAGCAGAGCTAGGGCACCCGCCACCCTCGAAGAATGGTGCGAAGGCGTCCGGAACGACGCTTCCGCGGCTACCAAGAAAGTGGAAACCGATCTCGACGTCGAGCGGATGGACAGCAGACTTGCCCACCTGATCGAGGCCAAAAACTCCCTGCTCCGCCGATGGAAGGGTCAAAGACTCAATCGCAGACTCCGAAAAAAGATCTCGGAGCTCAACAAGGTCATCGATGACCACTGCAAGGCGCTATGCCAGCAGCAGTGGGACGAGCTCTGCGAATCCATCGACGGACAGATGCGCAACGGCAAATCCTGGGGTATGCTGAAGCACCTTCTCGACAAAAGCGGCTCAAAGTCAAATCAGAGGCACACGTTGGCCAGGGCCCTTCACGAGGCCACCAGGTTCCACACGGTCGATGAGCTCGTCGCAAAACTGGTACAGAAGTACTTGCCCGTCCGTCGCGACGGAGATCCAGTGACCCAATTCCCAGACTACCGAGGCCCTCCACGCCCCGAGCTCGACGAAGACTTCTCCATTGCCGAGGTTAGACAGGCAATCTTCGCGCTCAACCGCAAGCCTGCGCCGGGTCCAGACGCAGTCACCAACAGAATGTTGAGAAACCTCGAGGACACGTCGATCGTCTTCCTGACCGACAAAATCGAGTCCTGGAATAGCGGCGTTGTTCCTGCAGAATGGAAGATGGCCTGCACGGTGCTCATTCCCAAGCCCGGCAAGGCCCCGAACATCGAGAACCTCAGGCCGATTTCTCTAACCTCCTGCGTCGGCAAGGTCATGGAGCGCGTCGTCCTCAACAGGGTCAACGGGTACCTCGAAGACAACGAGGTTTACACGTACAACATGATCGGCTTCCGCGCCGGACTCTCGACGCAGGATGCAATGCGCCTAATAAAGCATCAGATTGTGGATGGCCGTTCCAGAGACGTCAAGGCTTTGCTCGGTCTGGACCTCGAGAAAGCTTTCGACAACGTGCTCCACAGCTTCATCGTAAAGACCATTTCAGATCTGGGTCTCGGCTCCAGATTCCATAGCTACGTCAGCTCTTTCCTAACGGACAGGAAGGCCAAGCTTCGCATTGGGGACTTCCGCTCCAACGATGTGCCCCTCGGACGGCTGGGCACTCCTCAGGGCGCCGTCATCTCACCCACCCTGTTCAACATCTGTATGATTGGTCTTTTCGAGAGGTTGGCACGCGTAGAGGGCGTCAAGCACACCCATATACGCCGACGACATCACCTTATGGTGCTCCAGCGGCTGCGAGGGCAGAGTCGAAGAATCCATGCAGGAGGCGATAGACGTGATCGAGGAGTATCTCCGCCCCACCGGACTTCGATGCTCCCCCGCCAAGTCGGAGCTTCTGCTTTACAGAAAAGAGAAGGGAGGCAGACCCAAAGATTGGAAGCCAGTCTCCGAAAGCAGCATCAGTCTTCGCACTTGTGACGGGGGGGTGATACCCAGGGTTGACGTTATTCGGGTCCTGGGCATGTTTGTCGAATTCAACGGCGGGAACGGAACGGCTCTCCGCAAGATCATCGCAAAGACGGACAACGCTTTCCGCCTCGTTCGCAGAATAGCAAACCGGCACCGAGGAATGAAGGAAAACAATCTCCTCAGGCTTATCAATGCATTCGTACTATATGTCACTTTACGTACACAATTTCTATGCATAACTGGCTCAGAGCGGAGCGAGACAAACTCAACGCTCTCATCCGCAAAGTGGTCAAGAGGGCTCTCGGGCTACCCATCAGGACCCATACCGAGGATCTCCTTAGGCTGGGGGTGCATAACACTGCCGAGGAGATTGCCGAAGCCCAAGAACGCGCGCAACTCACTCGCTTGAGCACCACAGCGGCAGGTAGACACATCCTCGAAGAGCTGGGTTACCAACCTGCGGGATTCCCGATGGTCAGTACCCCGATCCCCAGGTGCATTCGAGACAAGTTCGAAGTGGCCCCTGTGCCCCGAAACGTCCATCCCGTCCATAACGAGGGCAGACGCAAGGCCAGAGCAGCAGCCATCCTCAAACAGATCAAGCAACGAGACATTAGAGCAGGCTTCGTCGACGCCGCGGAGTACAGCGATGGGAAGACCTTTGCCATCGTTGTGGTCGACTCCAGCGGCAAGATTTCCAACTGCGCCTCCATTCGCACTTCAGACGCCGGTGTCGCCGAGCAAGCCGCCATCGCCCTCGCCCTGCTAGACGGTCGTGGATCCGAGATATATAGCGATTCCAAAACAGCAGTTAGGGCTTTTCAGAAGGGTTGCATCGCCAAGCAAGCTGCTCGTCTTCTTAGCAGCTCGAGTCGAGATGCTCTCACGCATCATTCAATCCACTGGTTTCCAGCTCACGTAGGGTCGGTCGAGGGTGCTCCCCCGAACCTCAATGAGTCTGCTCACGAGGCTGCGCGTGACCTCACCGACCGCGCTTCCTCTACAAGAAGCACCGACTCCCCTCCTCCCTACGGCCACAGGAACGCTCCCGCTACTCACAACGAGCTTATTAAATTCTTCTACATGTCTAGAAGGGTCTTTCCACCCCCTCACCCCAAGTTGAATAGGGCGCAAGCCGTTTCGCTTAGGCTTCTGCAGACCAGTACGTATCCGTGTCTGTCCGTTCTCCACGAGGCTTACCCGGACGTGTATCGCGACGACGCCTGCCCCTCCTGCGGCCAGACCTCCACTCTAGCGCACATGCTGTGGGAGTGTGGGTCGACATACCCCAAGTTCATCAAGGAGGAGTGGGACTCGCTTTTGCGTAGCCCCGCTCTAGAAAAGCAAATCCTGGCCGTCCAGCGTGCCCGCGACCGGGCCGGTGGGCTAGACCTGCCGGTCCCGACGTGGGACTAGCCGGGTGCGCGACGAGTTCGCGTCCTCGCCGGACCTACAATAAAGTTTATTCACTCACTCACTCACTAGGCCACGCCGCCTTGTCCAACCTGGCAACACTGGCTCTTTCGCAGTCTCCGCGACCGTGCCTGACCGCGCTTGTTTCTGCGTGCGTTCCGTCATAATCTGCCTCGCTCGAGCCTGCATTCCTTTGTTTGTGTGTTTGTAAAGTGGTAGTTGACGTGCGCAGCATCACTTGAAGTGGTGGGCCGATCATGCCGGCTTTCTGTGCAGCCTACGGTTGCACGAACACCAGCGGCCGCGACGATGTTCCATTACTTCCCGCAAGACAAGAATCTTGCAGCTAAGTGGGAGGTTGCTGTGAATCGAAAGAATTTCAAGCGCTCAAGGACAACAGTGCTGTGCTCTAACCACTTCCGTGACGACTATTACTACCAGAGTTTATCAATAATGCGTGAATGAGTGACAGCACAACTTTCTGCTAGCAGGCTTTCTAAACGCAGCGCGAAAAGGTGGAGCAACGAACGCACAAAGGGGAGACGGTTGCGGGCGGACGGATGGTAACTGGTCTTGGAAGACCTTATGAATACGCGAACTCATCCAAACCTGGATATTGATTTATTGCTAGCTCCTTTCTGTTAGCACGCTGAACGGAAGGTATATGTTCATCTACCCTTGACGCAGCTTTCGTTGCAAACCGCCGTTAATTAAACGGCCAACATGCAGCTACCATAATGCAGTGCAAATGTAAAGTTTTCGTGTGTTTGAAAGCCGGCGCACGCTAGGACGCTGCGCTCCCCCACGCGCACAGAGCGAAACCGGCTGTCTCACGTAGCCGACGGAATTCGCCGCCTTTACGGCTCCGGTTAAGAGTAGCGTGCGGATGGCGCGCTGATGAAGGCCACTACACGTGCTACAAGAGCCCGAAAACTTTTCCCCCATGTAAACCGTCTGTGTAGATTGCCGACAGCTTTGGGGCAACGCATAAATGCCGGCGATCGCATCCCTCCTTACGTTCCGCGAGGAGTCATGCAGGAACATAGCAGTACAGTTGTTCGCCCGGAAACGAACTAACTGGATCGCTGAATACAGCTTTGCAAGAAACATACTCACCAAAGAACATTTCTAACACGAGGAGATGCAAACACTTCGCTTTCGTTCGCGTCGAAAGTACTGCTTGCTACCAGCATCTTTTGCTCCTTGGAGAGGCCGGCTACGTATACATGTAGGGAGCAACGCCGAACTCTTCAGAGAAACGAAAGCTCTCGAAATTTACCATTACCGTCTCACCAAACCACAGTGCCAAACCACCTTACACCGTGCTTCATGTGTGGCGGCAGCGGCCGGTCCAGACGAACACCAATGTTGACGTCACGAGGCGCCCGACCAATCACGGGCGGAAACGAGGCGCGCGAGCTGCCCGAGTCTGCTGCTGCACTTTTCGTCGAAATAAAATCTGTTTGCGCTTTCTTTCGCTCTATTTCGATGCGATATTCGGATTCGGAGGGTTGAAAACTAGCTCTTCAATTATTTTTTCTGGAAAACTCTTAAGCTTCCCTTTAAGAAAAAGGTTAAAGAAATAGAGAGGGGTCTGTGAAAAACGGGGATGCAGATGAAATCAGCTTGGGAACTTACAGAACTTTCAAGCAGGAAATTGCCAGAGGAAATATCTACGACAATTCTAGGGAAGCTCCATTGTTTGAAGCCAGAACAGGAGTATTGCGGACTACGGACGTACCGATCGAATCAAATACCAAGGGATGGACACATTATGCGGTGTATGTGGAGAAGAAGAGGAGATGGCTGAACACCTGATACTTTTCTGTAAGGGCTTCAGCCTACATTTCATAGCAACGGGGCAGGCTTTTTCAAAGCATTGGAGTTTGGGGACAGTGGAGGAAAAATAGACTTTAAGCGAATAAAATAACCAAACGGAGGTAATCTGACTGCTGGCTAAAATCAAGGCAAGAGTGAAATTTGACCCTCCACTAAGTACAAAAATATTGTTACGCAAATGAATTGTAACGTCCGTCATCGACTTCGACGACGGAGGTTACAACTCATTATGAAGAAATGGGCTGCAGTACCTATTAATGCCGTCAAAGAGACACTGTTGACGTGAATATCAAGTAAGTTCTGGTTCGTTGGGAGTGTCAATGGAGGATTTCGACATGGCGAAGATAATGCAGCACTACCTCCAGGAGCTGCATGGTCTAGTCATCCGTCCGGGAAGGTCCATAATTGAATGGATAGCGGCATGGCTGGGGCGAAGGGGACCGATGGCGCTGAGGTGGCGGCGAGCGAGCACGACGACTTTCATCGACGGATACACCCGAGGTATGAGGCATACGGCGAGGCGAGTAACGGCACGGGTTGGCATATGGGTGAGGAGACGGGGAAAAGAAGGTCGAATATGGCGACGTCCAGGGGGTGCGGCAGTGGCGAGCGACGTGGCCAATGCGGAGGCAACGAAAGCAAATGGGGTTGTTGTCCGGAGTTCTCCACTCGGTAGGGTTAAGGTATCTGGGAGGGGAATGTCAATCGCTGTGAGGCGTAGGTGTCGGCACCGGTCGGGCGTCGGGTCGGGAGACGGACTGGAAAACCGAGGTTGGCAAATTCTTGCCGCACAACTGCTTGAATGAGAGAGATTGCTGGGGCTGGTTGGTCAATGGTGGGTTTAAGTGGGCGTGAATGGAACGGTGCAGGACTTGTAGCCTCGAGCTCGCGGCAAACAATAGTGTGATGTGCGCATCTAAAGGTGGTGAAGCGGTAAGGTCGACGCAAGACGATGTGGCAGCCGTGTTAGGGAGCCGAGAGAACTGTGGAATGGCGCGGCGGCTTTTGGCGAGCTCGCGGTGGCATTCCTTGACAATGACACCGATGGTGGACACATTGTTGAAAACCAACCGGTTGAACACGTTGTCCGCGATCCCTTCGAGTACGTGGCTGACTTTGTCGACCTCAACCATTTTCTCGTCGACTTTCTGGCAAAGAGTGAGCACGTCTTGTATGTACGAGACATATGATGCAGTAGAAGACTGAACTCAGCTAGCAAGCTCCTTTCTAGCAGCCAGCTGCCGGCCGGTGGGATTTCCAAAGAGGTTGCTGAGCTTCTCCTTGAAAGCATCCCAGCTAGACATCTCGTCCTCGTGTGTCCGGGACCAGACACGAGGAGTGCCGCCCAAGTAGAATAGGACATTCGCTAGCGTAATGGTACGGTCCCAGTGGTTGTTTCAGCTAATACGCTCATACAAGCTGAGCCTGTCCTCAACATCGACATTATCTTGGCCGGAGAACATATCAGGATTGCGGGGATTGGTAACCGTAACGTACGTTGCTGCCGGGGACGCCGGAGTAGAAGGAGATGAGGTGTTCTCACCAGGAGCCAAGGCGGAAAGCAGGACAGTGTGACCGCTGGTGAGCTCTGTGGCAAGGACAGGGAACGGTACCCTCCACCAAAATGTTACGCGAACGAAGGATTGAGACTGGAGACTATTTACAAAGTATATTTACAAGGGGTAACTGCAGCGCTGGCCAGTTCAGCCGACAGATCGAGAGCCAGAGAGCGTTCGTCGTCTTCGTTGGGGCGCCCGCGTGCTTCGGCCATAAGAAACACGCACTACGCATGTATCATGTATGTATTAGTCACAGCTGCATGGCCTGTGCCACCACCCGATCTAAAGGGTTCAGCCTTATCCATCCATCTATCCATCCATCATGGCTCACACAAGAGGCCGCGTTTCTATCAGAAAGCTCGCCTTCGTGTATGGCGTTCGCGGCCAGCGTTTCCTGGTAAACATTATGGTTACATAAGCTGCAGTTGCAGCGAAGCGTGAGAGGCAGTCAGGGATCTTTGAATGCTATTGTGTTCTGCTCTCATAGGTGAAGCTTAAGCATCCTCCAAATCTTAAGAGCGCAGCTTTTAGGTGTCCGTTTCTGCGGCGAGTATCGGCGTTGGCCTCGATGTAACCATGCGAAAGATGAAAGCGAATGCGAAGCGCAGCAGGAGGATGAGATGCGAGGGGAAAGTGGAGGATATGGCAAAAGGGTGAGGAGGAAAGCCGAGTGCCGACACCAGGCATGCGGCTAGCACGGAAACGAAGTACTGGCGTGGGCTTCAGACCCGCTGCACGTGCTACTTGGCCTGCGGCGGCACCGCCACTACAGAATGCGCTGTGCGCAAGCCACATGTTCCCGTGTTTACACTTTTTTTCTGAACAGTGAGCGATGCAACCATTGGAAATGCTTCGTCAGCTGCTGCTGTTAAACAAGCTACCCGGGCACGGGCTCAGTGCCATCGCCGAGAGCACCTTGTCCTTGAGAATCAAATTCTTTGCCATATGTCCCGAATTCAAAACGCAAGCAACTTCCTGAAATTCGCATTAGGGAGTATTTTATTGACACATTTTAACAGGATGAAGTAAGCTAAAATCTGCTTTTGAATTTTTATAATAATTAGATACTACCAGAATTAAGAAGCTGACTTTCGCCTGCTCAGCTCGGCTGTGTGACTGCCCACGCGGGAATTAAACTTTGGCCACTCTGCTTGTTGGGGTCGTAACCGTTGGGTCTCACTAATTTCGACTACTTTTCAACACTCAACTAGCCTTGAACCACGCAAAACTTAAAGTCAGACCACATGTACGCTTGTCAACGCACGCTCACTCCTGGCCGCTCCTGGTTAGATGCCTTGGCAGGGTTTGCTTCGTAATGGTGGAGCTATTGATAGCACTTTAAAATACGCAAGTTGGATGTGGCTACTATCCGTCGGTCAGAACAAGGCCAGTCGGCACCATGTAGCACAGCCAAACAGGAGCATATGAGCGCGAGCGCGCACTCTAGCCCTGTCATGCACAAAGCAAATGTTGCAGTTGCATGTCGATGGCGGTCTGCTACCTAGCGTAGATACCGCAGCCAATGAGGGTTGCCGAGTGATGAGTCCACTGGCTGGGCGCACTGCGGCTTTCTGAGGAAAACTGCGTTTGCCCAACACCATCTAGACTGGGCATAGGTCTGACACGTTTGGCGAGGTTTGTTGCGTCGTAGGCACCAAAATCCGAAATAGTGGCATCTACGTCAACATCCAAAATTAAACTCCAACTGCGCGCCATGGTGATGTTCGGTAGGCCGAGCGTTGCGGGCATGTCCCGCTCTGCTGTAGCCTTCGCTGTGCAAGGCACCAAAGGAGCGGAAGCACCATGAAAGGGGTATTTAATTATCAATAACTCGACTTCTGCTGAGCGCATTGAAGTACTTTTTGCGGCAAAGTATTTCTGAAATAGCCTAACCTAACTTCAAATGCATTTCTCCACTTCGATAAGAAGTGGTTTAGAGCCCCTTTAAAAAAAATCACTTGGTTGATCCAATAACACCTTGTTATACATTGAAGAAAGTATCTGCATGCTTTATCAGCAAGATAACTGGCTAGGGCATCGTGGATTGTGCCATAGTTCGACAGGCATGCAGTGCGGTCCACGAGAGGATTCCATAACTGGACAGCACGTGAAATTAATTGCAGAGTAAATGAATGTGCGTGTTGATCTGTAAGTGCGGGCATAGCTGCAATGATTGTGAAGCCTGCAACACGTGGAGGCAGGGTCATTTCAGGCATGCTACAGTTCAAGTGAAATGAAGGAATTTGTGAAATGATAACAGCACAATGTCACGGCAAGTGTTCAAAGACCGCAATGAAAGTTTCAGTTTGATTTCAGTTATACTGGACCGATAGCTGCAATTATTCAAACTGAAGGTCCTAGCCCTATTCTGGATTCATTCTAGTATTTCAATTAAGTATTTTTGGTGAGGGGACATAACGGAAGCACACTCAAACAGAGAACAAACAAGAGTTTGATAAGCCAGCTTGCAAACATTGGAAGGGGAATTTTTTAAGCTGCAAGTATCCTAGCGATGTGGACGTGTTGATTGAAATGAACACGATGTACCTACACCAAAAATGATTAGGTGTGAAAAAAAGCCTCGGTGCTTATATCGTGTGGTCGCTGATACAAATGAATTATTGATGCAATAAGAATACTGCAAAATAGTAATTTTTTGGTTAAACGAGACTACTTTGCATTTAGAAATATGTAATGCCATTGGACATTAAATGCGCCAGCTAATAACATGCTCCAGGTCCCTTTGAAGTGCCAGATGATCATCTGGGCTTATAATTGAGCGATAAATTATGCAGTCGTTGGCAAATATTCTTATAGTGGAAGCTACGTTGTGTGGCAAGTGATTAATAAGAAATAGAGAGAGTTAGGAATCAAGGACACTATCCTGTGGTACAGCAGATGATACGTCAATTAGGGAGGAAGAGAAGTCATTTACACTGGTAAACTGCTGACTATTTGGACTGATAAAAACTCCATTTATGACTATTATTTACAAAAGAGCAAAATTAAGGAAGAAATCTCGTTCAACTCTATTTTCATAAAGTTTGTTCGGGGTGCAAAAATCGGGCATTATAGGGTTTTACCTGAAAAAGGAGGATCCTGGTATACTAATACTGTAAGAAAACACCGGTCCATCTACCTTCTAATTTGCGTTAGTAAGCCTTTTTATAAAATATTATTTAAAATTGTGGAATCAGGCGGGGTGCGAAAATTGGGAATTATAGGGTTTTATCTGAAAAAGAAGGATCCTGGTATACTAATACTGTAAGAAAACACCGGCCCATCTACCTTCTAACTTGCTTTAGTGAGCCTTTTTATAACATATTATTTAAAATTGTGGAACAGGCGGGGTGCGAAAATTGGGAATTATAGGGTTTTATCTGAAAAAGAAGGATCCTGGTATACTAATACTGTAAGAAAACACCGGCCCATCTACCTTCTAACTTGCTTTAGTAAGCCTTTTTATAACATATTATTTAAAATTGTGGAACAGGCGGGGTGCGAAAATTGGGAATTATAGGGTTTTATCTGAAAAAGAAGGATCCTGGTATACTAATACTGTAAGAAAACACCGGCCCATCTACCTTCTAACTTGCTTTAGTAAGCCTTTTTATAACATATTATTTAAAATTGTGGAACAGGCGGGGTGCAAAAATTGGGAATTATAGGGTTTTATCTGAAAAAGAAGGATCCTGGTATACTAATACTGTAAGAAAACACCGGCCCATCTACCTTCTAACTTGCTTTAGTAAGCCTTTTTATAACATATTATTTAAAATTGTGGAACAGGCGGGGTGCGAAAATTGGGAATTATAGGGTTTTATCTGAAAAAGAAGGATCCTGGTATACTAATACTGTAAGAAAACACCGGCCCATCTACCTTCTAATTTGCGTTAGTAAGCCTTTTTATAAAATATTATTTAAAATTGTGGAACAGGCGGGGTGTGAAAATTGGGAATGATAGGGTTTTATCTGAAAAAGAAGGATCCTAGTATACTAATACTGTAAGAAAACACCGGCCCATCTACCTTCTAACTTGCTTTAGTAAGCCTTTTTATAACATATTAATTAAAATTGTGGAACAGGCGGGGTGCGAAAATTGGGAATTATAGGGTTTTATCTGAAAAAGAAGGATCCTCGTATACTAATACCGTAAGAAAACACCGGCCCATCTACCTTCTAACTTGCTTTAGTAAGCATTTTTATAACATATTATTTAAAATTTTGGAACAGGCGGGGTGCAAAAATCGGGCATTATAGGGTTTTATCTGAAAAAGAAGGATCCTGGTATACTAATACTGTAAGAAAACACCGGCCCATCTACCTTCTAACTTGCTTCAGTAAGCCTTTTTATAACATATTGAAAATCTTGGAACAGGCGGGGTGCAAAAATCGGGCATTATAGGGTTTTACCTGAAAAAGGAGGATCCTGGTATACTAATACTGTAAGAAAACACCGGCCCATCTACCTTCTAATTTGCGTTAGTAAGCCTTTTTATAACATATTATTTAAAATTGCGGAACAGGCAGGGTGCGAAAATTGGGAATTATAGGGTTTTATCTGAAAAAGAAGGATCCTCGTATACTAATACCGTAAGAAAACACCGGCCCATCTACCTTCTAACTTGCTTTAGTAAGCCTTTTTATAACATATTAAATTGTGGAACAGGCGGGGTGCAAAAATCGGGCATTATAGGGTTTTATCTGAAAAAGAAGGATCCTGGTATACTAATACTGTAAGAAAACACCGGCCCATCTACCTTCTAACTTGCTTCAGTAAGCCTTTTTATAACATATTGAAAATCTTGGAACAGGCGGGGTGCAAAAATCGGGCATTATATGGTTTTACCTGAAAAAGGAGGATCCTGGTATACTAATACTGTAAGAAAACACCGGCCCATCTACCTTCTAACTTGCTTCAGTATGCCTTTTTATAACATATTGAAAATCTTGGAACAGGCGGGGTGCAAAAATCGGGCATTATAGGGTTTTACCTGAAAAAGGAGGATCCTGGTATACTAATACCGTAAGAAAACACCGGCCCATCTACCTTCTAACTTGCTTCAGTAAGCCTTTTTATAACATATTATTTAAAATTGTGGAACAGGCGGGGTGCAAAAATTGGGAATTAAAGGGTTTTATCTGAAAAAGAAGGATCCTCGTATACTAATACCGTAAGAAAACACCGGCCCATCTACCTTCTAACTTGCTTTAGTAAGCCTTTCTATAACATATTATTTAAAATTGTGGAACAGGCGGGGTGCAAAAATCGGGCATTATAGGGTTTTATCTGAAAAAGAAGGATCCTGGTATACTAATACTGTAAGAAAACACCGGCCCATCTACCTTCTAACTTGCTTCAGTAAGCCTTTTTATAACATATTGAAAATCTTGGAACAGGCGGGGTGCAAAAATCGGGCATTATAGGGTTTTACCTGAAAAAGGAGGATCCTGGTATACTAATACTGTAAGAAAACACCGGCCCATCTACCTTCTAATTTGCGTTAGTAAGCCTTTTTATAACATATTATTTAAAATTGCGGAACAGGCACGGTGCGAAAATTGGGAATTATAGGGTTTTATCTGAAAAAGAAGGATCCTCGTATACTAATACCGTAAGAAAACACCGGCCCATCTACCTTCTAACTTGCTTTAGTAAGCCTTTTTATAACATATTATTTAAAATTGTGGAACAGGCGGGGTGCAAAAATCGGGCATTATAGGGTTTTATCTGAAAAAGAAGGATCCTGGTATACTAATACTGTAAGAAAACACCGGCCCATCTACCTTCTAATTTGCTTCAGTAAGCCTTTTTATAACATATTGAAAATCTTGGAACAGGCGGGGTGCAAAAATCGGGCATTATAGGGTTTTACCTGAAAAAGGAGGATCCTGGTATACTAATACTGTAAGAAAACACCGGCCCATCTACCTTCTAACTTGCTTCAGTATGCCTTTTTATAACATATTGAAAATCTTGGAACAGGCGGGGTGCAAAAATCGGGCATTATAGGGTTTTACCTGAAAAAGGAGGATCCTGGTATACTAATACTGTAAGAAAACACCGGCCCATCTACCTTCTAACTTGCTTCAGTAAGCCTTTTTATAACATATTGAAAATCTTGGAACAGGCGGGGTGCAAAAATCGGGCATTATAGGGTTTTACCTGAAAAAGGAGGATCGTGGTATACTAATACTGTAAGAAAACACCGGCCCATCTACCTTCTAATTTGCGTTAGTAAGCCTTTTTATAACATATTATTAAAAACTGTGGAACAGGCGGGGTGCGAAAATTGGGAATTATAGGGTTTTATCTGAAAAAGAAGGATCCTGGTATACTAATACTGTAAGAAAACACCGGCCCATCTACCTTCTAACTTGCTTTAGTAAGCCTTTTTATAACATATTATTTAAAATTGTGGAACAGGCGGGGTGCGAAAATTGGGAATTATAGGGTTTTATCTGAAAAAGAAGGATCCTGGTATACTAATACCGTAAGAAAACACCGGCCCATCTACCTTCTAACTTGCTTTAGTAAGCCTTTTTATAACATATTATTTAAAATTGTGGAACAGGCGGGGTGCAAAAATTGGGAATTATAGGGTTTTATCTGAAAAAGAAGGATCCTGGTATACTAATACTGTAAGAAAACACCGGCCCATCTACCTTCTAACTTGCTTTAGTAAGCCTTTTTATAACATATTATTTAAAATTGTGGAACAGGCGGGGTGCGAAAATTGGGAATTATAGGGTTTTATCTGAAAAAGAAGGATCCTGGTAGACTAATACTGTAAGAAAACACCGGCCCATCTACCTTCTAACTTGCTTTAGTAAGCCTTTTTATAACATATTTAAAATTGTGGAACAGGCGGGGTGCGAAAATTGGGAATTATAGAGTTTTATCTGAAAAAGAAGGATCCTGGTATACTAATACTGTAAGAAAACACCGGCCCATCTACCTTCTAACTTGCTTTAGTAAGCCTTTTTATAACAGATTATTTAAAATTGTGGAACAGGCCCAATTAGAAACATTTCAAATATGTATCCTTATTTTCATCTGTGTTTTTGCCTTGATTATTTGCTTATTTGTGCCTGCTTACTATGAGTGCTTGCTTATTTGATTGCCTTGCTTATTTGTAGACCTTCCACTTTTTCATTCACTTAATAAATGTTCTCAACATCCACATTTCTTTTTTTCTGTTGGCTTGGCCAATCCTTCCAGTAGGCCATTATTTAAGGAACAAGCAAGCAAACATGCTAGTGCGCCTGGCCTGTGCCGTGGACCAACCATGGTCTACGGCCAACGGTCCACAGTCCGTGGTGGACGATATACAGCTGTGATGAACCGTGCATGCTATAGCCTCTTAAGGGGGGAGGCTACCCTCGGACACCAACTTTTTTGTTTATTCAGATATTTTACTGAAATTTTCAGGATAGACTCATAGCATAAGCATTAATTAGTAGTGCTACAATATTTCATGCAGTTACGTTCACTGGTTCTCAAGTTACAGCAGTATGTCAGAATGGTGCACAAGGTTCTCATTCCAGGCCTGGAGAATTTTCAAAAGGTGCTTGATGAAATCTGCTTTGTTCTGCCTTGGGGGGCTGTATAGGTTTACTATGAAGGTGCTCCTGGCTTTCCTTTTCTTCTTAGGTATAACCTGTGTTATTACATGTTCAATCTGTGTATCCTCAATCTCTTCATGGGCTATGGCTATAATTTTGTTGCTAACGAGGGTTGCGGTTCGTCCGCTCTCTTGGCACTTGTACCCTTGCAGCATGGGTGTGCAGTTAGTTTCTTGAAGCATAATTATATCTGGTGGTGTGCCTTTGATATAAATGAATTGCTGCAGGAGTCCTTGCTTGCGCCTGAAACCCCTGCAGTTCCATTGCCATATCTCTAATCGGTTTTGTCCTGCCATGTTGCGGAGTCACTAGCATTTGTCCCTTTGGCTTCTGATCCAAATCTTCTCTCGTTATATAGCCTATCTCTGGTATCGTTAATGGTTTTGTGGGCGTTTTGACTCTTCACGTAATTACGGAACAGGCGGGGTGCGAAAATCGGGCATTATAGGGTTTTACCTGAAAAAGCTACTGAGGGTAGGAACGCACCCCACTGATGCACCACTCGAGGTGAAACTGGAAGGGCAAAACATCCAGGAGAGGAACATGATAAGAGTCCTGGGAATGTGGCTAAAAGCAAGCAGGAAATGCAGCCACACACTCGGCCTGTTCAGCAAGTCGGCTGAACAGGTAGGCAGAATGATAACCAGAGTCTCCCAACGAAGGCATGGGATGAAAGAGGACGATGAAAGAAGACGACACGCTGAAACTCGTCAGAAGCCTCATAGTCAGCAGGGTAATCTACTCGCTGCCATACCACCCCATAATCCAGAGCGAAATGGAACAAGCAGAGACAATCCTGCGGAACGCCTACAAGACGGCACTCCACCTACCAAGAAACACACCGAACGACAAGCTGCTACAGCTAGGGATTAGCAACACCTTCGACGAACTGGCAGAAGCACAGCTTGGAGCACAGTTTCATCGACTCAGAAACACGGCTACGGGAAGAGCGCTCCTGGCAAGGTTAGGTCGCGACCCAAGGAGGCATCTCGATCGATCCGCCGATATACCCGACAAGATCCGTAAGACCCTGTAGGTTAATCCCATTCCAATAAACATGGATCCAAATCTCCATGCGGCCAGAAGGCAGGCGCGGGCAGATTATGTGGAAAGGCATTTAGCCAAACTAGAAAACACGGTTTTCATGGATGCAACACTGTGTCCATGGAATAGACATACAAATTACATTAAGGTACAGTGTACTAGAATAGGGGCAGTGTGTTCAGGAAGCCCTCGCCGCTGAGGCGCTTCATGTAGATAGCACGAGATGGCGCTGTAAGAACATGGGCTGATTATACAATGGGAAAAGCAGGTTTCGGAGCCTGTGATGATTCGGCGGGGGCTTAGGCAGGGGTGCCCATTGTCACCTCTGATGTTTATGCTGTACCTACAAGGTCTAGAGGCCAAAATACAGCAAAGCGGACTCGGCTTCAACCTATCATTTCTCAAGCAAGGAAAATTGATTGAACAGTCATTACCAGGACTGATGTACGCGGATGATATTGTATTAATGGCTGACAATGCAGAAGATCTGCAGGAATTAATGGACATATGTGGTACAGAAGGAGACAGGTTAGGCTTGAAGTTTAGCAAAGAAAAATCAGCAGTCATGATTTTTAATGATAAAAGTTGCGGCGAGCATAAGATACAGGAGGCCACGCTGGAGATAGTCGATAAATACAAGCACCTTGGGGTGTGGATAAATAATGACATTGAGTATCTGACAGAGTACGAAAAATATCTAACGACTAAAGGTAACAGAAGTGCAGCGATTATGAAGAGTAGGGCACTGTGGAACTACAATAGGTACGAGGTAGTACGAGGGATATGGAAGGGGGTAATGGTGCCAGGCCTGACTTTTGCCAATGCAGTTCTATGTATTAGAACAGAGACCCGGCAACAGTTGGAAATTAGGCAACGTGGTGTGGGTAGGCTCGCTCTGGGAGCACATGGCAAGACACCAAATCTTGGAGTGCAGGGGGATCTGGGATGGTCTTCTTTCGAGGGCAGAGAGGCTAGTAGCAAGATAGCATTTGAGGAGCGATTGAGAAAAATGGGGGAAATTCGGTGGGCTAGGAAGGTTTTCAGTTACTTATACACGAGGAATGTTGACACGAGGTGGAGGAAGCGAACTAGAAAATTGACAAGCAAATACTTGGGCAGTAGCGGGGGAACAAGTAAGGAATCATCTGTCAAGAAAAAGGTTAAGGAGGCAGAGAGGGGTATGTGGAGTACAGAGATGCAAACCAAATCGGCATTGGAGACATACAGGACGTTTAAGCAAGAAATAGCCAAAGAAAATATTTACGATAACTCTAAGGGAAGCTCATTGTTGTTCGAAGCCAGGACAGGTGTACTTAGGACTAAAACGTACCGAGCCAGATACCAGGAGATAGATTTGGTGTGCGAGGCGTGTAGAGAGGAGGAGGAAACGGCGGAACACCTGATACTTGCTTGTAAACAACTTCACCCTGCAGTTGAATCTAACGGGGAACTATTCAAAGCCTTGGGTTTTAAAGACAGTGAAAGTAGAATAGACTTTGAACAGGTAGAAATAACTAAACGGAGGCTATCTGATTGGTGGACAATATCAACGCAAAAGTAAAGGAGTGAATACATAGGTATGCATGCATATAGAACCATTAAAGGCTAGGTGGCGCGCGCCGCCGCCGCCCGATTCAAAGGGTTGAGCCACAATCATCCATCCATCCATCCTGTACGGAACGTACGGCGCAGCGCCAGCGCTGCATGCTGATATTTTGATAATCATTTTCTGTCGCAATCAAATAGGCGTGCAAATCATCGGCGGGTGTTAAGATGCATCCCCGAAATTCACTTCATATAAGAGATGAATTGTATGTGCACTCCTAGCGCATCTCAACGCCCATTAGACGCATTTATTAACCTGACAGCAAAGGTTTTTCAGACACCGAAGTAGTGGCGTAAAGCCGTTAAATTTGTTTTGAGCCACGCTGCCACGTAACTAGAAATTATTCGAACGGAAAAGTCGGCTGCAAATAACGTCCTAGTAAAGGACATCGAATTGATTTAAACTAACTCGAATTCCAGGTGCGCACATTTTCTTTTGCGGTTCGCATTCATAAAAAAGCGGCCGCGGCATCCGCGACCCAACGTCAAGCGCTTAGTCCCTCAGCCGCTGTTGTAGGAGAGAAGGCAAAACAATATGTACGTACATAGCCCAAAGCCAAAGAGCTTCCCTGCTTGTCACTTACTTTCTTTCGCGATAAACATTTGTCCCTCGTTTTTTCATTCGGTTTCGCGGGCGCCCCGCAACTACATTTGCACAGTTTATTCGTGAATTTTTTTTATTTGCATCATGAAGTGTTCCCGAACGTCAGGCTCATGTGCAAGTATGAGACACATGCACCGACATCCTACATTTCTATGGAACGAATAAAACAGGTAGGAATCACGCCAAGTAAAAGCGATCTGTGCAAAACTACACACAGCATGCCAAAACACAGAAAACAGCGCAAGTACATTCCTACCCAAACAACGGAGACTTACAGCGGAATTAATATGCGCAAATAAATTACTTGATTCATCTTTAATTATATTCACAAAATTAGCTTCTTGAATGCACCAGAAAAAGTTGTGCATTCAGACGAAAAACACAAAGAAGGGTCAGCATACATATGTTGCACCAGCCTGCTAAGAACAGTAAAGCTAACTTTAAAGTGCAATTTCTTTTTTCGTCGTGCTTCTCTTCACTGATTAACACCTTTAACGTAAAAGTGCAGCCTTGTTAGGACATAAAAACGCACAACTGTAGATGTGAAATTATCAGTATGTATTTTTCAGCCTATATAGCCAAATTTAAAGCTTTCACTAGAATCATGACATCAACTATGCTGTCGCTGCAAAGCTCCTTTTTGCTGAAGAAGGTTGTAAATATATTCCCTCAAGTTTCTTTAGCGCTTCGAAAAGCAACTTGGAGGGATACAGCAATCCTCCCCTGTCACAAATTTCGTGAATTTTGAGACTGCTACTGACACTAGAGTTCTGCAAAAGAAGAGAGCTGCAGTCCTCACATTTCTCGCGAATAAAAAAATTCTGCGCGACATACCCTGCCATATATAATGGATGAGGCGGTCATCGCTCCTTTCCTCCACATAAGCCCGGTGCTCTGCCGGAGTATTGTTTAGCCTTTGCTCTACCAGCGTCAGATTTCCAGCTTCAACTAACTCGTCAATTGTGATGCAACGTCCCCTTCCTTGTCAGAATTATCAGGTGAGTGAAATAGCGATATCAAATATTTACTGACTTCTGTGTTCCCTGTCTGCATTGCCTTCGCCAATATATAAAAAGGCAATTCACGTACAACAATAAAAAATTGAGACGGCGTTGGGTGATCGTTGGATCCGCACGACTACCTCATAAGAAGTTCTCCAACTTTTATTGGCTTAGTCTAGATGTCAATAGGTAGTTAAAACCCTCTCCTTCCAAGTATTCTAACAGAGCCAAAGTGCTGCTCAATGTCACACGGAGCCTATCTGCCGTCGACTTGCTCAAGCCGCAAAGTCCTTTTGCAATGGAAAGCCTATTTAGCTCCAGCGAACAAGGACATAAGGGAGACGACACCACAATGCGCTAACTTCAACAACTTGATTTTCAGGAAACACCCACCTATTTAACCCATGCAGAGTTAAATAGGCGGGTGTTTACTGAAAATCAAGTTGAAGTTAGCGCATTGTGGTGTCGTCTCCCTTCTGTCTTAGTTCGCTGGCGTTAAATATGCTTTCTAAGTCAGTCTACCAACACGCCCAACAAATCGCAATCCTTTTGCATCCGACTCCCAACGAGACAGAAACTCGAGGAATTAAGAGCCCTTCAGAGCAAGCACATGGCAAGCACGCTGCAACTGGCCGCAACACACGGAGAACGCGTCCCTACAGCCCGTGCGACTGCAGCGCCGCCGCATACGTCCGGGACCTGTCTACGCTCCCGGCTTCAAAGCGGTGCGTGGCGCGCTCCGCCGTCTGAACTATTCTAGTTCACTATAGTCTGAACACACTGCCCCTATCTAGTATTCGCAACTTTGACCGCCTATAGGTGGCGCTACTCGAAATTCAATATGGCTGTCGTTAAGGGGATCGTGTAGACGCCACCGGCTACTGCACACGCTGCATCGGATCGCATAGTGTTTCCGGCCGCAGCGTGGTATTGTCATGTCTTCATTTCAAAGACCACTGACTCTGGGATGTATTATGACCCACATCGGGGGTTCAGAAATGCGTGTTCGGTGACTGGTTGAAGGTGAAGAAGTGTTGAACGCAGGACACATCGTTTGCTGCGGCTTGAAAGAATGCACAGTCTCGTCGTACAGCGTCCAAGGATTGTACCTGCAAACATCACAAGTGCGGCAGAAACCGCATGAGCTGTGGTTCGAATTTAGGAGCGACGAAACCATAAAAATGGGTACATGTGCTATTTACTGGCTTTGTTCTTTTTTTTTTTTTTTTTTCTTGCGAGTCCCTCGTCGAATAGGCTTCAGTGACCGCACTTCAGGAAATTAAAACAGCTCACTGTGTTTACTGCAGAGGCGTGAGCGGGCCCCAACGCTCCGTGAAAATGAATTTCTTGCTGCTGGTGCGTGTGGCGTGGTATACGTGTACTACATATTCGGTCGTCCGCTCTTAGTTTGAACACGCGAGTACATGGCTGCGCTCGTCAGCCTGCAACTGCGTCTGACACATGTGCGTTTCCAGGCAGACTGGTTTATGCGTAAAGGGACCACGAGTTGCTGCTTCACGTCGTCTGCATTTTTGCTACGATGCGCGGCTGTGAGCTCGGCTACACGTTAAGAGGGGCCCCGTGTACTGCCACGGCTTCGGTGTCCGAACCCTTGCCTCGCGTTGCCTGGCAAACTATGCTGCCTTTATGCGCTAGTAAACAAAGGGTATTCGCTCGCATTCATTTGCTAAAGCATCTTCTATGCAGTCGTACAGCACATGGCAAACGTTTAATGATGCCGCAAAGCTGATTTCATCGCCGTAGGAGCATTACATTGATTTGGTCATTCTCCGATGAACCGTAGAACTCGATTCGCCTGCCCACACCTCAAAAGTGGTTCTTCCGGTACTTACATGAATATATATATATATTTTTTTTGAGCCCAGATGCAAAAAGCCGCTAAGAAAATACTGCACGAAGGCAGCACGAAAGGAAAAAAAGATACACAATGAAACGGGAGAAAGCGCAATACGTCACGTTTATTCACGTAACATGAAGAGTGCCTGTCCCGCATTGGCGCAACAGTTTTTTTTTCTTACAGGGCCACTGCTCTTGCAAAGCAGGCAAGCAAGCAGGCAACACAGGCTGTGGGCCGTACCTGCTGTGCATATCCTCGCCAACCAGCATGCACAAAAGTTTGAGGAACTTCTCTTCTATGAAGTCGCATTCAGAGACTGGGACAAGTTAAGAATTTACAGAGCTGATATGAACCATTTGAGTGCTCAGCTAGCAAAATTTTATAAGGACATGGTTGCTGTGAGCTCAGCACAAGCAGTTAGAATTTGTGCCGAGACTGCTGGGCAAAATAATACACAGTGGCAAAGAGAGCGAATGCTCAGAATAACAGGAAGCAAGTGCCACACATTGTAGATTTGCGCCATCACCAACAAACAGCTGGCAAACAAAATTGAAAAACTGCTGACGCAAAACTTCCAAGGAAACGACGCCACGAGATATGGCAAGGCGTGCGAGAAGCCAGCTCTCGAAGAGTACCGTATTTATTCGCGTATAACCCGCACCAAAATGTGAAAAAACGCGTTTAAAAAGTGGGGGTGCGGGTTATCTGCGAATTTTTTCCTTGGGAGGGGGGGGGGTCGGCTTCACCGCAATGTGCGGCGGCCTCCCCGTGTAGTCCGCCATCCCCATCGTCATCGACGCTTGTCAAGCCGATGAAGGGCCAACGAAAGGCCAGCATTGTTGAGCCTCGCGTTAGGCGCTGTTTAGTGTACTTACCCCAGTTTGCACTGTTTGCCTGCTTTGTTTTGGCATCATGAGTGCGACTCGACGGCAGTGTTTCACAGCGAAAGAGAAGCTAAAGATTATAGCCGCTGCCGAAGAAATCGGCAACAGAGCTGCTGCAAGACAGCATGACGTCGACGAGTCGTGCATTCGCGACTGGAGGAAGAAAAAAGAGAGTCTCGAAGCAACGAACCGGAACAGGCGAGCGTTTCGGGGTCCGAAGACTGGCGCGTACCCCCACCTCGAGACGCAGCTTGCGAAGTTCATTGAGGAGCAGAGAAGTCGTGGCCACGCTGTTTCGACTGAGATGGCGCAAATGGAAGCCCTGAAGTTGGCCCGGGAATTGAACATTCCACGTGAGTTTCGTGCAAGCCGTGGATGGCATCAGCGCTTCATGCGAAGACATGGATTTTCTATGCGGCGGCGAACAACCATGTGCCAGCGGCTTCCTGAAGCCTACGAGGAAAAGTTGAACTTTCAACGATATGTGATCGCACTTCGGAAGGAGCACAGCTATTTGCTGTCTCAGGTGGGAAATGCTGATCAAACACCTGTGTACTTTGAGATGCCGATGGACACGACCATGGAAAAAAAGGGCTCCAAATCAGTCAGCGTGCTGACCGGCGGAAATGCCAAGCTGCGCTGCACAGTCATGCTATGCGCTTTGGCTGACGGCACGAAACTGCGCCCGTATGTGATTTTCAAACGCAAGACGCTACCTAGCATTCCACTGCCCCCAGGAATCGTTGTGCGTGCGGAA
The DNA here is from genome assembly GCF_050947875.1 of Dermacentor variabilis. NCBI lineage: Eukaryota > Metazoa > Arthropoda > Arachnida > Ixodida > Ixodidae > Dermacentor > Dermacentor variabilis. Next base: position 248,544,612 of record NC_134569.1, on the reverse strand, counting down.
GAAAATTCGTGGATGAACAGTGGCCTAGTCGGTGACTGGCTTCGAGTAATCTGGGAGCGAAGACCAGGTGCCTTGCTGGCACGCCGGTCGATGCTCGTACTAGATTCCTTCAGAGGCCACTGCACTGATGCGGTGAAGGCTCGCCTTGCCGAGACCAGCACCGACCTCGTCATAATACCTGGCGGCATGACGTCCATGCTACAGCCACTCGACGTGTGCCTGAACAAGCCGTTCAAGGCACACGTGAAGCGGCTGTATGCCCAGTGGATGGCCGACGGCATGTACGCCCTCACACCGACGGGACGCGTGCGAAGGCCTGATATTCCATTGCTGTGCCAGTGGATCGTGGATGCGTGGAAAGCGATACCGGCCGATTTGGTGCGCAAAAGCTTTAAAAAATGTGCGATCAGTAATAGTCTGGATGGTTCCGAGGACGACTACGTCTTTGAGAGTGGCGATGAAGCCTCGGATGGCAGTAGTGAGAGCGGCGTCGATTAAGAATCGGATAACCAGTGACGTGGTGGCGGTCGTTTGAATAAATGTTCTGAAAACGAAATGATCACTGAGTGTGAGTTGCATCTTTCTAGCGCTCATTTTTTTTTTTCAGGTAAACGTGCGGGTTATACGCGAGTTTTTTTTTTTTTTTTCCGCCGAGTTCAAAGTTAAGGGTGCGGGTTATACGCAGGGGCGGGTTATACGCGGGTAAATACGGTATGTACTTAACACATTGTTTTCGTGACAGGCTTCCCAATGCGCAATTTCACTGCCCACTCCTTTTTCATTCGTTCCTCGCAAGGAAACGAGTGAAGGCTTACCTCGCCTTTGACTGCACGGCGTGTGCACTGAGGCACACAGCACATTTTGTTGCTTTTGTACGTCTTGCCCATTTCATCAAGCACGTAACCCGTCAAAACAGTGTCACTGCGAAAGGCAACCTGTGCCTCAGCTGCGTAGATCACTGCAGAGCTCTGAAATACCGCTGTAAAAAGCGACCCCAATCAAATACAAAACAAAGGCTCCAACGCACCACACTAACTGAACACGGGCGACGCGGGTACGAAACGCGGGCATCCCCTCGTTGAGGCTTACGACGGCTGCCGCATGGCGTCGCTACCATCTGTGAAAGTTGCGAATACTGTAATTAAGGCAGCTTCGGTAGTGGTTGACAACGCAGGCAAGCAAATCACCTGCGCAACTACATGTAGTGCCAAGATAGTGGAAGCGGAGGAGGTCGCTTTTGCGCTGGCGGCGGCTGAGGGCTATCAAAAAGACAAATCAACGGTCATTTTAACGGATTCAAAAGAGACATGCAGGAACTACACAAAGGGTAAAATCTGCAGGGCTGCCTTAGCTATCCTCCACAAGGCAGAACACCTCAGACACACCGCAACCCACAAATTAATCTGGATTCCGGCACACACGGGGATAGAAGGAAATGAAAGGGCAGACAGCTTGGCTCGCGACATCACGTACCGAGTCGAGCGGCCACACGCCCTGGGACAGCACTTCACCGTGGAGATCGGCGTTCAGAGTTACTGAACTACCACAGAGGCAAGAGAATTAGATACTCTCCGCCACACAAAGCCTTAACACAGCAAGAAGCAGCTAGTTGGCGGAGGCTGCAAACGGGAACCTCCTCTAACTTCCATATACTAAGCAAGATGTATCCTACACAATTTAGGAACACATGCCCGTGGTGCGGGGCAACCCCTACGCTTTACCATATAACCTGGGAGTGTAAACGTAACTACACATTCCACCAACACAAAACCCCGACTGCGAAGCATTGGAAGAGCCGGCTCACCAGCTGTGAGCTCGCCGCCCAAAGGGCAATGGTGCAGCACGCAAGCGGAGCAGCGCGGCTCAGTGGAGCCCTGGACTAGGGGCCCAACCCTGCTAAGAAGGTCAAGCGTCTGCAGCGATGAAGACGAAGACCGAACGCTAAACCCTTAATGGACCAAATAAAGTTTTCTCTCTCTCTCAAAAGGTGCTGCAACTGGGAAATTCACTAGGAATATTCCCAGATGGATACCTCAGGGCAAGACAGAGCCCTTTTTTTAAATTTCCTTGCTGAAAAATTTTAGCAGACCACCGAATTCAGTGATTAAGATTTTATCAATGAAATTTTGATTAAACATCACAAATCACAGACACAATATATATAAAAAAATGGACTTGTCTTGCCCTCAGAAATTTATTCAGATACGCAATAAAAAAAACTTCTGAAAATCTGATGAGCGGTTACAGAGATATGGCTGGAACAAGCAACCTCACCAGCCATAAAAGTCATCTTGAGAAAACGAGCTTTCAAAGTTTGAGTACATATATTGGCCTAAACATTGCCAGGTTCAGATTACAATGAACCTGGCAACGTTTAATGCTAGAACGTTATTTAGCGATGTGAGTCTAGAAGTGCTATTGGAGGAATTAGCGGGCAGTAAATGGGATATAATAGGGGTCAGTGAGGTTAGGAAGACAAAAGGAGGATATACACTGCTAAAAAGCGGGCACGTCCTGTGCTACCAGTGGAGAGACGAGAACTAGGAGTCGGATTCCAAATTAATAAGGATATAGCTGGTAACATACAGTAATTTTGTGGCATGAACGAGAGGGTGGCACGTCTTATTCTAAAACTTTAAAGAGGTACAAATTGAAGGTCGTACACGTCTACGCCCCTACATCCAGTCATGATGACCAGGAAGTTGAAAGCTTCTATGAAGCTTCTATGGCGATGAGTAAAGTCAAAACAAAATACACTATACCAATGGGCGACTTCAATGCCAGGGTAGGCAAGAAGCAGGCTGGAGACAAGTCAGCAGGGGAATATGGCATAAGGTCTAGGAATAGCAGGGGAGCGTTATTAGTAGAGTTTGCAGAATGGAATAATATGTGGATAACGGATACTTTCTTCCACAAGCAGGATAGCCGAAAGTGGACGTGGAGGAGCCCGAATGGCAAGACTATAAATGAAACAGACCTCACACTCTGCGCTAACCCTGGCATTATACAAGATGTAGATGTCCTCGGCAAGGTGCGCTGCAGTGACCATAGGATGGTAAGAACTCGAATTAGCCTAGACTTGAGGAGGGAATGGAAAAAACTGGTACACAAGAAGCCGATCAATTAGTTACCGGTAAGAGGGAAAATAGAGGAATTCCGGATCAACCTACAGGACAGGTATTCGGCTTTCACTCAGGAAGAGGACCTTAGTGTTGAAGCAATGAACGATAATATTATGGGCATTATTAAGGAGTATGCAATAGAAGTCGGTGGTAACTTCATTAGACAGGATACCGGTAAGCTATTGCAGGAGACAAAAGATCTGATTAAGAAACGCCACTGTATGAAAGCCTCTGACCCTACAGATAGAATAGAACTGGCAAAACTTTCCAAGTTAACAAGTGTGAGACACCTGACATAAGGATGTATAATATGGATAGAATTGAACATGCTCTCATGAATGGAGGAAGCCTAAAAGCAGTGAAGAAGAAACTAGGAATAGGCAAGAATCAGATGTATGCATTAAGAGACAAGGCAGGCAATATCATTACTCATATAGATGAGATAGTTCAAGTGGCTGAGGAGTTCTGTAGAGATTTATACAGTACCAGTGGCACCTACGACGATAATGGAAAAGACAATAGTGAAGAGGAATTCAAAATCCCACAGGTAACGCCGGAAGAAGTAAAGAAAGCCTTCGGAGCTATGCAAAGGGGGAAGGCAGCTGTGAGAGGCACTCTTAAACAGGTAGCAGTGCTTCTGCAACATAGCCTGAAAGATTGTACCGATGCTTTGGAGGTGGCACACCATCACTCTTGCGGGCGTTATGATGACACGACGAGTCTGCACCCTCAGTGCACAAGTGAATGAAAAAGTGGAAGGTCTACAAATAAGCAAGGCAATCAAATTAGCAAGCACTCATAGTAAGCAAGCACAAATAAGCAAATAATCGATGCAAAAACACAGATGAAAATAAGGATACATATTTGAAATGTTTCTAAGATTTGTTGAAGGATGGTGGGCAGATTGCTCTAGAAAAACTGGCCACCCTCTACACACAATGACTCATGACCTCGAGCGTACCGGAATCTTGGAAGAACGCCAACATAATCTTAATCCATAAGAAAGGGGACGCCAAAGACTTGGAAAAATTATAGACCGATCAGCTTACTATCCGTTTCCTACAAAGTATTTACTAAGGTAATCTCAAATAGAATCGGGAACACCTTAGACTTCTGTAAACCAAAGGACCAGGCAGGATTTCGTAAAGGCTATGACTCAACAATAGGCCATATAGACACTATCATTCAGGTGACAGAAAAATGTGCGGAGTATAGCCAACCCTTATATATAGCTTTCATTGATTACGAGAAAGTGTTTGATTCAGTTGAAACCTCAGCAGTCATGCAGGCATTACGGAATCAGGGTGTAGACGAGCCATATGTAAAAATACTGAAAGATATCTATACCGGCTCCACAGCCACCATAGCCCTCCGTAATGAAAGCAACAAAATACCAATAAAGAAAGGAGTTAGGCAGTGAGATACGATCTCTCCAATGCTGTTCACAGCATGTTTACAGGAGGTATTCAGTACCTTTATTGGGAAGAATTAGGGATAAAAGTTAATGGAGAATACCTTAGTAACTTGTGACTCGCTGATGATATTGCCTTGCTTAGTAACTCAGGGGACCAACTGCAATGCATGCTCACTGACCTCGAGAGGCAAAGCCGAAGGGTGGGTCTAAAACTTAATCTGCAGAAAGCTGAAGTAATGTTTAACAGTCTCGGAAGAGAACAGCAGTTTACAATAGGTAGTGAGGCACTGGAAGTGGTAAGGGAATACATCTACTTAGTACAGGTAGTGACTGCGGATCCGGATGATGAGACTGAAATCACCAGAAGAATAAGAATAGGCTGGGGTGCGTTTGGCAGGCATTCTCAGTTCACGAGCAGCAGGTTACCATTATCCCTCAAAAGAAAAGTGTATATCAGCTGTGCTTTACCAGTACTCACCTATGGGAGAAAAACCTGGAGGCTTAAGAAAAGGGTTCTACTTAAATTGAGGAAGACGCAATGAGCTATGGAAAGAAGAACGATGGGTGTAACGTTAAGGGATAAGAAAAGAGCAGACTGGGTGAGGGAACAAACGCGAGTTAATGACATCTTAGTTGAAATCAAGAAAAAGAAATAGGCATGGGCAGGACATCTAATGAGGAGGGAAGATAACCGATGGTCATTAAGGGTTACGGACTGGATTCCAAGAGAAGGGAAGTATAGCAGGGGGCGGCAGAAAGTTAGGTGGGCAGATGAGATTAAGAAGTTTGCAGGGACAACATGGCCACAATTAGCACGTGACCAAGGTAGTTGGAGAAGTATGGGAGAGGCCTTTGCCCTGCACTGGGTGTAACTAAGCTGATGATGATGATTCGTCTAAAATGACCCTGCAGCGTAATTGGAGATGTCCTTAGGCACTCTCTTCTTTTGCTGCCTTTTCTCCTTCTCTTGCGATTGCTTCTTGGCCTTTTTCAAGCGGTGAGAATCTTTCTCGGCTGCCCGTAAAATGGCCAGGTGGCCAGGTGTTAGCCCCACTGATGAACATAGCTCTTGGGTGGCAGCCAGCATTATATCTTAAAGCTGCCTCGTGCAGTGCTGTCTCCACAGCAATCAGCGATGCATGCTGCTCTTTGGGCATCGGGGACCACAGCACGGAGTGAAATGATTCTGATGGATTCTGCGTCTTTGCTCCAAGGCAGCGTTGCAGAAGAGAAGTCTGTGAGAGGCACTCTTAAACAGGTAGCAGTGCTTCTGCAACATAGCCTGAAAGATTGTACCGATGCTTTGGAGGTGGCACACCATCACTCTTGCGGGCGTTATGATGACACGACGAGTCTGCACCCTCAGTGTACAAGTCGCGGTGAGGATCCTCATCTGTTGATGTCGCGCGGTGATACGATGCCATCACTGCACGCTGCATTGCAGCCACATCGTTGGAATTGTTCCGTATTGCCCAGCCATAATTGTCGGCCAACTTGTCAATGAGGGCCTTTGTCAGCCTGCCCTTCTCTCCTAAAGCCTTGTCACTTTTCTGCAGAAGGTTGCATAGTGCTGTCCATATCCTCTTTTGGATGTCATTCAGGCATTCCTCTTTTGAAATGGGGACCAGTCCATAAACATTTTCTTGAACAAGGGCAGAGAAGGTGGCACTATCTCCGTCAGACACGAGCGTTGTGTAACGGAGGTCGTGCTTTGGCACGAAACGTGAGAAAAGGATGACAGCTGCCTCAGCCTCGATCCTCCCAGACTTAAAATCAGTGTTTTTCTGGCACACATGATTCTCCTGCCAGCTCATGTAGCCTAGGTCTCCAGGCTTTGGTCCTACTTGGCAACCAAGGCACTGGTTCGATAAAACAATGACGACCCAGATTAGGCCCGTGTGATATTCAATAATTGCACCAACTCAAATATGGGACGTGTGGCCACGCTTGTGCCATGTTCCATCAAAGTTTACTGTGATATCCCTGCTGAAATATGGATCCACTTCTTTGTAGGTAGTTTTCACAGCAGAAGCAGATTCTCCATAGAACTTGTCTATGCACTGTGTCTGCGGTTCCCTGAATTTCTTCAAGTGCTTCTGAAAAGTCTTTTGATGCTAGGTCACAATCGGACACGTTCATTGGTGCCCAAAAGTCATTGAGAGCTGTTTGTCCCTTCCTTATCTGTTTTGTTGTCACAATGGCTCTTATATTCACGTCAAAGGCCATTGAGTCATCCTGACGAGCAGAACTCCACGATCTTGCAACTACTCCACAAGGTAAACATAGCAGCTCAAGCTTTGTTGCAAGTCCAAGTTGGGTGCCTCCTTAAACCTTCATCCCAGTTGCGAAGCACCGCTGGCACGGGGTCCTGGATAGCAGGTCGCCTAGGGCATCCATTTGCACAAGGAGAAATTTTTCGCCTTCACTTATAGCAGTGGCAGCTTCAGGAATGCGCTCCATTGCTTGAAATTTTCGCTCTTTCACTGACATAGCACCAACTCCTCGTTGCAAAGCAGCGCGTTTTTTATACACTGCCTCTTTCTCCTCACACGTCAGGAAACGTGTGTTCAAGTGCACAGTGGATGACGCGATCGCACTGTCCAAGGCAGATGAAAGAGAGGATGTGGAAGCCGCTGTCAATGAGCACGAGACACCAGGCACACTCGTCACGACAAATTCTTGTGCCGGTGAAGCAGGAGTCACGTTGCTAGAAGCGTCGGCGCAACCACGCACTAGTGTAGGTGAAGCAGAAGCTGCCCCACAGGAACGATCGGTGCGATTATCGTGGGCGCGTGGGCGAGTGGCGAGCTTCATAGAACGCTCCCTTGCATCGAACGCATGTAGCGTCTTGAGTTTCCTTGGGCACATCATGGCCGACTGTGCAGCAATCGCAGCAATCGCCCTTTGTGTGTTCCGCTTGCCATCATGTATCTTTGCAGCCGTTTGCAGCTGCAAAGCTAGATGATGGCAAGCGGAACACACAAAGGGCCCCGGCGATGGAGGAGCCAAAGCAGACGACGGCCGGACACATTATGCAGGAGAACACTACGTCATCGCACGCAGCAGCCAATGGGAGCATTGTTTAACTGCGCGAACAAACGAACCACAAAGACAGCGAGGGACAAGGACGGGCGCAGACTTGCAACTAAAGTTTATTCCACAACGTACACATATAAATACACACCTGACATACACCACTGCGCGTGCGCAAAAAAAGGCAAGGTAAAAGAAAAGTAAAACCTTGTATAAGCGAAATGCGACCTACCTACACTCGTCAATAAACCTCATCTCACTGTTATGTAAATAAACTGAGGTGTCACTGACACATTCTTGTCCCTTCTTTCTAATATGGTACCCCTCGAGTAGCTCCTTGGCTCGGCTATCTCGGTAGCGGCACAAAATCTTTGCTTCCTTCATGATCGGCTTGCACGCGCATGCCAGGCAGTGGACAGGCAGGTGCCCATTCGCTTTATTCCTAATAGACAATTCATGCTCACGCAAGCGCACATTCACACACCTTCCTGTTTGACCTATGTAAACTTTGCCGCATGATAGAGGTATCTGATATACTACTCCAACACCGCAATCTACGTGGGAAATGGAGTGCTTTGTTCCGCACCCTTGGAAGTTATTTTTACTTCTTCCTATGCGCGAGCATAGCCCAGTGAGCTTTTTCAGCGCCTTGGCAAAGGTCGAACATTCACCCATGAACTAACAAAGGATAATAATATTCAGTTTTTAGACAACGCTATAAGCTTCTGTGACGACCATGTGTGCTGGAAATATAACCCAAGATCCCAAAAGAAACTGCTGCCCTACGATTCGGCTCATTCGAAAACGGTAAAGCGGGCAATAGCCACCCAGTGCATCATATCAGCCATAAGAAAGTCCTGCACGCACAAAATACAGGAAAGCTTTGACAAGCAGATTGTAAGGCTGGAAGAAGCCGGTTTCCCGCAGTCAGTCATTTCAGCAGTAGTGGAGGCAGTGCTTAAGAAGATAAAGACGCAAGGCAATGTTGCTGAAGACGCAAGGGAGCGCAAAAATAAGAAACGGACAGTTGTGCCTTATGTTCACAAAACTTCCCATAACTTAAAGAAGGTTGTGAAACGGTATGGAGTTGAGATAGCGCTCTCGGCTCCCGGCAAGCTCGCTGGGCTATGCTCGCGCATAGGAAGAAGTAAAAATAACTTCCAAGGGTGCAGAACAAAGCACTCCATTTCCCACGTAGATTGCAGTGTTGGAGTAGTATATCAGATACCTCTATCATGCGGCAAAGTTTACATAGGTCAAACAGGAAGGTGTGTGAATGTGCGCTTGCGTGAGCATGAATTGTCTATTAGGAATAAAGCGAATGGGCACCTGCCTGTCCACTGCCTGGCATGCGCGTGCAAGCCGATCATGAAGGAAGCAAAGATTTTGTGCCGCTGCCGAGATAGCCGAGCCAGGGAGCTACTCGAGGCGTACCATATTAGAAAGAAGGGACAAGAATGTGTCAGTGACACCTCAGTTTATTTACATAACAGTGAGATGAGGTTTATTGACGAGTGTAGGTAGGTCGCATTTCGCTTATACAAGGTTTTACTTTTCTTTTACCTTGCCTTTTTTTGCGCACGCGCAGTGGTGTATGTCAGGTGTGTACTTATATGTGTACGTTGTGGAATAAACTTTAGTTGCAAGTCTGCGCCCGTCCTTGTCCCTCGCTGTCTTTGTGGTTCGTTTGTTCGCGCAGTTAAACAATGCTCGCTAATATCTACCAACTCGCCCAACAACAAGTTCTTCTAAGCCAATGGGAGTTGCGGGCTCCCCCGCGTCCTTGAGGAGCGCGCATTCGCTTGCACTCGCTTGCAGCTCAAGGGCTGCCGCGGCTCGTTATAAACTTTATTTGAAATAGTTTCACGATGAATTAGATGTTGATATTTACAGAAATTGTTGTTTATAAGACATACTGCCCGAATATGTGGTTTTCGAAAAATTGACTTGTTCGTGATTTTTCGGTTTTCAAAGGTCCGCGCCCCCCTTAAAGCAGCCGCCATCAAAGTAGAGAGGACAAACTTTATTCTGCGTGTCTCCTATTGCAGTACTTCTGGCATCATGTAAATGTAGCCAGGACGTCAGCCACTTCCTGGGCCAAGTTTTTGAGTTCTACGTTGTCTCGGGCAGCCACTGCTGATATCGTGCACTGCAGCTTCTCAGAAGATGGCCCCATAATCCAGGATGTTTGAGTGGCTGCAACACAGTTTCCAAAACATTGATTAAATTCCTGTGGCACAGGGAAGCTACTGAAAACATTGCAAAAAAGTTTCAGCCAAGAAAAAAAGAAAGGGGGCATGGCAAAATTAAGATGCACAAGGCCGTAATTTTTTCACCAGCTATATTTACTCTGTCAATTCATTACTGAAACCAGGAGTGATGGACATGTGCGATAATAGATTCAATGCTAAATACTTAGTTGTCAATATGGTAACATCACTGGATGTGACTGCTGCTATATTGTCACTGAAGTCGAAAACGTCTTTAGCATTTGATGGTGTCCCAGCTTTTATTGTGAAAGCATGTGCGTGTTTGTTTATGGAGCGTCTTGCACACATTCCAAAGTTAATTTTTGAGCAAAAATGGTTTCCAGAAATGTGGGAGATCTGCACTGTCGTCCCAGTGCACAAGTTTGGTGCCAGTGGGAAAATAGAAAGCATTATTTTTCTTTTCATTTCAAATGCAACATTTTATTGCAACAACATGGCTTCATGCCTTGGTGATCTGCAGATGCCAAATGTGTGTCTTTTCTAAATGATGTTGAGGCTGGAGGTTAGGTAGACTGTGTTTACTTTTCCAAAAAGCTTCTGCTTTGGTGATTTCCAACATTCTAATACATTAGTTAAACATGTACAATGCCAGTGATTCTCTTTGTTTGTTCCTTAAGGACTATTTGTATCAACATAAAAATTCTCTTCATGTATCAGGAAGTTTATCAGAACCATATATTGTGAGCCATGGTGCACCCCAGGGCTCAATTCTTGGGCCTTTTCTACAAGTTTATAAATGATACCACTCCTTGCATTACAAATGCCAAACTACTACAGTATTCTGACAATACAGAACTGTTTGCTCCTGCTAAAGAGATTAAGGACTATCATGCTTTACAAGGCGATGTTAATTCAGTGGTGAAATGATGCTGTTCTATGCGCTATAAATGAAAAAAAAATTTTTTTTTTTGTCTTTTACTTGAAAAAGCTGCCCTGTCCATATTGTGTTATTTACAGATACTGCAGGCCCTTCTGGGGCCCATGCAAAAGTGGATACTAAGAATTGCATACACACTGGATGGCCCACTGTTGAACAAAACGTCTGCAACTAAATATCTAGGCGTTCATTTTGACAGTAACTTAAAATTTGGTAAACATATGTTAACCGTATCGTTAGTGCATCTTTTAGTGTTCTTGGTTTTATATCCCGAATAACTTGTGGTTTTAATGATTCTCATTGTTTTATTACATTGTTTCAATGTTTAGTTGTTAGTAAACTTAAATATCATTCAACAGCATGGAATAGCGTTGGCATTGTTCTTCAGGAGGAAAATGAAAAAGTGCAATGCAGATTTATTAGTATACTTTTGATAGGTTTATGGGTCGTTTATATTACAGTCAGCTTCCGTCAATTTGACCCAGATGGGAGCGACAAAATGGATTGAATTATCTGCTGGACCGAATTGAACAAGAAGCAGAAATAACACCAAAACACAACGCAGATTTATTTGGCACTATTTGCCCTATTCTAACAGCGCACCAATTCATATGTGTGCCCAATTTCTATATGCACAAAGTCAAAAACTGACGTAGAAATGGCATTAAAGCTCCTAAAAAGTATAAATTTTACATACACCCGAGCTTTTAGCAAGAAAAATGAGCAAGGATCTAATATGTGCTGCAAATTGGTAGCTGGGTGTCTAAAGTGAGCTTCACCGCAGCGCACTTGTGTTTTGCGGTAAAGCATAGAGATGCCGCGCAGGCAGTTTTGGTTTTTTGTTCGAATGCAATGCGCAGGCGATTCTCGGCCCAATTTCCATGAATAAAGAAAGAAAGCTGCACGTTAGAATTAAGTCGATACCATAATCAGACATTGTCAGCTATGGTTATTGCTTGAAAATTCTCCTAGGGCAGGCCAAAAATAGGCATTTTCAACAGGGGATGGATGACGTGTGTTCAATGCATTCACTGCCGCTGAAAGGGTCGCTAGTGGGGTCACAATAGGGGTCAGGCATGCTAGTCAAGTTCAAGTTATCCAGCGAAGACCAAGTTTAGGATCAAAATAATGAAAGTTTGGCTCCATAGAAATGCATGGGTGCCGACCGGAACCTTCGGTCAGGATCAAATTAACCCGAGTCGAATTAGCGGACATCTACTGTATTACACTTAAATGAGAATTTGTAATAGGTAAAACATGAAAGCATTAAATTGGTGATAAGAAATTTAAGAATTTGTATTTTTCCAGAGGAGCATTAACGGGTATAGTGAATTAATGCCCATTTTTTTCTTCAATGTATTTGTTTTTATTTCTCGAGAGGGCAATCTAGGTGGAAGCATCTGTTTAGAGTTAATAAAGTTAGTAATCCTAGTCCCATAATTTGTTTGTGATGTTTACTTAACAGTGTGAATAGTATTGACAATGCTGACATTTTAATAAATGATACCTCTATTCATAAACACAATATTTACTAGTTATACTGGTTATACCTATCTTGATCATGTTACGTGCATTTTGTTGCATGTATTTTGTCTAAGAACTCTTTATCTTTCTATTGCGTGCCAAATCAGAAGGCTTTTGTATGCTGTTTTTAAGAACATACATAAACAATTGAACTCAATTTCATCATCCACATCTTTTTTCTGAGCTGAAATTTTCTTCAAATCATGGATTACTAACTCACACAAAGTTTCAATCTATTCGCCTTCTGAAAAGGTCATATTCAAGCGGTTTAACTTCATAATTTGATGGTGGCAAGATATGGTCACTGACATGATGTTACTTAATAGATTTTACATTGAGATGCAAACGAACCCCAAAAACACTGGCTTCCAATCAGCATACATTTCAATACAATTTTGACATGCTTGCTGATGAGCAACGTTACCTTTAAGCAAGTGCAATTCAACATTTAAGTAGGTAGTAATTTTTCTTTTTTTTTTATAATAAAGAGCATGCTTCTTCTATGCTACTTTTATGTCTACACCAAAATTAAGACCCAAGGAGCTGGACAATGTGTTCACTAAAGCAGGAGTTACCTTGTATTCGCTCCACAAAGGTCTTCAGCAGCTTGAGGGCTTCAAGACAAAGGCTGGAGTACTTTGTCATTTCTGGTGAAACGTTCACAAAAGTAAGAATAGCAATCAGTAACAGTTCGGCAAATCAGCATGAGTAATCTGCGCAATACATGCAATATTCCTCAGCCAATGTAGATAAAGCAGTAGAATCTTTCTGATACAGATGTCATGGTACCTCGGAAAACATACATACCCACAATTCGTGCGACCAGAATAGATCTAACTTCGTGGCATGAAAACAAAAGCTGAGACAGAAGGGAAACGACATACACATTCATTAACACCCAACTAAAGGTTTATTTCTGATACAACACAGTTTATATGTGAAAATCCATGCGCATGAGCCACATTACACTTGCTTGAAGGAACAAAAAATTGCCGACGAATACGTTAATTCTTAATGCGAAATTTGAGTGCAGCTCTTCAGCTGTTTTGGCTAAACCGTCTGTGAGCCTCGGACAATCCATCTCGTGCAAAACATTTCGCACCAGCCGCCGGAAATGGACTGTAGCATGGCGCAACTGCCTCTCTTATCGGGAGGTCGCAGGAGGCAGTGCATAGGCACATAGGAACGTTGTGCAGTGAAGAGATGGCAGCGACTGATTGACGCCACTGACGCTGCTAGCGAGTCAACTGAAGGTGGCTCTGTGTTTCAGCTTGAGAACCGCGCACCATGATCTACTGATACCAAGCCTGCACTTCGGCAACCAGAGAACACCGCGCGCTATCGCGTGGTCGCAGAGCGCGGTCGCCGCCACGAGAGTGGGGGGGGGGGAGGTGTACATGTAGTGGTGAACGGCGGCGGCTATGCGTTTCGGCTTGGGCAGCAGCACATCGTGGAGATCAACGCCCACCGAGCCGGCTCTGATTGCCGCCGCACAGTGGTGGCATTAGAGGAGGAGCGAAGAGAACAAGGCTTCTGCCGTGTGCAAGAGATGGCGCCAGGAGCGCACCCAGCTAGAGCAGCATGCTGGCCCCGGCTACGGAGCTGGTTACTGCGAGGGACAACAGCGAGGCACGACAGCAACGCGATATGGGTGCCAAAGAGCTGCGCTTTAAAGGTAAACCAACAAAGACCACGGGACGCTATGAAGAAGAAAAAATGATAAAGTTCAAGTAACATGCCAGATTCTGTTTGTTGGCCATCGCCTACATGTGACACCTATATAGCACAATTCCTGCCTTGACAAGGCAATAAATGGCACACTCACGCTATAGCTGTTGGCCCTAGCCATTTCTGCAGCTTCAACTACTTCTCTCATTAGCTGGTCAGCAGGTGAATATAGAACAGCATACATTTCGAACTCTGGTTCTAAACCATTATGCCTTTAATTGGAACTTGGTACTTGTGTGTGTTGTTTCCCTTCTGTCTCATCATTTGTTTCTACGAAGCTGTTGCATCATGGAATACCAACTAGGCAGATCTCTAACACCAAAACAAATCACAGCATCAATACGAAGGTAAGACATTTAGGGAAGGAGAAGAAAGGGCGTAAACCAAGGGACCCGATTTTTTTGAATCATATCATAAAAAACCAACAAAGAATTATTTCCTTCATTGAATTTGTAAGTACTAGTAATTTCCCTGTGTTGTCCTTGGTGTCTTTGTTGGCTTCTTATGATAAGACATTATGCTTACTTATGGTGATCATGTTTGGGTGAATAAACCCTTAGTGGTTTCTGAGACCTTTCTTCACTCAATGTCATTCAGCTGACCGTTCTGGTATGTGTAAAACCTTGTGCTCATTTCTTCCCGTAAGTTGCTAGTGCACATTTTCCACTGCAGAAAACTGATGGCATTTAGCATCTGAGCGTTCCAGGGTGTTTGCTTATAGCAACTGTCAGCACTATCATCACTGTCATGTTCCTGTTGTGGTTTGACTGCGCCGACATGGTACTCGATTGTCTCAATTGTCTCTGCACGTGGCAAGGTCTGCAGTGACGAAACCATGGGTCCATGCTTCAACCCAGTTATTGCTCTGGTCACTCTATGGAGGCTGATCTGCTACTGGACAACTTCAAAATCCACACTTGCACAAAGAATTTGTTATCAAATATACTAAAACCTCACAATCACAGTAACCAACCACGGTAAGCAGTGTGCCGAGGTGAAGCGCTGTTGGCACCCCCCCCTTATCCCTACAAAGTGAATGTTTCAGATGGTCAAAGTCTGTCCACAGCTCTATACCACAACATCTCTAGCAGAATGCAGTGCAACTTATGAAAGAAAATCAAGGTCTAGCACGTGCACACACCGTGATTTCACTGAAGACGAAGAGCCGCATATGCGCCGTACAATCTGTGCACGTAGTGCATCCCAAAAATTATAAGGCTGCAGAGGCCCAATAGGAAGTGAATCTGGCCTGACAAGCACAGCAGCATTTCAAAAGTAGTTCACAATGCATGGTGCTGCTAAGTTGCAAAGACAAGCTGTGACAACTCACCCAAAGCCTCGCAGGCCACCTGGACAATACCGTTGGCCATGGACACCACCTCCTCAGATGCCTGTGCTGGCCATGAAAGCCTGCGCACATGCGTTGTGTGAAGGGAACATACCAAGCTCAGCTTAAGTCAATGTGTGACTTAAGCCCAACGTGCTTAATGATGTTGACCCAAGCTCAGCTTCAGCCCAATGCGTTAGCTGTGGCTGCAGTGGCACTCTCTAGAAAAAGGTGGAGAGTGTTTCGCCATTTCAGCAATGCGACTACCCTCATGATTTTTGTTTATCGCTTTCCTTGCGGAGGGACAATACACGCACTGGCCCTCCAAGCAGCCCGGACAAGCAGTACATCAAACGCGGTGTGCTTTGTCATGGCACACTGCTTCCCAAGCTTCGCAACTGTCCTCTTTTTCTTTTTTGTGACTCCACGAAGAAAGCAGACGACAGAAAGCAGGGGTAGGTGCACTGCTGGAATGGCAAAGCTCTCTCCTCTTTTTCTTGACAGTATCACTCTGACCACAAGTCATGCATTGCAGCTCATATTGCACATGATTGTACATTGCTAAAGCGTGACAAGACAATGCGGTGACACAGAGGGAGCAATGGACATTACTATGCCCATATTGCAGTGTTAATTATTTATTACCAATGTGTTGCATGCTTGGGTCAATCATAAGCTTTGCAGTGCAGAGAAGAAAATGCTGCCTCAAATGCTGACACCCCTAAATAACCACCAAGAGAGAAAAATGTGTGCAGAATTCCAAGCAAAACAAACTGCAATACCCTTGGCAGCAGTATGAATACTTATGGTCAACTTCCAAGTTGGGAAGTGAAAAAAGTAATTTTTTAGTTTTTTCATAGTCAAACCTGATGTCCTTGTGAAATCTTGCCCTGAGTAGGCATTCTTGAATTAAGGGTTAGTGTGGCAAGACTTCGCCATAAGTACATGTCCAAGAGAGACAAATTGTACAAATTATTATTGAGAGTGCATTCTTGCTATGATTGCAGTCACGGAGTTGTATTGGTAAAAGGGCCTTTACAGAATAGCTCAACTTCAAAGTGTGCTTGAGCAACAACCTCAATTGTGTGACAGCACTCTGCATGGTACAAGTCTCTGCTGAGGGTTATGAAGATGAGGGGTGTGCGAGTACTCGAATATTCGATTTCAAATAGAATAGTGAAGGTTAGAATAATTCGAATCTAGAATATTAGACTTTTTCAATATCGATAGCTTCGGTAAATAACTCGTCCGTTGTCGGTGCCATGACGCAGGCAGCGTTCCCACGGCGTGTGAACTCTATCTGTACAAGGTTCCTCCAGGTTGACGATACCAATTGAAACAATGTGACATGGACAGTGGGAACTACAACAGCAGTGCATATGGAAAGCACTAGAGCATGTGTGAAGATTGGTCTGATTATCCACCAGAAGGCACGCTGATCGCAGCGAATATGCAAGCTCAGTGCTCATGCATGTAGATTTGTGCACTCGAGAGCACTTGAGCGCACGTGAGCACACAGATGAACTTGGCACAAGTGCTCGCAGTAGTTGCCGGCTGTTCGACCGTGGACGCAAACGCCACTTCAACGGCCGTCAATCTAACCAGTGTGTGTGACTTCACGACCGATCACTGATGAGCCACCCACATGAACATACAATCGAACCCACTTATAATGATACCGGTTTTAACAATGTATCGGTTATAAGAATGAGAAACTGCTGCACCATCAACTTCTGTATGTTTTCAATGGTGAAATAACCTACTTGCTACAATGCCCCCATGCCGTATTATCAGTTATAATGATGAAGTCTGGTTACTCGCTGTCCGTGCTGAAAGGTAATGAAATGCGAAATCCTTGAAAAGAAAAGAGAAATTCGAGCCACTTCATGTTGCTCTGTGCTGTTTTCTAGACTTCTCCACATCGCCAGGCTCGCGCACCTCTCTCCCGTTGCTCTTCCACCCCTCCAAACATGAATGGGCAATGCCTATAACTCGATGCGACACCACCCTCCGAGCCACGAATGGACCGTGATAACTTCGCTGAGCGCTGCTGCTCCCAGATTGCTCGCTGGCCCCTCATGCTGCGCAGTTCTGCCAATGAGTTGCTGCTGGTGTTCATCTTTGTTGGTTGCGTCAAAGTTATTCCTGGCCATGTGGTTTCTCAGCCTCACTTGACTCACTGCCGCAACGGAAGATAGATGATCCTACTGCTGATCATCGGCAATGCATGACGTTGCCAGTCAAAAGCAAGTGCACTGCTATAGATTTGGAAATTAAGTGCTCCTAATCGATGCGGCGATCATCGTGAACGTGCTTACAACGGATAGCTATGGCAACAGTGATGGCGACCATGGAAGCGAGGCTGCCTCAATGTTGTCCTCGCAGCAGGCCCTGCAGAAGATTGAGTCCCTGCGGTGCTTTGTTTTTAGTAAAGCAATTAAGGGGGCTAGTTGGTGAACGTTCATGGTTATATTGCGCTTAGTTTTACACTGACGATATTAAGTCCGATATCCACGTCCTGTCCTTCACTTAATATAGTCAGTGTAAAACTAAGTGCAATATAACCATGAATGCTTTGTTTTTGCGAGGTAGCTTCCACTGCACTATGTGGAGCTCCTGGATTCATTGAACAAGGATGTCGGCAAGCTTCACATAAAGCAAGGAAGGCCATTTCTTGTGCAAGCCAGTGAGAACTATGTGGCGAGATGCTTGCAGCAATCTTGCCCTGGTGTTTCTTCTGGATTTCTGAAGCTGAGAGACTGCCGCGGCAACCTTCTCGCATTCTTTAAAAGGCCCCTTTCTGGGCCATCAAAGGGATGTCTTGGCGTAGCTCGCATGTCACTTGCCGCCCGTGACCCCACTTTGCAGTTATAGCAGTGCCATTCTTGAACGTCGCCAGCCGCGGCTTGTTACACACGATCGGAGCGTGCAGGAAGCAGAGTTAAACAGTTAAATGAGTCAATACAATCAACAGCCAGATGGAGGAAGGTGGTAGGGAGGGGCAATGGCCTCCCCTCCGTTATAGCTTTCTAAACAACTTTGCCATCCTCCTATTTTGATTTTTTTCGTGCAGCCCACTTATAACAATTACCAGGTATAACAATGGAATCTTGTGGCACTTGAATGTTGTTATAAGTGGGTTCAGTTCGACTGTATTAGTGACAAGCTTTTTGTGATGGTTTGTGGCCCTTTATCACATCGGCCGGCAGTGAATTTTCGTCACAGCCACACCATTAGCCACACTATCTAGCCTGTTAAGCCTAATCAGAGTGGCAGTGTCGGGTGTCGGCAACTAAAGTTATGGTTACTGAATCAATGTAGATCTATTCACAGCGGTCACATGACCCTCAGAAAGCTGACAAACCACCTTGCCAACGAAAGTGAGTGCACGGGATGACTTTGTGAAATACTGTACTGCGGCCCCTCGTTCTGAACGACTTTCTTAAATGGTTAATAGGCACACAACGGTCTCTTTTCTTAGCTTCGAGCTTTCTTTTCGTAGCTTTGAGGTCACAAGACCAGCTTTGGTTTTACGTGGTGGGCTGGAAAATATGTGACAGTGCACTGACCCCTGGCTGGATGCCGACAAAAAAAAAAAAAAAAAAAAAAAACGGTGCTGCAGTCAACAAGTGCGGCACTGAGTGACATGGTGTGTATTCCTCGCTTTTGTCTATTGCATAGATTAGCTTTAAAGGAGCCTTGAACCACTCCTCAGGCTTGGTGAAATAACATTATCCGGAGGCAGCATAGACTGCTGTGGACATTTCAGTCAAGTTTTGCTGTCGCAAACGGTGCGTGGAGCTCGCAAGCGGAGCACGAGGTCAACTTTTCCTCCGATGCTCTCTTTTCAACAGAAGCCTGCTCCTCATTTCCTTCTGGACGCTTCATTTCGTAATAAAGCGGATTCCCATATACAGCTACTATTGGTAGGTACGGTCGGCTACGTAGCGTAGATACTGGGTACATCGCAGGGTGCCACGACGAGTCCACTGGCTAAGCACACCGTGCCTCACTGATGACAACCCCGTTTGGCTTACATTTAGCACACCATAGGCACCAAAGGCACCAAAATCAGAAGTTGTAGCGTCTATGTTAACATCCAAAATGAAATTTGAACTGCGCGCCACGGTGACATTTAGAAGGCGGAATGTTGTGGATAACGTCCTATTCCACCATAGCCTTCGCAGTGCACATTATTGAAGAAGGAACAGGAGCTCAGTGGAGGCCATGTTTTATTCATAATAGCTCCGCTTTTGCTGAACAAATTGAAGTACCTTTTGGGGCAAAGTATTTCTGAAATGGCCTATTTTCACTTCGAATGCCTTTCTCCACTTCCACAAAAAGTGGTCAGGACCCTTTCAACGAGCTGTCCATAAACCACAGAAATGACCTACCATAAACATGGAAACACCCTCCTGTTTTCTGGAAGAAAACAGGAAAGCAGAACTTCTAAGTAATAGAAGACTGCCATTAAGTACAGTCTGGCCCACTATTAAACTGAATACTTCATTGGTATTTAAGAATACTTTGCTATTTCTTCAGCTTCAGAGGGAAAAAAGCACTTAATTCTATTTGACAGATATTCCATTGATAAAAATTATTTTCCATACTTTCGTATACGAACTGAGTGGCTATTAATGCAGGCATACTAATTTGGTATTTACTTTAGTAACAGCAGAACATACTATGCATCTCGATTCATAAATACCGAAATTATTGATAGCTGGCAAGATTCTTGTTAAGTAATGTGATTATAGCCTCCTGAGCATGTGCAGCCTTCCGTTTTCTTGCACAAAATTTGGAAGCATAAATGTCTGTTTTCTGATCTTTTATATTCAATTCAACATTTTTTTTCTTTATTCGATTCGATATATGATTCGAAATTTAATACCATTCGATATTCGCACATCCCTAATAAAGATGCGATATATTTATGCGAAACCAATACTGCAACTATTATGCCAATACAGCAACATTCCAACAATAAAAATGTCACTGAATGTGCATAGCAATAAGTCTTTCTTCTTTTTGGAGCTGCTGTTTTTTGTTTTACGTTCTTTTGCAGTGATAAACTGTGCACAGCAAGAAATGGACTGCCGGAGCAGCTATAGCAGGTAAAGCATGCAGCAGCTGTCAGGGGCGGCGCAGAACTCACCTGAGCACAAATGTGTGCAGAGTCTTGATGATGGCCAACTGCACCTTCCATGTGCCTCCCGAAAAGCTGCTCAGCAGGATGTCGCATAGCCGGGCCCGGTACTTCTCTGCATGGTGCACACTGTGGCCTCAGATCAGGCTCATTCTCCACAACCTCATTTTTCCAGACTTTCACCTCACATCTTTGAACGATGTGCCAAATACACCAAGAATGCATAAAAATAACTTAATTTTAAAGCAAAGCCACACGCTAAATTTGCACATGAAAGGCATAGCATTCATTTAAGTACAACATGACAATATAGCATAACATGCGCTTCACTACAGACACTGCCTATACGAAGAAATGTGCACATAATTGTGTCTTGCAGAGATATCGATGCACACACAGGCTTTTATAAGAGCAGCAGCATTGTTTCAGCTGCTCTGTCTAGTTCTGCATTTTTTCCCGTGTAGAACAGAGAGAGGCATGGTAGTGAGCATCAAGGCTGCACAGCAGTAGGGGTGCCATTTTAAGCACTTGCACTCTAGTATATCATATGGTACGATTCAACACTTGCAACTCCTCTTTCCAGCTTAATATAATCAAAATGGAAAAAAAAAACTGTGGGGGCACCTAAGCAGCTCGTACGATGTGTAAATGCGAGAGCATTACCTGTCCCTGAGTGTGTTGCTGTGTTGCTGAGATTAGTAATGTGGCAAAATGTTGCCAAGTTTAGTGCTATCGGAAATGTTCCAAATACCTCCCAACAAATTGTCTACAAACGTTTTGATGAATTGCTTTGTTGCCGCTGCGCACTTGGCATTCCTGCTTTCGCACAGTTAACGTTGTTGTCACCACTGCTCT
Source organism: Dermacentor variabilis (assembly GCF_050947875.1). Taxonomy (NCBI): domain Eukaryota; kingdom Metazoa; phylum Arthropoda; class Arachnida; order Ixodida; family Ixodidae; genus Dermacentor; species Dermacentor variabilis. The sequence continues at coordinate 248,523,316 of NC_134569.1, read as the reverse complement.
GCTTCTCACTGCCGCCTTGCTTGCCGCGCTGCTGTGTTCCCTGCTTGTCTGCTTGTCGAGGAGGGTGCAAAGTGTCTCGCTACAGCTGCTGCCAGCTTGCCATGCTTGCTCAGGAACCACTCACTCTGCCTTTAGCATTGTTGGTGACTTGGGTGGTGAACACTGTTTGGCTGAAGCAGCTCACTTAGCCCGTTTCTCTGCATTGCGACGGTCTCATAATTCGTCGGCAGTGAACTAGTGCCTCTGGCCATGCTTTGCCGTCTCGCCCAATGGTGTAGATGCGAGCGATTCAACTTTGGATGAGGAAGACTCCACAGTGCCAACAGCGGTGCCACTCCTCTCGTGCACCAATCACCCGCAAGGCAGAGCCCAACCACGTGCACAGCCTCAAATATATTCGTCACTGTTGCCTGTTACAACGGTGGCGCAGTGCAAAGGTGGTGCAGTGGTTAGCACACTCGGCTGTGGAGTGGTAGCAGTTGCAGGGGGGCTCGAATCCTCATGGTGGCCACATTTTCTTTCAGTTAGACAAAGAAGGCATAATCTGTGTGCTGTTTTTTCTGCCCCGGCTTTCTGATGACGATGGGGTCACACAATGAGCCAAGTAATGCTCTCGCATAAAAAAAGCCTTACATATTTACCTGAAAACCCAGAATCTGCGTCTTCTCTAGTAGTGAAGCACATAGCAACTGTAACACTAGAAATGATTCCTAAGCTATATTTTCTTCAGAAAACATATGGTGGCAGCTCATCACACAACATTCAAAAGGTTTGTGAATAAAGAAGTCCCTTTCACTATTTCTACACTCCAAATCAGAGTGCGAAAATATCAGTGCACTTGTTTACTGCCTTCAGCGATGCTTTTATCGAAAACAACACTCAGGTGTTTCTGTGAGGCAAGCATTAACCGCTGCATCACATATGATACAGCATGCACTCACGGCTTAGATTGTGGACAGGATCAGAGATTTGTTTCCTCTCTGAAGAACAAACTCAATAGTAAAATATTATACTGTTTCTAAGCATCATGAACAGGCCAGAAAATTAATATTCGAGACAAGTTTGTGAAAAAGACCACATGGCACCCACAATGTTCGAAGAGCTAGTAATAGCAGGAATAAATAACTTTCAGGGGAAGAGGAAGTTTATCTTGGTTTGCCTCAAGCTCCTAAATACTATGCAAACAAAAATTTACATAAATACAAGGTACATAAATCACCATCATCATCATAATCATCATCATCCGCCTATTTTATGTTCACTGAAGGACGAAGGCATCTCCCTGCGATCTCCCATTATCCCTGTCCTGCGCCAACCTATTACAACTAGCACCCGTGAATTTCCTAATTTCATAGCACCACCTAGTCTTCTGCTGTCCTCTACAGCACTTCTCTTCTCTTGGTACCCATTCTGTAACCCTAATGGTCCAACGCTTATCTAAACTGCGCATTACATGACCTTCCCAGCGCCATTTCCTTCCCTTAATGTCAATTAGAATATTGGTTATACGCATTTGCTCTCTGATCCAAACCGTTCTTTTCCTGTCTCTTAATGTTATACCTAGCATTCTTCTTTCCATTCCTCTTCGCGTGGTTCTTGTTCTCAAGCCTCTTTGTCATTGTCCAAGTCTCTGCACCATATGTCAGCACCGGTAAAATGCGCTGATTGTACACTTTCCTTTCCAATGATAATGGTAAGCTTCCAGTCAGGAGCTGAGAATGTCTGCCGTATGAGATCCAACCCATTTTTATTCTTCTATAAATTTCCTACTCATGATCAAGGTTCCCTGTGATTAATTGACCAAGGTAAATGTACTCCTTCACAGACTCTAGAGGCTGACTGGCGATCCTGAACTCTTGTTTCCTTGCCTGGTTATTCATCATTATCTTTGTTTTCTGCATATTAATCTTCAATCCCACTCTTACGTTCTCTCTGTTAAGGGCCTCAATAATTTGTTGCAACTCATCTGCAGTGTTGCTGAATAGAACAATGCCATTGGCAAACTGGAGGTTGCTGAGGTGTTCACCGTCGATCCTTACTTAGGTCCTAAGCCTTTCCAGTTTAATAGCTTGAATACTTCTTTCAAGCATGCAGTGAATAGCATCGGAGAGATTGTGTCTCCTTGTCTGACCCCTTTCTTTATAGCTAGGTATCTTCCTACATTTCTTGTGTAGAATTAAGATAGCTGTGGAATTTCTGTAGATATTTTCCAAGATATTTACGTAAGCGGTCTGTACTCCTTGATTACGTAATGCCTCTATGACTGGTGGTACTTCTGCTGGATCAAATGCCTTTTCGTAATCTATGAAATCCATATAGAGAGGCTGATTGTATTCTGCGGATTTCTCGATTACCTGATTGATGACATGGATGTGATCCATTGTAGAGTATCCCTTCCCGAAACATGCCTGTTCCCTTGGCTGACTAAAGTCCACTGTTGCCCTCATTCTATTGATTACCGTATTTATTCGAATTTATTCCTTCAGTTGAGATCGGAATAACCAAAATATTGAATTAACCAGAGTTAAATTAACGGAAGTATCGTACTTTTGATACCCCAATGCTCAATGTCACAGACCAGGCAGTTGTTTGTTAAACAAATTTTTCCACTGTGGTGTGGAGCGCTGTCACAGTGGCCAACATCGTGGGCAACACCAAGGGAGCGCTCACCCTGGGTGGCAGGTGCCTGCTGGGGCCAGGCCTGACCCAGGGCCTCAAAAGCCGCCTCTTGGAACTGCAGCTGAGACTCCAAGTCCCAGGACTCCTCACCATCCTCGTCCTGATCCGCACCACCTGCGCTGTGGCCACCTCGGCTGGCAGCACACTGTGCCACAAGGGAGGAAAAGACGCACCCATGGCAGCCGCTATGTTACACGAGTCTACAGAGGTTTAAATCTCACAAGCATGCTTAGTCTGCCTGAAGTACATACATGAAGTATATGCTACCTGAAGAAAAATTCATACAGCAAGCCAAGTGAACGGTTGACATGTGTAGAGACTAGCAGCTGACTGCTACCCCCAAAGGCCAGCATGAGCTGATGTATACTTTCGTCTCTGTATACTTTCCTCTCCGCTCATCTTAGTAAGAGCTGCAGCAAACTATTGCCGTCCAGGATTTTAACTCATTAAAATAGCGTTATGATGATTTGCGCTTCTTTACGTATGACCAGTGGAGGCCTGTCGCTCGCACTAGAGCGTCATCCTGTTCTTTTTCAGCTCTTGTCTCAGAGCATTATACTTCCAATTTGGCAGACGAGGCCTGCTGGGAGAGATTTCAATGACGGGGTAGCAGTGTTTAAGATAAGCAAAGTCTAGCAAGCAAGTTTAAGACAAGCTAAGTTCTAGCAAGGTAACACCAACATGTGGGCAAGAGGCATACAACCACGCAAGTTAGGTCACTCAAATGGTCCAATACAGGCCAACATACTACGACAATAACTTGTGGCACAAGCAGTGTTTGTGTTATCAGGTCCAAAGCCACACAAAATAACTTTTTTTCGAAAGAAACTGGCAATTGACAGTGCCATATCACTGCTTGGAGCAATGCTACAATGCACAGATCGGCGACTCTGCAGCAATAAACAGGGCCTTGGCAATTGAATCTTCAGTATTTATAGAAAATAGTAGGAAGGTGTCAAGGAAGATCTACAGCTATTGGAGATAAGAAAGCCAGAAAGCGCTGTAGCCAGCAGAATGTTGAGCTAGTTGGTTCATGCCTGAAATGTGTATCTGGTGCAAGGAAAACTAAATGGAAAAAAGAAGGGACAGGAAGAGTGACATACATGCAGAATAAAGGGCTGTAGGGAAGCATAAAGTGGTGCGAAGGAAGCATAAAGGATTGGCTACAGCCCTATATGCTTCACTATGTTGTGAGCATAAGCGATGTAAGGGAAGACATCATCCCAGTTCTTGTGGTCTGAGGAGATGCACACGGCCAGCACGTTTATCAGAGTTCAATACATCCATCTAACAAGACTGCTGGTCTGTGAAGACTATATGGTGCAGTGTGTTGGAAATATGAACTACACATGTGAAGCAACTCTTCAACGGTGCCAGTGATGACTTGACAACCATGGTCACTGATGATCATTTCAGATGAACTGCATAGAACAACATGCAACAAGAAAGCTGTGATGCAAGCAGTGGCGGATGTACAGATGTGGATATTGTATTTTTTGCATAGCGAATAATGACAACCCATCGACTGCTGTTGCATTACTGTGGAATGTGACTGTAGAGGCCTAGGCCAACTTGCTCAAAGGGGATATGAGGAGGAGTCAGAGGGGAAAGGAGGCCTCTGATCAATAGAAAACCTTCAGAAAGCATCCTTTTATTGTGATAGCACTCACACGGACCCTCCAGGTTGTAGCGGTCCTAGGGTCTCACAGGAGTACCAGCCACCGTGGGTTCAGGTGCTGTAGTGCTGCCCCACTTGAAAGTGCATGTGTGGCTCGTGCACATTGAAGACGACGCACTGTCAATACTACACTGCACCACCTCGGTGGCAGAGCCAGGGCAGCGTTTCGTCTTTCGCTACTGGTGCCAACGTTGTGCCACTGTGAGCACCCTAGTGTTTCTGCCATGCTGCTGTGTGCATGCATTAGTGTGAGCAGAATGGGCATTACACGTCAAGCCAACATTGTTCATTGGGCACTGACTAACGCTGATGGTTCTGCCACTCTCATCTCCAAGGTGCGATGCCTGGTAGCTGGCCTGGCATTGTACCTACTATCGAGCAGGAGTTGCCTTGTATGCTGCATTGTGCCAACATGTTGTACCCACATATAGTTAAAACACTGTTTGAGGAGTCTAAATGCAACACTAAATGTTGTTCACCTAAGTGTACATACTGTCGCAGCACTACGCAACTGAGGCAGAGAAAGAAGTAGAGTGGGCGCGCGTGATCTCGGGGTACTCTGCGCTGGCTGGGCCTGGCCTGTAGCTTCCCTCTCGGACCTCGTTTCACCTTGTAAATAAATATCATTCGTAACATCTTTGGTGGAGGTGCGGGGTACACGTCTTTCTTTGTGACGGTGTTTAGGCGGCGATAGTCCACACAGAATCTCCATGAGTTGTCTTTTTTCTTGACTAGGATCACAGGAGCAGCTCAGGGGCTACACGATTCCTGGATCACTTCTTTCCGTAACATTTCCTCGACCTGCTCGGTGATGACTTTTCTCTCTGAAGGTAAAACGCGATAAGGCTTCTGATGAATTGGCATCGCTTGCCCTGTATGGATGCGGTGTTGCATATGAGACGCCGGTGGTATATAGGACGCTCGTTGGCCTTGAGCAAAATCAAAGACCGTGGCGTAGTGAGCAAGCGCTCCTTGAAGCAGACACTGCTCACTAGAAGACAGCAACTTGTTAATCATGCGCTTAAAATCAGCAGGATTATCATGGTTGGAATCGGGGTTGGATCTTTTTTCGGCAGTTGACATTTCGACCATTCCGACGCTGACAATGGCTTGTTCATAAAAACTTGCCAGTTTAAGTCTTAGCGGCAATGTTATGGATTGGGTTGAAACATTCACTGTCCACAAACAAGTACAATCATCACTGGTGACAATGAGGGAGCGAGGGACTATCACATTTTTCTTGAGCGCATTGTTATAATCGGGCTTGGCTAAACCACAACAAGAACCTGTACGAGGGCGAGAAGTATTGACTGGTACAAACATTGCAGTCTGAGGGAGCAAAAACAGATCTTGTGACACGGAGAGAACGTCGGCGGCATCACCGGTGCTATCTATCATTGAAGTTCGCGCGCCCCGGCGAAGAGAAATCGCACCACTTCCACAATCCAAAGTTGCCCCCCACTCACGCAAGAAATCAATTCCTAAAATAATGTCATGCGTTGTATGTGCAAGCACAGTAAATTCACTTCGAAATGTCTGGTCCCCTATCGTAACTGAAACAGAACAGACCCTAAGTGGGCGTAACATTTCCCCGCCAACTCCACGAAAGGTAGCGTTCTAATCCCAAGAAAACATAACTTTTTGTCCAAGACGATTTTTGAAGGACAGGCTCATAACAGAAACTGCCGATCCGGTGTCAACTAAAGCAAAAGCACTCACATTGTCAACTAAAACACACACTTTGTTTTTAAACAATTTTACACATGGGGGTCTTGATGAAGATGAACATATTGCGGCCTCACCCCCATTGGTCGCACCAGCTAGTTTCCCAGTGGGGGCGGTGATAACGAGTGACAACAAGGTGATGGAGAGCGTTGTTGTCGTGTCGGTGGTGGTGTGAGGCTACGATCGGAAATGGGGGAGTCACTGTGGTTCGCGCCGTCCCTGCTGCAGCCGCTGGAAGGAACTGGGATACGGCCAGGGCTCGTCAGCGGACACGCGGAGTGTGTAGGAATTAAATCGTGGAGCACGCTGCTGGCGGAGGTGGCAATACCTAGCAATGTGTCCAGGCACACCGCAGCTGTAGCAAATGCGGGAGTCGTGGCTTGTCGCGGGTGACACTGGTGACATGGGTGTCATGGATAGGAACGTGCTCTCAGGCTGGTTGTACGAGAGAAGAGCCCGCAGAACAAGTTGTTGTGGTGCATCTTATCAGCGTCCCAGGCTTGTCGGTTGTGGTGGCAAGTTGCTGATCTCCGCACGATCAGCATAGGCCCTGCGAGGTTCTCGGTAACTCTGAGGTGCCCAGGTGGCCGGTGGCACACGAGAGCGATGATCAAATGCATACTGATGGCACACATGAGCGTCGTCAACAACTTTAAGGCATTCAAGCTCTCCTTTAACCACTTGCCGAATCACCGAGGAGGTGTCGTCGTGGGTTGGGACGGACACACTTGCAATAGTAGTAACATTGTCCAAGCGTCCAAACTTTGGCCCCACCCTTCTCATTTTCAGCGCTTCAAACGCCCGGCAGTGCTTCTTCAGATCAGACGGAGTACTAAGATCTTCCTTCACTATAAGAAAATTATAGACATTTTCAGCGATTCCTTTAAGCAGATGTCCTACTTTGTCTTCGTCTGTCATGGTAGCTCTGACGATTCCGCATAATTTCAGAACAGCCTCTGTGTACATTGTACACGTTTCGCCAGGTAATTGGGCTCGTCGGGAAAGTGTCTACTCAGCCTTCTTTTTCTTAGAGATCGGGTCCCCGAAGCACTTGGTGAATTCTTCTACAAAATTATCCCAGCTTGTCAGAATGTTCTTGTGGTTTTCAAACCAGAGGAGCGCGGTTCTAGTGAGAAAAAAACCACGTTATCGAGCTGCTTCGTAGTGCCAGTGGTTGTGGCGACTCACTCTGTTGTAGTGTTTAAGCCAGTCATCGACGTCTTCGTTCGCCTTCCCCGAAAAGGTGGGTGGCTCTCGCAGCGGTGTCCAGTAGCCAGCCTGACCTGCGTGATTGCTGTCTGGTCCACCGCAGGTGGAGTCATCATTGCCTTCTCCGGAATCGGCCGTGTCCGCTGCTTGTGGTCGTAAACCAGCCAAGCGTCTACTCCGTCGGACAGTTGGTAGAGCTGGGTCGTCCAGGATCATCCAAGATTTCGTAACAATACCGTTGTCTTACCATAATCATTTCTTTAATTGCACAGCAGCAGACTGGAATGGCCTTCCCTACCACATTGCTGCCATGACCACTTAATCTGCCTTCGTGGACGTAACCATGAGCCTTTCACAAATAAAAAATTCGGCAGAACCCATCTCCGGATGACTGTTGACGGTAATGCGTTAGCATTAAGTGAGTATAGCCACAGAACGTATTGCCACCATTGCAACGAGCAAGAACTCCTCTTTCGCAGTTCCCTAAGAGCTCCCGGCACTAACTAGCACAAATGGTGTGAAACCTGCGGTGGCATCCGAAATGCATGGTGCATCAGAGCATATGAATGCCAAGACACACATTGTGCGGCAACCGGGCTCCTCTCACGCTTCTTTCTGGTCACGCTGAGCCATTTAGCGGTGCTGCCGAGAAGTACGCGTGTGGCTTCAAGGACTCAGTGCCTGTGAACGTTGAGAATTGTTGCTGCACAATGCAGTGGCACATTTCGGGTAACCCAAGTTGGTGAGACACTCACTGAAAAGCAGCATATACCTGGTGCATTCATGGTGCAGCTCGCTAAAGTGTTGGCTTGAAAGGCATTAATTGAAAAGCGGCACCTACCCACTTCAATTGTGGCATAGCCTGCTAATGCACCAGGTCACTGTCCTTCAGGAACCTTTGTGACATGCATTCAATTCCACTCAGCATTGGAGAAATTTAAGGGATCTTTTTGTCACTGTAGAGCTGCACATTCCTGGTGGCACATGCCTAGTTACCCAAGTTGGCGCAAAAGGCATTCATTGAAGAGTGGAACACAAATACTGGCACATGCCCAGTGCTCCAAGTTGGCATCGCAGAGCTCCTTTCATGAGCGGTGTCTACCCAGTCTGCATTTATGGTGACTCATGTCAGTATGAGGCAGAAGAAGAAGAAGACGACGGAAAGCGGATACGTTTCACGTCGGCTCCGTAAACTTCGAATGATTGCCGGCGCCTTTTCGACTGGAACTACGAAATTCACACCTCAGAAGAAGCAGGAAGACCCAAGGATCACCTGGGCACCTATTCAACCAGGTGGGCCATTTCCAGAAATCATTTCAAACAGTTTGCCACGCCAACCAGGAAGCCAGGCTAAGCCTAGCGAGAGCATCCCCGTCGCCATGTGTCTCCAGCCACGGCGACTGACGTGCTGAGCCTGACGCCGCGATCAGAGCCGGAGAAAACCCATCTACCCGGCTCTCGCAGAGCATTAAGGTTAGCATGGAGGTGGTAAGCGTAGATGGCGAAGATATTCAACCGGAAGAATTGGACCAAGGCCACTGGTTCGAAATCAAAAGAAATCATCGAAGTGATAAAACACCACTTCAGCGAGCTCCCGAAGCTACTTGGAACAAGAAAAAGGGCAATCGACAGATTCGACAATTAATTGTCGCAAGCCGCATGCCACACTTACCAGTGGACGACTACAGGATCATTATTAGACCAAGAGGCGGACTCAATGTGACCGAACACGGTGCAGACCGCATCGACCACTGCGTACGACGTGCTGCAAATGTCGAACGCACAGCGGATGAAGAAGATAATCTTTGCCTCAACTAGAAGCAGAACATTATAGCCCTCAGCACACCATCGAAAGAAAGAGTCCAAACGTACGTCGCAATAACCAGTCTGAGCATTGGCAGCAAGGAATATGAAGTCTGTGCCTATCGCGCAGCACCGGAGAACACCTAAAAAGGAGTCATCCGAGGTATCTCTGCCGATGAAAGCCCAGAAGACATTGTTAGGAAGGTGGTCACTCCACGCAACCCCAGCGTCCTCTACGCCAAGCGTATGGGCAATACAAACAACATAATCGTCATTTTTGATGGATATTACGTCCCTAGCTATGTGAACTATGGAGCTGCGCTCGTTCAATGCGCACTTGACAAGAAACAATTTGACATCTGTTACGAATGCGGAAGACTTGGTCACCAAGCGGACGTATGCCCCAATCCTACTGATAAAATTTGCCGGAGTTGCGGCACCAAGAATCCAAAGCAAGACCACGAATGCAAAGCAGAATGCCAACTATGTGGAAAAGACCACCAGACTGGGGATAAACGATGCCAAGCAAGGTACCGCATCCCATACCTCGTCAAAAGACGAAGATGGGAACGTGCCCAAAGAGAGGAACAAGTGGAATGCGAAAACTACGGCAATAAACAAAGAAGACCAAGTACAGCCAGCAGGAACAGAAGAGCCAGAAGCAGATCACCCTCCGGCAACCGATCAAGGTGAAGGTCCCGACCCCGCAATGGCAGCCCAATCAAGCACCACAGACCATTGGCAACTGCAAGGGCACTACCGGCGACTTCACCACCGGACCCCCATCACAGGTGAGCTGGGCTGACGTAGCTTCCGGGGCGTGCGCGGAGGCAGAGGCTGCACCTAACACTAGAAATAGAGAGTTAGAAAAAGAACTAGCAAAGATGAAACAAATGATGCTAGAACATCCATCAGCGGATTGTCGCTCTAGAAGAAGAAAACAGTAGACTGCGGAAAGAAAACATTACTCTTAAAAACGGGCGGGGTATTACACTAGATAGTATTGAGGAAAAAGAGGCAGATATCCAAGAAGAGGCTAACACGCCAGCCAAGCGCAAAGCCACGGACGATAACGAGACGATCACAGTTAAAAAGACCAAGTCTGTTAAACCCCTTGAAAAAAGACAGAATGAACTTGAAAGCAAAATTGACATTCTAGAAAACAAACTAGACATCATAGATACACGCTTTAAAGACCTGGGTGCGCAAATTACCCAGCAAGTTACACAGGCTATTATGACGCAAATACAACAACAATTTAACACAATCGCTGCAAAATTTACCGACATTGAATCTCGTATGAAGTCATGGGGACCACAAACCAGTGGAGGCGGCCCCATCAAAACAACCAGTAAACCGTATAATAAACCCTCGACACCTACGGTAGAGGGAACCGGAAAACTGTAACTGCCGCCATGGCTCGACACGACCGTTATACTATCTGGCAATGGAATTGTCGCGGATACAGTAGAAAAAGATCCCGCTTACATCAACACCTAATCAATAAGGAACATCCTGATGTTATAATGCTACAGGAGCCACACTGTAAGGCCAAATTATCTGGGTATAGATCATTGTGTAGTGCCGACGGGGAGACGAGAGCTGTCAGCACTCTAGTCAAACGTACTTACATGGTCGTTCAGCATGATACAGGCATTGCAGATGTAGACAATATATTAATTGAGTTAATACCTACCAGAAAAAACAATCAAAGTCTATTTCTCCTTAATGTTTATAGTAACCCAAGAAACAAATGTCCCAATTTCCGATTACTTCTCCGCAAGACTCTCACTAAGACAGAAGGCAGAGCCATAGTGATTGGGGGGGATTTCAATGCTCAACACGCGACATGGGGATACAAATTTGAAAACACCAAAGGTAGGCACCTATGGCTAGACGCACAACAAGAGGGCCTTACCCTCATCACACCTACGAGGCGGGGGTCTAGTGTTAGTGTGGACACTACGCCAGATCTCACCTTTACAAAGAACATTAAGGATGCAAAATGGATTAACACCCAACAGGATCTAGGCAGTGATCATAACATCCTCGAAATCACTGTTAAAGCAGGGCCACGCAAATCTAAGGGCAAACAACTCAAAATTGTAGACTGGAACAAACTCAGACAAATTCGCAAGAAAAATGATAATAGTACTATCACAGACATCGTGGACTGGAGCACGCAGCTTAAGCAGGATGTTAACGCAGCCACACAAGTAATCCCCCAAGACGCGCAAATGGAACAGGTAGACAGTAAACTCCTACATATGTGGGAAGCTAAAGAAGGTCTCTTGAGGAGATGGAAAACTCAGAGACACAACAGGACGCTCCGATGCAGGCTGGCCCGGCTTAACAGAGATATAGAAGCATACGTACAACAACTCTGTAACCAGCAATGGGAAGCAACATGCACCAATATGGATAATCAATTAGGATTGTCCAGAACGTGGAACTTCCTCAGGCACCTTTTGGATCCTGAGGAAAGTAAAGCCACGTACAGACAAAGCATAAACAAAATCTTACATGCATATGACAAAACTGAAGCAGCTTTTATCGATGAGATAGCCGCAAGGTATTTATCTCGGGCTAAGCCAACAATTCACCCAGATTATACAGGCACCAAAAACAGACAATTAGACGAAAAGATTAGCGAGGCGGAATTGAGAGCAGCTCTACAAAAGCTTAACACTACATCCGCGCCGGGACTGGACGGAATAACAAACAAGACGATCCGAAATCTCAATGATGCCTCTCTAGAAGAACTTACCAAGTATATGAACGAATGTTGGCAATCCGGTACAATACCACAACAATGGAAAACGGCCCAGATTATTCTAATACCTAAACCAGGCAAGCGGCTACAGTTGGAGAACCTGAGACCCATTTCACTCATGTCCTGTGTGGGCAAGCTCATGGAGCATGTTGTCCTAACGAGACTGACCAACTATCTCGAGGATAACGACAGTCTCACCCCTACAATGTAGGGCTTCCGGAGAAATTTGTCCACACAGGATGCAATGCTCCAACTTAAGCATCAAATTATAGATAACACAAGTCGGAACACCAAAGCTATCCTAGGATTGGACTTAAAGAAAGCTTTTGACAGTGTTAACCACGAAACAATACTGAACAGAATAAATGAGTTGGGCCTAGGCCAGCGAGTATACAGTTATATACGAGACTTCCTTACCAACAGAAAGGCACACATTAAGATAGGGGACCTTAACTCTGAAGAACTACAGATCGGAAGCGCAGGTACGCCCCAAGGTTCAGTAATATCACCGATGCTGTTTAACCTGGCTCTTATTGGATTACCAGCAAAGCTACAGGAAATCGATGGCCTCAATCATACCATCTACGCCGATGATATCACCCTCTGGGTGAGCGATGGCAACGATGGACAGGTTGAAAACACATTACAACGTGCCATAGAAGCAGTTGAACAATACCTAGCACGAACCGGACTGGCGTGCTCGGCAGAGAAATCTGAGCTCCTCATTTATGTACCGTCACGACGTGGCCGAAAACCACGCAACTACGAGGAACGAAACAATCCGGAAATTCAGCTAACTATGGCAGAAGGTATGCCCTTACCCAATGTTGACAAGATCAGAGTATTGGGCCTCATCATTGAAAGTAACGGCTACAATGGAGAGACCATACGCAAATTAGACAATATAACATCTCATATCATGCGGCTACTTAAGTGAATAGCCAACAAACATAGTGGAATGAAAGAAGGCAATCTGATTCAACTAGTCCAAGCGTTCGTAATAAGCAGAATAGTATATGTGGCACCGTACCTACAATGGTACTCGTCCTAAAAATACAAATTAGACTGCTTAATAAGAAAAATCTACAAGCAAGCAATCGGACTCTCCATCACCACCAACAACGATAGCCTACTGCAGCTAGGTCTCCACAACACACTGTATGAGCTAATCGAGGCACAACGAATAGCACAGTACGAACGCCTGTCCAAAACTAAAACCGGCAGGCAAATATTAGATCGCCTAGGTATAAGGTATCATACCCAACATGGCGTCAAAGTAGATATGCCCAGACACATCAGAGACATGATAACCATCCCTCTAATACCCAAGAATATGCATCCTACCCACCATCAGGGTAGACGTGAAAGCAGAGCACGCAATATACAGAAGAAATTCGGTAACAGCAAGGACACCACATTTTTAGACGCAGCTAGATACAGACACAAGCGCGCCTACACAGCAGTGGTGATAAATTGCGAGGGAAAATGCACGACGAGTGCTACAGTTAACACACTACATGCAGAAACCGCAGAGGAAATAGCTATTGCGCTAGCCATAGCACAAACACCAGCAGGCGTAATTATCAGTGATTCCCAGAAAGCCATACGAAACTTCGCCAACGGTCGAATCTCTCCAGAGGCACTACGACTGCTGAAATTACCTAATAACCGGGACAAAAACATCGATCTCATCTGGACACCCGCTCACACACTACCAGACGGTAGCAATGAGGTGGCGCACCGCATGGCTCGAGAACTTACGGACCGAGCCTCGGTTAGCCCCGCCTCACCGACTACCAAGGAGTGGGAGTGGGAAGATCGAATGACCAAATTTCACGAAATTACACAACACCATAGATTGCAGAGGCATATATTCCCGCCGCCGCACCCAAAATTAAGCAAAAACCAGTCTGTAGAATGGCAGCAGTTACAGACCAGATCCTATCCGAGTCCAGCTCATCATCATCATCAGCCTAGTTACGCCCACTGCAGGGCAAAGGCCTCTCCCATACTTCTCCAACTACCCCGGTCATGTACTAATTGTGGCCATGTTGTTCCTGCAAACGTCTTAATGTCATCCACCCACCTAACTTTCTGCCGCCCCCTGCCACGCTTCCCTTGGAATCCAGTCCGTAACCCTTAATGACCATGGGTTATCTTCCCTCCTCATTACATGTCTGGCCCATGCCCATTTCTTTTTCTTGATTTCAACTAAGATGTCATTTACCCGCGTTTGTTGCCTCACCCAATCTGCTCTTTTCTTATCCCTTAACGTTACACCCATCATTCTTATTTCCATAGCTCGTTGCGTCGTCCTATATTTCAGCAGAACCCTTTTCGTAAGCCTCCAGGTTTCTGCCCCATATGTGAGTACTGGTAACACACAGCTGTTATACACTTTCCTTTTGAGGGATAGTGGTAACCTGCTATTCATGATTTGAGAATGCCTGCCAAACGCACCCCAGCCCATTCTTATTGTTCTGGTTATTTCGGTCTCATGATCCGGATCCGTGGTCACTACCTGCCCTAAGTAGATGTATTCCCTTACCACTTCCAGTGCCTCGCTACCTATCGTAAACTGCTGTTCTCTTTTGAGACTGTTAAACATTACTTTAGTTTTCTGCAGATTAATTTTCAGACCCACCCTTCTGCTTTGCCTCTCCAGGTCAGTGAGCATGCATTGCAATTGGTCTCCTGAGTTACTAAGCAAGGCAATATCATCAGCGAATCGCAAGTTGCTAAGGTATTCTCCATCAACTTTTATCCCCAATTCTTCCCACTCCAGGTCTCTGAATACCTCCTGTAAACGTGCTGTGAATAGCATTGGAGAGATTGTACCTCCCTGTCTGACGCCTTTCTTTATTGGGATTTTGTTGCTTTCTTTGTGGAGGACTACGGTGGCTGTGGAGCCGCTATAGATATCTTCCAGTATTTTTACATATGGCTCATCTACACCCTGATTCCGTAATGCCTCCATGACTGCTGAGGTTTCGACTAAATCAAACGCTTTCTCACAATCAATGAAAGCTATATATAAGGGTTGGTTATATTCTGCACATTTCTCTATCACTTGACTGATAGTGTGAATATGGTCTATTGTTGAGTAGCCTTTACGGAATCCTGCCTGGTCCTTTGGTTGATAGAAGTCTAAGGTGTTCCTGATTCTATTTGCGATTACCTTAGTAAATACTTTGTAGGCAACGGACAGTAAGCTGATCGGTCTATAATTTAAGTCTTTGGTGTCCCCTTTTTTATGGATTAGGATTATGTCAGCGTTTTTCTAAGATTCCGGTACGCTCGACGTCATGAGACATTGCGCATACAGGGTGGCCAGTTTCTCTAGAACAATCTGCCCACCATCCTTCAACAAATATGCTGTTACCTGATCCTCCCCAGCTGCCTTCCCCCTTTGCATAGCTCCTAAGGCTTTCTTTACTTCTTCTGGCATTACCTGTGGTATTTCGAATTCCTCTAGGCTATTCTCTCTTCCACTATCGTCGTGGGTGCCACTGGTACTGTATAAATCTCTATAGAACTCCTCAGCCACTTGAACTATCTCATCCATATTAGTAACGATATTGCCGGCTTTGTCTCTTAACGCACACATCTGATTCTTGCCTATTCCTAGTTTCTTCTTCACTGTTTTTAGGCTTCCTCTGTTCCTGAGAGCCTGTTCAATTCTATCCATACTATAGTTCCTGATGTCCGCAGTCTTACGCTTGTTGATTAGCTTAGAAAGTTCTGCCAGTTCTATTCTAGCTGTAGGGTTAGAGGCTTTCATACATGGCGTTTCTTGAACAGATCTTTTGTCTCCTGCGATAGCTTACTGGTTTCCTGTCTAACGGCGTTACCACCAACTTCTATTGCGCACTCCTTAATGATGCCCATGAGATTGTCGTTCATTGCTTCAACACTAAGGTCCTCTTCCTGAGTTAAAGCCGAATACCTGTTCTGTAGCTTGATCCAGAATTCCTCTAGTTTCCCTCTTACCGCTAACTCACTGATTGGCTTCTTGTGTACCAGTTTCTCCCGTTCCCTCCTCAAGTCTAGGCTAATTCGAGTTCTTACCATCCTATGGTCACTGCAGCGTACCTTGCCGAGCACGTCTACATCTTATATGATGCCAGGGTTCGCGCAGAGTATGAAGTCGATTTCATTTCTAGTTTCACCATTCGGGCTCCTCCACGTCCACTTTCGACTAACCCGCTTGCGGAAAAAGGTATTCATTATCCGCATATTATTCTGTTCTGCAAACTCTACTAATAACTCTCCTCTGCTATTCCTAGAGCCTATGCCATATTCCCCCACTGACTTGTCTCCAGCCTGCTTCTTGCCTACCCTGGCATTGAAGTCGCCCATCAGTATAGTGTATTTTGTTTTGACTTTACCCATCGCCGATTCCACGTCTTCATAAAAGCTTTCGACTTCCTGGTCATCATGACTGCATGTAGGGGCATAGACTTGTACCACCTTCAATTTGTACCTCTTATTAAGTTTCACAACAAGACCTGCCACCCTCTCGTTAATGCTACAGAATTCCTGTATGTTACCAGCTATTTTCTTATTAATCAGGAATCCAACTCCTAGTTCTCGTCTCTCCGCTAAGCCCCGGTAGCACAGTATGTGCCCGCTTTTTAGCACTGTATATGCTTCTTTTGTCCTCCTAACCTCACTGAGCCCTATTATATCCCATTTACTACCCTCTAATTC
This sequence comes from Dermacentor variabilis, assembly GCF_050947875.1. Classification (NCBI taxonomy): domain Eukaryota; kingdom Metazoa; phylum Arthropoda; class Arachnida; order Ixodida; family Ixodidae; genus Dermacentor; species Dermacentor variabilis. The sequence goes on along the minus strand of NC_134569.1, from coordinate 248,506,739 downwards.
CTCCAATAACACTGCTAGACTCGCCTCACTATATAACGTTCTAACGTTAAATGTTGCCAGGTTCAGATTCCAATGGCGGCCTGTCCGGAGCCAGGTATTCTTAGCACCCTCTCAAGCGTCACAGATCTGACCGCCGCCGTGGTCAGTTGCTTCGCGGCTGCTGGGGACTGAGGGCCGGGGTTTGATTGTTGTATTTATATAGGAGGTTGTGGCCAAGTACTGCACCAGGGTGGCCACTCCTGCTCTGGTGAGAGAGTGCGTTACCGGTTCTGGTCACCGGGATCAGGCCGCACTCCAGGCCTGTTTGTGCAATTTTCTCACACACGTTTTTTTTTGTATTTTCCGGTGGAGAATTGCGTGGCACCGGGATTTGAACCACGGTCCTCTTGCACGGAAGGCGGATACTCTACCGTCCCCGCAGGAGTTAAATTAAAAAATTAAATTATGGGGTTTTACTTGACAAAACCACTTTCTGATTATGAGGCACGCCGTAGTGGAGGACTCCGGGAATTTCGACCACCTGGGGTTCTTTAACGTGCACGTAATTCTAAGTACAGGCGTGTTTTCGCATTTCGCCCCCATCGAAATGCGGCCGCCGTGGCCGAGATTCGATCCCGCGACCTCGTGCTCAGCAGTCTAACACCATAGCCACTGAGCAACCACGGCGGGTCCCGCAGGAGTTGTGCGCCTCATTTCACCTACAGTGGTGCCCTATTTGATCGGTCAAGGTGGACCAATCTGAGCTCGGTTATACCGCACGGATGGCACTCGGCTAGAGAACCTGGTATTTATGACCTGCACATGTGTGGCCATATATAATTGACCATATATATCTTTTTTTTTGAAGGAGGGTTCCCCTACAGTGATAAAATAAAGGAAAAGACATTAAAAAGAAAAAGAAAAAAAATTTTGGGGGTAAAAAAAGGAACATAAGAAGTGATTTGAACTCGTGACCCTTGGACGTTGCCCGGAAAGATAGCTCAGTCGGTTGGTTCGTCAGGCCCCAGGTTACTTTCAAGCGCCATAGCTCCTGCTCCGAGCCTCATACTTACGTGGAAAGGGACTGATGTTGTCCGCGATTGGAAGGATGTTGTCCGTGGTTGGAAGGCATACTTTCTTGGAAAAATGGCCGCCCGAGGAGAAGAGCGAACTTGAGCGGCTTTAGAGACTAGGAAAACTGCCTTAAGATATTTAGACTTGAGGGAAAGCTTTGTTAACAAACTATATCACGGCGATCCAGCTATCATGCACCTAATACACCCAGATTTATACCCAACCGACAAGTGCACACATTGCAACTCTAGAGCCACCCTGGAGCATATCCTATGGGAATGTGCGGCTTTAATCCAGAGTAACGGGGATGCAGCCTCAAACAGCGACAGCCTCTGCGCGCGCTGGGAGTCTGCGTTGCTCAGCTCCGACCTGCAACACCAACTCTGGGCCGTCCAGCGAGCCGAAGAAGCTGCCAAGGGCCAACAACCCTTGGCTGAAACCTAGGCGGGGTCCAGGCCCACCCCGCCAAATCGCAGGGCACTGAATAAAGTTATTTGAATGAATGAATGTCAGTATGAAATAGATGAAGCCTCGTATGTACATACTGGCACATACTCAGTGAGCCAAGCTGATCTGATGGATGGTTTGGAACCCTGTTACCTCAGCAGAGCAATCCGATGTGCTCACCATTCAACCCCAGTCTACCTGGCAACCCAGATAGGCAGAAAAGCGGTTAGATGCTAACATACATAGTACATATGTACATATACACATAGATAGCCCTCGAAAAGTGCGTGGATAACCATTTATTTAATTTCTTGAGTTCGCACCCTTTATTTAATAATCCGCAAGAGGTCTTTAAGGTAATAAAGTGAAAGTGAAAACCTTGCTATCTCTGTCAATACTTTGCTCTTTAGATAAAACTTCCAAGTTCTTTCACAGCAATAACAGGCACTGCCCACGGGCTAGAGAACTCTCTGATGATGTTTCTTTGCAGTATCTGCTGCAGTTGCTTAGCAAGAATCTTGCATTCTGAGGAATACATCTGAAAAGCTTCCTTCAGATAGGATGAGCCATGCCGGTGACGATCCAGTCGAGGGTGTGAGTAGATGCAAAAAGTGGCATGGTTTTCACCTTGGAGGAAGTCAAACATGTCACGATAGTAATTGTGCTAAGGCGTGATGCTCACTTGATGTGCTGACAACGGCATAAACTTTTGGTTCAAGGGTGGATTGCAAAGTTGGGAAATTCATCTCATCACTGATGATCGTAAAAGAACTGTGAGTGGTGTCACCGAATACAGCAAGCTTCATGTGGCAGAACAGTTAGTTGACCACAGCAACTTGGTTCTATTAGTCAGGGACACAATGCAACTAGGCACCAAGTTGTCTTGTCACAATTCGATGAACCACGGCCCCAAATGAAGTACCTGCAGACAGAAGCAGGGATGGGAACATACGTGGTGACCATAAACGAAGTATCACTTCAACAAGAACAGTGAATGTCTTTCACTGACGCAATTGTTCATCAACGATTCCTGGCAGCAAAATGCTGCTCACAGATAGCCCACTGCATGTGACAGATGCCTGCATGCTTGCAGAAAGTCAATCCTTAAGATAACATCATGCGTATGCTCTTTAGGAATCACAAAGACAACTGGGAATACTTTTTCAGCCAGTAAAATATTTTCAACACAAACACCAAAGGGACACTAAAAACCAAACTTGAGCAAATATTAACTTTATGACCAAGGCAGTTCTTGAAAGAAAGGCTTGGGAGGGATACGGATGTAGGCTTCTGTGTCCACAAAGGCTGTTGCAGGTACACCATCAATTAACATTTGGACTTTGTTTCTCAGTACTGTAGGAGGCGGAAGCATCTGTAGTGTATCGTTTCTAGCAACCTCACCTACATTCATCACGCCAGCTATCTTTATGATGGTGGTGGTGGTGAAATTGAACATTGCCATGGCAAGCAATGCTGGTGTGAGGACAGCCTAGTCAAGCTGCGGCCAAAAATGGTTGAACGCTGAGTCGATTCTGCTGCCGTAGAACACTGTTAAGGAAGAATATTGGTGGTGCAAGTGAGCCTTCTGACCAAGATGGTTGAAGTTTTAATTTTCAGACCAAGGTCGTGTCAGCAGTGGGCCACATATCGGTGCCTCGTGGCACCGGTGACAGAATCAAGAAAGTCTTGTCTTAGCACACAGGAGGCTCATGATCAACATCGTATCTCTGAAAGGGGATGCTGGGACACTGTTCTATGAGGTTGTTCATTTGATTACGGGTCTTTTATTTACCTATCCAATGTTGTAGGCCTGTAAGCAATGACAGACTACTTGCAGTCACATTAAAGCACCAACCTTTTTGTCTCACCACTTCCTAAGAGCAAGCGCTGTTTGAATTGACGCTTCACATGATGCACCAACAAATGGTACTAAGTCAACACTGCCATCACTGCATGTTCTAAACAATGAAAATATTAATTCAAAACGCCAACTGATGTATTATGAGGTGTTCACAAAGTGCTTCTCTGACAGGAGAACAGTACATTCTAGCTCCCATCCTTATTTACTTTGTCATGTGGTGGTTTTTGTGTTGTGTGGTGCAGCTTTACAGCATGAGAACAAAATGTATTAGTTCCAAAAACTTTTAACAGTTGATCTCATGGTTCGTATGCTCTGTTGATACACAGATGGCCATAAAGCAGCTGCAGAAAAGCAGCACAGACATGGACACCTAAATTTTTGAAACTGAAGAACTTACGCACAGTACAAATAACAGAGACGCACTTGATGTGAAGACTATTTTAAGTAGGCTTTCGTTAATTCGGCTTCGTTAAATGACAACATGCGCCTTGGGAATTTTGTGCCCCACCAGTTCGAACGCATGTCGATGTCTCATGCCGCAGCAATTCACGCTAGATGGGTGTGTCAGAAGTGCCTGCCAAAATGCCCTGCTTGAAGAAGCTGTTGACACAGGCTGAATTTCAGGAGCACAAACGTAAGCTTGCCGAAGTCACAAAAACGACAATGCACACATGCATTCATGCATTGCTACAATGCATTCATGCTACACATTGTCTTATATAGATGTCAAATACAACTGAGCCTGCCAAATTTATTAGTGAGTTTGGATCAAACCGTTTTCCTGGTTAGTACGATTTTTTCTTGCAGTTTTTCCAAAAAGTATGAACACGGTTCTAATATAGTTTGTGGTAAATGGTATAGCAGAAAGTAGGAAGTAGAAACAACAGTTGACCTGCTACACAGTGCAGCACAATGTACTGCATTTAGTTATGAAATAGCACCATCTATGTTTTTCAAAGTCCTTGCAGCGCCTAGCTTTTACACGCATTGGGCATGTGACTATACCTGCTAAAACCACAGACGAGGTTGTCAATAATGTGTACAGAATATAAACGCTGGCTACCCACTACACACACATTTATTCATGATTTCCGAACTATTGGTGCAGTTCCACTTCATTATTCATTGCTGCCATTCTGAACATGTCTCCCATTGTTGCCTTCCCTGGATTATTTGAATTTGACCAGTCAGCACGCACACACCTGACCCCTATGGTGACCACAATGGCGACCCCTCTAGTGGCAGTGTCCATCTCAGCGAAGCTTAGGGGACAGTGAACACATGTCATCTCCCATTGAAAATGCATATTTTCTGGTTTTTATGCAATAACTGTAGCTCGCAACGTTTCTTCATGTTATTTAACCGATTCCAATTCACTGCTTTTTTTTTGCATGGAAATTGGGCTAGAAATCGTGTATGCTGTGCAATAGAATACGAAACTTAAATGCCTTTGCAGCATTTGTATGCTTTACTGCATAGCATCATTGTATTGTGACAAAAGCTGACTGAACACCATGCAGAGAAACTGACTTTAGGAACCAGGCCACCATTGTGCAACACTTCCTAGACCCTTGCCCATTTTTCTTGCTAAGAAATCGGGCATGCGTCGAATTTAGACTTCTTTTAGGAGCTTTTCTTCCATGTTCATTTCCTGCTTTGAATGCACAGAAAGTGGGTGCCCATTTGTTCCGGGGGTGTATTAGAATTGAGCAAGTATATCCAAAATAATCAGCGGCACGTTTTGGTGTTTCTTCTTAGGCGTCTTGTTTAATATGACCTGCTGGATGATTCTATCTATTCCATCGGTGCTGTAAGGGTCAAATTAATGGAAGTAGGCTGTAATATATTATCATTGATGTACAGAAGTTTCCCTTACAGACTGATAGAGAACTGCAGAAAAAACAAAAGTAACATGATTAGACAATGTACGCACAATACTGCACTCATGCGGATCACAAGAGAAGGCTGACCTTGAGCAGTGGTCCCTCAAGGATGTCCAAGAGGGGTCCAAACCGATCCAGCTGTTGGGCATCCAGCAGTTGAGCAAGGTAGCAGACTGCCCGCTCCCGGTACACACGGTTGTCCCGGCGACACTCTCGCAGGAGGGCCTCTGATACCTATGGGGGGTGGTCAGCAGCAAATGCTCATTGGCATAGGTTGGCATATTCACTCACGGGTGCAGTGACCCATGCTTGAAAATTTCACAGGTGTGAAATGGAGCATCAGTAAAAGATGAAGGGTGCGATGTGGATGCGGGTATGAATAGGAGTGAGTGCCAATGAGTTTCAGTGGACTTAAGTATTAACAGGAGTGAGGGTGGTTAACTCTTTCCGTACCTCGTCCATTTGCCATAGTCAGCCCGCTAACAATGTTTTGAAATGCTGCTCTTGAGACACTTCCGTGCCACTCACAGACACACTGTGCTATCGGACGTGAAGGAGAACTATATTTTTGTTTTCCAAGCAGTTTGATTTTTTTCATGCCAGGCAATAATTTTTGAATGCGCTCCGAAGTTTTGCGATTGTCAAAGTAGAAAGCAAAAATGGCTGCTTCTGGGAGTGGTGCGCATTCTAAAGGTCGCATATGTCGTGATTCTGCTGTGTCTATGGCTGATTTTATCAATGGATCGAGCAGCAGTGAGTCTGAGCATGCTGCTTTTTTGTCGGACGTAGACTGAGAGCAATGACGACAAACGCGGGAACATCAGTGGCCGCAACCTGGCACGCCCAACTATAGCGCTTGCAGTTAAATTTTGTTAGTGGAATACCTGTTCAATAAAAAATTTTGATTTTTTACGGAGATAGTGCCTATTAGACGGAAGTACATTTTGTACATCTCATAATTTTTGTTGCATATTTTTCTTAGTAGATACAAATGTGCCTTCACAATCTTTGTTCAGTTTTATCCCACAATCTTGATCCTGGCAATTTTTATCTTTTTTATAAAATGTCTTCTTACTAAAATTTTAATAGGTGAAAAGTGCATCCATTCTGCTTTTTGTTTATGTATTACATAAAATACTGAGTGCAGTAGTTCCTTCACAAAAAAAAGAGAAACATCTGGCGTAACCTACAAAAATCACATTTTCCCCATGGTAGGGAAAGAGTTAATGTGAGTACTAAGAAAATTCAGTGAGGGTGATTTTGAATAGACATGTAAATGTAAGTGAATGTCCACGAGTGTAGTACAATGGAACCCAAAATATCAAATTCTCTGGAGAAAGCAAAAAAAAATATCGCTTTTGTGGAAATTTCATTGGCGCAAGAATGAGAAAAAAAGACAGGGAAATGGCTTGCAAAACAAAAATTTATTGTCAAAAGTCGGTAAGCTAAGTCGGTCACGCCAAGCCTTGCCTTAGCAACTTGACAGCTCTGCCCTTACATTGCAAAAAGTGGTACATTGCCACGTCATCATCGTGCTCACCAAAAAATGAACAAATTGTGTCAAAGGCTTCCAACACATCCTACGGGTTCATGTTCTCTTGACGTTTTGGTCCTTAGTGGTCCTTGCTGTCGTCAGCTTCGCACACACTACTTATCATGACCTTGTCGTTCATCTTCTCATGCACGTCTTCATCCGTACAAATAAATTCATCAAGGCTGATGCCATCTGGAACTTCGTTTTCCATGGCATAAGGTTTGCCACGTGCACTGGTCAGCATCGGCAGCACTGTTATCAAGTTTGCCTTCGGGCAAACATTCCTCCGGTGCCGCTGGATCAGCGCATGATGCCCGCTTTATGGCAATGAAGCAAGCATGCTCAAAAAAATTTGTAACCATGGCCAGACATGTCGCAAGCCATGCGGCACCCACCATCTCTATTGCCATGAACATGTCCACATCAGTGGGGCATTTGACCAGGAGGTTAAGCAGCAGACCCTGAATCAGTCTTTCTCTGTAGGTGCACTTAATGCTGCAAATGACGCCTTGGTTGAGCGGCTGCAGCACGCAAGTGCAGTTTGGTGTGGAAAAAGAACAAGCGCACGTTTCGGAGCTACTCCTCATCAACCATTTTCAAGGGCACCGAGAATGGAGGCCTTGTTTTTCAAAATTGTAGACAATGGGCTGCACGCAATTCCAAATTTGTCGGCAACCTCCGTCTTCTTCCTGCTCTTTTCAACCTGAGCAAAACTGTAGCGTTACCTTGTAGAGTGAAAACTTTCCACTTTTTAGCTGGAGGCAACATCTACGCAGGCTGGCCAAGCAGACGGTCCGATCGCCACGCAGAGCTGATGCGCCCTAAGGTCAATTCACAGTTGCGAAGGCGAGGCTGAAAGGCGGTTCCAAACCAATGAGCAGTGGCATCAATTATAGCTATGCGATTGATGCACGACTACATTTCACTGGGCAAAACACCAGCCGATAAAATTTATGCATTCATTATGTCGCTAATGGAAACATTTGAAAAAGTACAGACAATTTCATTAGAATAGGAAAATGTGAACTCGTAGGCTGGCTTTTTGCTCTCATCCATGAATAACTACAAGTACGACACTTGTGGTGATGTTTGTTCAGTTTTCTCATGGTGATGCGTGCAGAGATGTGGCGGGATATTATTAGTGTACTTAACACCGTAATGCCGTGGAAACTCTCTTATGCGTAGCCATAAGAAGTTATGGCAATATGTATGGTATTACCTTACAGGTGTGATCATTAATTTCCTTTTCACTAAATAATATGCGTTAGTTTAATGTTTTCAGTACCAGAGAAAAACTACAGGTGGTACTGTGCTGTGTTCGTGAGGATGAAAGTAAGGTTTTTGTGAATTATTTCAATATAATGTTGATTTTATCTTGACATCAAAATACCTAATGTGTGTTGGTAACAAGGACACATGCATGTGGTACTTAGTTCAAAATCAGGGTGAACATACTGCACTGAATTCATGCTCTGAAACTTCTAAGGCTCACGGGTGTAAGCGTGCCTCTATATATACACATGGGTCAGTCAATATTTCACACTGGATTGTGACAATGTTCTGGTGAATATTCTCACTTAGTTATGCTTAATTTGTACTGTTGTGCATCCTAGTGCATGTAGTAAATGACATGTGAACTTTAGCACAACAAGCCTCATATGGCAAACCATAGGGCAAATGTTGATTTTTTCCGACAGAGATCTTGGCCCTGCAAAATGTAGATGGTGCTGCCGTGCCTTCACAAGCCGCCATTGCAAGACCTATGGGCCTCTACGAGAGTTTTGCTACCATGCCTTGTCCTAACTCCAATTGCACTCACTGATCACACTGTGCACACACTATCATGTGTACGCTACACAAAGCGCAAAGCCTTACAAAGCATCATCAGCATCTTCATATGAGGATGTAGACTTGTCCCTTCTGTGATTATGCATTAGCATGCCATACAGGCAGTTCCACACCGTCTTAGCCCGTGCTGTACGATGGCACACTGGATATAAATGTGCCCTCTGCAAGGTCGCTTCTCCTTTATTTTGTCTTCTTTTGCTTTTTAAAAATATATATTCCATTCCTGGTGAGGACGCTGCACAGTACTCACCCGCTGCAAAGGATAAATCACAATTATCATCATCATCATCATCGCTGTCGCCTGCTGCCAGGTTGCAACTGCTTCATTGCTGGTTTTTATTTGTATATCTTTTATGAAAACGGCGGCAGCCACGCAAGCCTGCTGTGGTGGTAGTTTTGAAATCTAAGGGTGCAACCAATGCATATGAGCAGGTTTTGGACACTTATCATTACACAAGCGGATAACTTGCAGACTGCTGTAGTGGACAGTACTCGTAGAGCCACGCGGTGGAAGAAGAGACTGGACTAGCGCCATGAGGCATATAGGCTCGACGATGGTAGCTGCGACGTCGACGCACTCATCTGTTTAATAAATGGCAATTCCTTGTGGGCCTTCTATTCCTACACTGCCATTTTAGAAAATTTCATTAATGTGCAATTGCTGTTCAAATAAAGTGGCATTGTCATGAGACACGAAATGTATCGACTTCTATGGGCATTCGCAGAGCATGTGAAAATATTTCGTTGTGGTGAGAATTTCGTTGCCTCGGGATTTCATTATCGTAGCTTTTGACTGTAAGTGGACACGTACGTGAGTCAGTGCTGGTTAGTGGGAGTGGAGGCAATTATGAACGTGAATGGGTGCCACTAGGTGCCAATACAGTAGAAGCCATTATGAATATGAGTGCCGTGAGGAGGAACATAAGTAAGTGTGAGCGAGTACACTGTCTGCAAAAATATTGGTGAGTTTATTCTGCCAGCCTATCCTTACTGGACAAAAAAATGGGTGCACTGCTGGTACTGCGTAAATGCGCAGCAAATAGGGTAAGAACAAAAGACAATTCGTGTGTCATCAGGGTTCTTCTTACATTACGTATTCAGTATTTTCTTTATTTGTAGTGTATGAATGCACTATTTTTCGTTGAGAAGTGCTGCATGTAAATCTTGAATGAATGTGTGTGGTTTAGTGGCGCAAGGGCCAGATATGGCCAAAGAGCGCCAAGACAGTGTTAGTGATTTCGCGGTGATGATAATGAGTTCTGTGAAGATGTGACTTGGCTGTAAAGGGGCCTAAAAATAGTGGCTGTAAAGTGCGTAAAACCTACGTGCTATAAAATTATGGCGATGACTAATGACAAATACTATGAATAAAGGGAAAATGAGACATCCACCCGTTCGTAGCAATTGCTACAAAGAAAACCCATACGGGTTCCTCGAACGAAAAGCCTCATAGTTGAAGAAAAATTCGTCGTGGTCCGGGACTCGAACCCGGGACCACCGCCTTTCCGGGGCAGCCGCTCTACCATCTGAGCTAACCAGGCGGCTAGCAGATGGCAGAACGAAGTCGAATTTGTCGACAACACGAAGCAAATGCAAGAGTTTGACATAGTAGTTCTGCGGAAACCCGCAAGGTGGAGAGAAGTAATGAATAAAGGGAAAATGAGACATCCACCCGTTCGTAGCAATTGCTACAAAGGAAAACCATACGGGTTCCTCGAACGAAAAGCCTCACAGTTGAAGAAAAATTCGTCCTGGTCCGGGACTCGAACCCGGGACCACCGCCTTTCCGGGGCAGCCGCTCTACCATCTGAGCTAACCAGGCGGCTAGCAGATGGCAGAACGAAGTCGAATTTGTCGACAACACGAAGCGGCTGCCCCGGAAAGGCGGTGGTCCCGGGTTCGAGTCCCGGACCAGGACGAATTTTTCTTCAACTATGAGGCTTTTCGTTCGAGGAACCCGTATGGGTTTCCTTTGTAGCAATTGCTACGAACGGGTGGATGTCTCATTTTCCCTTTATTCATTACTTCTCTCCACCTTGCGGGTTTCCGCAGAACTACTATGACAAATACTATGAACATTAAAATCCATCGTAGAATAATGATGCATTATTTAACATATGCGAGAAGTTAAATTGCTTACAGCACTACTGCCTCGCCAGAGCCCTTGAACCACAAGGGCCTAGAGGCATGTACTATTCAAAATAATTATCACAGCGGCATCCTCTGAAGAGAGGAGGCGCTATGAACATGTGGGGCTAATAACGTGCAACACAACATCTTTAAAAAAACCTAGGACTGCGTTGGTGTCAAAGAGTGGTTCTGGACCAAGTAACATAACAGGATGAAGGGGGATGTGCTGCTGGTATGCTAAGAGAAAATGTTTCTTTCTTTCAGCTTCGGCTGCCCGACACTCCAGGAGGACGTGGAGGACGGTCAGCCTCTCCCCGCATCTACCACAGGTTGGAGGCTCGTTTCCCGTGAGTAAAAAGTTATGTGTGCCAAATATGTGTCCTATTTTTAGATGACAGAATAGGACATCTGTCCGGCGGGATTTTGTTACAGGAGGCCAGAAACCTAATTGTGGCTTTATCACGTGCAGTTTGTTATTTACTTCTGCGTCCCACATACGTTGCCAGTGGTTTCGCAGTTTCCTTCTTAAGAAAGGCTTCAGGTCTGTGACAGGGACCAAAGCAGTAGGATTAACTGCATGCATTGAAATTGATGTGGCCATCTGGTCCGCTAGAACATTACCCTCGATGCCCCTATGTCCAGGCACCCAGCATATAATCACATGTTGGTTAGATATATATGCTTTGAACAGGTCAGAGTAGAGTTCATTAATTACCGGATTGTTGTGGTTACAGAATGACATCAAGGCCTTCACAACACTAAGGGAGTCTGTATATATAACTGATTTCTGGAGTTTTGATTTATTAATATACTTTACGGCCGACAACAGTGCGTAGGCCTCGGCCGTAAAGATACTGGTTTCCGGATGTAGTACATCGGATTCCGAGAAGGATGGACCGACGGCTGCATAGGACACCCTGTCGTGTGACTTCGATGCATCTGTGTAGAACTCTGTGCAGGAGTATTTGTACTGGAGTTCCCGGAAGTGCATTTGGATTTCAATCTCTGGAGCATGCTTTGTGACTTGCACAAAAGATATATCGCATTGTATGAGCTGCCACTACCAAGGAGGTAGCAGCTTGGCTGGATGCATTAGGCGGAGCTCGAGGAGTGGGGCATGCATTTGATCACTAAGCTCCCTCACACGCAGCGAGAAAGGCTGTCTTACGGAGGGACGATTATGAAAGAGTGTAGCATATGTCGTATCGTTAATGGTATTAAAACACGGATATTGAGGATTAGAGTGGACTTTCAGAAAATATGTTTGGTTGATGTATGTTCTCTGCAGATGAAGTGGCCACTCATTTGATTCTGCATATAAACTTTCAATGGGGCTTGTTCTGAAAGCTCCAGTGGCCAGTCGGATTCCTAGATGGTGGACCAGATCTAGCATCTTTAGCGCGCTCGGGGCTGCAGAATGATAGATCACAGCACCGTAGTCCAACCGTGATCGAATGAGGCTCTTGTAAAGATTCACTAAACATTTCCTGTCGCTGTCCCATGTTGTGTGGGATAACACTTCAAGTAAGTTCGTTGTTTTTAAGCATTTGACCTTGAGGTACTTTATGTGTGCAATAAAAGTTAATTTAGAATCAAGTATGATGCCTAAGAACTTGTGTTCTTTGTTCACAGGAATTTGCTGACCATACATTTCGATACTGGGTTCTGCAATGAGGCCTCTCTTTCTTGTGAAAAGCACACAAGAACTTTTGTTGGGGTTCACTTTAAATCCGTTTTCGTCTGCCCACTTGGAAACCTTATTCAAGCCCTGCTGTACCTGTCTCTCACATACTGTGAGGTTGCAGGATTTGAAGCCTATTTGTATATCGTCTACGTATTTGGAATAAAAAATGGCCGGTGGCAGTGAAGCACGTAGCGTGTTCATCTTAACGATAAAGAGAGCGCAGCTGAGCACACTTCCCTGGGGTACACCAGTTCCCTGTGTAAAAGGACGTGACAGTGCATTACCGACTTTGACTCGGAAGGTACGATTTGACAAATTGCTTTCAATTGTGTTCAGCATATTTCCACTAATGCCAATTTCCGACAGGTCTCGCAAGATCCCGTAACGCCATGCCGTGTCACATGCCTTCTCCATATCGAGGAATGTCGATAGGAAAAACTGTTTATGTATAAATGCATCACGGATATTTCCTTCAATGCGCACAAGATGATCGGTTGTCGACCGCCCTTCTCGGAATCCACACTGATAAGGATCGAGCATATTGTTGAGCTCAAGGAAATGTATAAGTCTGCGATTTATCATTTTTTCAAAAAGCTTACACAGACAATTAGTTAGAGCTATCGGACGGTAACTTGCCGCCAAGGAAGGGTCTTTTCCGTGCTTCAGAACAGGAACTACAATCGCTTCTTTCCATGTGGATGGGAGGTATCCGGAAGCCCAAATAGTGTTGAATAGTGTAAGTAGTGTAACTTGTGTGTTATGTAGGTTTCTGATCATGTCATACATGACTCTGTCAGGTCCCGGTGCAGTGCTTTTGCATGTGTTCAAGGCAGCTCTGAACTCGGCAATACTGAAAGGCCGGTTATACGGTTCATTCTGCCTGGATTTTCGTATGATTGGCTTACGTTCTATTATTTCTTTATGTTTAAGAAAGGACTGGGAATAATTGATTGAGCTCAACACACGTTCAAAGTGCTCCCCAAGTGAATCTGCCTGGTCTTGCAGGGTTTCGCCTTGTGTGTTTACCAAAGGGAGGGAGTATGTTTGTCGCCCTCTTATACTACTAACCCTGTTCCAGACTTTGGCCTCATCTGTATACGAGTTGATACCCGATAAAAACGTTTGCCAACTCTCTCTTCTGGCCTGTCGGCGGGTTCGCCTGCCTTGGGATTTTACTTTTTTTAAAGTTTATAAGATTCTCCGCAGTGGGGGAGGCGCGTAGCAACCCCCACGCTTTGTTTTGTTTCTTACGAGCGATCCTACAATCGTCGTTCCACCACGGGACACGCCGTTTACAGGCCAAGCCAGTTACTTGTGATATGCATATAGATGCGGCATCTATTATCAAGGCTGTAAAATACTCCACAGCAGCATCAATTTCTAACGAGGAGATGTCGTGCCATGAGATACCAGTAAGAGTTCGAAATTTATCCCAATCAGCTGCCTCAATCTTCCACCGAGGTGCCTGTGGTGTATATTCGTTTTCTTTAGGTGTTCGTAGTAGTATGGGGAAGTGATCGCTTCCGTAAGGGTTCTTTGTAACTTCCCATTCGAGTTCAGGCAGAATAGAAGGAGAAACTATGCTGAGATCGATTCAAGAAAAGGTTCTGTTTGCTAGAGAGTAGTATGTGGGTTCCTTCTTATTCAGAAGGCACGCACCACAAGAAAAAAGGAACTGTTCAACAAGACGACCTCGCGCATCTATACGAGAGTAGCCCCACAGGGAGCTGTGTGCATTGAAATCGCCAAGAACAATATAAGGTTCTGGTAATTCATCTATAAATGACTGAAATTCATGTTTGTTTAATTTATAGTGTGGGGGTATGTAAATTGAGCAAATCGTGACGAGTTTATTTAGGAGAACAACTGGAACCGCCACTGCTTCAAAGGGCGTTTGTAGCTGTAAACGCTGACATGAAATGCTTTTATGAATAAAAATGGCAACACCGCCTGATGATACGACAGCATCATCACGATCTTTGCGAAACTTGACATACGGTCGGAGAAAGTTTGTGTGTTGTGGTTTTAAGTGTGTTTCCTGTAGACACAGCACTTTTGGATTGTTTTTTGATAAGTTCTTGCACGTCATCAAGGTTCCCAAGAAGACCTCTGACGTTCCATTGAATTATTGGTGTATCCATGTTGGAAGTAAATAGGTGCTGTGTATACGGAAACAGTAGTAATAATTACAGAGATATCAGAGATTAGGTTCCAGAGCTTTTTCGAGGCCCTGTAACCAGGGTTTTGCTCTTTTTGAAGTGTTCGAGGGAACCTCGCCGCTCCTTAGGCATTTGGTGCGCCTTGAGGATAGGTGTAGTGTCCATTGCCTCTTGTGAGGCGCCGGACATGTGCTCTTGCGAGCGAGAAGTTTCCCGAGAGAGTCCCACCTTGGAGGGCAAGACCCCTGCTCCCACCAGCCCGGAGGTCGATGGGGCTCCCTGAGGGATTTGGCTGCGCCGGCTGTTGCCAGCGCTGGAAGAGGCCGGGGGGTTGGGGCAGTCTCGGCTGCGCCCACCTTCAGGGTTGATACTCCCTTCTGCTCGGTTGGTGGAGCAGCACTAGCTGCGACCACCGTGGGGGCAGATGGCGTAACTGCCGACGCACTGCTTGTGGGTCGGACAGCCACCGGAGGCCATTGTGACGCTGCCCCCTGATGCGCCACTTCGGCAAAGCTTTTCTTTGGCAGGCATGCTACCCGCCTTCGTGCCTCTTTGAACGATATATTCTCTTTTACTTTTATCGTTACAATTTCTTTTTCCTTCTTCCAGGAGGGGCACGACCGCGAGTACGCAGCGTGATCCCCGTCACAGTTTACACAGTGTTACACAGTGGAGAGAGTTCTTACAAGCTTCAGTGGCGTGTTCAAGGGCACTACATTTCGCACATGTTTGGCGGCCCCGGCAGCTCTGCGAACTGTGGCCGAAACGCTGGCATTTGAAACATCTTAGAGGATTCGGCACATATGGTCTGACACGGAGCTTGATGTACCCCGCCTCTACAGACTCGGGCAGAATACTTGAACCAAATGTGAGTATTAGGTGCTTCGTTTGAATTTCTTTTCCATCCCTTCTCATCTTAATTCTTCTCACATTGACAACATTCTGATCACTGAAGCCCTCCAGGAGCTCAGCCTCTGTCAGCTGGAGCAAATCGTCATCCGAGACAACGCCGCGGGTGGTGTTGAGAGTGCGGTGTGGAGTTACTGTCAGTGGAACGTCTCCAAATGATACTAGACTGGGCAACTATTTGTACTGTTGCTGATCATGGAGCTCTAACAGGAGATCACCACTTGCCAGCCTTGATACCTTGTAGCCTGGGCCAAGGACATCAGTTAAGGACTTGGAAACTAGAAAAGGGGAAATGTTTCGTACTTGTTTATCGGATTTTTCTGAGTGGATCACATGGTAACGTGGGAAGTTTGGTCTTTGACGTCCAAGGAACTGGAAAACTTCATCGGTGCGCCCTCTTTTGTGAGGGCGATCAGGAAGCGGAGGGAAGGAGCTAGCCATAAAGGAATTGAATTTTCGGCAATAACGCCAGCCACCCACCATGGAGCCCTACAAGGGGACGCTACAGGGACTGTATGTACAGGTCCTGTAAACGCCAGCTGTACGTCATCACTATAACCAAATATGAAATAACCTAGGTTGGCTATTCACACAAGGTTAACCCTTGCTGCCTGGAAAATTGGAAGTAAAAAGAAGCCAGGAGAAGACAGGAAAGATGAAAAGTCAGAGAAAGACGAAGGCTGGAGGGAGAGAGAGAGACAGGAAAAGGCAACTACCGATTTCCCCCGGGTGGGTCAGTCCGGGGGTGCTGTCTACGTGAAGCAGAGGCCAAAGAGGTGTGTTGCCTCCGCCGGGGGCCTTAGAGGTCCGAACACCCGGCATCGGCTCAACCTCCAGGATCCCCCTTTCCCCGGACATGGCTAAGCCGCACACGGCTACACGCGGGAGAGTCCAACCCTCGTGTGCTCGGGTACATGGTGTCGCAACACACCAAACGCCTGCTGACGCAGACGCCCCTGCGGGGTGCATGTAAATCTTGTATATACCCGCCCATTGCTCTTCATGTGTATGTGTACCTGGGGGCTCCCTTCAAGCTGCCTTTAGCAGCTTTTTGCCCAGTGTCCCCTCTTCCCTGTACTGCGCGAAAGAGGAATAAACTTCCTATTCTATTCTATCTACAACAGCATAGCATGTGAAATTTGCCAAGTGCACTCCTGAGCCATTTTTATCCTTCTGCCAATTGACCTCTATGTGACCATTTTGCCAAGGTAAACATACTCGTTCACTGCTTGCAGAGATAGTGACTATCGATCGTGCCTTTCCCAGGCTTATGAGTGCTAATTTTCGTTAATTTCAGCTCTTAACTAAAGCTTTGCCACAACAAGTCCTCTATCCTCTCCAGAACTACTTAAGATGCCAAGGTCACACAGGGTGTTGAGGTGTTCCCTCTTAGCACTCGCCTCGTAAACTTTCCCAATGCATTGTAGGTGTCCGGTGAACAAGTAAATAAATGATAAAAACTTTAAAAAGTCTCTCCATTTGACACCACTCGAGTGCATTTTCGACACCAAATGTGAAGGAATATGGCCTCTCTAAAATCTTTGCAAATGTTTATAACGATGTTTTCAGTCATGTTAACATTTACCGGTGACCAGTCGTTTCATTGCCGACTTGAAACGAAAGAGACCGTCATGGGAGCAAAAAAGTGTCAGTGCACACAATGTCTGAGCTCCTCACTTTCTTGAATGACAAAAGGGTCTGAGCAAGTGGCAGGTTGACATGGCAAATGGCATCTCATGTACAGCTATATGGTTAAGAATTGAATGCCCTTTCTAATTAAAATAAGAGAAGGAGGCCATAGTCCCTCATGATTATTGGCCTCTGTCATCCAGTGCTGACACAACATGAGAGATACCTCGTTCAGCAGGGCCTGCTGTGCCAGTGGCCGGCCATTGTCCACCTGCGGTCCTGCACTGGGAGGAGAAGAGGAGGAACAAATGCAGAACACACAAGCATTACCATCAAGGCAAGAATTCCCAATTATTTTCACATAGTTGGCGACTTCAGGGTTGTGTGGAAAGTCACAGCACTGCTGATCGCAGACATTTGTCAACTTGTAGTTATAGAACAAGGTACTTTTCTGGAGATCAATCTTAACTTATTTCAATGCAACGGACATTAAGAGCTCTTATGTTCAAGGGAGTATTAATAATATTTGGGGTTTTACATGCCAAAACCACTTTCTGATTATGAGGCACGCCGTAGTGGAGGACTCCGGAAATTTTGACCACCTGGGGTTCTTTAACGTGCACCTAAATCTAAGCACACGGATGTTTTCGCATTTCGCCCCCATCGAAATACGTGTTCAAAGGAGTATTGAGATTACATTTCTGAATGTTTACTTTTTTTCTTCAAATGGAAGTCACCGACCTGAAGACACTAAAAAAAATCTCGTCTGGTGTGCTGCTACAACAAGCCATGCTACAAGTACAGTTAAACCTCTATATAACAAAGTCGGTTAAATTGGCACGTCGTTATACAGAAATTTTGTTATATTGGACATTGACTTGTCATGCAAATAAGTACCGTCAGCGACAAAATTTTTTTTCCTAAGGAAGAAGACATAATCTTCAAAATTTTGGGCCAATTGTAGAAAAACTACATTCAATCTGAAAAAAAAATTCATTTCGCTGAATTTGAGAGTTGGCGACCTAAGACATGGTTTCATGCTCTGCCAATATCTTCACAACAACAGTAAAAAGTGAAGCCTACCAAGTTTTCATGTCCACTCTGCCACTACAGCTGACAGTGTTGCCCACAGTGGGACGATGCTATTGTGAAGAGCACAAGCAGAGGGTAGCGAATGTTTCATCAGCCTCTTGCTTCAACGCATCACCAAAACATGCGATTACATGACCATCAGCACTAAGCAAGCCGGATGGCAGTGTTCATGAAGCTGCGGCTACCTTGGCTCACCCATGCTTTGCACTTCCAGGATAGGGTGTGCGGGTCGTATATGCGCTAAGCCCTGCCTTGCACAGGCACGGCCGAGCTACAGGAGGAGATGCGTACTCACCTGCCCGACCCTTTGCTCGTGTGAGGATACGGCGGTCATCAAGCCAACATCCTTTTTAGCTCACCCTCTCATGCTTTCCCTCGCACCAACAGCATATGGCACATAAGGTGCAATAGGATCTTGTTGCACTAGGACTTTATAAGGAACATGACCGCAAGAAGGTTTTTATCTCCATTTTCATAAATAGGGATCGGCAGCCACTCTCTATTATGTGGCATCCAATTTGAGAGGTCCATTCACAAGCAGCCACATGTAATTCAACTATTTGGTAATCTGCATCCTTGCCACTTTTATTTATTGCCACAGTATTCTTTTGTGGTGGCAGTGAAATTTCGTTATATTGCAACCACCTATAAAACACTGCCATATTAAGGTTTAAAGCACATGGTATTTTATGGACAAAAAATTATAGAAAGCTAAATACTTTGTTATATCGAGATTTTGTTATATTGAGGTTCGTTATACTGAGATTTAATTGTAGCAGCACACGAGATGACCGAGCGAGCTGCAGTGAGTGCCAAAATGTCACACTGTCCTGCTGCTACATGACCACCTTCCATGTCATCATGTCAGGACACTTACACCTACTGGCAAACAAAACTGAAACTGGTCATAAAAAGTCGTTACGGTAATAGTTACGGTGCTCTAAGAAGCAGTAGTATTTCTTCTAAGGTATCAGAGTCAGGGGCCCTTATGTAAAACAAAATATGGAAAGTAACAAACATCATGTCTGTACTTCAAAAGTTCTATCTACATAGGCCTCAACATTGTCCATGGCCATTTAGATGCAGCTCTGCGGATTTCTGCCGAGACTACGACAGAACATTTCATCTCAAATTCAAAAGTCCAGCTATTTCACAGTGCAGCGGTTCTTCCTCATTCTTGACATGACAAGTTGACATGAGCTTGAGTAATTATCAGCTCAAGCTTGTTTCACCTGTATACATTAGGTTCTTTTAAGTTGCAAAAAATCGCAATGCAAAATATGTTTTCATTATAGTTTTCAGTAGACAAAGATAGGTGGGCAGTCAGCCACACAGTGTTGGAGTGGGTTTCCTTGCTTTGCTGCTTGACAGTCCAAAGATAGAATGTCATCGTCCCCTTTATCGTGTAGAACGTCATCAGTCTAGCAGTGGAGATTTGAACAGTTGTACAACGATCAAAGAAATGTTTCCAAAAGAAAACAAAACATGATTTTCACTGTAGTGAGCAGGCAGTTGGGACTGCTCTGTGCCGTGAACCCATTCTTGCTCATATATAAGACAAAACCGTGTTGCTTCCCAATGCTTGTTTAACCAGTCCAACTTACACAACCATGTTTCGCAGAATGAGAATTGGCCTCCTGCACATTGCCATTATATTATGAAAACAGTGCATGTGTCACTCCCTCAACACTTTGAGGGTCACCATGTATGGCTACAACTGCATGTTTAAAAGAATGTACCTTTATGGAATGAACACTGCTCACACGGTGGTGCTGCTACCTCCTGTGAGTTCTAAAAAAAGAATGCTAGAATCGATTTTGCACACATGCCGTCTCTGGTCACAGTATGAGCACCTAGACAATAAACATACTGGCAGCAATTCAGAGCCGTTTCTGACATTACTGTGGCGATTTCAGGCCTTGTTTCGTCCGCTATGTGTGTCTCATATATGAGACTGTTAACGGGGCCTAGTACGCATTCCTTAATTATACGCGCATGCAAGCGCCAAGCACCTAGAAGCGGAAAAAAGCCATCTGTGTTTTGAGAAAGCCAGCGAAATGGTGCGTGGCAAGATGAAAAAAACTGAGAAAGTTCAGGGAACGTTTAAAGCCAACAAAAGAGCAGGGGCCTATCTAAAACTGTGAAGGCCTGTCAGTAAACTTATTAGGCATCTCAGTGCTCGTAATGTCACCTGAGGTAGTGCATGCGCATGTGTAAACTAACGAATGTGAAATATCAGCAGTAACTTTCCTCACTTGATATGCTTCACCACTTAACACGGCTGTATTGTGGCGAAGATAACGTTAAAGGCAACAGTGTTAAGTGAATTCACGGTGCGCGTCAGCGTTTTTCTTTTCTTTTATTCAACTAGTCAGATAATTCAACCAGCTTCATCGTTCCTGTCAGGATCGAAGTAATGGAAATCAACTGCATCACATGCTCACTTCTGCACTCGCCCGTTTTAGACGCGACATTGTCACGTACACCATTATGGGTTATGAGTTGCACAAACCCCGATTGCTATCTTGTTTCTAAACTTTCAAAGCGTTTCCATGAAATGCTAGCCTGCACTGTTGTCTCATAGTCATGCAATAAATTTACAGTCAGGCACTTGCAAGCAGACGATACCACCTTGCATGCACTTTTCACGAGATGCACGATAAGTGATTACCGTTCTTACTCGCATAATAAATGCACTAACATGAAGTAAGCACCCCCCACTTTTCTAATCAAAATGTATTTTTTCTTTTCCTCATATAGTGAGCACATCCCAAACGCTTTTTTAGCGCTGAACAAGCAGTACGGTGTGGCATCCTATTTGATGTTGTGGGCTTCTCTCACCCGTACTCTTGGGACAAAGGAACGACAACACAGTAGTGCAAACAATCACAAGGGCATTTATTGCACCTTTCATAGATCAATGCCTGCTAGCCGAGTTGCTATCCACAAAACATGCCGATGGGCGCGACAAATCTAGAAGTCCGACTCACCGCGACCGCATAGCGAGCGAATATGTTTGCCCCATGCTGGATCCCAACGCCTGGTCGTTCGTGTGTATGGTCACGCGAACGGCGGCGCGTTCCAAAGTGGCCACGCAAGACGGTCTCGCAGAAGCATGGATCGGCGCACGCGCGGCACGGCCCGTCCGCACTGCTTGCTGTCCCGAACCAAAGAGGAAGCGCCTTGTTTCTCCCGCACTCAAGTAACCCTGCAGCAGCACAACACTCGCGTCATCTCTCGCACTGCGCTTGTACCATTCCGACCGCCGCGGGCGCCAGGCCACGCGGCGAAGCCGCACTGCAGGAGCTATGCGGGAAAACAAGATATCAGGGGACGCGTGAGAGTCGCGCATCCCCACAATGTGCAGCACTGCACACTCTGCTGCATTTGCTGGCATGCAGCATTGACTATTTTGGACACAAGGGAAGAGTGAGCAGCGAATATTACCGTTTTCACAGAACCACTTTCGATTGCAATTGAATATGATCCGAATCAAAATTATTGACTGCAATTGTCTCTCAATCATAGCTTAAACAAAGGATCTAATTGCGAACGAAAAATTCGATCCCGATCGAGCTTTGATTCCATTGTTGGCAGCACCACTGATGGCTATGCGTAAAGCGGTGATCAAGTCACGTGATACTGTAACGGAGCAGTGTGGCATGGTGTGACTATGAACAAAGAGGACGATTTGGCGAGAAGAGCTTGCGGCTGGTTCAGGCAGCCATCTTGTGTACGCTGCATTGCTGCAGTTTGCAAATGCCCTGTAAATACACCCACACTTCATTAATTCTGCCCCGTGTCATTTTGTCGGAGGCATGGAGTAGCCCTAGGAGACCATGAAGCTCCGCAGCAGTCATTGCCTCGGTATTAGCATCATCACAGAGAAGGTGGGGCCTGCACCAGCAGCGACAACCCCAACTATTGTCCTGGCATATCTGAAAAATCCTGGATCATCCTGTGGCCCTGATAACATCGATGTGGAACATTGGATTGCAATGTATGAGTGTGTTAGTACCCACAACAGCTGGGATGCAAATGTAATGTTGGCCAACCTGATGTTCTACTTGCAAGGCATGGCGAGTGTGTGGTTATGTAAACAGAAGCTGAAGCACTTGTTTGGTCATCCATTTGGGCGGAAGAACGCCCCTAAGAACAACCTAGCGACTCAAGCGCAAACGTCCACAGAATCATATGTCGCTTACATCCAGGACGTGCTTTTTCTATGCCGTAAGGCTGACAGTGACATGTATGAATCGGACAAAGTCGGTGATGTTTTTAAGGGCATCATTAACGATGCTTTGAACTTGTTAATGTGTAAGAATTGTGCGACAGTCAGCGATTTTATCTAGGAGTGCCAATGCTTTGAACAGGCAAAGAGCTGTTGCACTGCAATGTCATTTGTACGCTTGCCGAACGCAGCTGAGCAGTATGCCTGTGGTTCTCTGTGGACCAAGCGTCTCAAGTTTTCTTCGATATTCCTTCGGTACCCACCTTAGGTGCCCAAATTAGGCATTCGATTATGGCCAACATGCTTTCCTTGCGTTTTTTTTTTTCATTTCTGTGCCCCCGCACCACAAAAGAAAGAAAGACATTGTTGCGGCACAGCAATTGTCGCAAAGTTCAATTTTGTTACTTCTTTTTCGGAAAGTAATACACTACGGGACGCTTCAGTTGTCGGATACTCTTATTATATTATCGTGATAGCAATTATATGGACACTCCAGGCTCATTCCTACTGTCGTCGTCACCCTCATGTTCCGTATAAAGTCCAAGGGCGATAACATCGTGACCGCGTGCTGCATGCTGTATGTGAGAGTGAAAGCGTAAGGGGGCAGGGGTGGCATGGGTGAGCCGACGATGGTGGCTCAGTCTCGTGTGCGCAAGGGAGAAAAGCGGGGAGGAAGCATGCCGCCTCCTGTCGCATGCGATACATCAGGGGGAGTGGAGGGAGGGGGGGGCTGTGATCTGTGACTCTGTTGTTGCACAAGATGTTTATTTGCCTTGTTTGATGCATTATATACAGGGACTTTTTCTTAGATAAGTAGATTTATTGGAGACTTATACGTATATTTCAATATCTTGTGAGGTTTTGTGTATAGGTGCAGTGAACTTTGTTTCCAGTGAGACTTTTTGCCCTTTATCAAGCTGCATCTTCGCATTTCTATATTCCAACGTACCTTCACATGTCCAATGCACGAGGGCAAGTCAAATGAAAGACAGCCAACCCACTCTGCGAAATAATGGTTTGGTTAATTATGTGCGAGGCATGTTCGTGGCACTGGCACAGAGCCATCTCTCATTTACAAAAGTGACAAGCAGGTGTGAGGATAAAGGTTCTTTAATGCCCTCATATACACTGGATTGAACTTGATTTCTTGGCATAATGGACACTTTAAAAGTTTAACAGCGTGGTATCGTGAGGTTTTTGACAGCTGAAGATGTTTCCCAAAAAGTTAGTCGCCATATACGTTGAACACTGCATTTCATTGGCCTCTGTGAAACGTTGGAGAAAATGGTTCTATGAAGGACGTGAAAGTTGCAAATACGATCCAAGACCGGGCCATCGTGCAATCACCCTAACACAATTGCAAAGGCTAATTAGACAAGAACGGAGGATAAGCATAGATGAAGTGGCAGGGTGTGTGAACATCAGCCATGGTTCAGGCCACACCATAATTCATTAACACCTTGGTTATCGGCTCTTGTGTGCGCAATGGAACCACCTCCAGAAGACGGAGAGATTTGGCGCTACCTTGACTCATCTAATCTGGTATCACAAAGAGGGTGACAACTTTTTGTCTGCAATTGTGATTGGGGACGAATGATTGCGACACTACTACGAGCCTGAGACACGAAGGCAAAGCTTACAGTGGAAACATCTGAATTCACCGCCCCCAAGAAAAACAAAGGCCGTCATTTCCGTCGAAAATAATTGTTGACTTTTTCTTTTTCGTTTGTTAGAGGCCATCAAGTTCTACAGCAAAAGGTAGATAAAATGCTGACTAAACGCGTTGTAAAGCGCTAAAGGAAAAACAACCGGCACATAAGCTGCAGAACTGATACTGGAGCCTAGGCAGCCACTGCCATCCTTATTTCCTTCATTGTTTTTGGTATCAGTGCCCCGTGGCATCATAGCAGACAGGGGCACTACAGGCCCTCCCCCGGACCAGACCACAAGCATCAAACGGATATGACGCGGACATTCCTGAAGTTGTAAAGGAAGGCAAGTCGAATTTGCTAAACCTGGAGAGACTATCAATCGTTTTTGATATTGTAAAATGTCGGATCGGCTGCGTGTGCCAACCAAGAACAATCGACGTGAAAAATTGAGGAATGGGGTCATCTTGCTCCACGACAATGCCCATCCCCATGTCGCTGATGTGGCTAACACAAAACTGGCAAAGTTCAAGTGGGAAATGCTGCAACGTCCACTATACAGCCCAAGCCCAGACCTGTTGCCTTGCGACTTTCACTTTTTGGAGCAATTGAAAAAAAAAAAAAACAGCTCAAGAGAACCAGATTCGTGTCGGACAATGATATGAAACAGACAGTTAGGCTTTTTGAAGCAGCAACGTAAGGAGTTTTATGAGACGGGAATCACACGACACTTTAGTCAGTGGGACAAACGTCTGAATGCTGACAGATGCTATACCTTTAAATAAAGTACGCTGTTAGTCATATATTCACATTGGATTACTTTCATTTGACTCGCCCTCGCTTATTTTGCAGAACTTCTGATTTTTATATGTGCTCTCTGTTGTGGTTATAATTTCGGTGCAATTGCTCACAATAGACGACCGATGACAGCTGCTCCCGCGCAATACATTCTAACAAAGGACAGTGTCATTTGAGATTTTCCCCTGGTCGTTGCATATGTACAAAAATGGAAACAATGCTCTTTATTGACAGAGAGAGAGAGAGAGATGCAAAGGAGAGAAAGGCAAGTAGGTTAACAATGTTTCATTAAATTATTTGCCCTCAACTTGCTCATTTTATGGCCTTTACATTTTTCTATAAGCGGCCTGCACTGCTTTGCTGGTTTCAAACTGGTATAGCTCTAAAGTGCGTGTGATATTTTCTTTACGTATTAAATAGACAGAAAACAAGGAAGCATTGATATAAGTTATTTCGAGCACAATTTTTGAGACAGAGGAGTATATTCTTTTATGAAAAAATACATATTCTACTTGTCTTGATGGTGCGTAGAGTTCAAGAATTCGTTTGCAGCATCTTTTGCAATGGCAATGCAGTTGTTATTACTGTATTTGATCCCTCGACAAATTCTATAAGGAGGAGGCCGAGCCGCAACATGAGCACCCCCCCCCCCCTGACCGAAATTTCTGGCTATGCCACTGCTGGTGATAACTATCCGACAGGCTGACGTTTGTAGCACGTTTCACCTGTTGAACATCAAGTTCTACAGCAAAAGGTAGATAAAATGCTGACTAAAGGCGTTGTAGAGCGCTAAAGGAAAAACGACCAGTACATAAGCTGCAGAGCTGATACTGGAGCCTAGGCAGCCACTGCCAACTTTATTTCCTTCGTTGTTTTTGGTATCAGTGCCCCCTGGCATCATAGCAGACAGGGGCACTACAGGCCGCTCCCCCCTCCCCCCCTCCCCCCCCGGCTAGACCTCAAGCATCAAACGGATATGACGTGGACATTCTTGAAGTTGTAAAGGAAGGCAACTCTCTGGGAAATCTATGCTCTGCACATGCAGATGGGTGATTGGCATCTCCATGTAGGCTGGCTTGAGGCAGTCTATAGAGACTGCCACCTCACGTCCCTGCTGTGGAATGACAACTGTCTTTGTGGAATGACGCAGAACTGAAAAGGGCACATCGTAGGTGCCTAAGAAAAACAATGTGTGGCGGTGGTTGCGAGGTTAGGGTGATGGAATTTGTGTTGCTTGACTGACTGGGCCGGAGGTCGGGGAGCTGTTTAAGATCTTGAGCTGTTGGATTGATGTTGAGGAGTTGTCTTTTCTGTGGTGATAGTGTGGCCAGGATGATGTAGAGGGGCGCCATAAACCAATTCAGCCATAGAGGACCCAAGGTCGTGGCAGAAGACAGCCTGAAGGCCAAGCATTACCAACGGCAAATGGTCAGTCCAGTGCTCACGATCATGGCATGCTGTGAGGGCCATCTTGAGCTGTTGATGAAGACACTTGACCATGCCGTTAGCGGGCAGATGGTAAGCACTAGTGCGGCAGTGCTTCACATCCAGAATGTGGGCTAGTGCAGCAAGTAATGCAGATTCAAATTGCCGTCCCCGGTCTATCGTCACAATGACTGGGCCCCCGAAACGAGAAATGCATGAAGAAATGAAGGCTCACCACTGTCACTGTGGTGACGTCGACGATGAGGACCACTTCGGGCCACTGTCATGTGAAAGGGTCCACTACAGCCGAAATTTAATGGTAGGCGTGCGAAAAGAGGAAAAGGACTATGTCAATATGGACACAGCTGAAGAGCTGGTTGGGGGGCAGGAACCGTTGGTGTGGGGCAATAGTGTGACTGGTCACCTTGGTTGTTCGACATGCAATACAGGAATGCGACCACGCATGAACATTTGCATTGACACAAGGCCGCACATAGCGCTGCGTGACGAGGTGTTGAATGGCCCATATGCCAGGATGAGCAATGTCGTGCAGAGAGTAAAAAATGGCCGGCCGGAACATTGCCGGAATGAAAGCGTGCGAAAGAGGCTAAGGTAT
The DNA here is from genome assembly GCF_050947875.1 of Dermacentor variabilis. NCBI lineage: Eukaryota > Metazoa > Arthropoda > Arachnida > Ixodida > Ixodidae > Dermacentor > Dermacentor variabilis. The sequence continues at coordinate 248,479,791 of NC_134569.1, read as the reverse complement.
GTTGCACCACAGAGAACACGGCACGGATGGATGGGGAACAAGCTTGAGGCGAAGGGAGCAGGGACGTTGCCATAACACTTGAAGTTCAGGGTCATTGTGCTGTGCCTCCAATAGCGCGTGCTAGTCGACAGCAGTAGAAGTGGGGCCGATCGCCGCAATACATGAGAGGGAATTGGCTGCCGCATTGTCGGCTCCCTTGACAGGCTGTACATCCGTGGTGATCTCGAAGATGTATGCAAGATGCCATATCTACACCATGCTATGTACTCCGAGGAGTTCAAGATGAACACATATGTCATAGGCTTATGAGCAGTCATCACATGGAACTCGCATCCTTCCAGTAAGTGGCGGAAGTGTTGAATGGTGGCATAGATGGCCAATAGCTCACGACCGATGACACTCTAGCGTGTGTCAGTGGAATGCACCTTTTGAGAGAAATAACCCAAGGGGCACCCTTCAGAGCCAATATATTGTTGCAACACCACTCCGATGGCCACACTGGAGGCATCTACCATTACTCGAGTCGGTGCATCAAAACGGGGTTGTACCAGTAGAGTTGCTTCAGCGGCAGCTTACTTAGCGGCCAAAAAGGCAGCGAGGTGACCATGGTATTGTTGAAGACACTCCGCGGCTTTATTATTATTATTATTATTATTATTATTATTATTATTATTATTATTATTATTATTATTATTATTGGGTCTTAGATGCCAAATCCACAATCTGATTAGGAGGCCCACCGTAGTGGGGGCTACGGATTAATTCTTATCACCTAGCGTTCTTTGACGTGCACCTAAATCTAAGTACCAGGGTTGGTTCTAAATTTCGCCCCCATCAAAATGCGGCCGCCATGGCTGGGATTTGATCCCTCGACCTTGTGGTTAGCAGCACAACAGCAAATCATAAAGCAGCCATGGCGGGCTCCATGGCTCTCCCAATAGGTCGGTGATCGGCTGCAGTAAGGCTGCACACTCTGGAATAAAACAACGTAAAAAACTGACGAGGCCCAAGAACTCGGGAAGCTGGCAAAGAGTATTAGGCACCAGAAAAGTCCCGACAGCCTAGATGTAGGATGGCAATGGAAGGATGCTGAGTGCCGGAACCCGATGGTCCATGAAATCTAGCTTGGCAATTCCAAAAACATACTTCTGTGGGTTCACAACAAGCCCATACTAAGGCAGACGTTGTAACAGTTCACACAACTGACGCTCACGGTCTTCTGGAGTGGCGCTAGTGATTAATTAGTATGTCATCAATGTACGCTAAGACTGCAGGCAAATCTCGTGTTACCTCATCCATAAAGCGCCGAATTGTTCGTCCGGCATTGCAAAATCCATAAAACATGCGTGTAAACTCTAATAAAGCTCAAGGCATCACGACAGCAGTTTTGGGATTGTCGTTAGGTTCAATTGTTATCTGGTGTACGGTACGCCTTAACCAGATCCACTTTGCTAAAGGTGCTGCACCCATCCAGATTAGATGTGAAATCTTCAAAATGGGGAAGAGGGTAGCTGTCATGGACGATAATGCACCCGTCCCCTGATGTTGTTTTCCTTGCATGGATCCCATCTCCTCCAATCCGGCTTCGCCGTGAGGCCTTATGGCAGCAGTCAATGTGGTTGCAGAAAGATGGCGCGATTGTCACGCAGCTAATACCATCTAATGGTGGGGTTACTTGGGCGCAGAAGGGAGAAGGCAGTTCCTCTTTGGTACGGAGTTGGCAAATGGCGCGGATGTTCCATGCGTGTGCCAATCCATGCTTCTACAAGACCGTCTCGGGAGGCCTACACTAAAATGGACAAACATGATTGTTCAAATGCACCACCATTTGCGTGACCGTCCTCGCAATTGACCAGGCGTCGGTGTCCAGCATGGGGCAAACATATTCGCTCGCTATTTGATCGCGGTGAGCCGAACTTCCTAGATTTGTCGCGCGCCCATCGGCAAGCTCTATGCATTGTGAGTTGGCTAGCAAGCATTAGTGTATGAAAGGTGCAATAAATACCCTTGTGATTGTTTGCGCTACTGTATTGTTGTTCCTTTGTCCTAAGAGGTACGTGGGACCACACAGGTTCGAGCATTGAGAGGCCGATAGCCTCCACACGGAAGCCCGTCATTCGGATCCTTCTTTAAAACCAAATGTAGTGGTGATGCCCAAGCACTGAATGAAGGACGAATAATGCCAATTTGCAGCATGTGCTCAAACTTCCGTTTAGCAACGGCGAGATGCTCACCAAACAAGCAGCGAGGACGGGAAGAAACTTAGGGACCATGTGTGATGATGCGGTGAGTAACTGTGTGGCCAAGAGATTTGTCCAAATTTAAAGGTTTTGAGACCTCGGAGAACTTGGCCAAAATTCACTAGTAAGGACTTGACGGCAGAAGTGTGTGAATGCCAGTGGGGCAATCTATTCTCGACAGAAGTACAACAATCGACAAATGACTAGTGCCATCGATGAGCCATTGGTGCTGCAAGCTTACGCTAAGGTTGTAGAAAGACAGGAGATTTAAACTGGTGATCCGGTGGACGATGCCAGCGATGACGAACATCCAGAGAAATGTGTGGTGTAATTCGAGGTCAATGGTAAGTAAATGAAGCCAGTGTGTCGCTATGGTAGAGACGTTAGCGGCGTGGAGAGGCTGTCCGCAAGGCTTCAAATGGCAATCATTGTGGAATAGGGGCACTACACTACCCACGGGCCCATGTTGATGAAGAAACATATGCCCGCAATCTTGTCTGTAATTGTGAGCAGGCGGCCAGCTTGAGGAGAGGGGTCATGTACGGCTATCAGCGATCCCTCCTGTTGTTTCACAACCAGGAACAAGGTGGCATACACTTCCTAGCACAATGTGCAAAATGCAGATCATACCAGCAGGTTCGCTGGAACTGAAGTCCCTTTATGAGCTTTTCTAAAAAAGCTAAGTAGCGAAAACGTTTGCGGTGCTGCCGACGCACTTTATTGGACAACGCCCACTTCCGACTGGGAGCTGTTTCCGCATGTTCTTCCTGGGCCACTCCAGCTACTGAGTTCGATGGCACTAGCACGCTTGTTTTCTCGCCTGTGCAGTTATGTCGGCTATAGATTTTCAGCGAAGGTGACTTCTCTATATCTGTCACTGTTTGCTGGAAGTCAGCATACCTTGCAAGACACTTCTTGCTGCCTGCTGCTACAGCAGCCGCTACCACCATCGCCAAAATGCGTGTTAGTAAGAAAAAGCACTGGAAAAAAAATGAGGTAGGGAGAAAAAGTGCATCAGAAAGAACATGGCGGCTGACGCGAGCTGCAAGGGAAAGCATGGTAGGAGAGGAGGAACTTGTCACTATTTGGCAAAGGCCAATCTAGGGACTTTAGCTGAAACAAAGGGGTCCTTGCCCGCGTGTCGTAGAGAAGATGACAAAGCACACGGATTTGAAGAGCACTGGCATCATCTGGGCTTGCGAAGTGAAGCAATGCAAGCTGTGAGGTCGTCAATGCGCACTTCAGCTGGGTGACCCTTGAGTGCTCAGGTGTAGTCACGACGATGGAAACTGAAGGAGCAGTAGCCTCATGGATCTTATCGGTGAAGTCAGCCAGGTGGTCTAGCATCATGTCATCAGCGGTGGCAAGGACAAGGCAAACAGCTTGGGGAAGTTGCTCCAGATATAGCTCTTTGGGCAGAGCAGTGTGGGTGTTGACATTACCTTCGCCCGAGAGCTACTGCATTTGATGCAGCATTTGGGAGGGGTGTCTGTCACCAAGTTCTTCACTGGTCAAGAGTTGTTGCAGGCAAGTGCATTCCAAAGGTACGGTACGCATCATGGGCTTGGCACGGCGAGGGCTTGATGTGCAGCACTGTTGCTAGGTTCAGACATGTTTTAGTCCTGGTTCACCACTGTAGAGCGCAAAAGGAAGAACTACCGACCCGTTAAGCTGCAGAGTTGATACTGGACCCTATGCCATCTGTATTTCCTACAGTGTTCTTGCTGTGAGCACCCCCTGGCATTGTAGCAGATGCGGGCGCTACAGCATCATCTAACATTGATCTAGCCCATGGGCGTCCCTAGTTGTCCTTGTTAAGAAGATGGATGGCAGCTGGCGCTTTTACGTCGATTACCAACATCTGAATAACATCACACGAAAAGACATCTACTTGCTGCAATGTGTGGGGATGCGTGACTCTCACGCCTCCCCTGAGATCTAGTTTTCCCGCATGGCTCGTCTCCTGCAGGGCGGCTTCGCCCGCCGCGTGGCCTGGCGCCCGCGGCGGTTGGAGTGGTACAAGCGCGGTGCGAGATGGTGCGAGCGTCGCGCTGCTGCGGGGTTACTCGGGCGCCGGGAGACAAGGCGCTCTGGCTGTTGGGTTCGAGACAGCAAGCGAGACGGTCGTGCCGCACGTGCAGCGACCCTCTTGCCCGGCGGGTCGGCGCACGGCGGGGACGTCTCCAGCGTGCGCGCCGACCCATGCTTCTGCGAGACCGCCTCGCGTGGCCGCCCTCGAATGCGCCACGATTCGCGTGACCATACACGCGAACGACCAGGCCTTGGGATCCAGCATGGGGCGAACATATTCGCTCGCTTCCGGTCGCGGTGAGTCGGACTTCTGGATTTGTCGCGCGCCCATCGGCATGTTTTGTGGATAGCAACTCGGCTAGCAGGCACTGATCTATGAAAGGTGCAATAAATGCCCTTGTGATTGTTTGCACTACTGTGTTGTCGTTCCTTTGTCTCAAGAGTACGGGTGTGAGAGACCTCACAAATGTGTTCATGACACCTTGGACTGCCTGCATGGAGCCAAGTATTTTCGTCCATAGACCTTCATTCTGAGTATTGGCAGCTCTCTGTAGATGACAGGGACCAAGAAAAGAGTGCTTTTGCAACACCGAACGAGTTTTATCAATCCAAAGTCATGCTGTTTCGCCTCTGTAATGCCCCGGCAATATTCGAATTAATGATGGTCTCCTTACTTTGCGGCTATAATTTGTCCACTTGTCTATCTTATTGTTTATTTACAGGGTGAAACGAGGTCCAGGAGGAAGCCACAGGCAAAGCCCAGATGGCGCAGAGTACCCCAAGATCATGCGCATGCACTCTACTTCTTCTTTCTCTGCCTCAGACGCGCAGTGCTGCGACATTTTCCCTGGGGGCAGACGAAGCTCTCTGAGCGAGCTAAAGGGACCTGTGATGGTATTGCTAGAGTCTGGCCAGATGAACAATTACTTGCCGTCACTTTGGTGACGACCTAGTTCACATCACTCAAGCGACTGAGTATAACAAATGGTCCCGTGTAAGTGGCGAGAAACTTGGAGTACAATCCCTTTTCGCGAACAGGTGTCCACAATTAAACATAGTAACCAGGAGTAAAGCTGATGGGGATATGCCACGCATCGTAGCGAATCTTGCTGTTGCCCTGTGAGGACAACATCCTAAGATATGCCAGTCGCTGCGCTTTTTCAGCATGACACAGAGTTTGGGCAATAGAAGGATCTTCTTGACACTATAAAGGTAGAATAGTGTCCAGAAAGCTCTGGGGAGCACGTGTGTACAGCAAAAAGAATGGCGCATATCCAGTAACTTCGTGCTTGGCACTATTGCACGCGTATGTTACAAAAGGTAAGACGCTGTCCCAATTTTTGTGGTCAGCAGTGACATACACTGATGACATGTTGGTAAGGGTTCGATTCGTTTGCTTCATGAGGCCATTGGTTTGTGGGTGGTAAGGTGTGGAATGATGATATGCAGAACCACAAAGCCGTAAAAGTTCTTCAACAACGTCGGCGGTGAATTGCCGTCCACATTCACTGATTACAACCCATGGAGTGCCATGACGGAGTGTGACCTGATGTAACAAAAATGGTGACATCTGCTGCAGTAGCAGACGGAAGTGCCACCGTTTACGTGTAGCGAGAAAGGTAATCTACGCATACTGTAGTCCAGCGGTAGCCAGCTGACGTCTTTGGAAGCGGACCGAGCAAGTCAATGCCGACTTTTTTGAAGGGTAATGTTGGTGGCCTAACCGGTTGCAAATCCCCTGCTGGAGCTGTCTTCGTTTGCTTGCGGCACTGGCAAAACAGTACAGCTGGCAACACACTGTTTCGTTTTCCAGAGCTTGGCCCCGAAAAATCTCTGGTGAAGTCGGTGTAGTGTGTGTGCGAAGCCAAGGTGCCCGGATGCGATATCATCATGCATGGAACGAAGGACAGCAGGGCACAGATTTTTGGGCACAACTAGAAACAATAGAGGACCATCAGCCAAGTAATTTTTTTTTTATACAGCAAACCATTATGAAAAGTAAATGGTGTTCCTGCTGGCTCACGTTCAGCTGCCCGCAGGGATTTCAAGGTAGGGTTGCCACGTTGCTCGCTCTCAAAGGTACTCAGGTGTGGAAAGTTAGAAGAGGTGGAAACTAGGTAGTCACCGAAGTCATCATGGTCAGCTTTAGTGTGCGGCGAAGGGAGACGGGATAGGCAATCAGCATCTGTGTGACCATCGTCCACTCTTGTAGTTAACGAAAAAGCTGTACTCTTGAAGGCGCAAAGCCTCCCGGGCCAACCGGCCAGACGGGTCACGCAGCCCAACAAGCCAACAGAGTGAATGATGGTCAGTCACTACCGTGAATGCCCGGCCATGTAGATGTGGACGGAACTTCTGATTGGCGAAGACGACTGCTAGACACTAGAGTTCAGTAACAGTGTAGTTTTTCTCCACTTTTGTAAGTGTCTGACTAGCATAGACAATGACATGCTGACGGCCAACATAGATCTGAACAAGCACAGCACCGAAACCCACACCACTGGTGTCAGTATGCAGCTCAGCTGATGCCTCCGGATCAAAATGCCACAGAACTGGTCCAGAAGTCAACAAAAATTTCAGCTGTTGAAATGTCGACTTGCAGTCAGCAGTCCGCAAGTATGGGGTGTCTTTGTGAAGGAGAGACGTCAGAGGAGAGGTAAGCTGTGCGAAATCCTTGATAAAGCGTCGGATATATGAGCAAAGGCCCAAAAATCTTCACAGATTTTTCACCGTGTGTGGCTGTTGGAAGTCGCAAACTGCTGCTATCTTTTCATTGTCTGGTCGTATGCCGTCTTTGTTGACCAAGGCTAGTACGAGGGCTTCAACATTTTTTCAAGTTTAATGTAAGGACAGTTTGCTGTTGGTCAAGAACGACCGACATAAGCTGATTGTGCTCGTGAAATGTCCGGCCGTAGATAATGACGCCGTCTAAATAGCACATGCAAATTTACCATTTGAGCCTGCAGAGAACGGTATCCATAAATCGCTCGAATATCGCTGGAGCATTGTATAAGCTAAAGGGCATAACATTGAACTCAAAGAGATGGTCATTTGTCACGAAGGTTGTCTTCTTGTCTGATGGGTGCATGGGAATTCGCCAATATCCTGACCGTAAATCAACACAAGAGAAATATGATGAGGAGTGGAGGCAGTCGAAGGCATCCTCTGTTCATGGTAGGGGGTACAAGTCTTTCTTTGTGACGGTGTTTAGGCGGCGATAGTCCACACAGAATCTCCATGAGTTGTCTTTTTTCTTGACTAGGATCACAGGAGCAGCCCAGGGGCTACACGATTCCTGGATCACTTCTTTCCGTAACATTTCCTTGATCTGCTTGGCGATGGCTTTTCTCTCTGAAGGTAAAACGCGATAAGGCTTCTGATGAATTGGCATCGCTTGCCCTGTATGGATGCGGTGTTGCATATGAGACACCGGTGGTATATAGGACGCTCGTTGGCCTTGAGCAAAATCAAAGACCGTGGCGTAGTGAGCAAGCGCTCCTTGAAGCAGACACTGCTCACTAGAAGACAGCAACTTGTTAATCATGCGCTTAAAATCAGCAGAATTATCATGGTTGGAATCGGGGTTGGATCTTTTATCGGCAGTTGACATTTCGACCTTTCCGACGCTGACAGTGGCTTGTTCATCAAAACTTGCCAGTTTAAGTCCTAGCGGCAATGTTACGGATTGGGTTGAAACATTCACTGTCCACAAACGAGTACAACCATCAGTGGTGACAATGAGGGAGCGAGAGACTATCATATTTTTCTTGAGCACATAGTTATAATCCTGCTCGGCTAAACCACAACATGAACCCGTATGGAGGTTAGAAGTGTTGACAGGTACAAACATTGCAGTCTGAGGGGCAAACACACATTTTCTGACACAGACAGAACGTCCGCGGCATCATTGGTGTTATCCGTCATTGAAGTTTGCTCGTTGCAGCAAAGAGAAATCGTGCCAGTGCCACAATCCAAAGTTGCCCCCTACTCGGGCAAGAAATCAATTCCTAAAATAATGTCATGCATTGTACGTGCTGTGGGGATGCGTGACTCTCACGCGTCCCCTGATATCTTGTTTTGCTGCATAGCTCCCGTCTCTCGCAGTGCGGCTTCGCCGCGTGGCCTGCGTGATGCCCGCGGCGGTCGATGTGGTTGGGGCGCAGTGCGAGAGATGTCGCGAGTGTTGCACTGCTAACGCCGCCTCACGGCAGGGTTACTTGGGGGTGCAGGGGAGAACACGCTGGGTCTTTGGTTCGCGGACGGCGAGCAGTGCGGACGTGCCACGCGTGCGCTGATCCATGGTCTACGAGACCGTCTCGTGAGGCCTCGTTCGAACGCGCCACCGTTCACGTGACCGTACGCGCGAACGATCAGGCGTTGGGATGCAGCATGGGGGCGAACATATTCGCTCGCTATCCGGTCGCGGTGGATCGGACTTCCTAGATTTGTCGCTCACCAATCGGCATGTTTTGGGGATAGCAACTCGGCTAGCAGGCATTGATCTATGAAAGGTGCAATAAATGCCCTTGTGATTGTTTGCACTACTGTGTTGTCGTTCCTTTGTCCCAAGAGCATGGGTGTGAGAACTCCACAGTGCAAGCACAGTAAATTCACTTCGAAATGTCTGGTCTCCTATCAACTGAAACAGAACAGACCCCAAGTGGGTGTAACGTTTCCCCGCCGGCTCTGCGAAAGGTAGCATTCCGATCCCAAGAAAGCACAACTTTTTGTCCAAGACGATTTTTTAAGGACAGGCTCATAACAGAAACTGCCGCCCCAGTATCAAATAAAGCAAAAGCACTTACATTGTCAACTAAAACACACAATTTGTTCTTAAACAATTTTGCACAAGGGGCTCTGCTCTATAATGCGGCCTCACCCCTGTCGGTCGCACCAGTTAGTTTCCCAGTGGTGGCGGTGACAACGAGCGACGACGAGAAGACGGAGAGCACCGTTGTCGTGTCTGTGGCGGTGTAAGGCTGCGCTCGGAAACGGAGGAGTCACTGCGGTTCATGCATCCCTGCTGCAGCCATTGGAAGGAACTAGGACACGGCCAGGGCTCGTCAGCAGGCCCGTGGGGTGTATAGGCTTTAAACCTTGGAGCATGCTGCTGGCAGCGGCGGCAATACCTAGCAATGCGTCTAGGCACACCACAGCTGTAGCAAATGCGAGAATCGCAGCTTGTTGCGGGTGACACCGATGGCATGGGTGTCAGAGGTAGAAATGAACTCTCAGGCTGGTTTTAGGAGGGAAGAGCCTGTGGAACAAATCGTTGTGGTGCATCTTGCCGGCATCCCAGACTTGTCAGTTGCAGTGGTAAGTTGCTGCTCTCCGGACGATCAGCATAGGTCCAGCGAGGCTCTTGGAAACCCTGACGTGCCCAGATGGCCAGAGGCACATGAGAGCGATCATCAAATGCACTCTGATGGCACACATTATCATCGTCAACAATTTCAAGGCATTCAAGCTCTTCTTTAACCACTTGCCGAATAACCAAGGAGATGTCATCATGGTATGAGACCGACACACTTGCAATAGTAGTGACATTGTCCAAGCATCCGAAGTTTGGTCCAATCCTTCTCATTTTCAGCACTTCAAACGCCCGGCAGTGTTTCTTCAAATCAGACGGAGTACTAAGATCTTCCTTCATTATAAGAAAATTACAAACATCTTCAGCGATTCCTTTAAGCAAATGTCATACTTTGTCTTCGTCTGTCATGGTGGCGCCGACAATTCCACATAATTTCAAAACAGTACAAAACAGTGTACAAGTTTCACCAGGTAACTGAAATCATCAGGAAAGCGTCTGCTCAGCCTTCTTTTCCTTAGAGATCGGGTCCCCGAAGCACTTGGTGAATTCTTTTACAAAATTATCCCAGCTTGTCAGAACGTTCTCATGGTTTTCAAACCGGAGGAGCGCGGTTCCAGCGAGAAAAAAAACCACATTATCGAGGTGCTTCGTAGTGCTCCAGTGGTTGTGGCGACTCACTCTGTTGTAGTGTTTCAGCTAGTTATCGACGTCTTCATTCGCCTGCCCTGAAAAGGTGGGTGGCTTTCACAGCAGTGTCAAGTAGCCAGCCTGCCTTGCTTGATTGCTGTCTGGTTCGCCGGAGGTGGGGTCGTCATTGCCTTCTCCGTAATCGACCATGTCCGCAGCTTGTGGTTGTAAACCGGCCAAGTGTCTACTCTATCGGACAGTTGGTAGAGCTGGGTCGTCCAGGATTTACCCCGCACCTCCACCAAAGATGATACGAAAGATGTAAGATGTTTTTTTGCAGGGTGAAACAAGGTCTGGGAGGAAGCCACAGGAAAGGCCCAGCCGGCGCAGAGTCCCAGAGATCATGTGCGCGCACTCTATTTGTCCTTTCTCTGCCTCAGTCACGCAGTGCTGCAACATTATTTAGACAATGTGATAGCTTTTTGCCCACATTTGCGAGTCACCTTATTTGACTGTCAGCCATTCTTGCTGTTTTCCCACGTGCCAGCCTGCAACTCAACTCATTCTAGTGCCACTTTGGATGTCGCCAGATTAGTGTTCTCAGCCACCTTGTCAGTGCCGCAGGAGTTCAATCTGAACCTGAAATGATTTGCGCCATGCAAGCTCTTTCGATATCGTCATCCACAGCAGATATCACAAACTTTATTGGACTGTGCTCCTATTTTCATTGCTTCATGAAGAACTTTGCCAATACCAACCACCCGCCCATCGACCTACTCAAAAAAGATGTTTCTGTCTCATAGGGCCCTGCACAAGCCAAAGCCTTCACTGCCTTTGTCTGCTTTCTAACAGCTCCCCCTTTGCTGGCTCACTACCACCCATCTACTGCTACTGAAATTCACATAGATGCCAGCAGCCATGGAATGGGAGCTGTTCTTGTTCAACAGCAGAACAAAGCACAGCACGTTAATTGCATATGCTAGCTGCCTTCTCTCGTCCACAGAACAGAAGTTCGTTATCACGGAACCAAGTGCCTGGCGTTGGTTTGGGCAGTAGCCAAATTCTGCCCTTAATTATTTGGCCATCCATTTTCTGTTTTCACTGATCACCAGCCCTGTGCTGGCTCTCATTGCTTAAAGACCCAACTGGGAAACTGGGTCGGTGGCACTGTAAATCTGGCTGTTTACCCAAGGACACCAACTGTTTCTCCCGGCACCTGGTCGACAGTACAGACCATGATGGCCATGACACTGATGCTTGCATCCTAGCCATTTGAAACTTGTGTGACATTCGCAATCAACAATGCTGTGATGATTCTTTAAGTCTCCTCATCGATTGCGTAGCTTCTGTGCATCCTCAACTCGCTATTAGCACATCCATACTCTGTAAAGGCATTCTGCTCCAATGCAACTTCTGCCGTGATGGCCCAGAACTTTGGCTTGTTCTACCACAACAGCTTCAGGCAGCAGTTCTTACGCAGCTGCATGGTGCACCCACTGCCGGCCACCTAGGTGTCTCTCGTACCTACGACCATGTACAACGACACTTTACTGGCCCGACCTGTATCGCTCTGTGTGCTGCTACGTTGCTGCATGTGCACTCTGTGTCAGCACCGCAAATGACCTGCTGTATTTTACCCACTGGATGCCTACACCCTATTGATGTCCCTTCCAAACCATTTTTTCACATTGGCATTGATCTCCTAGGCCCTTTTTCTACATCTAAAACTGGCAACAAGTACATCGCTGTCGTGACACATTGTGTTAAACAATCACACGAGCATTGCCGACAAGCTGTGCTTGTGGATTTCCTTCTGTATGATGTCATACTACATCACGGTGCACTCAAGCAGCTGCTCACTAATCGTGGCCGCACCTTCTGGTCCCGTGTTATCGAAGGACTTCGTTCCTGTTCTGCCGGGCACAAACTATCCACCACATATCACCCGCAGAGTGGACTAACTGAGCGGCCTAACCGGACACTGACGGATATGCTATCCCCGTATGTTTCTCCAGACCACAGTGACTAGGACAACACGTTACCCCTGCATGAACTTTGAATATAATTCGTCCCATCACGAGACCAGTGGTTTATGTCTATTTTATCTGCTGTTCAGCCGCCAGCCAACTTTGCCCTTCAACCCACTCCATCCACCCGCAACCAACATTTTAACCGAGTATGCCCGCAACATCTATGCACAGGCTCACACAGCTCGCCACATTGCCCACTCGCGGCTCACTGCCTCATAGGTTGCACAGAAGACGAGGTGTGATAGCCACCACCAGGACGTTCATTTCTCCCTGGGGTCTCTAGTTCTTCTCTGGATGCCATGCCACCGCATCGGCCTGTACTTCTCTCGTGTTACACAGGGCCTTGCAAGATCCTGTACCAATCTCAGTAATGTAAACTTCGAAGTATCCCCGCTGGAACATTGTTCATTGTCTGCCCCTGTGTACACTGATGTTGCCCACATGTATGGGCTCAAACCTTACTTCACTGTGATTTTGCCCCCATACACACTAGCGGCTTTCCAACTAGGGCATGATGTTATGGAGCAGTGGGGAATGGTGTGACCATGTACAAGGAAGACGGTTTGGCGAGGAGAGCGTGCAGCTGGTTTGAGCAGCCATATTGTGTATGGACCGTTGCAGCTAAATACACCTACGCTTCACTAATTCTGCCCTGTGGCAATATATGTGCAGTGTGCGCTTTCATCTGTTCTGCTGATTGACCTTCACGAGCTGACGATAGCCTGCAAAATCCATCTGCCTGTAAATCTAGGAAAACTCTTCTTTATATTGGAAAAAAACTGGAAAAAACTTCATGTGGAATAAAAGAGTGCCACAAAATGTGGTCAACTATTAAACCAAACATCTCATCTGATATTGAGTACAATATAACTTCATTACTTCTTCAGCTTCAGAGGGTAGAAGGCACTTGATCCTATTCAAGAGACATTCTACTGTTAAAAAAATATGGTCCAGACTGTCATATAGGACTGAGCCGTAATCAGTACCAGCATACTAATTTGGTGTTCACATACCAAACTGTGCATACTGATTCCTAGGTGCCTAAGTTACTAATAGCTTGCAACATTCTTGTTATGCAATGCTAGTAGACCCCCATGCATGCCCAGCATCTTGTTTTCTTGAACAAAAATTTGTAAGCATTAAACTTTGTGATATTCAACATTCGGCTTTGTTCAGCTTTTTTAAATTCATTTATTCATGCTTTCATTTATTTACCCTTAGAGGCCCTAGTGAGGCATTACATAAGGGAGGAGCAAGTACAAAGACCTTGTGCAAAATTGGAAGCACAAGACAATATAGGCAAAATGTCTTATCCAATATTCACTGCGAAATTTACTATTCGGTATTTGCACACCCCTAGTTTATTTATGTACTGAATAAACTGTGAATACTCCACACTTAACATTTTTTCCCGCTCTAACATTATTTTAAAAATACGTAAAATATATTTATTTTTTTTTAGCGCGATAGTATTAAGGGCCCTGTGTCACATAAAATCTGGTGTCAGTGTATTGCGTTGGATGGCGTTAAGCGAAAAATCATTCCAAACCACAAGCATGCAGGCCCTCGGCATGGCGCAGAGACGTTACTGAACTAATTGAATTCCTCAAAATAAGATGTGTCAGAAAAATAGTAAAGTACGACTTAACACATCCTACAGCAATTAGACTGTAATTTGAATACACCAGAAAAAATTCTGTAATGCAGAAACTCAAACATAAACCCCTTTCCCAGCGTTTCTACCATTCATAGAGCGGTGTGCTGCACTTGGTGCCTTGCAACACTACCATCCAGATGGCGCTCGCCTCCGGGCATCCGCAGCACATGCAAGAGGCTGCACTTTTTACCAGAAAGCTTGCCCACTCGCCTTCGTGAATAGCGTTCGCCGCCAGCGTTTCCCAGTAAACATTATGGTCACATAAGCTGCAGTTTCCGGGATGTGTAAGAAGCAGTTAGGGATCTTTGAATGCTGTAACGCTCCACTCTTAAAGGCGAAGCTTAAGTGTCCTTCAAATCTTTCTGTTGCTGAAAGAAGTCGTTCTGAAGATTTCAAAAACACAACTTAAAAAGAACTGACTATCACTAAGCTAATGCAAAGCAGCCAGGACACTCAAGTACTCACATGCACTTGCTGCAGACAATTGACAAGGCCTCCAGGAGGGATTCCTGACAGTTGAAAAAAAAAAAGAAATACCAAGGGCATTCGGTGATGTAGAGTGTACAAGTGATTCTAACATTCAAGCATAGAAAATGAGCATCAGTGAACACAGCGGAAACACATCAAGTAAGCTTGTGCATAACATCTGTGTGTGTACACTTGTATGTCTACACCGTTCATTCTATACACTGTGGGGGTTCTACTCTGTGTGCGGCTAGGGTTAAGAGCAAGCTCCAAATCTAGCCCCACACGGTCGTTCCGTGGTACTGCCCAACCTGTAGTGTAATCACAGCTATGTGGGGTCGAACGAATAAGGCAACCAGCGGCATCAACTGCAACAGTGTCTATTACTAGAAGCACTATAAAACACTCGCAGAGGGAATTCCTCTCTGTAATAAGTAATAAATAGGCTTGCCTCATTGCCTGGGATAGTCAGGCAAGCGGGATAGTCAGGCAAGTGGGATAGTCAGGCAAGCGCGGTCACTCATGGGTTGCAGCAGGTAATCCAGTCCGGCAGGTTAAGGGTCGGGTGTCAGAAAGAGAGGGTCTCTCCCGGTGGCACCCTTTTCTATTTTTTGCAAGGGGAATGTCCTGTTCGCCCGACCTCTCCTTTTCTCGCGAGCCGGATGGAGGGGTACATGCGTCATGAGAGGAACGGAGAAGGGCATGCAGTGCCTCTCTCCTGCGTCCGTGTTGGCTAGACGCGTCCACAGAGTGCGAACGGGACGACGAGAGTATGCGTGAGGAAATTGAAGCAGGCGCTCCCCGCAACACTTGAATATGTAAACTTTAAGGTGCGTGCATATCGAATAAGCTTTGCCATTCAATTCACATTTAATTTGAGAACTTACTACAGTAAAACCTCGTTAAACCATACCCGCTTAAACAGTAGTTTCGTTTTAAAAGTAGTAAAGTCAAATCCCTGACTCAGTGGCCATTGAACATAATGTGTTTTGTATCCACATAAACCGTACAGGCTTATTGCGCATGTTTAAGTTAATACATAGTGTTTCCACTTTTCGTCGCACAAACACGGCTGTGCTTCGTCTCCATCGGGTGGCCCGGCAGAACAACAAGCCTCAGAAATCGGCACAATGGCCTCCAAGCACCCGGTGCGTTTGCGCGTGAAGCCAATTCAACATCAACATCATTTCAGCGCTGTTTCAGAGAGCGCTGTGGCGTCGTGAAAGCGAGGACTCGCGTCACACCGAAGCTCGGATAAAAAAGACGCCGGGTGCTCAGCATAGAAGAAAAATTAGACATCTTTTGTGCTGCCGACGTGACACGAAGAAGTCGGCGCCGGCACGCGACATGGGTCTACTGTTGAATACGGTGTGTGGCACTTGGAATGCGAAGAAGTTGCTCGGCAGCGCTGCTGCGACTGCAAAGAGATGTCAGCTACGAGGTTCAACTTTTCGCCATCGTTGCCTCTACTGTTGCTGAAGTGTCGCCTAGCGACAGTGATAAGGGCGACACGGAAAGCGACAGCATGGGCAATGCAGGCCCAACAGTGGCAGAAGCTGCGCGTTACGTCAGCTTCATAAATGCAATTGTCGCGATGAGAACAGCACCCCGCAATAAAAAGGTGCCCCGCGACTTCTGCAACACTACCGCGCCTGTGCACGGAGAACATGCAATGCCAACGAGAAATCTGCCATCCGAGTGTTTGCCGAGAAGAGGGGGCTGGCTGAAAAGCTGGCTCACAGCTTCAGCAAGTTTGAGGCCACTGTCGTCACTACTAGGCCACTGCGGCATCAAATGAAAATAACACGTTTGTCGTGCAAAGTAAATAAATACTTCATATTTTTGCCCCTTTCATCGCACTCTCTCCGAGTTCTGTTTTTGACAGGTAAGTGGGCGATCTCATGCTATTTCGGTTAAGCAGTACTACCGTTTAGTATGTATTTTTTTTCTAGCTTTGGCAAACTACGGTTTAATGAGTTTTCATTGTATTAGAATTTGTCGAATACTCACTTCTGATTGAATACATCTATAAGGGATGACAATGCTTATTGGAGTATACAACTAGAAAAACAGATGCCTGTGGCAAACCATTTGGTTCACCACTGCACATGCAAATGACTTTGCCATTAACAATTTCACAAATAATCTATTTAATGAAACAATTGTTTTTTTTAAGCAATCTCAACCCGTTTGCATCCCATTAAAGCAATATGCAGCATTGCAGTATCATCCACTTGGCTCCTTCAACAAACAAAATGATGTGCCTGCACCTGGCAACATGCTGTGCTTCTGTTTCATTTATTTAGTTAATTGCGATGGTGCAACAGATATAATCAACTCTCATTAACAAGCTTCATAGTTGACTGGACCTCCAGCTTTGAATGAGATTACCGTATCTTCCAGTGTATAAGTTGCGGCTGTTTTCTGAAATTTTCATTGGTGCATCTTATACACCGGTGTGACCTATATACGTCTTATTCTTTTCTTTTTTAATTGTCGTTACAATCAGTTTGGGTGACATGGCCATGCAAAATGCACTGGGTTGTCTTCCTCTGACAGTTGCTATGGGTTGTGTGCGTGCTATGGAGGTACCGGGTTCTTCTTGTCATCCGAGTTGCAGAGCGTAGTGCGAGGACGAAGCAGCAACGCAAGTGGCGGCAGGCCGTGAGTCGACCGACTCTGAAGTCGTCGCATCTGCAGATCGTTTTCAAGATACGACGCACGCTGCTGCGCAAACTACCCAGTTGCTACCAGAGCACAAGCCGCCTCCCCTCCCGTGCTTCCCGCTCTCCACCCTTGTGGCTCACCATCGCCCGCTTTCACTTGCACATGCAGCATATATGGCACGTGGGGATGATGTTATCGCCCTTGGACTTTATATGGTACACTGCCTGACCACGACAGGTGAAATGCACCTGGAGTGTTCATATCATTGCTCGCGCACGTGAGTTGCATTCACGAAGTAAAACATCACTGTATTTTTTTTTTAATCGCTTACCGAATGAACGGGTGCATCTTATGTACCGGTGCTACTTATACATGCTTTTTTCTTTTTGGAAAAACTGCCGTTTTGAGGGGGGTGCGACTTATGTAAAGGTGTGAGTTATACATCAGAAATACAGTACCATGTCACAAGTAGTGTAAATAAGTTTCCTTTTTCCCCCGATTTTTTTGCAAGAGAGACTCTATACCACCTTTGTTTTCCACTTTGCTTAGAACTTAAAAAATATTTAGTATTTGTTTCTCAAACATTCATCTCCCATTCAATTAGTAACGTCACATATTCCTCCTATTAAATGCTCCTGCAACTAGCACAACGGGCGACGCACCACAGCACTGGTGCAGTGATGCTCTAGCGTTCTTTTACCAAACAAAATCAAGTGTTTTTCACACTGTCCTCCGTTATCATAAAAGCCAGCCATTTTCACCCTAGCATTGGTTTTCATTTGATTTTGACCATGTACACAAAGTTCAATAATGAAATTTCGGCTGCACTTTAGTAACAAAAATCCCCATTTGTGTTGTCTATATCTGAACAGAATGTGTAAACAGCCAGTTCAGTTTCACTGGCTGAATCATTTTCTTTAGAATCAGCACACAAACATAAAAACTGAAACAATGGGAATGTAATAACCTGCTCTGATGTCTTAATCTTTATTTATTTGTGCCATCATGTTTAGTGCTCCTATGTTAAGCCTGTTACACTAATACTAATCTTGATTCCCAGGAGATACTGGAACCAAAAGGTATATCATCTGTCACTTGTTTTCAATTACCATAAGGAGCCCTAATTAATGTAACCACTCCTTCCTCAGCCTTTAGATGTGCCATGAAAGCTACCTTCGCTTAGCCTAACCTTGCCCGTCCTTGACATCGAGTTGATCATTGGTGGCCTCTTGCTGGTTGAAATGAACAAGTTTGTGTGGACAAACCTAAAGGTGCCTTATCCCCTAGCAAACGAGAGCGTCTACCTTCTGCAGCTCAGTGACAAAGTGGGACAGAATCAGGACACTAAATAATGTAGAAAACAGATTCAAATATTAGCATTGAAGAGAAAACCACCACATATTGCTGATAAAGAATCAAAACATCAAACAGTGTGAGTAATAGACAGGAGGAGAAATGAACAGACAATCGCTAAAGTTGCCTATCGTTCAATGGCTGTCCACTTGTAGAACAGGGAGGCACCAATGCTAACACCTTGCAGTTGTTCAAAGAAAGATGAAATAAATAAAGAAGAGGGGCTAGCCAAAAAAAGTTTGGTTTGCTACCCTACAATGAGGGCAGGAAGGAAGGCAAACGTACAGAGCAGGTAGAGCAAAGGCACACAATGACAGCACAGGGTCACATGCAACACAATGAACACCATTTAAAGGCCAACAGCAACATAATTTTGGGGATAGCATAAACAGTCCACTTAAGATAATGCACGACGGAAAGGAACCTATGTGCAAAATTTGATTATTAAAATGATGGAAGCGTCACAAAAACCTTTAAACAAGAGCTGCTTTTGATACCGAAATGGAAAAAAAAAAAGAATCAACCATTACCGCTTGCAGGTGTGAAACATGACCTCCTTGGCATGACACCCGAGATCAGGTGCCACCCCAATGCTGGTATTTACGTCTTAGCCACTAACCACCAAGTGCAAGCGTCGGCTGCCTAGGTGTTGTTTAGAGGTTTGCAAATAAGACAACTACACAATTACTACCAGCCGTAATGCTTTGCCAAGATTGCTTCAGTGATACATACTAGTAATTTATAACCAAAGTATTTATAACCAAAGCAGTCAAACTGAGATTTCATTGCAGTCAGACTGTAAGGCTAAACGCTCTTTGTGCTGGCTTGTCCTCAAGAATTGTAGCATATTTTTGTCGCCCTCTGCTGTGATGGCATATGGGGTCGGTGTTACCACAGTTGCTGGCAAAAGAATGTGCGAGTCTACTGTTGATAATGTGCTCCTGCTAGTTCACTAAGAATTTTGTACCTGGTCCCTGACTTAATATACTAGCAGTGCCTCAAAAGCCAGGTTTCCTGCCCTTTTCTCAATTGTGGGAAGTCCCCCAACCTTTCCCTGCCAGGTGCGTCCCGGCAGCGCAGCCAGCAGAGATTGGATCACAGTCTCGGCTTGGCACCACTCGAGCGCAGCTCCGAGGGTGCGGGCCACGGAGCAGGTCACAGCTGCACCCTGGCGACGCAGGGACCAGACAGCACAGCCCAGGGCCTGGTTGACCAGCGCTAACAACTCGCTCAGGTAGAGGCGCACGCCAGACTCGGCTCCTGCATAAAACAAAATAATGTTAATGGCTGGTATGCATGCACGATGAATTAAAGGGAAACAGAAAGTCAGTTTAGATAGATACGGCAGCTTTGCAAAAGTCTATGCTATTTAGCTTCGCTGCGACAGGTAGATTATTAGGAGAGAAAATGAAGTTCAACATTCAACTTCTTGAATTTTATACCGGGGGCCAAGCGCCAGAACGTCATTGTGATGCTAGCCAGAATATGAAAAGCTAAGAAAATGTTTCTCAATCTTTTGTTTATCAAAATCATTTCAAGAAGGCCTTAGAGCACCTAAAACATTCCGGGACTGTAGTAGTAGTCTTTTGCCAGTGAGGGCACATTTTCATTACATTTTTGTAATGTAATGATCATTGCCTTTATTTATATCAGTATAATGCAGGATGCTGACTGTTTTCAAATGCTATGCAACTTTACCAGCATATGACAATCACATACGCTGTAATTATCTCGCACACGCACGTCAGTCATGCCATGTTAGCACGATCGACGGCATTCGCTTTCATGGCTTTTCTGTACTCCACACCTTCCTTAGTCTTCTGCCCCCAATGACAGTTTGAAAATTGTTTAGCTCTGCAACCATTGTTATTATGCAGCATCAGAAAAACCACCGGCTGTCGAGAAACATACAACCAGCACCGAGGCTTGGAAGACAACCCCACTTCATTCTCCTGGAATGCGTTTTTTGTGTGGTTCTTTAAGCAGTCAGAAAACAGAAAAAATAAAAATAAATGCAAGTCCTGGAAGGAAGCATGAACAGAAAGCAAGCACCACAGATGGGCATACCTTCAGAACACAAGATACAAAGTAGCTTCACCGCCTCAAAGAAAGGTAAACTGATTTTCTTATCTTACGCAAATCATGTCCTGATGTTTAATGATTTGCAAATATCGAAATTTTCGAATACGGATCGAATATGAATACTTAGCTTTAAATATTGAAACGAATATAAAATAATAATAATAATAATATGAACATACATTTGTTAGCAAGTTGGGGTAATTTATTATGTTGAAACATTGCAATTGCATTGTCTGTGTTAGTTCCCACTAGTTATACCTTCCAGCCTGTGCCTTACTGTACCGCATCAAATGCCGCAAACTCGGAGGCATTTGACACTGCTCCAGTCGTCATTCATCGCACTTGCTGCCATGCAATGAGCTCAGAATTGGGGGTGGCACAGAAAAAGAAAAGGAATAAGTGCACCTTTGCTGTTCGCAAACCCGTGCTTCCCGATAGTGAATGGCTGGTTTTCTCGCAAAGTTCAGGTGTTTAGTGGCTAAGTGTGCTTTACATGTGCAATTTCACTAACAGCATCAAATTATCTTAAAATTCAGCACAAAATCATCCCAATATTCTTATATTAGGTAGACAACAAAATTCTAAGAACCGGGTTCGCTCCCGAACAGCCACCAACATATTCGATTTGATTTGAATATTTGTATCCAACAGAATATTCGAAGTTGGCAGAGGGCTTGAAGCTTCCTACTTCAGTATTGCTGTGGGTTGGCCCAGTATTGCACTATCTCCGGGATCGGCCCATGGTTTTCACACACGCAGAACAAAAATGCACAAAATCCTAGCCATAAACAGCTTCGCTGTAAAAACATAAAAGCTGAAAAGAAAAGAAAAGGCAGATCTTGGAAGTGTCATCCTTGGAACATGCGAAGTGCACAGCTATCTGATACTGAAATGTGCACAATACAAGCTTGTAAATGATTCAGATATGAGCACTAAGCCAAAAGGACATGTCGAGAGAGCAAGGGAGAAGCAGCTGGAGAGGGCGTAGTGCGCCTCTCCCTTGTCTACACTGGCTCTCGACGTGTCCGCCATGTCCGACCGCGACAATTCAGAGGAAGATGGGCGCATGTGCTCCCCACGCCTCTTCCCCGTAAGAAAGCCCCCATATGTTGATGTAGGTACACCCGAGGGGTTCGGGCACCCGTTTGCTTAAGTTCCCGCCAAGGCTGGCGACCAAGGAAGCATTGCAGACGCCGGCTTGAGCGTCGGGCTGGCAGTTCTGTAGCCCTCAGCTGGCAGATACTTGATGCCGATTCAAAGACGCCTTGTCAATGGCACTGCTCGAGCTTGCAAGGTGGGATCGTAGTCTGGGCTTGAAGGTGGCTCTCCATGCTGTGCCTCAGGTGTCAGCTGCGCAAGCCGGGAGGTCGCCCGCTGGGCGCCGGCTAGTGGTTCATGTGGCTCCAAGGCCAGCGTAGTGCCATCAGTGCCGCAGGTGCGTCAGTTGTGCCTGTGAGTACTGCAGGCAGTTCGCACGGCCGTTGCTTGTTTCCTGCTTCTGGAAATTCAAATTGTCCACTGCACGTAACGACATTGTGATAAGCAGCATGACTGGCCGGATCCGGGAACACTGTAAATGCCTATCACAAAGAGAATAATTGCCAGCATCATCAACGATTCCCAGCACAGGGACTGGGAATCACCACACTGGCCTTCACAAGTCTTTGGTCAATGCACACACCGCTTGCAAATCCGTTGAAACATTCACGCCACATTCCTGTCGTGGGCTTGTGTGGTTGTTTGAAGACTGGAACGACTTGTCGTCCATACTCGGCGCTCTGCTGTTGCTAGACATTTGCTTCTGGCAGGAACTACCAAGGTACCAGCACGGCACGGCTGTGTGCTCACGCGGTATGCCGCATGACCGGGACTTATGAATGTTCCTCGCAGTCATCGGACTACGCAACTATAGCAGTCAGATCACTTCCACCTGCTACACAAATTGTAGCACGGCTATCGGCTCACTGTTTGGTTCTGGCTGCTCTCTCTCTTTGACTGCAGTTGAGGGAGGGTCCGATCTTCATCCCACTGCTAATCATGCGGCAAGTAACGTTTCAGATCACATACGTGTACTGGCCCACTGATTGGCTTTCCTTTCATGTTCTCGAGCCACTAAACAAGCAAGGAAACCTTCCCTCACACTTGATACAGGCTGGTCCACTTCGGTACCAGTGAGGCAGCGAACTGTTTGCTAGAATTGCTGAGAACGTGCTAGCGTCGAAGCACCAGATTGCCCACTTTGTAATAGATTTTCCGATGCGAGTGGTTGTACTGTGCCTTCCGTTGTGCCCTAGCACTGAGAAGATTACGGCATGCTTTGTGTAAAGCTTCCGTCATCTTGGCACGTAGGGGCATCGCGCATTCAGCTCGTGCTGCCGGCAAGCCTGGCATTCCACTGTAATCCGCGAGAACCCTATGCATTGGATTTGGCAGCCCTCTTCCCAGTTTGTGAGAACAAGGTGCATAACCAGTCGAGCAGTTCACTGTCAATCGCAATGCAAACCCGATCTCTGGAAGGTAGGTATCCCAGCCCTAATGCCTTTCAGAGAACGCAACAGCCGGGCAGTCGTCCGCCTCGAGGCTTCATACTTTGGCACACATGACACGAGTGGGCATAGAGAATCACGTCTCGTTTCATGCCTGGCCAGGTAGTAAGGTGACACAACCTAACATAAGTCTTGGGGTCGCTTGCGTGCCCAGTGATGCACGAGTCGTGAAAGCATTGAGGTAGCATACGATGAAGTCGTAACACTGCATAAGCAGTGCCAAATGCGCCAGGTGGCCAATTGGCTCGCTCAAGCACCTCCACCAAGTGAGAGCAATGTAGTGAGTCTCAATTTTGAATAACAATCCATCCACGTAATAGTCGAACTTTTGCAGGGCAAAAACTATTGTGAGGCACTTCTTCTCTGTCACCGAGTAGCACCTTTTTGCCGGCGTCAACGAATGGTTCGCGAACGCAACCGGTCAGAAAGTGCCCCTGTGCCCCTGAAGCAAAATGCACCTAAACCCAGATCGCTTGCATCTGTTTGGATTGCAAACTCCCTATTCAAGTCTGGCAGAGTCAACTCGGCCGTGTCATGAGGCCACGCAGTGCCACCTCCTGTTCTTGACCCCAAGTCCACCGTTCGTCTTTCCTCGAGAGCTTCATCAAAGGCGCTTGCACTGCCACGCAGTCTGAAATGAATTGGCGATAAAAGTTCACCAATCCCAGAAAGCATCTCAGTTCGCCGATATCTTTTGGAAACGGGCACTCCAGTATAGCCTCGAGCTTATCCTCACTCAGCAGAATGCGGCTGTTGTACAGCATGAATCCCGATAGCGCTATTCTGCTCGCAGCTATCTAAGCTTTGTTCGGCTTCAGCGAGATACCCATGGACCTCAGCATGTCTAGGACGTCTCTCAAGTGATGCAAGTGCTCCTCATATGTTTTCAAATAAACCCCTATGTCATCCAGATATGCGAGAGCATGTTGCCACTTCGTATCTCATAGCACTCCGTCCATCAATCCAAGTAGCGGGAGCTCCAACCAAACCAAAAGACATTCTCTTAAATTGAAAGAGCGCCCTGTGACAAGTGAAAGCCGTTTTCTCTTTGTCACACTTGTCCATTTCGACCTGAAAGTATCCACGACTAGCAATGAGCGTCGTCAAGTGCTTTGCCCCGCCTAGGTTAGACACTAAAGAGGAAATGGGGGGTAGGGTCTACGCATCCTTCTTCATAACCTCAATCAGCCTGCAGTAGTCTACACAAAGGCAATACCGTATTTATTCAAATCTAGGCCGGTAGTTTTTCTTCAAATAATGATATACGAAATTTTAGGGAGGGCTTAGATTTGCAAATTTTAAAGAATGCGCCAGTGTGGTATTTTCGAAGGTGGGTGTCAAAACTCCAGCTGTCCCGATGTAAAAAGCCGTTTATTGAACACATACAACCATATATACAACAAAGAACAGAAGCGCCCCCTGGGGAATAAAGAACTCAAATGAATAACGAAACTGAATACAACAGCCAGTTTGTAATTAAAAATTATAAATATGGTGCATAGCTAACGCCATCTAGAAAAGAGTATCGCAGCTGCTACTAGCCGTGCAAGTAGCCAACTGAAGTCACCATTTTGACCTGTGTCGTTTCGGCGTCCTGTGCGTGTGGCGTGGCGTTATAGTAAAGGCACTAAACAGACGATGCTACTATAGTGCCTCTTTAAAACGAAAGGTCGTGCTAGCCGCAGAGCCATCGTCAAACGTTCAAGCTCGGCGGGACATCAGCATTGATGAGAAAAATGCCAGTCAATGGAGGGGCAATGGGAGACACTTTCTTCCTGTGCCACAATGAGGAGACTGACAGCGATAAGGAAGATAACCGTGCGATACCAGAGAGGAGCTGTTCACCGAGATCGTGCCGCACTGTCTGCGCATGCGTCGGCACAGGGACGTGAGCGTGTGCGCGTCTACAATCATGCAAAACTAGCAGCGACGACAACGTAGAGTGAGCTCGGCATGTTCATATTAAACAAATGCTATTTTCATTTTGTGAATGCTGTCCTCCCTTTTTGTTCGGCTTACATTCGAGGTAAGTTTTATTTTTACTGGCTTCGGACATTCGGCGGTCAGCTTAGAAGCGGGGCCGGCCTAGATTCAAGTAAATACAATAAGTATCATCCTTCTTCGGGACAAGAACTACTGGGAAGCCCCATGAGCAGTTCAACTTTTCCACAATGCCTGTGTCAATGAGTTCTTATAAGGTGCTGTCAAGTGCTTTCCACTTAGTCAAGCTAATCGGCCAAGGATTACATTTCTGTGGGGCAGCGTCAACCGTGTCTATCCTGTGCCTGACTAGCAATATGCGGCCCGGACAGCCTGTGAAAATTGCATCGTATTCGTACAACAGCGACGACAGTCGTGCCCTTTCTCTCGGTGACATGTTGTTCACCTCTGACAAAAGTGGGTGCACTACCCCTCGCATAACCGTGGCACACTTTTCTGCTACCGTCTCTGTGTTACTCTCCTCGCCTTCACCGATTACCTTTTGCTCGTTTGGCTGTGGCTTGGTGCGGCCCACTCGTGCCGCACCTAGAGACTGGCATGTCTCTGCTGCCACGGGCGCTTTTGCAAGAAGCTTGAAAGCACCCGTTCTGTTCTCTCGGCAACCTCCGCTGCCAATGTCTATCACAATGCCTGACTTGACAAAAAAGTCTCAACCCCAGTTAACAGGCACTGATAGGCCGGGGAGATGTATGAGGCGTTGTTGCCTGACGCATTTATCCCAAACGATCACTAGCCTAGCTGCACCGTTGAATTATGCTGTGCCGGAAGCAAGTCGGAAGGTGGTGTCATTATCTCTAAAGTGGATATTGTTGTTGCAGAGATGATGCAACACCTTGTCACCAAATAAAGAAGCGCTTGCTCCAATATCCAATAATGCAGCAAATTTTTTGGGGGCTATTGTTAGCTTGATGAATGGTGCCGGCGAGTCCACAATGTCTTCTATGTGACAAGCCAAAGGCACGAGTAATCCGACAGCACCTGTTGTGTTCGAGATCTCTGCAGGGGATGCAAGGTGGATCACCAGCGGCCTCGCCTCGGCCCGGCGTGTGGCCGCAGTCACGGGCAATGCACCCTGGTCCACCACACCTGTAGCAATGGTGGCTGAAGCCTCGGTGGCTTGGGCGCCCGTCGCTCCAATCCGGCGGGCCGTAGCTTCCTCACTCTGTGGTTGATGTGTGCCACTCCTCCTGTCTTGCATTGGCCCCACTTTCCTGCCATTGTGCACTGTGTGCAGCGTTAGTCGGTGCTGTTTGCGGTGCCTAGGCGTACGGGTCCATGGGGCAGTGTGAAAATTCTTAACTATGCTGGACCTGCTTGTCAGTGAACGATGCCGATGCGCCGACTCCAGACGAGTGTGAAGCGATCACACCACTGTTCCACGTGCACCGAGGCTCGAGTGACAGCACCGTGGGTGGAGGCAGACTGTATGCCCACGCCGCGAGGATGTCCCCCTGGATGGGATTCGCCTCGGCAGCGAGTTCGTTTAGGTCTCTAAACCTACATCCTCTGAAGTAGGCCATAAAAGTCGTGTGCGCTTGCCATTGATGCACTCAACTTTCGCAGCATCGGTGGCGAGAGGGTTTGTGAGATGATAAAGTGCATCCATCGCTCGAACATACTCCAGCAGGGGCTCATCCGTATGCTAAGTGGGAAGCTCAAGCTCTCTCCTTAAATGTCACTCGTAGCTGGCAGGATGACATTTCTCGTGGACGTTCACACGGAACTCTCCTACCATGCGGCCTCCGTGTCCAGACAGTTGCGACCATCGAGCCGCCTGCTCAGTCAGTGAAACAGGGACCACGCGCGTGAGAAGTTCAACGTCTGAAAGCCCTGTTGCTTGCTGGTAATACTGCAGATGGTGGAGGTACTCATTTTCACTCATGCAATTGTGGTACCTACTGTAGGTAGGCATGTCTACCTTAATCCGTCGTTGCCAGCTCTGTGACGGGGCCTGCATTGTGCCTTGCAGGGCGTCGGCTAAGCTCTGCATGATTTGCAGCGCGTTCTGCAACATTGTCTTGCTCAACGGCAGACACACGCCCGGAGGTTCGGATGCCTCCGCTGCTCGGGTCGAGCTATTTACTGGCTTGTGTGCCTCTATGTCCGCATCGCAAAGCGGCGGGGTGACCAATGTGGCACGCCTCATATCAGGGCTAACCCCTGTCAACGTGGCATTTCCGTAATCCTGACTGTTCTGCGTGAAGAACTCAAAACCAAAGCTGCCGGCATGTTTGGCAGCTGCCGCCGCCTAAGCAATAGGTCTCTGATTCTGCACCACTACATCTGACAACATGAACAAATCTGAGAGGTCAGACAAGCCAGCCGCCATTGTTTGCTGAAACGTCGGTAGTCCTAGAGCCAACACACAGAAGACTCGTCGTGTTGCCAAATTCCATCCATGTTCGTAGCGCCAAATGTGTGCGTACGCTCTGCATGTGGCTAGGGCTGAAGGCAAGCTCCGGATCTAGTCACACACAGTCGTTCCTTGGTATTCCCCAACCCGTAGCACATATAATCGCAGCTACATTGGGTTCAAACGAATGAGGTAGCCAGCAGCATCAACACTAGCTACGTTCATTGCTACAAGCAATAAATGACTCTGGCAGAAGGAAGCCCTCTTTGCAATAAGTAATAAATAGCATAGTTTCGTTGCTTGAGATAGTTAGGCAAATGAGGGCGCTCACAGTTCGCAGCAGGGAATCCAGTCCAGCAGGTTAGAGGTCGGGCACCAGAGAGAGAGAGAGTCTTGCCCGGTGGCGCTTTTTCATACCTTTTTACCTTTGCAAGAAGAATGTCCTCCTCGCTCGTCACATACCTTCCAGCGTGTTGGGGGCAGGGGGGGGATGCGCACGTTGTGAGAGCGAGGGAGAACCTGGAGAGGGTGTAGTGCATCTCGCCCTTGTCTATGCCAGCTCTCGACGCGTTCGCGACGATGTGGGGGAAAACGAGCGCGTGTGCTCCCCACAAAGGTTGCCACTCCGACACGATTGCTTAAATCAAGCTCAAATAGCAGATGGTGCTCGACTCGTCCTGGAAAGGAGTGCTGTATTGCTGTGCAAGGGTACTATTTCAAACATGACAGTGTTTGAATGTACATAAATAAATTACCTTCTTTGAAACAGAGCCGGTCTCTCAATTTTTTCATGCCACCTTGTATGTCATGCCCCAAGATTATAATGAGACAATGAGCAAAGATGGTGCTCCCATTATGGCATAACAGCAAAGGCAAATGAACAAAGGGAAAGAAAGGTGTTGCAACCAGGAGTAATGCCTTCAAACCAGAAAGTGTGAAAAAAGTGCACACTGCACTACGCACCTGCAGTGAACTCCACCCAGATCTCGTCCCATACAGCAGATGGAGACTCGTCAGGTGCCTTGCCCTCTGCAAGACAAGCCACACACAGTGAGACACCGAGAAGAAGGAAATTCCCTCACCATACCACTACTTTCTTTAAACAGCACATGGATAGTGTAATGTGACATTGTGACAATGCTGTGACATTTCAAGACTGGCAATGAGTAAAAAATCTCACAGGGTGACAAAATTACAATTTAAAAAATGTTTACTTCTCAACTCCCATGCAAATTTCGATGTTAAAGGCATGAATAAATAGTGAAAAGAAAAGGCTAAAAAGGAAAAGTTGCATGAAATATCTCGTGCATTCCAGAGATCTTACGTGGGCTAGAGTTCATGTTATTGCTGTTGCAAAGCTTTGTGAAAACTGAGTATGCTCAAGCAATGCCAGAAATAAATAGTCCAACAGTGAGTAATGGTGATTGGGATGCCCACTTAATTACAAGAATTTATATGCTCAGTGGCTCACAAATCAGGCACTGTGCACAAGAAAGCTGTCAAAGTAAATGTCAGTCAAGTGCATTAAATTGTGTGCATCATGTAGAACAAGACAGAATGTGACGCAGTGACTACACAACAAAGGTGCGCCCTCTGGTGAGATGACGTTGGCTTTTGGGCTCAACCAAGAACTTGAACTGAATTGTGACTTCCCCGTGGAACACCACCTAGGCAGGCACAATCACTCAACCATTTACTGCATTCCATTTTGTTGCACATACAAATCACTTAGTGAAATTTCAGCCACGCAATACCTTGTCTTAAACAAAATGAATGCAGGGACTTGTAGGTGCTCTGAAAATTCAACCTCCTAAAACAATGCACCGAGTATGTGTCGAAGGATGTGCACTGAGCTCTAGAAATATTTTATTGCGATAGCAATTATATGGACACAACCAGGCCTGCTGCTGCTGCCGTGCTTCCATATGCCAGCATTTTGACGAGTGTCTCAGGTCATCAAGTGTGATGTGTTCATGTTGGCCAGTGCGTGCTGACACCATGCTTGTTAATTCAGTTAAAGGGAAGCTGAAGAGTCTGTCGAATTCGATAAGAGGCTCATATACGGATGCGAGAACCCTATAAACCATGGACGTAAAATTTTGGGCGGGATTTTTCACCTAGGAACGACGTAATCGCCGGTTAAAATTGCGCTGTTGCTGCGCCCCCCGTCGAGCGCCGCGTGCTGCTGCTGACGCTGACAATGCGAGTGGAGACCAGAAATCGCGGTGTAGTGACGTCAGCACTGGTGTTTCGCTCCTTCGCACTCTCCACGAACGTGCCTGACCGTGCTCGTTTCTGCGTGCGTGCCGTCATAATCTATCTCGCTTGAGCCTGCATTCCTTTGTTTGTGTGTATGTAGAGTGGTAGTTGACGTGCGCAGCATCAATTGAAGTGATGGGCCAATCACGCCAGCGTTCTGTGCAGCCTACGGCTGCATGAACACCAGCGGCCGCGACGGTGTTCATTACTCCCCGCAAGACAAGAAGCTTGCAGCTAAGTGGGAGGCTGCTGTGAATCGAAAGAATTTCAAGCGCTCAAGAACAACAGTGCTGTGCTCTAACCACTTCCGTGATGACGATTACTACCAGAGTTTATCAATATTGCGTGAATGAGTGAGAGTACGGCTTTCTGCTAGCAGGCTTTCTAAACACAGTGCGATAAGGTCAGGGCAACGAACGCACAATGGGGGGACGGGTGCGGGTGGACTGATGGTAACTGGTCTTGGAAGACGTTATGAATACACGAACTCGTCCAAACCTGGATTTTGATTGATTGCTAGCTCCTTCGTGTTAGCATGATGAACGGAAGGTATATGTTCATCTACCCTTGACGCAGGTTTCGTTGCAAACCGCCGTTAATTAAACGGCGGTTTGCATGAGTGAGAGTACGGCTTCCTGTTAGCAGGATTTCTAAACGCAGCGAGAAAAGGTCGGGGCAACGAACGCACAAAGGCAGGACGGGTGCGGGCGGACTGATGGTAACTGGTCTTGGAAGACCTTATGAATACACGAACTCGTCCAAACCTGGATTTTGATTTACTGCTAGATCCTTCCTGTTAGCACACTGGACGGAAGGTACATGTTCATCTCCCACCCTTGACGCGTGTTTGGTCGCAAACCGCCGTTAATGTTCTATTCGCACATGTGTTGTGAAACAGCCAACATGCAGCTACCATAATGCCGTGCAAGTGTGAAATTTTCATGTGTTTGAAAGCAGGCGCACGCCAGGACGCTGCGCTCCCCCTTGCGCACAGAGAGAAACCGGCTGTCTCACATAGTCGACGGAATTCGCTGCCTTTCCGGTTATGAGTAGCGTGCGGATGGCGCGCTGATGAAGGCCATTACACGTGCTACAAGAGCCGGAAAACTTTGCCCCCATGTAAACCGTCTGTGTAGATTGCCAACAGCTTTGGGGCAGCGCATAAATGCCGACGATCGCATCCTTCCTTACGTTCCACGAGGAGGCATGCAGGAACATAGCAGTACAGTTGTTTGCCTGGAAACGAACTCACTGGATCGCTGAATACAGCTTTGCAAAAAACATGCTCACAATACATGCTCACCAAAGAACATTTCTAACACGAGGAGATGCTAACACTTCGTTTTCGTTCGCGTCGAAAGTACTGCTTGCTACCAGCATCTTTTGCTTCTTGGAGAGGCCGGCTACGTATACGTGTAGGGAGCAACGCCGAACTCCTTAGAGAAACGCAAGCTCTCGAAATTTACCATTACCGTCTCACCAAACCACAGCGCCAAACCACCTTGCACCGTGCTTCATGTGTGGCGGCAGCGGCCGGTCCAGACGAACGCCAATGTTGACGTCACGAGGCGCCCGACCAATCACAGGCGGAAACGAGGTGCGCGAGCTGCCCGAGTCTGCTGCTGCACTTTTCGTCGAAATAAAATCTGTTTGCACTTTCTTTCGCTCAATTTCGATGCGATATTCGAATTCAGAGGGTTGAAAACCATTACGTACAGCTGTTCACTCATTTTTTCTGGAAAACTCTTCAGCTTCCCTTTAATAAGCGAATGTTTACAAGTTTATATGAACAATAAAACTGCTATCCTTACTTTGTGCAGCTGTGTACTGATCTGGTATCATAATTGTTTCGCTTTTCGGGGGAAGACTGTTAACTTTTCATAAATGTTCGACTTATCAATAGGACATACAATTACCTCAGGCTTGTGCCTAATACTAGAGTTGTGCGAATACGTAATAGTAGATTCTGAATGGAATATTTAATATTGAATCGAGTCAGGAAAAATGTCAAATATTGAATTGAATATTGAATAGCAGAATGTTTTCCACAAAATCTAATGTTTACAAATTTCGGGCAAGAAAACATGGTGCTGCACATGCTCGGGAGTCTCCTAGCATTGCATAACAAGAATGAACAAGAATGTAGGATAAAGTTATCAGTAACTTTGTTACATAGAAATAGAGACATACAGCACGGTCTACTCCTAATAAAGGGAACAACGAATTAGTATGACAGTCCCAATTACAGCCGAGTTCTAGCATAAAAAAATCTCGAAAATATATTTTTATCAATAGAATTTCTGTTGAATAGAATCAAGCACTTTTTTTTTCCTCTGAAACTAATGAATTAGAGACGTTCTGTTGTACTAAATACCAATGATGTTTTCAGTTTAATAGTCGACTTGTATTCTGCAGCAATCTTTTATGCATGGCAAAGAAAGCTTCGTTTTCTAGTTTTTATCCAAAATGCAGAAGGGCTATCCCAACTTCACAGCACCTGGGTCATCCCAAGGCTAATCTGTGTGACCGCGCATCACATGACTTGCGTAGCCATCGTTGACAGTAAACAGGAGGCCCCATCGATACCATTTCATTGCCAGGCTCGGCATGATTTGCCACCTGTCACAGGTTCTAACATCTGAAGGGTCACGGCAAGTTTGTGCGATGCTCCCCCTTCCAACCCCCTTCTCCTCCCAACTTGCAATGCAATGCAACCAGGTCACAGAGTATGACACTTTCTTGCCAGCCGTGCAAATCCTAAACTAGTCTTGTGACAGGTTGTGCGAGGGCCCAAAAAAGGTCGAGGTGTGTCTACAACTGGCGTCGGTAACGAGAGACTGCCCTTCCGTGTGCTGTAAAGAGGTCAGCCGTGAACAACCTTGTTGCCATCCCGTGCCCTCATTTTCATTTGTGAGGCAGTTCGTCGGCTTTCTTAAAGTCGCACAGCTGCTGCAAATAGATTTGCGTCAATTTGGCACCAAACCATAACCTTCCCCGACACCTAATGATGCCCGATGGCAACGCCAGACACCGATTAGGCCTAATGGCTTAGGTAGTATGGCCGAGACAAAAATTCACTGCTGGCCGATGTGGTAACAGGCTGAAAGCCATTGCGAAATGCTTGCTGCTAATATGTTTATAAGTGTGGTTCATCATGTGATCGGTCCCGAGGTCACAAGTGTGGGTCAGATTGAAGGCTGTTGAAGTGGCGTGAAGTACATTGCTGCATATGCGATATGATCTGCATGCCTGTCAGTGGCTAATCGGCCCAATCTTCACACTTTATGAAATACATGTTGCTTCTGTTGCTGTTCCTTCTGTCTGCAGCGTCATGTTATCTTTTCGATCGGTCCTGTGCCGTACAAGCCTCGTACCGACAGAAGTGGTGCCATTCTGCAAAGTGCGCCGTTCGGGCGTTGCATGTGTGATCCCCACATCGGGCCAATGTCAGGATGGACTCACAGTGACCAAGTCCACAGCCACATCAGCCCATCCACAGAGCATTCAACACTTCTTTTGTGCCTAAAACAATGTGAAACTCTCGCTTGGGCAGAACTGAGCACAAGCGGCTCTGCAGCACAAGCAACGAATGTGGCACTTCGTGGATCTCTACACCAAATATTCTAAAAATCAAATAGTAGATATTTTATATTTGCACACTCCTACTTAACACATACCTTCTGTGCAAGTTCAGCAATGTGCATTGTTTTTCTTCCTCTAAGGCACATCCATGAGACGGTTGCCAACTACTCTGATGACACTGTAGTGTTTCCTAATCACCATTAGCACGCCAGGTCAGGTAAACCACTATTTTACCCAGGCAACTTCAAGAACTATATTGATCAGTTACATGAACCACTTTAGCCACACTTCATGAATTTTTCAACTATGGTTGAAGAATGAGGTTTTGACACTACCATACAGAATAAACTTGCCCTTATATAACAGATCATCGAAGTACAGTTTTTTTCCGTACATTAATATGTGATACAGAAATCTCAAATAGCCAAGATGGAGAGATATTGTCGTCAAAAATATAATGCCATTATTGGCTGTGTGGCTGTTAACAATAGGTTGGTATTGTGGGAGAATACTTACACTCATCATAATTTTTCCAGGCCCCACACACCCTCACGTTCACACTCACCTCCACTCACACTTACAAGCACTCACTCGCACTCATGTCTGCTCACACTCACTGACACTCGCTCGCACTCCCCTCCACCCAGACTCACTGGCACTCACTCACACTCGCACTCACTGGCACTCACTTGCATAGGTCGGAAGTGCGCGAATATACCCACTCATACTCACTCAACATAACTTTTGCAGGCCCCGCACTCACTTGCACTCAGCTCCACTCACACTCGCTGGCACTCACTTGCATAGGTCAGCAGTGCACGAGAATACTCACTCACACTCACCGTAATTTTTCCAGGCCCCGCACTCACTCTCACCTCCACTCACACTCACTGGCACTCACTCGCACTCACACTCGCTGGCACTCATTTGCATAGATCGGCACAGCGGGAGAATACTCACTCACCATAATTTTTCCAGGCACCGCACTCACCTCCACTCACACTCACTCGCACTTACCTCCACTCATACTCACTGGCACTCACTCACACTCACCTCCACTCACACTCACTGGCACTCACAAATACTCACCTCTGCTCACACTCACACTCGCTGGCACTCACTTGCACATGTCGGCAGTGCGGGAGAATACTCACTCACATTCACCATAATTTTTCTAGGCCCTGCACTCACCTCCACTCACTCACTGGCACTCACTCACACTCGCACTCACCTCCACTTACACTCACTTGCATAGGTCGGCAGTGCGGGAGAATACTCACTCACACTCATTCACCATAATTTTTCCAGTCCCTGCACTCACTCGCACTCACCTCCACTCACACTCACTGGCATTCACTCACACTCACCTCCGCTCACACTCACTGGTACTCACTAACACTCACCTCTACTCACACTCACTGGTACTCACTAACACTCACCTTCGCTCACATCCACTGGCACTCACTCAGACTTGCACTCACCTCCACTCACACTCGCTGCCACTCACTTGCATAGGTCGGCAGTGCGGGAGAATACTCACACTCACTCACCATAACTTTTCCAGGATCCACACTCACCTCCACTCACACTCACTCGTACTCACCTCCACTCACACTCACATCCGCTCACACTCACCTCTGCTCACACTCACTCGCACTCACCTCCACTCACACTCAATTGCACTTGCATTCGCTTCCACTCACATTCACCTCTACTCACACTTAATGGCACTCGCACTCACTCCCACTCACATTCACTGGCACTCACTCGACTCACACTCACCTCCACTCACACTCAGCCGTGCTCACACTAACTGGCACTCACCTCCACTCACACTCACTCACACTCGCACTCACCTCCACTCACACTTAATGGCACTCGCACTTCTACTCACATTCACTGGCACTCACACTCACCCCGCTCATACACTCACAGTCGCACTCACCTCCACTCACACACTCACACTCGCACTCACCTCCACTCACACTTAATGGCACTCGCACTCACTTGCACTCACTTCCACTCACATTCGCTGGCACTCACTCGCACTCACCTCCACTCACACTCACCTCTGCTCACATTAACTGGCGCTCACTCGCAGTCACCTCCGCTCACACTCACTTACACTAGCACTCACCTCCACTCACACTTAATGGCACTCGCACTCACTTCCACTCACATTCACTGGCACTCACTCGGACTCACACTCACTGGCACTAACTTGCACTCGCCTCCCCTCACACTCACTGGCACTCACCTCCACTCACACTCACTGGCACTCACTCGCACTTGCACTCACCTCCACTCATACTCACCTCCACTCACACTCACTGGCACTCGCACTCACCTCCGCACATGCTTACTGATGCTCATGTCCACTCACACATATTGGCACTCACTCAGACTCGCACTCACGTCTTTGAAATGAGTGTGAGTGAATGTGACTGAGTGCACTCATGAGTGAGTGTGCCGCCCTCTGCCTGTCACAATTCGTATGTATTCAGACCGAAGCTTCCAACTTAGCACCTATTACGTCTGGAGTGCGACAAGGCAGTGTTTTGGGCCCAGTTTTATTTTTAATATACCTAAACGATTTGTCTTCCCGATTACAGAGTAAAATCTGTCTATTCACTGACAACTGATTTTCGAATGAAATTGATTGCAATGATTATAACCGTTTCCGCCTTTTGTTGGTGTCAGGAGTGGCAGATGACTAAATGCCCAAGCATAAGTAGTGCTAACAGTAAGTAGAAACAGGTATCTGATTTTACTTACATTATTGATGACACACCTCTCACGTGTATATTTCAGGGGAAATATTTAGGTGTCACTTTAACAAACGCTTTCCGATGGGAAACTCATGTTAACAATATAACCTCAAGTGGAAATTAATGTATATGCTGAACGCCAAAGCGACTCATCTTTCTGAGAAAATGCCTTCGTCTGGCGCTAGCAGATACAAATCTGCTGGCTTACGAAATGCTTGTTTGACCAGTGTTGGAGTACGCCAGTATTCTTTGATTTATGTACTCAAAAGAACTTACAAGAGGGGATGCAGAGGAAGGCAATAAGGTTCATTTATAATAAATACAAGTTAACGGATTCATCAACTGTATTAAAAAGAGCTGCTTTATTAACAGTGCAAAGTAAGGCAAAATTAGCACGACTAAAGTTCTTGTTTCAATTTGTTCATGGTGACAAAACAATTGCGCATCCGTACAAAGTTATTTTAATCGTTCTAGGTCAACATGCCACAAGCAGTCCAGAACACCTAATGAATACACCTTTAATTCAAATTGCTTTAAATATTCATATTTCCTTAAAACTATTAGGGAATGAAATGAACTTTGTCCTTACATTACAAATGCATTATATTTAAATAACTTCATGACTTCGAGTGGCCGCCAACTTCAATAGCATTAGCTCGGAGCTTGCCCCTCGTTGATCAACGAGGAGGGAACGGCATGTAGACCAGATGGGTTTAATACATCGCTATGGGCGAGTGAACATCGAGCAACAGAGCACCGTAGTGTATGCCAGGGACTACAAAAGTTAGAAGCAGAGTTCTTATCTAAAGAGCATTGTGCTCATCCTTTACATCCCGTACGCGGTTCTATCTTCACAGCACTGGAGTCTGGCACAAACAATTGCAATGCATTTTTAAGCTTCGAAGGACGCATGGGTGTTATTTGTGTACTCGCGCATGGCGTGCCATTCATTCGGTGTGTATCGGAATGGAAAAAAAAAAAGAAAGCTATTGCGCGGCGTCTGTGCGTGCATAAAAAACGCACCGCGGGCACAGGCTAAAGCAACAACAATAGAAAAAAGAACTGCGCATGTGACATGGGGGGGGGGGGGTTAGGTAGGGGAAGGGGGTAGCGAGCCGGGCAAGTCACTATAATAATTTTTTAAAATCTGCTTTGGAAAAGAGGTGCCGCGCGGCTGCTGTTCTTGTTGCCATGATGATGCAAACCCCAAGCATGTGTACCGCCACTCTCCTAAAGTATCGCTTGCCCGAAAGGGCCATAATTGAAGGGCGCCTTGGTGCTAGCATCAAAATGAGCAACTGCATTAACTTGACCAATAGGACCTATGCGGAGATTCACACGGCCATAGCACACGGCGGTCTGGAACACGAGCACGGTTTGAATAGTTATTGTTGAGTGACCTAGAACCCTCCATGCCTAGAATACTGGGAGCACACTGGGACAGTGTCCAAAGCGCCGGCTCCCACATGAGGCTTTTGCAGGGAACTGCTGCGTTGCGCCACTGCTGTGCTGGACTCGTGGGCTTTCTGCGCTCGGCAAGCAAGTGGAAAGCCAGGCACATCTGCTACATGCTGTAGTTTTCTTGCATTCAGTTTCTACGCAAGACACTTGGAGGTTATTTAACTTCAGTGGTGCGGTATGCCACAGAACTTACACATCTTGAAGCGTTGTCTTAAGGCTGGAGCAGCAAGATAATGCAAAAATCATGTGTCGAACGGTATCAGCATGGCCTAGTTTTGGTGCTAGAGTTTGGAAACGGTAATTCGGGAGCTGTACGTGTGTAGAAAGGCGCAAAATGAAGTCGTACACACAAGAAGAGAACGAAAACAGTTATTCGCATGGGTAATTGGGCAAAAGGGCGATACATGCAATTATTAAGACTAACGAAAAAAACACCTAAATTACTCGCACAATGAACTGCAGTGCATAGGTGCAGTTACAGCTTCGCTCACCACTATGAGCTTTCCAGTCACGGTTGCCAGTGGTTTACAGCCATATCCAAATGTCTTCATTCGACAATTTGTTAGCCTCCACTAGTACTTTATTTAACAAAGAGCACCGAAACAGAGCTTAAGGAAAACAGGATAAAGAGTAAGGACAGCTATAGTGCTGTAATCATTTTAGCTTATTCCGCTTCAGAGATAGCGTGCAGCAACAAGCTTCGCCGTGCTTAGACGAAGCTTGTATTAAATGCAAGCATTAGAAATAAAAGCACTGCCAGGTAAACTTTATTCCAGAAGGTCTTACAGAAAAGGTGTCCCATGGAAAGAGACTTTACAGATATCCAGATAAAATTAAAGGCATAGATACCAGCATTCTTGCTGCATACATTAAATAACTGCCGAATCAAAAATACGGCATGCAATGTGCAAACGTAAAAATGTCATTTCAATCACTTTAGAAAATTGTTCAGGAATAGAAACCTGGTCTATGTAATTAATAAATATGATCAACAAATAAAGAGATCTCCTATGTTCCGTGCCTGACAAAAATATAACACGAGACACAAAATATTAATCATAAACAGGTAGAGAGTGCAAGTTTCGGAGTATGCTGGGGTCAGTCATGCATCGGCTTTGTTTCTTTCTACAGGGATCACTGTACATCAATAAAAAGAATTTCATCCGAGGTGCTGGGATTGCTTCACCATAAAAAGTGCAATAGATGAGAACGTTTCAAACAGATTCATATAACCCAGTCTCACGTACAGCAGCTTAACTTCATATATTTTGAAGATGCACGGTGCTTAGCGTTCGCGCGTTTCAAAGACTTCACAAAGAAATGGAGACGAGTAGTTACATAGAAAGCAATAATTTCGGCGACAAGTGAGTCCGTGCGAATGGAGCAGCCGACCGCAACTTCCCGCTTTTTCCTTATGAGTTCAGTAAAGTCCATGCATCATGCTTTCATGATGAAGCTCCCGAGTACTGAAACACCTTGTGAACAAGTCCTCAAAATCTCTAATAAATCTACAGAGATGGCCAAACGGGTACAGCAAGCCTACCTTAACCTGCAGCTAGATGTGTGTAGTCAGCTGCGCTCAGCTGACTAAAATATTTTTTCATAGTTAGTAGAATATTGCGACAGTGTTCACACTTTGTTTTCAGAACAAACTTCCTAATCACACAGCTGCGCTAATGTAAAAAATGAGCCTTTCATCACTTTTTTGAGACACACGTTCGGCATGATCCGGTTCTGCACTGGACTGGTTGCCTTCTTCTATCAGCCTTTTGATCAAGCCACATTTTCTGGCTTTGCACCACCTGCATCATCTTGACATCATCATTGGCTCTGAACTGATGTAATGATGCAATGCCCAGCAATACGGTTGAGGTGCGTAACTACAGAATGAGCAAAAAGAAATGAGAAAGTAAAGAAGCATCGGGAGCGGTGATGCCAATGTGGGGACAACATTATGTCATATGACAGCTCAATATGAGAAGCGACAGAGGTTAGGAGACTGGAGGTGATGATGTAATGCAGAGACAACATTAATAAGATTACGCCACATGATTAAAAAGGTGCAGGAGCTTTACTTTACGTATGATAGGTCAATGAGAAGAGAGAAAGGAGTGAGGTCTGGAGGTGATATGTCGTGGAAACATTCGGTCAACCCGTCAGAAGCATTGAATCTTACATCTGCATCATCTGCATCTGTGAGGCCCCTGCTCGTTTTAGAAAATTTTGCATTTCTGCATAAATTTATTTTTTTCTACATTGAAATGAATATATAGCTCCTACTGGCCCAACCGTTTATGCATTTTTATGTGAAAGTTTACCTGTTACAACAGCCTTGTTATATAATCCGCGAGTCCTCTCTTAAATCATTAACAAGTAACTTGTCTCATGCTATCATATGCAAATGGCCCGCCCGTGGGATAGTTGTGAACATAATTTATTGCCTAAGCTAGAATTGTTATGTAAACTAGCAAGCATATATTGCGCATGATGATGTTATGTGCATTTGCATTAAATTACCACCCTTGATGCACTACAAATATTTCTATTAACTTTAAATATCGATACTGCTACTGCCTTCAATGGCAGTAAAACGTGAAAAGTTTACATTCTTATAATAAGTTGTCTCTCTTCATTAAGTAATTACTACATATTAATTCATCAGCAAGTATAGTTGCTATGTGCGAACTGGCGAGTATATGGAATAAATTGATAAATTCACTTTCATGTTAAGATGGAAACAGTAGAGCACGGGAGACAGTCTTGTAAAGAAAATCCAACGAATGAAATAAAAGAAAGTAAATGAAAGGTGCAACACGTTAGCATGTGCAGGTCGTTTATATCTGCTTTGTTTTCCTGGTTATGTGCGTCACCTCATGCTTATTCTATTTTGCAGCCCGTTTAGTTTGTCATGCCACATTTAACTAAATACCTCCACTCTCAATGAAGTGCACGCTGAATGTGTGCCTGAAACAACCCCATAAGTGTGGACTATTGCCGTGACAAACCTGCAATCATAGAAGAAAATATACAAATTCCCTGTATTTC
This sequence comes from Dermacentor variabilis, assembly GCF_050947875.1. Lineage (NCBI taxonomy): Eukaryota > Metazoa > Arthropoda > Arachnida > Ixodida > Ixodidae > Dermacentor > Dermacentor variabilis. The sequence goes on along the minus strand of NC_134569.1, from coordinate 248,439,313 downwards.
ATCACCACCACCACCACCACCATCATCATCATCAGCCTATTTATGTCCACTGCAGGACGAAGACCTCTCCCTACAATCTCCAATTACCCCTGTCCTACGCCAACCGATTCCCACTAGCACCCGCAAACTTACAAATTTCGTCGCACCACCTAGTCTTCATGCCATCCTCTACTGCTCTTCCTTCTCTTGGTGCCCATTCTGTCACTCTAATGGTCCAACGGCTATCTAATCTGCGCATTACATGACTTGCCCAGCGACATTTTTTTCTCTTAATGTCTATTAGAATATCATCTATACCCGTTTGCGCTCTGATCCAAACCGCTCTCTTTCTGTCTCTTAAAGTTATACCTATCATTCTTCTTTCCATTGTTCTTTGCGCGGTCCTTAACTTGTTCTCAAGCTTCTTTGTCAGTCTCCAAGTATCTGCGCCATATGTCAGCACCGGTAAAATGCACTGATTGTATGTTTTCCTTTTCAATGATAACGGTAAGCTCCCAGTCAGGAGCACATGATGTCTGCCGTATGCGATACAACCCATTCTTATTCTTCTGTGAATTTTCTTGTCATGGTTGGGGTTCACTGTGATTAGTTGACCTAAGTAAACGTACTCCTTTACAGACTGGCTGACTTGCTATCTTGAACTCTTGCTCCGTTGCCCGGTTATTTATCATTATCTTTGTCTTCTGCACATTAATCTTCAGCCCCACTTTTACACTCTCCCTGTTAAGGTCCTCAATCATTTGTTGTAACTCGTCTGCAGTATTGCTGAATAGAACAATGTCATCGGCAAATAAGGTTGCTGAGATATTCGCCATCGATCCTTACTACTAAACCTTCCCAGTTTAATAGCTTGAATACTTCTTCCAAGCACGCAGTGAATAGCATTGGAGAGATTGTATCTGCTTGTCTGACATCTTTCTTTATAGGCATCTTTCTACTTTTCTTGTGTAGAATTAAGGTGGCTGTGGAATCTCTGTAGATATTTTCCACGTTATTTACGTAAGCGGTCTGTACTCCTTGATTACGTAATGCCTCTATGACTGCTGGTATCTCTACTGAATCAAATGCTTTTCATAATCTATGAAAGCCATATAGAGAGGCTTATTGCACTCTGTGGATTTCTCGATAACCTGATTAATGACATGGATGCAATCCATTGTAGAGTATTCTTTCCTGAAGCCAGCCTGCTCCTTTGGTTGACTAAAGTCTAATGTTGCCCTTATTCTATTGGAGATTATTTTGGTAAATATTTTATATAATACTAGGAGTAAGCTAATGGGCCTATAATTTTCAGTTCTTTGGCGTCGCCCTTTTTATGGATTAGTATAATGTTTGCATTCTTCCAGTTCCCTGTATTTATCGCACACAAATGCATTCTCCGTGCGGCGAATCACTGCAGTATTATCTTGGAGTTAGGTAGTATAATACAGGAGCTTAATTATCGCAATGTTGGCTAATAGCAACCAAATATCAAGCACATAGCAGACGCCCACCGCTTTGGAGCAGCTTCCACTGTGGAGAAAGCCCGTGGATGCTAGTGGGTGCAGCAAAGCAGCACGGCGGCGTGGTAGTTCTCCGGAAAAGCTTCCCCCTCCCAGTATTCTAGGCCACCCAAGCCTGGTTTGGTCCAATCAGGAACGCAGATTCAAGATCGGACCATAAATGGGCATAACCATCTGATATGCGCACCTGCAAGCACCCGGTGCCAAATTGTCGCGTCGGTAGATGGGGAGAAGGGGGTGAGTGTCTGAAGGAAGAGTAGGTGCCACTGGTACACACGTGCACGCACGCACGCACTCGGCTCGCACGACTTCCAATGATCGTGTCTCGGTGACTCGTCGACGCCTCCCTAAAGCCGAGGAGCCTTACGCTTCCTGGCCCTTTGGCGCTATCTGCAAAGGTCTTCCCATGCCTGATTTTGAATGTCTCCTCACTTTGCCCTCGTACTAACAGTTGCAACACAAGTGAAGCGTAACATTAGCTATGCTGGAAGTTAAGGTACATGCTGAGCAGGTTCTGTTAATTTTAGTTTTTTTTTACACCTGTATCGGGATTTTGGTTGAATGATATGATTGCATCATTGCACATGCTGTTCGTATTTTTCGTGATTTCAATTTTTTACTCATACCAAGTGTACGGCTACTAAATATTTCATGTATTAATTCTGCTAGTGTTGTAGCGTTTTCTATCATATAAATTACTTGATTGTGCTTCTTTTCTATTTATATGTATGCCCTCCCTGCAACGACCTCGTGTGAGATCGGCAGTATTCCTAAAAATATAAATAAAGGCTGCGTGACTTCCGTTCGCTTGCTCGAGCACGTTCAATTTGCGCTCTTTCTGCTGCAGGAAAGGAAATATTTTTCACCCTTGGGCCGCCTAACAACGAGGATTCAGTGGAAAAGCCAATAAATGCCAAGCCACAATAAATGCCAAGAACACGACAAAAATGTACAAACTACAGCAATGTGGTATGCGCAAATTTTGCAGTGCTGGAGAAAGTGACCTGGCTTCAAAACATTTCCAACTAGCAGCAGACAGCTAACACAACGTGACAAAAGAAAAGCAAAATGAAGAAACACAGATATTCTGCTGAAATGCACTAAAATCACTTGCTTTGGGCAGGTTAATAGCGCTCTCTCATTGTTTCTCAAGTATTACACAATATAAGATACGGTAAAAACACATGTGCAAACAGCAGAACTTATTATCTAATGTCTCAACTCACGTAACTCTATAGAAGCTGCTCTGCACCTGCAGAGCAAGTGCCAAAATCACAGGTCAGCAGTGTGGAAGAGTGCTCTCTCGCACTCACTAACCACAATTTTTTAAAGGCCCCGCACTCGTTCAAGCTCACCTCGACTCACACTCGCAAGCACTCACTACGTTCACGCTCACACTCAAAGACATGCAATGTAATTGCTTGCATGTGGACAGCTCACTTATCCGAATATCGAATATTTAATATTCAAGTTTTAGAATATTCAATTTTTCAAATATCAGTAGCCTTGATAAATGACCAGGCCATAGTCGGTGTCTTGACGCACACAGCGTTCCCATGGCGCGCTACCTTTATTGATAGAGTAAAACCTCGTTAAACCGTACCCGCTTAAACAGCAGTTTCATTTTAAATGTAGTAAAGTCAAATCCCTGACTCAGCGGCCATTAAACATAATGTGTTTCGTATCCGCATAAACCCTACCACCTTATTGCATACGCATCGGTTAACACGTAACATTTCCACTTTTCGTCGCGCGAACACACTGGTGTGTCGTCTCCATTGGGTGGGCTGGCAGAACAACAAGCCTCAGAGATCGGGACAATGGCCTCCAAGCGCCCTGTGCATTTGCGCATGAAGCCACAACATCAACATCATTTCGGCAAAGTGCCAGAGAGTGTTGTGGCATCGTCCAAATAAGGACTCGCGTCATGCCGAAGCTCGGATAAAAAAGCCGCCAAGCACTCGGCATAGAAGAAAAATTAAACATTGTTCATGCTATCGAACGTGGCATGAAGTCGGCGCTGGCACGCGACAGGGATCTACTGTTGACTACGGTGTGTGGCATTTGGAATGCAAAGAAGTTGCTCGGCAATACTGCTGTGACTGCGAAGAGATGTTGGCTACGAGGTTCGAATTTTTCGTCATCGTTGCCTCTGTTGTTGCCGAAGTGTCACTTAGCGACAGTGATAAGGATGACACGGAAAGTGACAGTACAGGCGATTCAGGCCCAACAGTGGCAGAAGCTGCGCGTTAAGTCAGCCTCATGAATGCAATTGTCGTGACGGGAACCGCACCCCGCAATAAAAGGTGCCCCGCGACTTCTGCAACACTACCGCGCCTGTGCACGGAGAATATGCAATGCCAACGAGAAATCTGCCATGTGAGTGTTTGCCGAGAAGAGGGGGCTGGCTAAAAAGCTCGCTCGCAGCTTCAGTAAGTTTGAGGCTGCTGTTGTCGCAGCTAGGCCGCCGCGGCATCAAACAAAAATTACACTTCTGTCGCGCAAAGTGGATAAATACTGCACGTTTTCTTCCCTTTCATCGGACTCTCTCAGAGTTCTGTTTTTGGCAGGTAAGTGGGCGATCTCATGCTATTTCGGTTAAGCAGTACTACCGTTTAGTACATACTTTTTCCGAGCTCCAGCCAACTACGGTTTAATGAGGTTTCACTAAAAAGCTTTGACCGGACTGACCGAAACAATTTGGAGCTCTTTACCCACATGTGAGCACACAGAACTTGGCAAGCATGGTTGCGGTAGTTGCCGGTTTGTAGACCGTGGACCTGAAAGCCGCTTCAACAGCTCTCAATGTGACTCATAGCGTGATCTTGTGACCAGCCGCTGATGAGCCACCAGTGCGAACATATTAGCAACAAACATTACGTGACGATTTTCTGGCCGTTATCACATCGGCTGACAGGGAATTTTCATCCCGGCCACACCAACTCCACACTGTCTAGCCTGTTAGGCCTAATCAAAGCTGTGTCCTCGAGTGTCGGCAACTAAAGTTGCGATTACCGAACCAATGCACATTTATTCACAGCGGTCGCACAACTCTCAAAAAGCCGACAAACCTTCCTGTCAACGAAAGTGAGTGGACAGAATGACAGTTGCATGTTCACGGCCACCATCTTTGGAAATACCAGACAGTGGCCCCTTGTTCCAAACGCCCTTTGTAGGCCCACAACCATAGAGTTTCTAAATAAATACCCTAGAGGGAAATGTGGCGCTAGTGTCTACGGGCGCTCTCATGAGCGTTGCCTCAACCTACATGGGAATGATGGGAAGTACAGGCTTCAGATTGACTTCGATCTTTAGACTAGTGGCATTTGCTTGCGCCGCAGTAAACGAAGCTATACTAAAATATTATCGCATAAAATCTAATTTTATCATCTTATATGACGTACAGCACGTTACATAAACATTGTATGACTTGAGATTGAAGCACGGTTTACTATGGTTTATCAACAGAGCATACCAGGGTATGCATTCGTGTGCAATTTTGTTCCTGATTTAATGCCAGAGAATAATTATTTATTTATTTTTACAACAGCAATAACAACCATGCACGTACTTATATAAAAATGCTCATCAAGTATTTATGGAAATAAAAATGTTGTTTTGGGAGAAATTGTTGCGCCCTTGAGAGGAACGCTACAAGAGTCGTCTGCTACGACACCTGCTCGCTGCAAACGCGAGACTTTTCTCACAGACGACAGGCACTTGCGAACTCTCTTGCTCTTTCAAAAGGCTGCGTCGTCTGTCACTATTGCTGAACATCTTCAAGTACATTTAAGCACATTTGCTGCAGTGCTAGCTACGACGCTTGTGGCCTCCTGCGAGTATGCTTCATTATATTTTATATTGGTCACGTACTGCTTCCGAAGCGTTATGGCGTGGCTTTGCGCTTACCCATTTTACGACACTAGACTACAGCCAGGAAGCAGCAACCTTTCGTATCACAAGCAAGTTTGTGTTCTCAAAGTCCTAAAACATACATTTCAATGAGTACGTAAACGAGCAATGCATAATGAAGCCCTCAATAAAATTTGATTGTCAAGCTACTAGAAGTACAACTGTCTATGTCTTGTATTAGTAGTACCTTCTCTTTCCTATTCTGAAGTTTCATAAAGCATGTAACACTACAGCGCCAACCTAACATACTTAACAAACCAAGGTCTGGACGGTCAAAAGATGTTCTTTCAATGTTTATGATTCCGTTGCTTTCTCGTTAGGGCTTCGACTCCATACCGCGACACAAACATTGTCCCAGCCGCTGGCCCAGCGCGCCATTGCTACTTCAAGCAACAGAACAAAGGCAAGAGAGCTTTGCATTGCACTGTCCCACTGCAGGTTATAGCAATTGCTCTTGGAGCAAAAGCCAAAACTGCCAAAAAATGCTTGTAGACTAGTTCGCCAGTCAACAGAATGCCAATCCGCAGCCTGTACTTCCCATCATTCCCATGATGGTTGAACGATCGCAGTGCCGGATTTCCCTCTAATTATACTAATATGAAACTCTATGCCCACAACAGTCTCTTTTTGTAGCTTCAAACGACCTGTCACAAGGCTAGCTTTGGATTTGCTTGGCAGGCTTGAAAATATTGTGACTGCATGCTAAGCCCCGGCTGCTGACACATTAACATAGACGGGAAATGGATGCAGATGAAAAAGGGGGGAGGCACGAATTCACTTGCCATGGGCTTCTCAATTTGAGAGCCCTTTACTATCGGTGCTGATGCCCATGCAGAGCAGTGCTGAGTGAAGTGATGCACATTCGACACTTTTGTCTGTCACGCAGGTTGACCTCATCAAAAGCTGACGACAGCCCACAGAAACCACTTGCCATAAAGATGGAAAAGACCAGCTATTTGTGGGGAGCACACAGACCCATCTTTCCCCGCATTGTCGCGGTTACGTCGAGAGCCGGCGTAGACATGGGAGCGGTGCACTACGCCCACTCCCAGTTCTCCCTCGCTCTCAAGACGCGCGCACCTTTCCTCTCCAACTCGCAGGAAGGTATCTGACGGGCGAGTAGGACATTCCCCTCACAAAGATAAAAAGGTATAAAACAGCACCACCGGGGGGAGACCCTCCCTCTCTGACGCCGGACCCGTAACCTGCTGGACTGGAGTACCTGCCACAACCCGTGAGTGACCTCGTTTGCCTGACTATCTCGGGCAACGAGGCCAGCCTATTATAACTCATTACAGAGAGGACTTCCTGCTGCCAGCGTTCTTTATTGCTTGTAGCAATAAACACTGTTACAGTTGACGCCACTGGTTGCCTTATTCGTTCGAACCTGACGTAGCCGCGATTCCCATGCTACGGGTTGGGGAGTACCACGGAGAGACCGTGTGGGGCTAGATCAGGAGCTCGCCTTCAGCCCTAGCCCCAAGCAGAGTGGAACCCCCACATGTTTTCTGGAAGAAAATATGAAGGCAATACAATATTGCCCACTACACTATTAAAATGAAAAGACTATTTGTACTTAAAGCAAATTCGCTATTTCTTCAGCTTCAGAGAGAAAGAAGCACTTAATCCTATTCGATAAGACATTCTACAGATAACAAAAATATTTTCGAGACTTTCATATGCAAACTGTGTTGTTATCAGCACTGGCATACTAAATTGGTGCTCTCTTTAATAAGAGTAGAGCATATTACACATCTCGGCTCATAAGTACCAAAGTTACTGATGGCTAGCAAGATTTTTGTTAAATAAGTAACGTGGTTAGCCTCTTGACCATGTGCAACACTGTGCTCCTAGCACAAAATTTGGAAGCACAAAATTTTGGGTTAAATTTTCTGATATTCAATAGTTGGCTTTCTTTTCTCGATTCAATATTTGATTAATTATTCGGCATTTGCACACCCCTACCGAAATTTTGGGGAATCCCGCCTATTAGAAGTGGCAGTGAGCGGAACTTTAGTTGAGCTGGCTTGGTGGTGCAGGAGTTGTTTTAAGGGGGGTCGCAGCCCTTGAAAACCGAAAAATCGCGAAAAATTCGATTTTCGAAAAACAATATTTTCGGGTTGTATGTCTCATAAACTACCCGTTTTGTAATTATCAGCACCTAATTCAACTGCAAAGTACAAGAAAAAAGCTACTTTTGAGGCCACCATGGCACACAAGATGTGGGCAAATGCCGATATGAACACAAACTTAGCGCGTGCGCCATTCCCTGCCCATACAGCCTGCACGCGCCATCTTCATGTCATTTTGACCGTGAATTCTTTGTCTCTGTTTTGCCACCTTGCAAAATGCCGTTGGCAGCGCAGTTGAGGTGCTACTGGCATTTTCCCACGATGCGATGCGGAGCGCTGGCTGGCCGGAGCAGCGCATTCAAATCCTGAAAGTATGCCTGCCATTGGCTGCTGTGCGGGCAGTGATGGCGGCTGCTCCCTTCGATGCTGCACCCGCCGCGCTCGCCTCGTTGTTGCCCCTTGCCCCGTCTGCCTCGACTGACGTCTGCTTGCAAGCTGCTCATCGCCTTGAGCTAGCTATCTTTTAGATTATTTTGTCAGCTTTCTCTTTTTCCCGCTAGTTCTGTGGCCTTCATCTTGATTTTTGCACGCGATGCCGGCAACGAAGCCCAACACAGTGCAGATGTTCAGTGCGTGGAAGAGCGATATGTGGCTTGCACGAGCATCAAACTTGCGATCTTCCGCTGCAAGTGCCGACTGCGTAGATGCTTGCAGCGGCGGAACTGTGTTGTCGGCTGTCGCCAGTCGAGAATATGACGCATTGCATGTGCCTGGAGCCGCAAGAGTTAATTCTAATAAAAACACGTGGTCCGCTTTCAAGGCCTGTTTTCTCAGAGTGTATTTTTTCGCAAGTACTGTAGTGGTGCTGAGGAAGGCGATATCTCAAGAGCCGCTCTTCAGATTTGTCTGCTGTTTTTTTTTTTTAATTCTATTCCTGAATGACTTTGCCAGGGTGTAACAAGCTTCTTTTTTTGAAAGCTGGTGCAGTTAACTTATAATAAGCAATTAATTTTTGATGAATGTAGTCATTACTGGCCACATCAAATTCAAAGTTGTGTTAAAATTATTTTGGAGGCGAAATTGAAAAACGGGCTTTGTAGCCCCATAGGATATCTGTCAAGGGATCGTCACAGTGAATTTCAGCTTCCTACGGTGTCCTGGGATTTCTCCAGGCTCTTCCTCAGGCATATACATGAACCACCTAGTGAGACCTTTATAACTATTGAACTAATATACACATCATCATGAAACTTTGCAGTTCCTCATAGTTTGGTGTTGTGAACGTACCCTGAAAGTTTCATCTGAATATCTTTAAAAATAAGAAGTCCCGGCGCTGCATCTCCCCTAAGGCTGAATCGTTGGACAACTAGTTGTTTTTACCCAGTAACTTTTGATGTGTGTGTTTTTTGACTGTCGTATGTGCCGTATGCTCATTTATGTCTTATTTCAACACATTCAATAAAATGTTGTTTCATTGGAAGAAAACATTTTGTCCCCGTAACAAAGCCCCAATACGGTCGGTCTGAGCTGGACCCGCACCTCTTTTGCACCTGGCCAGGCCGGGCAAGCTTGTCATATTTTAGTGCCGGGCTTGAGCAGGCTTTTGCTGCAAGCGGAGGGCTGGTACCGGGCTTATAAATATGGCACAGTTGTACATTAAAGTGCCCTCGACGATGCGTTGCGGCAAGCAGGGCGGAGAGGCAATGTCGTCTGACGAAGTGGGCATCTCACCTGGGGGCGTGGCATGCTTGGCGAAGAAGGCAAGCGGCAGGGCACCAGCCGCATGCGCTCGCAACCGATCGGGTGCATGTCGCGCCACTGCCTGCATGGTGTGCGCACACGCCCACTGCACTGCTTCGTCTGCAGAGACCAAAAGAATGCACCATGTGAGGACCACTGGTGCTGCGCAGTACAAGGTGTGACCAGTATCAACCCCTGCAAATTCAGGCTTAGCAAGCTGCATGGCTGCTTCATGTGTGCACTCAGCCACCAAAGAAAACGAAGTACCACAGCACGAAACACAGTATAGACTGCACTTCCATTAATTCAACCTTGATTGGACCGACAAGACTGATAAAATTAACCAGTGGTTCGAATTAAACCAGAAGCAGAGAAAAACACCGAAACACATTAATGGATCATTTGGCAATATTTGCCCGATTCTAACATGCCCCTGAATTGAGCACACGGCCACTTCCTGTGCATTCAAAGTATAATACTAACGTAAGAATGACATTAGAGCTGCTAAACAAAGGAGAAATTGAATGAGCACCCGATTGCTTAGCGAGAAAAATGTATAGCATGCCTCCGATGATGGCAATAACAAAAAGCAAAACCAGCAAACTTTACCTTCGCAGAATGGACATTTATTTGCTTAATGTCCACCACCACCACTCTCAGACCGAGCTCTATGAAGAACCACCACACGTGACCTAACCTGTTGCCGCCAAACTTTTCAACAAGGTCCTGAATTAGAGACACAAAGCAGCACCTCATGTTCTAAACGAGAATTGAATCTCGCACCATCTTGTGATGGCAATGGCGATTACCCTGGTTAGGCTGGCTGTGACAGTAGGCTTTTATGAACACGCTTTTGGTTTCATGTTTCATTACGCTGTGGAGGCCATTTTCTGCCCAATTTACTTGGAAAACAAAAATGTGCATTAGGATTGGGTAAATACCATAACCATTCACTGCAAGCTATGGTTATTGCTTGAAAATCTTCTTAGGACTGGCCGAAAATAGGCATTTGACGGGAGATGACACATGTTCGATGATTTCGATGCCCTCAAGCTCTGCCTGTAGAGACACGGCTACTAAAGAGGGGTCGCTACGCTATTGGAGTCACCATAAGGTGCATGCAGACCGGTCACGTTTGAATTATCCTAGAAAGACCAATTTTAGGATAGAAATAATGAAAGTTTGGGTCAATTTTATTGTATGGGCGCTGGCTCGAACGTTCAGTTGGGATTGAATCATCCAAAAAATGAAAATACCCGGAGTCGAATTGACCGAACTCTTTACTGCGCAAGTTCATGAAGGGCAGGTTTAGTTAGCTCTGGTACACCTCACATGGTACACACACGCAGTCCCAGGTGAGATGGGAAGTAAAATCCTCTGCATGAAGGGCGAATGCACACAAGTGCTGCTGGCACCCCACTGCGGGAGTGAAGGCTTCCTGTGGCGACAAGGCCTTGGATGCAGGCTACAGTCAGAGTGCCTCTGGTTGCTGTCCCCAGGGCATATTTAATCGGTAAAGTGGCACAAAGTGCACTAAAGCATGTCGACTTGCACTGGGCTTCACTTTATGGGTAATGCAGACAATCGTCTATTCTTCTCAGAATGTAATGCAAGACTTGAATCAAATAAATTTAATTACACTGGGGTGTTACGTGACAAAACCACGATCTAATTATGAGGCAGGCTGTAGTAGGGGATCCAGATTAATTTTGACCCCCTAGGCTCACTTAAATTACACCTAAAAAGCACCTAAATAATTGTGCATGGCATTTTTGCATTTTGTTTCGGTCAAAATGCGCCACCACGGCTGAGATTGAACTTGCAACCTCGAGTTGAACAGCGCAATGTCATAGCCACTAACCTACTGTGACGAGTAGTTGAAGCATTTTAATTTTCACTTTCAGCTGTGTGCCACATGCTTGCACCAGAGAGTGTACCCACCATCTCCCTCCATGTACCAGATCTGTAGCTTGGTGAACAGCCGGTCCACATCGCTCTCCTTGGCCACCTGCAAGAACATAGTAGGTCATTCTTTTCGTTTAAAAGAAACAAGTGCAAATACGGGTCACCGACTTCACTCCTATGCACTCTTAAATGTTACACATCCCAAGTGGTGAAGGTAAAACATTACTATCCACCACTGCCAAAAGAAAATACAGCTGACACTCGTTATACCAAAAACATTTGGTTGCAATATCTAACAAAATTCTTAAATTAAGTATTATGTTCCATCCACCATAGTGGGTCATTGGTATAGTAGAATCTCGGTGATATGATCATGCCTAATACAAATTTTGGGATGATACAAATTTTTCAAAAATCCCGGCACAAGCTCACTAGCTTACAATGTGCCAAATTTCGAATGTTGCAAACCACATATTGTGCTTCGGTGGATACGAACAATCAAGCCATCGCACAATCTTCGACAGAGCCAGCGAGAAGGCCCCGGAGCACAAGTAGTGCCAGCCACTGGCTGTAGTCAGGACAGCAGAGCGGCCGCATCAATGCACCCATTACATTCCTGTTACCAGGGCGACCTACGTCACTCCATCACGACTCTACTCACTTGCAAAAATGACAACACAATGACGAAAATGACAGAAATGACAAAAATGACAACACTTGTGCTTTATGCAGTATCACGCAACTTGCTCGTCATTTTCAAAAACTTTGCAACTTTACCAGCAGCTAGTTTTGCCCATTAAAACTTCTTTCTGGGCGAGTTGGTGCATACTTGACATAAGAACTGTTTACAGCGCAAACACATGCAACCACAAGGTATAAGGGACAGGACACAAGCGCTGACTGTCAACTAACTTTTATTGACGGAAGACGGGTACCTTATATAAGGGGAAAGGCAGAAGTGAAGGGGGGAGGGAGTGATACAATCGGGGAAAATGACAATCCGTTGTTTTTTCGGCGCCGAACAAGCTGGCACAGTTATGCCCACGCATCTGCAACTCTAAAAAAAGAGGTTGCCAGCTGAAACATGAGAAGCCGTTCATCAAGTGTTCCACAGGAGTGGTCTACGCCATTCCCTTGAAGTGTGGAAAGGCTTATGTCGGCCAAACCGGCCGCTGCATCAATGAACGCTTGGGGGACATGCCCGAAATTTAAGCAACTTAAAGGACAAGTACGCACATTTGGTCGCGCACGTAATTGGATGCACAGGATGCGAGGCTCGTTTGGGAGAGACGAGGATTCTCGGCAAGAGTGCCGACGCGACGGCGCGCGTCAGTTTGGAAGCGTTCCACATACACAAATATGGCAGCAAGTGCGTAAGCACCCCTTCTGTATCGCTTTTTGCGGCAGAGCTTCATTTCTTGGAAGCGGCTGCTAACTGATTTCATTGTATCCTAGTATCCCTCGCCTTTTGCTAGTGTTTGTCTAGTTTTTTCGTTTTCTTGTTTCTTCGCGTCTGATTGCGTTGACGGCTGGCACGTTCGTTCATTGATGCGCATTGTCATTTTCCCCGATTGTATCACTCCCTCCCCCCTTCACTTCTGCCTTTCCCCTTATATAAGGTACCCGTCTTCCGTCAATAAAAGGTAGTTGACAGTCAGCGCTTGTGTCCTGTCCCTTATACCTTGTGGTTGCATGTGTTTGCGCTGTAAACAGTTCTTATGACTAGTTTTGCCCAGTTTGCTGCATCAGCATGATCAGTGACACACACTTCTATGGGTAGCCTTATCTCTGTGTTCCCTTCCCTTTGTCATCTTCGGCACCCGACGACAATTGGAAAGTTTTCCACCTTTGCAACAGTCAGATGGCACTATACAAAGTATCTTTGCTGCCGTAAAGTAAACAGGTCCCCTTGTGCAAATTGCATCCTTATCACTATCAGGCAGCAGCTAGGAAGTAACAATAAAATAAACTCGCGATAACCAGGCAGATCTGGAAATATTGACCTCGGAACATGCGAAGTGCCAAATATGTGCGCAAAACAAGCACACCTGTGATTCAAATTGGTGTCCACCAATATTGATCCAAATTGGCGTCCGTCGTGTGGTGTGCTCTCTGCGCGCCACGTGATCTACGTAACTCGCGACGCTATTTTTCCATTTTTGCGCTCACTTTTGTTGCTTTTATTTTTGCGTGGAAATATACAGTGCTGTTGCTATGTCAATCTCCAGTACCATGATTACGGCAATACCAAGATAGCAGCGCTGCATCCCACTGCATACGATAGCACCTCCCGAACTCCGATTTTATTCTCTATTTTGAAGGCAACACAATAAAAAGTGCAATTTTCTGAAATTCTGCTGCATATTTCTTCAAAATATTTGGCCATGAGATAAAGGAAGGTCGTGGAAAAAAATTTGAAATTTTTGACAAGTCAGCCATTTCATTGCTGCATCCTCCTTTTTAAATTCCTGACTGTTGAAGTTATTGTGTGATATCAATTTTGGGTGATTCGAAATTTTTTTGCCGTCCTGAGAGATTTGTATCGTTGAGATTCTGCTGCATGGTGTTTCGTTGCAAGGACAGATTGGGTTCCTCATCAGAAGGGTAGAAGTAAATAAAACCGAATGCTTACCACTGAAATTTAGCAGATTAGAGTTACACACCAGAGTTAGATTTAAATATCTATCAGCAATGGGCCTATCACACCTTTTTCCAACTGCAAGTTACAATAAAAAGTTGGGGTTTGCACATACTCAAATATTCGATTACGAATCAAATAGTGAATGTTCGAATAATTCAAATAGTGAATTGAATATCCATTAGAGCAAAACCTCGTTATAATGAAACGGAATATAACAAACTAATGGATATAACAAAGCGATCGTGATTAACCCTTGAAATTCCGATAGATGCCCATGTATTGAAAAACCTCATTTTAACGAGGTTAAAATTTCCTGGCAATGGGTATAACGAACCTTCTTTTAGAGAGCAGCTCCTTGGTGCCCGTGCCTGCATTTCGCGGCGCTGTAGTGCCTCGCCATAACCAGCTCCGTAGCTGGGGCCAGCGCACTGCTCTAGCTGCACATGCTCCTGGCACCATCTCTTGCGCATGGAGCGAGCCTTGCTCTCTTCACTCCTCCTCCAATGCCACGCCTGTGCAGCGGCAATCAGAGTGCCGGCTTGGTGGCGGCTGATCTCGATGATGTGCTGCTGCCCAAGCCGAAATGCATAGCTGCCGCCGTTGGCCACTACGTGTACCCCCCTCCCCCCCCCCTCCTCTGCCCGCGACTTTCGCGTCTCCCAAGCACGTCTGCGGCCTCCCCTTTCCCGTAGAACTGGTAGACCCGCCTGCTCTTCTGCTGCGTGTGGGGCACGACGCTGATTGCGGTTTTGTTGTTGCTTGTTGTTTTGTCTCCGTGCGCATCAACAATATTAGTGTCTCTATCGGTTCGTTTGTGCAAGTTCCCGCCACCAGAAAGGAGATGGAAGACGGCAAACGGAAGCGCAAAACAATATCAATGGAGCAGAGGTGGCTTTGCTGAAAGTTGTCGAGTCCGCTGTGAAGAAACAAAAAGTGGCTGAAGATTTTGGCATAGCGTTGAGCACGCTGTCGACAATTTTGAGCAGCAAAGAAGCTGTCACCAGTGCTGCCGCACGTGGTGTAAAAGGCGACAGAAAGAAGCTGCGAGCCCCCGCTATGGAAGCTGTAGAGAAGGCGGTGTTCAAGTGGTTTTTGGACACAAGAGCAAGTGGCACTCCTGCGAGTGGGGCACTGTTGCAGCGCAAAGTGAGGGAGTTCGCATGTACCATGGGGCACAACGATTTTGTGGCGAGTGTCGGCTGGCTGCAGCGTTTACAAGGAGCGCCACAACATTGTCGGCAGGGCTGTCAGCGGGAAAGTGCAGTCTGTCGACCGCGAAGCTGCAGTGGCGTGGGCGGAGACAAACGTTAGACAGCTACTAGAAAAATACAGTGCCAAGGATTTGTTCAACCCGGATGAGACAGCCCTGTTTTACCAGATGCTGCTGCAAAATAATTTCGCCCTCATAGGTGAATACTGCGAGGGCAGCAAGCAGAGCAAGGTCCGCGTAACCGTGTCTTCCGTGCCAACATGGATGGCACGGAAAAGGTGTCAGCCCTTGTGGTCGGCAATAGTGCGTCACCACGATGCTTCAACATGTACAGAATGTACAACATGTACAGAATCAAGCCATTCGCATTCTCACCTGGAGCAACCGACGTTCACATGTTACTGATCTGTACCGGGAACTGCACATACTGAATATTGACAATCTAATCAAATTTAATGTCTGCACATTTGCTTATCAAACAGTTAAAGACCATAACCTTCTCAAATTTGCTCTTATCCGACACCTTACTAACTCAAATATTACGCGCTTTTCCTCCAATAACAATTTTATCCTCCCTAAGGTACGAACTAACTATGGTTCACAAAGAGTAGCATTTGTCTTAGTCAAACTTTGGAATTCATTGCCTTTTAACATTAAATGTGCCTTTTCTATATCGTCATTCAAACATCAGCTTCGCAATTTCATGTTTAACCTATAGCTCCATTTATTGAATATGTCTTTTAAAACACAACTTCAGTTCTGTCGTTTCTAATACTGTTTGCTTCGTTTCTTACTTCTGCTTAAGCCTTATCCCTACCGTTTTTTATTTTCCATTGTATTGTTCTTTTGCATCATATTGTATTTGCATTTGTATTTGCATTTTCGTATTTTTATAACTCGCTGCCTTTTTGCTGTCAAGTAGTATTAGTGTTTTTTTTAACATTATAAAAGGTCCCCCTACAGTGTTTACGCTATGTGACCTTTTTCTGTACTAAACATCAATATTTTTGTATCTATAAAAAAAAAGGCAAAAGAAAGAAAAGGAATTAGAAAGTAAGGCTTGGATGAGGAGATAAATTTTCGCACAATGGCTGCGGAAGTGGGACGAGCGGCTGGGCAAGCTGAACTGGAAGGTATGCCTCGTACTGGACAACTGTGCGGCCCACCACACTGCCGCTGTGCTCAAAAACATTGAGCTATGCTTCTTGCCGCCAAGTTGCACTGCATTTGTGCAATCCCTCGACCAAGGAGTTATTATGAACTCTAAGTGGGCTACCGCAAGCGTGTGATCGACCGGATACTGCTCAATATGAGCATGAAGCACGAGTCCACGATCGATTTGTACATGGCGATCGAGATGCTACAGGCAGCGTGGATGGCTGTACCGGCAAGCACGATCGCCAATTGCTTCCGGCATGGCTCATTTGGCATCAGCAGCGGCGGTTACAGCGAAGATCTCGGTGCTGCCATCAATGAGGGTGCCGCGGGCGACCAAGCCCTAGCGTTATGGGATGCGCTCCTTCAGGCCGGCATTGTGCCCAAATGTGACACCTTCTGCATGTACGTCAGTGCCGATGCTGATGCGGTGACGATGGAAGAGCTAACGGAGGTGTAACTTGTGTGTGCAGTGGCAGGGGTGCCTAATGACGACAGTGACAAATGTGTCGACGACAGCCCGGAGCCTAATATTGGCGAAACCAATGTACCCATGCTCGCAAAAGCACTGGATGCGCAGACCTGCACCGTCGCTTCTTTGGCGCTCACGATGACGGCAAGGACAGACTCGAAATAGCGGCTGCAGCTGAAAAAGCCATCATTTGCCTAAAGAAGACACAGCAAAGATCTACCAAAGACTTTTTTTCTGCGAAGTGAGCCGCCAGCTGGTGTGCTGTTGGTCGATCAGTGATGAGCCGTTTGGTATGAATAAAGTAGCAATCCCTTGCTGTCTTTTTTTCGCTTGCTGTTTTCCGTGCGACGGGCGTTTTCTTTTTCGCGTGACGGGCTGCTGTGAGATTTGGTGGTGAGTACATCCTCTCTTGCTTGCCAATTGTGGATAGAAATGAATAGTGCCTATAACGAACTAATGGTTATAACAAAGTAGTGACAACCCCCTTTAACTTTTTTATAACGAGGTTTTACTGTATACCATTTCTCAAATATTGAATTTTTCGAATATGGGTACCTTTGGTGAGTGGTCAGTGCCCTGACGCAAACAGCGTTCCTACGGCCTGAGATTTTATTTGTACAAGGTTCGACCAGGTCAATTGGACTGATCGAAATGATTAACGCTGCGTGAGCAAAGGGAAAACAAAAGCAGCTTGTGTAGAAAGCATGGAAGCATGGGAGAAGATTGGGCTGATTAGCCACAGGATGGCACACTGATCACGTCAGATATGCATGCTCAGTGTTCATAAATGCATATTTGTGCAGTTTGGAGCTCTGTACCCAAATGCAAGCACACAAATGAACCGCAGACCCAAACGCCACTTCAACGGCTGTCAATCTCACTCGTACACGTGATCTCGTGATAAGCCACCTGTAAGAACATACTAGCGACAAACTATGTGCGACGGTTTGCTGCCCATTGTCACATTGGCCAGTGGCGAATTTTCGTCATGACCACACCATTGTCTACACCGTTTAGCCCGTTAGGCCTAATCAGAGCTGCGTCGTCGGGTGTTGCCGACTCAAGTTATAATTACTGAACCAACGCACATTTATTCACAGTGGTTGCACAACTCTTAGAAAGCCAACATCCTCACAATCCAACAAGCCTCAATGAAAGGTGCGTGCGTGAAATGACTGCTGCATGTTCTCGGCAGCCACCTTTGCAAAATACTATATGGTGGTTCCTCATTCCTAACACTGTTTATAGGAGCACAACGGTCTCTTTTAGTCATAGAGTTTCTCACTATAACACCTAGAGGGTAATCTGGCGCCACCGTCTATGGGAGTTTCTCAAGGGGGCACCGTGCCGTCATGGGAATGACGGTATATGTGTCTGCGAGGCTCTTGTTGGCTGGTGTTGTAAGATGCTTCGTCTAAAATGTGGATATGGCTACATAAATAACGCGTTCTCAAAGTAAAATCTTCATGAAATGTTTCTATTCACGCATATTACATCTTTACTCACCTACAATGCATGACTAAGCGAAGAAAGGCAAGAACAGACGACCAACTGTTTCAAAGTGAGCGCGAACCTTGTCGTCTGTCCTCCAACTTTAGCGGCCCGCTGATACTTTTTACGTAACATGTAGTCGTACACACAATAACAAGTTCTCATAGTTAAACAAAACATGTTTTCGCGTAATAATAAAGCTAAAACAGCTTTTCACATGCTGTTTTAGTAGAAAGTGAATCATTGTGACAGACGGAACGGTATTTGCCAAGCGAGTCTTCAAGGTGTCCTGTCTCTACGAGAACGATGCCAATCTGAATCCACAATATACCGGCATTCCCATGCATACCACAGCGCAGCAGCGCCAGATTTCCCTCTAGGTAATGTAGTGAGAAACTCTATGATCTTAGTAGCTTCAAATGACCAGTCACAAGGCTAGCTTTGGATTTACATGGCAGGCTCAAAAATATTATGCGACACCCCCAGCTACTGATGCATTTAAAGACTGCAGATGGACGAACATGAAAAAAAAAGGGGGGGGGGGGGGGGGAATTGCTTGAATTTACTTGCTGTGGGTCCCAATTCGAGAACTCTCTACCTTCAGCGCTGACTGCGTGTGGCACCAATGACCACCTGTAGCGGTGCCGAGTGACATAATGAACATTCCCTGCTTTTGTCTGTCGCGCAGATTGGCCTTAAAGAGCTGACTATAACCCACAGAAACCACCTGCCATAAGCGTGGAAAAACACTCCTGTTTTCTGCAAGAAAAGCGGAAAGCCATACTTTTTAGGCCCCAAAACAAGATTCCCATTAAACACGTACAGTATGGCCCACCATTAAACTGAATACCCCATTGGTATTTAGTAGGGATGGGCAAATAGTGAACTTGATGTTCGAAGCAAATAGTGATTCGGATGAATAATTTTAAATCGTATAGTTCATTGGTATATACCACATATTATAAAGAGTTATGAGTGTTTTTATCATGACCCGACTAATTTATCTAGTTTTTTTAAGAATCAGAACTCATGTAGGTACAGCATTCTGTGAAACTGAGAACTATTAACAGTTGAATTTTTATTCAGAAATCACAGACTGCTTTTCTTTACTGCATTCACAAGTTGTCATGCAGAAATACCAGCTTCTCCATGTAATCTGGCAGCAGCAATTTCTACTGTCTTTCTAACATTTCCTGCTGTTGAAAACAGCCTCTCACTCCTTGCCTGTGTGGCAGGAATCATGAGGTACTTTTGTGCCACCTTGGCCAACGCTGGGTACAGCTTGCTGCCATGGCTCTTTCGCTACTCCAAAGGGTTTTCAGACTGTGGAAGCACAGAGGCATCCAAGTAGTCTGCCACTTGGCAAGGAACACTTTCATGTACATTGTTTTTCACTATGTTAGAGCTTAATGAATAAAAAATACTGCACTTAGCTGGAGGATTCTCCATGCCTCGGTAAACAGATGTCCGTACACAATCATTTTGGGCTGGCATGAGCTCATTTTCTGCAGTTGCAAGTGTGGCTTTTGCCCACTTTTTTTTTACTCTTTTCAGTGTAGCAAATATTTTTGTAGCGAGGGTCGACTAGCATTGCATTTGCTGGAACATGTGCCATTGTTTAAGCCAGGGAACCTTTTTGCAAGACTGCATGTAAGGCACCTTGCAAATGATGTTGCTTCTTCCCCTTCAGACACATGCTCATGCAGTACCACTTGTGTACAATGCACGAGAGGTACCACTTGGGAAAGTGTGGAATAACGATCTGTGTACAGCTTGGTCGTTGTTTGGTGTAGGGGCTGCAGCATTTTTACAGCTGATGCCATTAATTTCCATTCTTTAGAGGTCAAGTGGTCCACATCAGATTCTCAAAGTTCAACTGAAATTGGGGCATGGCATTTAATGAGTCTCTCCATCATGGTGTGCTCTTCGTTCCAGCATGTAGGAATGTCATGAATCACTTCAAGTTGGGTCATGTACATGTCCTTTTGGATGTTCATAAGCCATGGACGTGCACGCGCGCTTCTCTTGTCGCGACCCACAATTGATCGAGACTTCGCATAAAGCTGGGAAAAACTTGCCACTTCCCTTTTGGTGTCATTTACGCACAGCTGCAGGGTATGCACAAAAGTCCTGACCACTGAGATTTGGCAATAGCTGAAACAAAGTTCCTGCCGTTGTCAGTAATGACATAAGTCAGGATGTTATCAGGCAGACGCCACTCTTTGATCACGTTTTGGAGAAACTGAACTATATTTTCTCCGGTATGCTCCTGCGGCATTGGTTTGCAAGCGAGGGCATATACGTACTATGTGAAGTTGCGATCCATCATCCAAGCCATAACACACACATAGCCGTCGCTGGCCCTCGATGTCTACCCATCTGTTGTTAAAGTGAAGCACTCGGCACCACCGTTGTCATATACGTTTCCAACGCCTTTATTCAGTTCATTTTTTTTTGGTAGCACGCTAATTCAGAGTTACTGTTCATGGCACCATTTTTCGCGACAGAATGATGTACTCTGCAATTGCAGAGCGCATCATCCCGATAAAGCCTTGTTCTTTGACCATGGCGTACGGCTGCAGGCCGCGGGCAATGAATGCTGGAATGTTCTTGGTCATCTCTTGCTCTTTTATCGGTGACCGCTGAAGTTTCGGCTTAAACAAACTGGCCAAGGTCAGCTACAATGGCAGCCCCTTTGATTAACTTTTCTTTTTTGGCAAGCTGTAAAGTTGAAGCAATTCAGAGTATTCTTTGTACTTGCCTGGATGTCTCTTTAAGTGGGCGACGAGTGTCATAGTACCAGCAGGAGTCTTCAAAAGAACTCCACAAGTCTCACACTGTGCTTCGCCTCCAGCAGGCACTTTCAGGAAAAAGTTCCATATCGAATTCATGTATGCATGCTGCCCAGACAAATGCGCGGTCGGCCCCATCTCCACCTGTGGCTGCAGCGGTTTCTGATAGCGAGATAAGCCAACACATGGATAAGGGCGACTAAAGGTCAAGGAAAAAAAAAGCAAGAAAAAATTGATGTCTAGACGAATGCAAGGCCGCCCACGCAGTGAGCTACACAGTAAGCATATTGGTGACAGTTGCCGTGAACATGACAGTGATGATGCATTTCCGTCCATCTAGTGCAAGAACATATAGCCTTCGAAATTTACAGTTGTTGCATGGCAGCCATGACGTAGAATAAATCACAGCTTCAAAGATTTGTATTGGTAGAAGCCGTCCATGGATTCCAGCTGTATATTCGGGAGCACCGAATAATTTGAAGATATAGAATACCTGAATGCAAATCGAAGAAAATATTCAACAACCCCGAATATTCACCCATCTCTAGTATATAGGACAAATTCGATATTTCTTCAGCTTCAGAGGGAAAAAAAGCACCTTATTCTATTTGACAGACATTCTATCAATAAAAAAAAGTTTTCCAGGTGTTCGTATAAGAACCGAATCCTTATTAGTCATGGCTACTAATGTGGTGTTCCCTCTAATAAGAGTAGACCATAAGTAGCATGATTAGCCTGCTGAACATATGTGCAGCACTGTTTTAACGTGATAGTGCTAAGGGCACCGTGCCACAGAAAATTCGGTGTCGGTGTTCTGTGTCAGCGTCTGGCATCTGGCGTCCAGCGCTGGACATCGTTTTGGCAAAAAAATTTTCATACCACCCATACCCAGGCCCTCCGTGTGGCGCAAGGAAGTTATTGAACTAATTGAATTTCTCAAGCTAAAATATGTAGAAAAATTGTAAAGAACGACCTATACAAAACCTACACACATGATAGGGTCAGACTGTAATTTGACTTATGAGATAACATAATAATGTTATGCAAAAACTCAAACAAGCCGCTTTCCAGCATTTCTACCATTCATAGACCGGCCATGGCATCTGCCATTTGCGTGTGCCAGTGTGCGAGTGTTTCAGAGGTGTGTCACGCGTCCCCTGATATGTTGTTTTCCCGCGCGGCGCATATCCTGTAATCTGGCTTCGCCGCGTGGCCTGGCGCCCGCGGCGGTCGGAGTGGTTGAGGCGCAGTACGAGAGAGGGCGCGAGTGTTGCGCTGCTAACGCCGCCGACAGGCGGGGTTACTTGGGCGCCGAAAGACACAGCGCTTGCTCTGTTGGGGTTCGGGACAGCAAGCAGTGCGGACGTGCCGTGCCGCATGTGCACCAATCTAAGCTTCTGCGAGACTGTCTCGCGTGGCCGCTGTCGAACGTGCCACTGTTCGCGTGACTGTACACGCGAACGACCAGGCG
This sequence comes from Dermacentor variabilis, assembly GCF_050947875.1. NCBI lineage: Eukaryota > Metazoa > Arthropoda > Arachnida > Ixodida > Ixodidae > Dermacentor > Dermacentor variabilis. The sequence continues at coordinate 248,416,950 of NC_134569.1, read as the reverse complement.
TTGGGATCCAGCATGGGGCGAACATATTCGCTCGCTATCCGGTCGCGGTGAGTCGGACTTCTAGATTTGTCGCGCGCCCATCGGCATGTTTTGCAGATAGCAACGCGGCTAGCAGGCATTGATGTACGAAAGGTGCAATAAATGCCCTTGTGATTGTTTGCACTACTGAGTTGTCGTTCCTTTGTCCCAGAGTACGGGTGTGAGAGATCCCACAGAGGCCACAGAGTGGCGCACCCAGTTCCTTGCAATGCCTCCAGATGACGCTCGCCACTGCTGCATCGTGGCCCACACAAGAGGCCGCATTTCTACGAGAAAGGCCCGCCTTCGTACATAGTGTTCACGGGCAGTGTTTCCTGGTAAACATGAAGGTCACATAAGCTCGAGTTTCTGGGAAGCGTGAGAAGCAGTCAAGGATCTTTGAATGCTATCGTGTTCCACTCTTAAAGGTGAAGCTTTTAAATGTCCTCCAACTTTTTGCAGAAAACTTGGAAGCATAAATGCTTGTGTTAAATTTTCTGATATTTGATACTTGATTCTATATTTTTCTTTTTCTTTTTTTCTTGATTCGATTCAATATTGGGTTCAAAATATACCATTTGGTATTTAGACAGCCCTAGTAAAAAAGTAGTTTGATAACACAAGTTTCATGCAATCACCACCACGCTTTGCAAGTTCACCACAATCCACCTGATCGATAAACATGCTCAAATTTCCTGCAACATCTGTGCACGCATTCAGTGTAGACAGCTAGCAGAGAAAGAAAGGGGACAGAAACACACTAGAAAGGCACCCAGATAAGAGTACACGAGCGCTAGAAGAGAGCAGTGCAGAAAGATGAGCATGGCACATTGTCAGGGTGGAAGCAACGTTCGGTTGCATGCCAAAAACGGAATTTTTATGCAAAGTATTGCACACATAAAACACATTTCTTTCTAGAATAAAGATGCTGCAACTAGTTATCATTATTTCTCAGATACAGCAACATACAGTGTATGGTAGTCTGCAAGAGTGAACAGAAATGTTTTTTTTTTTTTTAGTTGTCCACACCCAGTAGATAGTTATCAGTTGCAGAAGTTTATAATAAATTTCCATGCCTAGTATTCCTTCACAGCCACATAGTGTGACTTGAGCTCTTTCATTCACTCAACAACACTTAGCTTTAAGGACACTGTGAACATTCTTCTGAGAGGCATGGTGACTGCAGTTACCGAAAAGCTGCACTGGTAGGTACGTTAGATTCGCCGACACCACCTAAACCAGTTCATGAGGTGCCGCACCCTTCCATTTTTTTTTTCAGCGGTGCAGCAATGGCACCCTCTGAACCCAACCATTCATTTCAAAAGGTTCAGGAAAGGTGCAGTGCCGGTTCACGATTTTGCTGCACCCTCTCTACTGTTGGTGCCGACTTGGTGCAGAGTACAGGTGCAAAGTAGCAGCGCAGCAGACAACACAGCACACATGCGCAAGTGCTGTTAAAACCCCGCTTATGTGCTTCTACTGCGTTTAAGCAAGCGCGGGTCTAATTATGCCTCAGAAGTCAAATATACAGGGAGCTCAGGACATCTCAAACTTATGCAATCCGCGCACATTACTCAGACAAAATACAACGCCTGCCAGGATCATTCCGACAATGTCATTATTACATTAAATCAGGTTACCTGTGGAAGTGAATATGATAGACTGATGTCATTTCGAGTGCCCCACTGTGCGTGCACCACAGAAATTGAACTGCACAATTTCTGAACTTTTCGTGAACCGCTGTGAACTTGCTCTCAGTGGTGTCGGTGAATCGAATGGAACTAGTTATATTCCTGTACAAGAGGTGACACGCATGGAAGGCTATGCCAGGATCATTCCGACAATGTCATTATTACATTAAATCAGGTTACCTGTGGAAGTGAATATGATACACTGATGTCACCATGTTGGAGGGCTACCTTGGTAAGGAGCTGTGTCCACGACATCATGTGTAAGCTATCTATTCTTTGTAGAGAACACGCACGAGTGGCATCCTTAATGTTCAAGATAGCTTTGTCTGCCAGCAACCACACACAGTTGATCTCGGATATACTGTAGCCTTCCAAGTATACATCTTTGAAAAATAAATGCAAGGAAAACATACTGACCACGACAGCGTACAATCTGAAGTCACTAAAACATTTGACAGACTCCTACAGTAGTTGACTCCTACAGTCAACGTCCGATTTTTCAGACTCCCTTGGAGCCACTAAAACATCCGAAAAATCAGGCAGTCCAAAAAAAAAAAAACTAATGCATGCCTTTTATGGTGCCCAAGGGCTCAGATCTCAACAGGCACTTACGAAATAGCTCTACAGGCCTGCCAGCACACTTATTAGGCGTACCAATGGTCATACTCTGATAGAAGACAACGAGTGCATGCATGTATAATTAACTCTTTCCGTACCGCACCCATTGGGCATTGTTAGCCCACTAACAATGGTTTGAAGCACCACTTTCGAGACTTTCCGTGCCATTCACAGACACACTGTGCTATTGGACATGAAGGAGAACTATGTTTTTATTTGCGAAGCAGTTTGCTTTTTTTCCCCCAAGCAGTGATTTTTGAATGCGCTCCAAAGTTTTCGCGATCATCAAAGTACAAAGCAAGAATGGCCACCTGCTATTGATAGTTTGAAAAGCCACTTTTGAGACCTTCCACATCGCTTGCAGACACTCTGCGCCATAGGACGTGAAAGAGGAGAACTATATCCTTGTTTTCTAAGCAGTTCGATTTCTCCCCATCAGCCATTAATTGATGAATGCATTCTGAAGTTTCGCGATCGTAAAAGTAGAAAGCGAAAATGGCTGCCTCCGGGAGCAGTGCTCACGCTTCGAAAGATAGCCGATCTTGGGATTCTGCTGTGTCTGCAGCAGATTTTATCGATGGATTGAGCAGCAGCAAGTGTGAGCATGCGGCCTCTTTGTGGGTCTTTGAGAGTGGCGACAAAGCAAGCTAGCCTGGAACATTGGCAGCCGCAGGCCAGCACGCCAAACCATAGTGCTTGCACTGAAATATTTGCAGTGGAATACCTGCTCAATGAAAAATTTTGATTTTTTTCAGAGATAGTTCCTATTAGATAGCAATACATTTAGTATACCTCATAATTTTGGTTACATATTTTTCCTGAGTAGATAAAAGTGTGTCTTTAAAAACTTTGTTCAATACTGATTTCACCACCTTCGTGAATGGTGCACGTATGGGGAGTGGTTAAGACCTGCGTCACTTTTGCCACCAGTCAGCCCGGCATTGCACTATCTTCGGGATCGGCCTACAAATGGAGAGTGCTTAATGCCTACTTCACCTCCGCCGCAGGTCGGCCCGGCATTGCACTATCTTCGGGATCAACGCACGTATGGGGAGTGCTTAACGCCTGCTTCACCTCCGTTGTGTATTGGCCCGGTAATGCACCAGCTTCGTGATCGGTGCACGTATGGGGAATGGTTAATGCCTGCTTCACTTCTGCCGCCAGTCGGCCCGGCATTGCACTATCTTAGGGATCGGCCCTCGTATGGGAAGTGCTTAATGCCTTCTTCACCTAAGCTGTGGGTCGGCTTGGCATTGCACTATCTTCAGGATCAGCCCACGTGTAGGGAGTGCTTAACGCCTGCTTCAACTCCGCCCCGTGTCGGCCATGCATTGCACTATCTTCGGGATCAGCCCACGTATGGGGAATTTTGTGTCTACACACGCACACGATCCTCAGGGAACTGGCCCTTTAAAGCTTCGCTGTAAAATTGGTAATGTTTTTGTGCTTTTTAATTAATGATGATGACGAATGCAGCCGTAGTGGCACGAGCGCGTTTGCATGGTAGCGCCGAGGGGTGCCAACGAGCCAGCTGTGGAAGAAGACGATGCTGGAGCCAATTCTGACAATAATAGTTTTGTGTCTATACATGGACACGATCCTGGGGGAACTAGCCTGTAACAGCTTCGCTGTAAAATTGCCTGTGACAGATAGCAGAAGGCTAACCCTTGAGATAGATTACTCTATGAGCACAGCCATTACTTCTATGAGAAATCTGAACACTCAATGGAATAACACGACTACACTAATCGACTTTGTAATTAATTACCTTATGGCATATATTTCGCTTCTCGAATACAGTGAAAGCTCGTTAATTCGAACTTCAATAATTCGAATTTATGGGCAATTCGAAGTGTATGATTTGGTCCAGCCAAGCTCCACAGAAGTCTATGTATAAAAAAGCCCGTTAATTCGAACGCGAGAAGGTTCCGCCACAGATAATTCAAACTGCGGGCCACCGTGCCGGCGGCTTGGCGCCTGGCACACGGCCGGAGAAACACGCCTACTGCCTACACACAAGGCTGCATCACCTCCAGAACGGAGAGAACGGCGAAAGAAGGCAAAATCGGGAAAAATCTAACCGGCGCGGGATCGGCCAGAAGGCAGCGGCGGCTGCTTCCTCTTCGTTCTACATGACCTCGGAGACTTCTTGCCCGTTGCGAATCTTGGAGGCTTAGCAAATCTTGTGTAGCTGCTAATGTTGCGCGGCAGATGGTGCAGCAAGCACCAAAGCACAGCAAATGAAGTGCCTCGCAGCTGGGCTTGCAATCAAGAACCGACTAATCGAGGCCTTCGCCATCTTCACATGTTCAGCGTCTTTGTCTCGGCAGTCTTCATCGGTTGTGCACGTCTGTTTTCAGCTTAGGATGTACCGGCCGTCGCGATTCTTTATGATGGTGTTAAGCCTCGGCTAACGTTCGTTTCGATGGACATCGGTGGTGCGGCACAGTCAGACCCAGAGCTGCGACTTGAAGATGGCGTGTGCCCGCAGCACACGCCATCACTTTCTGACACGCCAAATTTCTGACATACCCTACTGCTTCCAAATCGCAGTGTACTGTTGTTCTCCTTCACTTTTGTTAGTTCGAACTTTCATTAATTCGAACTGAAGCGGCATGCCCTTGCAGTCTGAATTAACGAGCTTTTACTGTAGTAGCTAGTGAGTTTGCTTAGCATATCTACTTGGAACGAATTCTGAGAATTGCACCGGTTTCAAGATATGCGCTATCAAACTTGCAGTAATAAAAATGAACTGTTATTGTAGTTACATTGTTACAAAAACAAATTTTTATGCATTAAACACAACAAGTAACTAGAACGCCAATTCATTTTGTCTGACACTTCTAAATTTAATTCTAAATTCTAAATTCGCGAAATGCGAACGTTGTGGGTTCGGTTCCCACCTGTGGCAGGTTTTTTTCATCCACTTTTATTTCCATTAACTTAACGTTTCTTTATTTAATTTATTAAGCACAAGTAATTTCCCCTATGTTCTCCTTGGTGTCAGTGTTTGTTGGCTTCTTATGATATGACTAATAAAAATCAGGCCCCTCGGTTAACCCCCTTTCTTCTCGTTGACTTCTACATTTATAGTATCTTGAAACTGGTGTAGTCTTGAGAATTTGTTTCAAGTGGATACGCCTTGTGAACTTGCCAGCTATAATTCGTAGATTGAAATGTGTTCCGAAAGCTGACTAATTAAAAAGTTAATTTGTGCAGTTATGCTAATTAATCAATTAAGCATTGTGATTTCTTGTAGAAGTAATGACCGTCTCATCATGTAATTTAGCTCAAGGGTTACAATGGTGCTATCTCCCACAGGCAATTAAAAAAAATTTGTTGCAGCTAAATAGCACCTGGTATAAAAACATATATATACTAAACGAGCTGCCTACCAAATTTTGCTAATTATCACAAGGCCAAGCGTGGTCCTAACGTGGCTAACATTTGGCCAGGTTGGCCATTCAGGTTGGCCCAGTGTCGCTGGCTATAATGATGGCCAACGTGAGGCCAGTGTCAATCCCCAAATGCGGGCTGCACTTGGCAGCTGACCATGAGCCGATTTTGGCCAGGTTGGCCAGCAACTGCGGGCCAGCATTGTGCCAGGCATTTTTGTACCACTGGGGCGGTAGCTATGACCGCCAGCGGATCTGCGCATGCGAGAGCACCGATTTGAAGCGGCGAGATAAAATGGCGGTGATGGTGGCTTGGATTATAATGTCGTTTTGGAGCTGCGGTCATGGCAGAAAGTCCAGAAAATCAGACAGCGAAGGTTTTCTGCATCCGAAATCTCAGATGGTCTGATACATTGACTTCTAATTGACTTATTTACTCTTATAATTTGACTCTGTGGGGTACGTGGCAGTGCCACAAAGGCATCCGAATTATCAGGCATATTGAAAAATCACGTGTATGAAAAATTGGTTATTGACTGTACATAATGCAAAGCATTTGACGAATCGTTACAGCAGAAAACACCAACGCGCACTGAGCTGTTGCGGTCCGAACGGCCCGAGACACGCATTGCCACTTTTGCAGCTTCAGCAAGCTAACGCTTGCACTCATTAATTTTGGCCTGTGTCAGAAGCTTCTTTGGGCAGGGTATTTTGGCGAGAAATTTTCACATGCCCACTAGGCGAGAATCGTTATGGCGCAAGACGCCGACCTGCGTGATGCTGGTGGGAACCGAGTGGTACAAGATGGGCTTTGTGGTTTTCCTATTGTGCAATGTTTTCAGACCGGCGACAGGAAAGCGAAACAAAATAGAGCTGGGGTTGTATTCTGGTTTAAACGGAAGGAAAGCCTCTAAGGATGATGAATCGGCAGTGGTAACAGAGTAGCGCTGTCTATGGGAAGACTTAACGTGTCGTCAGGCAATTGAGTAGAGTAGACGGAATGAATATTGTCAAGCCGCCGGAAAATTCGGGCTGCTACGTCACTCGGAGAAAAAGTGGAACGTCGCGGTGGGAGGGAGACCAATCAACGAGCGGCAATCTGCTGGGAGTTAATGTAATCATTCTTGCTTGTATTTAGGCAAAGATATAGTAATTGAAAGATTCTGCCACTTTGTAAAAAATATTGGTTTGTACAAAATTCTTTGAACGTTTAATTTCCAGTAATAGCTGTGGGCTTCTGACACAGACAGCTGGTGGTTTAATTTTATACTGTGTTGTTTTACACTCGAGCCTCATAATAAAACGGGACTAAACAAAGCAAATGAAATTACCCTTGGAATCCCCATAGAGATCCACATATTCATTACCTAGTTTTATTGAAATAGGTAATAAAACCAAAAAATACCCGACCGTTGCACGTTGAGTACATCAGGTACGTTCGATTTGCCTGCACCCTCTGAGTCAGTTCACGAGGTGCTGCACACTGCCATTATTTTCAGCAGTGCAGCAATGGCGCCCTCTGAACCATGCCATTCATTTCAAAAGGTGCAGGAAAAGTGCAGAGCTGGTTCATGATTTTGCTCTCTTCTGTCAGTGCCAACTTGGTACAGACGTACAGGTGCGATACTGCAGCACAGTAGATGACACAGTGCACGTGTGCAAGCAACGTTAAAATTGCACGTATGTGCATCAGCTGTGTCTACGCAAGCGCAGGTGCACTTACACCTCAGGAGCCGATCATATCAGCAGTTCAGGACTTCTCCAGCTTACGCACTCCGTGCACATTAGTCAGAAAAAGACGTCTGCACCATGTCTGCACCTTGGCATTCGTATTGGGTGTCGCGCTGTGCCTGCACCGAAGAAATCAAGCTGCACAATTTCTGTACTTATCGTAAACCATTGAGCAGGTGAATCGAACGGACCTAACACATTTTGCGGGGTTCAACACTTGTTCGCTGTGGCAGTTCGAAACACCTGCGTCCCTGTGCCGAATAGGTTGTCGAGCAACACTACTCTTTCTCACCGCCACTTGTAGCTTCACACCTGCGCAAGTCACACCGTGCTGCTCGGCAGTGCAAAGGATAAGTAAATTAACTTCTGTGCGTAGCGCAGAATGCCGCAGGCAGGCTGAGCTGGGCGTGGCCTCTGACATCCCATGGGCGCAATCTCATGGAGACTCGCCCAGGCCTGCGCAGCTACGCGTGACGGTGCCAAATATTAGTGGATTAACTTCTTTCTCTACAGAGTGCCACGCAAGCAGCCGCAGCTGGGCCTTGGTCTCAGAGATCTCCCCGGCGCAATTTCGTGGGGTCACGCCCAGGCTGGGTGCACTCACTTTTCCCTCTCCCTGCCAGGCTCCATGAGAGCTGGAAGATGGGCATGGCCTCCGAGATCGCACTGGCATCGGTACAATCTCGGAGGCCACAAGCCGGCCAAGCAAAGCTGGTGCGGCGAAGTTTGCGTGCCTTCTCAATAACAAAGCGGAGCGCTGTGTTGTGTGCCACATGATGTTTGACCGCAACAAGCAAAGCGGAAAGACGATGCGAAAGTTGTGGGGATACGCGACTCTCACGTGTCCCCTGATATGTTTTCTCGCATAGCTCCCGTCTCCTGTAATCCGGCTTCGCTGTGTGGCTTTACTGCAGCAGTCGGTATGCTTGCAGGGTAGTACGAGAGATGGCGCTAGTGTTGCTTTGCTAACGCCACCTAACGGCGGGTTTACTTGGGCCCAAAAAGAAGGCGGCTCTTCCTCTTTGGCTCGGGGTCGGCAAGTGGCGCGGACGTTCTCCGCGTGCACCGATCCATGCTTCTGCGAAACCATCTTGTGAGGCCTACCCCGGAATGGGCAAACACGATCGTTCGAACGCGCCACTGGTCACGTGACCGTACACTCGAACGACCAGGCGTTGGTGTCCATCATGGGGCGAACATATTCACTCTTCATCCGGTCGCGGTGAGTCGGACTTCCGCGATTTGTCGTGCACCTATCGGCATGTTTTGTGGATAGCAACTCGGCTAGCAGGCATTAGTCTATGAAAGCTACAATAAGTGCCCTTGCGATTGTTTGCACTACTGTGCTGTTGTTCCTTTGTCCCAAGAGCACAGGTGAGAACCCCACAAATTCCACCACAATGGAACAGAAGGCAATGATCTAAAGGCTGTTGTATCAGGTTCTACGTCGCATATTGCGCATGAAGAAGATTCTTTTGTTGTCTTCATCCCGTTTAAACGCTTGTGTGGCCGTGCAGCAGTTCCGCAGGCTGCAAAGCTGTCTTGTTATTTGTATGTTTACAATTTTGCACCCAATTGGCCATATATAGCAGTAAATGGTAATAATGGATATAATGAAGTAACGGATATGACAAAGTAATTTCAGCTTCCCTTTCAACTTCGTTATAATGAGGCACGAGTGGTCCTGCCCCCACCCCTTCCCCCCTCGCTATGAGGTGTGCCATACGTTAAGCAATCAAGGTGGCTCGCTCTAGGTGTAGGCCGTGGCTCTAATAGGAATACGTTTCATAGGAGCTGTGCTTCTTAGGGCAGAGGATTGTGATGCGAGTTCCGTCCACACATCCCACAACTTTGAGAATCTTGCCACAGTCAAGGAAGCGTTCCTTGACTGCACTTTTCTCCTGCATCGTGGATGGATATCTCAGCTACACTTTCACTTTTTCCTGAACCGCATTGGCCCTAATGTCAGTGGTAATGATGCGACTGACAGACTGTTGCGACAACCCAATCACTTCTTCATTCTAGACACACTGCTGAAAACAACCAGTCGCAGAAAAACACGGTGTATACAGCACTTTCGTTTCAATGTCAACGCCACTAAATCTTGTGGTCTGAGATATTCTAGCTCGTCGCAAATCCATCGCTCTGTGTCTTTGGAGAGCCTAAAATGCTTTTGGAACTCTCCTTTGCTCAGATTGAACGCATCGCACCGTTGCCTCTCGTCACGCAGTTGTCTTTTGCAAATGCTCGCCACCAAAGGAGCCGCCATCAGCATCTCTGCCTCGTCGCACCAGCTAGTGCAGGACTAGCTGGCGGCCACGGGTGCCTTTGCAATCCTTGAGGTCATGCTCACGACCGCATGCGACCTTCAAGCGAACCACTTCTCTGTGGTTCCGTCCATAGCTCACTGTGCGCTGCCTGCACCAGGTAACAGCAACGGGTTTGGGTTTGTTGCCTCTTAAGGGCATGCAGTACGCTTCCAGTGGCAACATGTCATACATGTTGTGAAACAGACAGGTGAAAGTGCTTATCGCAGTAGGGTCGGTGGTGATAGCTGTGAATGCGATGTACATGGAGAAAGTTGCGACGTGAGACGACCTGCAAGGATATCTGCTCGTATTGGAAGAGGAAACTGAGTGTGCGCCGGGGCATTTTCACGTGATGCAGGCTGGCGAGTAGCGTGTGGAAGATGCCGTGGTGCACGCCTACTGCTCTTGATTGCACATGCCTGGTGCCTTTTTTTGCTCGTATGTGATCTAGCGGTAGGAAAATCTATCATATAATAGCAGTTTGGGAATGCACTGAACGTTTGTGCCAAAAGATCACTTCTTCAAGGAACATATTAACCAGTACAAAAGAAGCGTAACTGTAGTGGGTAATTTTTTGTGTTTTTGATTTTGCAAACATTGGCACCAGGAAATCGTATGAAATAGGATCGAATCATTGAAATTCTGCTGTACTGCTGCGAACATATTTTGGAGTATTCTTATGAGCATGAAGGAATGCGTTAGCAAATTGGACAACACTTAGCATCTTTCATGCAGGTCCAAATGGCAAAATGCATGTACGATGGGTGTGCAACAATCGTGTAACACAAGTCTAAATAGAGAAACATGGAATTTAAAAGGGAAGGCAAGATAGTGAATGTGGTTTGGATACTCATGAAACCCACAAATGCAATGTGTGTGGAGCCACTCAGTTTTGCAAGGCCCAGTTTATAAACCTTTACTCTACAATAGCACAAAACAGGGCAGACTATCACACTGACGCTGTTCATAGTGAGCACACAAACATGCCCGACTACACAGCCACTCAGAGCACACTTTATGTAGTGGCAAACTGTGTGTGTGCAATGAATGTCCACCCTCATTCCGCTGGCAGCCTCACCTTTGTCAAGTGACCAACAGTTGTAGCGCAGCAGCGTCGTACAGTGGCATTCCGGTCACTCAGGCCATGCACAAAGGCACGCAGCAGCTTGCCTGCATTGCAGCAGAAGGAGAGCCACAGTCAAGCTCCTTCATCTTGAAAAGCAGCAACTCTTTTGTCTCCACACCCACATTTCCCAAATTCCTACGTTTCACTCTCCAGCCAGCTGGAACACTGCACATAACTTGTGTGTAATGCTGCCCATCTGAAGCGCTTTTCTGTGATGTAACAATTCGAGACGCATTTGGAAGGCCACATAGTCAGTTACAACTAGTCTTGTGAAGCTCACAAGTGACTTATCAAGATTAGGGCTGGGTACTCATACCATGCAATGTACCATGGCCAACCAGAGGATAGCAAAGTTACTCATGAGTGAACCCAAAGCAACCTACGAGAGAGCCCAAGACAGTCTGAGTAAGTTGGTGCTCTCCAAGTATGGCAGTCACAGTGACCCTAGCTAAGTTGGAATTGTAGTGAGTCTGAGTAATTCCCGAGTCAAAAGAATAATTTGCGAGTGAGCCTGAGCAAGTTCAATTTATTTTCGCGACCTACACAGCCTCACACGAAACATCCCCTCTTACCGGTAAACGGCTGCAGCTCCAAGGGGCACTGGTGGGCAAGGCTGGTGGCCAAGTGGCAGCAGCCAGCCTTGGTGCCTAATCCCACCGCAGACTTGCTCTGCTCCACCAGGCGGGGCACCAGCTCCGACAGCACTGAGGCATCGACAAACTGCACGCACTGCAAAGCACCAGTCAGCGTGCTGTTCTCATCGTTTTATGCACTGTTGTTACCCTCAAACACCACGCTGAACCAACTAGCCCAGCGTTGCATGCTTCTGCAACAGTGCAGCGATCCTTCAGGTAGGACAGGAAGTAGGCTCGTGAAAGGTGCCAGTTGTGAGGATTTGCTAGCACAAGATTTTTGAGGAGGCACAAATCTTATGCTTCTGAACCAACACAGCTTGTATAGCATCTGGTAGAAATGTGAAGGCAGCCATGCCTCTCAGGCAGCGGTTATCATGACAATTCATCATCATCATCATATGTACTTTATTTCTCCTCCGAGCGAGGGGAGACTGGGACTAAAGGGATGGAGGACTGACAGAGGTCTCAGACCCCACGGTTACAACAGTGGATAAAATCAGTACAAATGAATACACATATAACGTACATACATTTCGCACAAGAGAGCATAATTTAAGTAACAAAAACTATTACAATATTTGTTCGTTAGAACCAGTAAGCCGCATAAACATTAGCACAAATTCGATCAGTATGCACTCTTTGTTAGGTCATACATGCCTACATACAGATGCAATAAAATGAAAATGTTAATAACTAGTGAAAGCAAATGACATCGGCGAGTAATAATGCATCCAGCTGTCTTTTGTAGGAGCTTTCTGAAGCACTAAAGTTTAACAGTTCTCCTACCTTGTTTACTATTTCTGTCGACTGATATATGAATGTTTGTTTACCATAATTTGTTCTTGTTTTCGGTAACTGTCTGGTATTCCGGCGCAGTGCATAACGAGGTATTTCATCGTTGTCTATTTTGATGAATAATTTTTGTTTGTGTATGGTGATCAGAAATTTTTTACAATATATTCTGTTTGCTCGAAGAAGGGAGTAGCGTTGAAATAGTGGCGCTGTTTCAAGGTCTACAAAACGGCCATGGTAATTGCAGTATGTACGAAGGATTTGTTTCTGTAAAAGAATTAACTTGTTGTAGTTTGTTTTTGAAGTTGTACCCCAAACCAGGACCCCGTAGCAGAGTTTAGAGTAAAGGAGAGTATTGTATAACTGTTGTTTGAGCCAAAGCGGAATCAGCTAGCTTATCCTGTTAATGATAGCGACAGATTTAGAAAGGTCGTTGCATAGCATCCTTATATGTGAACTCTGAGATAAATGTTCGTCAAACCAAAGGCCTAGGAATTTTTGTTCTTGGACATGGTTAATTGCTGTACCATTGTAATTAATGTTAATGTCATTAGGTATGTTCTTGTTACGAGCCCTGAATAAAATGTATGTTGTTTTTGCAGTATTTAATTCAAGACTATTTACACTCAACCAAACTGATAAGTGATTTAGATACGCATTAACACTGACAGAAAGTTCAGAAGTGTCATTGGATGTAAAAAACACATTGGTATCATCGGCATACATTGCCAAGTCAGGTGAGTCGGGTATTCGTACAATATCATTTACATAAATTAAGAATAATAGTGGGCCAAGTTTTGAGCCCTGAGGTACACCATGTTATATAGGCAAATTATCAGAGGTAATATATTTTATCTGAACAAATTGGCTTTGATTCGTTAGGTAACTTATTAAATCATTAGCGATGCCGCGTATTCCGTAGATTTCTAGTTTATGGAATACATGTAATATTTTATGATCGGTCGAGTCGAAAGCCTTCCGCAAATCTATAAAAAGGCCAAGTGTAACCTTCTGTTTTTCGATGTTCTCAATTATTTTATCCTTGATATCTAGAAGGGCTTGCTCTGCTGACTTATTCTTTTGGAAACCATATTGGTACTTTGATATTATGTTGTGTTTAGTCAAGAAAGACCACAGCCTGTCAACCACGACACTTTCGTAAAGCTTTGAAAATATATTTAAGACCGAAATTGGTCTGTAATTTGAGGCTTGATCTTTCGCACCACCTTTATGGATTGGTGTTATGCGAGCGGTTTTTAGCGCATCTGGAAAAATTCCTGAAGATATGGACAAATTAACAATATAAGCTAGAACGACACTTACTTCGCTTGAGAATGACATATTTGATCGGCTCGATCGGTTGAATTCCGTCGAGTCCTGCCGAGGCTGTGCTCTTCATTTTGCCTGTCAGATTTTGCATCTCAACGCTATCTGTGGGTTGTAGAAAAATGGAGCTGGTCACCAGTGGGATGTCGACTGCATGAACCACTCTTCTTTCGCCTCCCCTCGACGTACATGAACCAGCCTGAACAAAATGTTCGTTCATGCTCGTCATTTGACTTTTGTGCAGTAATGGTATCTGGGACGCGATACTCGACTTTCTACTTGTTATATTATTCACTGCGTTCAATGTCAGTTTAGGTTCGTTACGTACGCTAGAAAACTATTGTAGATAGTAATCTTGTTTACCTTTCTTCAGTTTGCTTTGTAGGTGATTTCTGAACTTTATGAATGTCACCAACTGTTCTTGATCACGTGTTTTTATGAAAAGGTGGTACATCGCATTTTTCTTTTTTATGTCATTATAAAATGACGGTTTATCCAAGGTTTTCGTACTTTCTTATTTCTGCTACGTTCATATCGTAGCACGAAAGCCGATTCATAAGAAGTTTGTATGCTGGAAAGAAAAATGTTGAAAGCTGCGTTAACATCACTTTCATTGTAGACCGCCTGCCAGTCTATAGCTACAATTAATTCCCGAGAGTGTTGTAACGAAAAATTATTTATTATTTGACGAAGACAAGGTGTCTGGGTAGCGCGAATGTTAGTGGAATTGGTAAAGGTAAATAGGGGTAAATGGTCACTTATGTCACTTGTAAGAACACCGGCAAGTACTTCATCTCCATTTAAGTTTGTAACACAGATGTCAATCAATGTGGCACTATTCTCTGTAACTCATGTGTTGTTCCTTTCTCCCAAGAGCACGGGTGAGAATCCCACGTGGCCCTCTTGGGGCACTGGACGATAGTTTTAACAGTTTTGCTTCGTTTAAGACTTTTGTTTGAACCGAAGCGTAGGGTTAGCATACCTGCCAACCCTCCCGATTTACCCGGGAGACTCCCGATTTTTTACTGAACTTTCCGATTGTACGATCACTGTCTTATATCTTCCGAAAAGAGGTCTCTGTTCACGCAATAATGATTTTTGCGAACCCGGCACCGAGGAATCTACAGCCATATCGTAATCGTCAGCATCACCAACAACGGCCGCACTAGCACCATTGGTATCATCGACTAAGCAGCCGACTACGGTGCCTAGTAAGCTGACCAAAGCCAGAGCCAATGTAGCTCTTGCATTTCATGCATGCCTTCCTCCATGGTGCATCTTGTTGCTGCTGCTTGTGTGTTTGATTAGTGTTGGCTAGGCCGCGTATGTGCGGTGCATCGTGTAAAGTTAGAATCCTCGTGTGCTTGATGCCATGGCACTATCAAAGCCGTAGAAGAGGTATTTTCAGAAGTTTTTGTGATCTAATACTTCTGAATTTCTGTGCTTTTTGACATCAAGAAAAGGAGAACATTTTCCATTTTGTACAACGTGTGGATGCGACGTCAGCGTGTCTCACGGTGACAAAGGCAACTTGAAACTGCACATTTCCACGACGAAGCATCAAAGCTATGTTCGCACTGCTGAGAAGCAAAGACAACATAGTGAACTTTCTCTGGAACAACTGCGACGACAGTGTCATACTTGTGCAGAGCCTGTTTATGGGATTCCTCATCGAACACAACCTACCCCTTAGTGTCAGCGACCACGTTAGGCCTCTTCTACGGAAAATGTTTCCGAAATGCGACAAGGCAAAGCGTTATGGATGTGGACACAACTCTGAAGAATGCGGAGGCGGCCAACCTGAAATTTATTTCACAGGCATGGATCCCGAGTCTTCATTTTTTTATTCAGAGTTTCCCTCTGCCACTGCCCCAAGATTCCAATGAATCTGCTGAAGACGCTTTAGCTGCTCTCAAAGAAAGGTGGGACATGCAGTGGTCTATGGTCAGAAAAATAAAAAACACATGAAAAACTTGTTTCACCGACTTGCTAAGGTGATGCTAGATTTAATCGTGATACCGCATAGCAACGCAGAGTGTGAGAGGATTTTTAGCACGGCGCAAAAGACTAGGACTGAATTTCGCTCATCAATGTGCGACACAACCCTCTAACACCTGCTGCTAGTGAAAGGCCGTCAGTCTGGACCATATTTTGAGCAAAGCTACTCCAACAAATTTTGGAAATGAGCAAAGTCTGCTACTGCGAGGTCCCTGCAAAAGGACTCAGCAAACACTGCTTGAATGTTTGAACGAAACAGCCCCTCCCCACCCCCTCCTCGTTTGAACATGCCACCGTTCACGTGACCGTACGCACGAACGACCAGGCGTTAATGTCCAGCATGGGGTGAACATATCCGCTCGCTATCCGGTCGCGGTAAGTCAGACTTCCACGATTTGTTGCGCGCCCATCGGCATGTTTTGTGGATAGCAACTCGGCTAGCACGCATCAGTCTATGAAAGGTGCAATAAATGCCCTTGTGATTGTTTGCACTACTGTGTTGTTGTTCCTTTGTCCCAAGAGCATGGGTGAGAATTCCACAACACACATGGGATTCGGAAAGCTGGTTGGGCCCCAGTTTCTCCTCCCCCCCCTCCCCTGCAGAAATGAAAACTACGCCTACGGACACACCCCTAGTGTTTAAAATAGTGCCGAGTGGATTGAGTGGTCCACGACAGCTTAAAAACCATCCTACTAAGACGCAAGAAAAAACTTCCTTAGTGGCAGCTGGGTCACACCTCAGTGGTGACCAGAGGAGACCCAAGGAACATAGGAGACCCAAGCTCAGGGAATGCTATCAGCTGTGCACACAAAAGAACACAAGAGAAAGCCCAAGCGGAGTACTCTAAGCCGCTTTGGTATGCTATTGTTTAAACCCCCCACCAAAGGCAAGCATAAAGGCAATCTAAATTGGTTGATTAGTCACCTAAAATAGCCAATGCACCACTACAGCTATGAAACGAGTTCCTGTAAGCAAGAAATTCAGTCGAAATTGTGCTGTGTTGGCAGGCCTGAGTTTTGGCCTTGTTGGTACGACGTCTCTTCTAGTGCTTAGCACAGAAACTTGAGACAAAAATGGGCATAAGTTGAGATGCACACAAACACTACTTTCAACCGTAGTTTATTAAAAGCCAGATCACGAGTTTATGTAAACTGGGCAAATACAATGTGGGGCAAATGGGGCGGTGTCAGCACAATGAGCTTAGAGAGCACTGCGATAATGCCAGCAAGGGATGTGATGGCTGGTCAGCTGCACACTGCCGCATGCGCGGTTGCTCGCCTGTTTCACGACAGCTTTGTTGTGCACAGGCATAAAGACAAAATGCCCAGATTAGCAAGCAAACCCATGACAACAACAGATAAGCTAGGCCAAGGGTGTGTCAATACACTTTCGCTATTCTTATCAAGGAGAGAACTATCATTTTTCATTCGCTCATACTTTATGCATGCTTAGTTTTTGCCTTGGGTATATAAACCAGCGATCCAACTTCTAATAAACCACTGGTGAAAGTAGTGCTTGTGTGTCTCGACTTCTGTCCATTTTGTGTCAAGTTTCTGCGCTAAGCACTCGAAAAGATGCTCTGTTGACATTATTTGTGGGCATGTGATGCTGTCTCTATGCCTCCCTCGGGCTCACCAAGAGAGGAAAAGCATGGCCTTCAAGTCAAAAGTTGCAGTATGAGACAACCACTACTCACGTAGTTGATAGTCTCCATGGCTGGCGATGTTCGGGACGCGGCAACCCTGGCTGCATCAAGCTGGATAACACCAAACAAAACAAAGCGCTGCAGTTACCACTGAAATAACAGAAGTCACTGGTGGTACAGCCATGAGAAATGCTTCAAAAAAGGACATCCTCACCCTGACTGCTAGCGTATAAAACATTCTTAAAATGCCATGTTTACATGGATGAAGTGCTGGTACAGTCAAGTGCAAAATTCTAGACACCACGGCATATGCAAAAAAAAATTTTTTTTTAATTAGTTTCTTCTAGCACAGCCATGCGACATGAAAATGTGTGGTGCTGGTCAAGCAGGCGCACATGGGCACTACACTTATTTTCAGCCTTTATGCCTAGGCTGAGAAGAACAAAGAAATTTAGTGGCAACTCTGGTTCTTAAACTTTTGCACTCAACTGTACATCACTTATTAGGTGTTAGACAAAACAAAGGAGTACAGTCAAATTGAGATATATTGAATATCAAGGGGATCATGGAATATTTCAATATAATGATAATTTGACATACCAAATTATGCCTTCATAAGCTCCCAATAATACCTCCGCACATCTCTGGTAATTGCCTAAAACTAACAAGCGAGAGCTTACCGATTGCCTTTCCAAAGGCAGCAAAGTCGACGTGCACACCACGGTGATGAAAACATTTTAGGAGCGAAAAGAGAAAATAATCTGGGAGCAAGGGCGTCCACAGAACTTTATGCAGAGGGTGGGGGGAGGGGGGGGGGGGTCAGAGGTAGGTTAGCACCAAAGAGGCACATTTTATGGTCTAAACTATGCACATGAGACAAAAATTAGAAACGGCAAATTGGTGTGGAATTTGGAGAAGGTACATTGATTTTTATTAATGAACAACAAATTAAACTTAAAAGGAAGCCTTAGCTCGGGCCCAACTGCGACATGGCCTATTCAAATACATGTGAAACGCAAAAACGCTTTTCTGAGATAGGCAGACATGATAGCTCTCGGATTGTGATCTTACTATAAAAGAAAACATAAGTCTGTTATGCGAAAACTCAAAGAAACCCCTTCACACACACAGACTGGCTGCGGCGTCCGGCATCTGTGTGCACTAGCGCGATGGGTGTCTTGGGGGCTACAGACTGGCAGGCGCCGAGTTCCTTGCAATACCTACAGCTGGCGCTCACTTCCGTTGCATCGTGGCCCACACAAGAGGCCATGTTTCTACCAGAAAGCCCGCCTTTGTGCATAGCCTTCGCCGCAAGCGTTTCCTAGCAAAAATTACGGTTACATGCACTTCAGTTGCCGAGAAGTGTGAGAAGCAATCAGCGATCTTTGAATGTTATAGTGTTCCACTCTTAAAGGCGAAGCTCAAGTGTCCTCCAAATTTTTTACCATTCATAGGAAAGCAACAAAACAAGATAGAAATGTGAAATCTTTACCAAATAAAAGGAAAACTCTCCAAGTTTCTGTAGTACGATGTGCAAGGGTGTGCGCACACAAGTGATGATGCAGCAGCACAAGCTGCACAGCATCGGATCAGAACACGCCAGTCGAGATTTGGACGGTACAGAGCAAAGTTCAGTGCGTTTCGTGGCTTGCTAAATTCGTATCTGTGACCAAAGTGCAGCATGAATATTGTCGCGTGTACAACGAAGCGCCCCCACATAGTAATAACATTAATTGGTAGGATAAGCAGTTGAAGAATACTGGCAGTTTGTCGGACAACCCCTGTTCTGGTAGGCCATTGGTAAGTGATGAATCTGTAGAGGCTACATGGAAGAGCTACCTCAGAAGCCCTTATAAATATGTGCGTGTGTGTGCTCAACAATTACACCTAAGCAAGACTACAGTTCATAAGGTGTTAAAGTGAAGCTGAAGAGACTGTCGAATTCAATAAGACGCTCATATACGGGTGCGGGAACCTTATAAACCATGCATGTAAAATTTTGGGCGGGATTTTTCACTTAGGAACGACATAATTGCCGGTTAAAATTTCGCTGTTGCTCCGCCCCCTGTCGAGCGCCACGCGCTGCTGCTGACGCTGACGATGCGAGCGTAGACTGGAAACCACGGCGTTGTGATGTCAGCAGTGGTGTTCCGCTCCTTCGCAGGCTCCGCGAACATGCCTGACCGCGCTAGTTTCTGCGTGCGCGCCGTCATAATCTGCCTCGCTCGAGCCTGCATTCCTTTGTTTGTGTGTATGTAGAATGGTAGTTGACGTGTGCAGCATCAATTGAAGTGGTGGGCCGATCATGCCGGCATTCTGTGCAGCCTACGGCTGCACGAACACCAGCGGCCGCGACGATGTTCCACTACTCCCCGCAAGACAAGAAGCTTGCAGCTAAGTGGGAGGCTGCTGTGAATCAAAAGAATTTCAAGTGCTCAAGAACAACAGTGCTGTGCTCTAACCACTTCCGTGATGACGATTACTACCAGAGTTTATCAATAATGCGTGAATGAGTGAGAGTACGGCTTCCTGTTAGCAGGATTTCTAAACGCAGCGCGAAAAGGTCGGGGCAGCGAACGCACAAAGGCAGGACGGGTGCGGGCGGACTGATGGTAACTGGTCTTGGAAGACCTTATGAATACACGAACTCGTCCAAACCTGGATTTTGATTTACTGCTAGATCCTTCCTGTTAGCACACTGGACGGAAGGTACATGTTCATCTCCCACCCTTGACGCGTGTTTGGTCGCAAACCGCCGTTAATGTTCTATTCGCACATGTGTTGTGAAACAGCCAACATGCAGCTACCATAATGCCGTGCAAGTGTGAAATTTTCATGTGTTTGAAAGCAGGCGCACGCCAGGACGCTGCGCTCCCCCTTGCGCACAGAGAGAAACCGGCTGTCTCACATAGCCGACGGAATTCGCCGCCTTTCCGGTTATGAGTAGCGTGCGGATGGCGCGCTGATGAAGGCCATTACACGTGCTGCAAGAGCCGGAAAACTTTGCCCCCATGTAAACCGTCTGTGTAGATTGCCAACAGCTTTGGGGCAGCGCATAAATGCCGACGATCGCATCCCTCCTTACGTTCCATGAGGAGGCATGCAGGAACATAGCAGTACAGTTGTTTGCCTGGAAACGAACTCACTGGATCGCTGAATACAGCTTTGCAAAAAACATGCTCACCAAAGAACATTTCTAACACGAGGAGATGCTAACACTTCATTTTCGTTCGCGTCGAAAGTACTGCTTGCTACCAGCATCTTTTGCTTCTTGGAGAGGCTGGCTACGTATACGTGTAGGGAGCAACGCCGAACTCCTCAGAGAAACGCAAGCTCTCGGAATTTACCATTACAGTCTCACCAAACCACAGCGCTAAACCACCTTGCACCGTGCTTCATGTGTGGCGGCAGCGGCCGGGCCAAACGAACGCCAGTGTTGACGTCACGAGGCGCCCGAGCAATCACAGGCGGGAATGAGGCGCGCGAGCTGCTCCGAGTCTGCTGCTGCACTTTTCGTCGAAATAAAATCTGTTTGCGCTTTATTTCGCTCAATTTCGATGCGATATTCGAATTCGGAGGGTTGAAAACCATTACGTACAGCTCCTCACTCATTTTCATGGAAAAATCTTCAGGTTCCCTTTAAAGAAACGTCTACCTTTTCCAGGTTACAAATTGCAGCTCTTGCACGCTATTGAACCAGCAGATAGAACCAAACGATTTGCATTTGCTACAGATGTGCTTCGTGAGATCGACCAATGATGAATGATTTCTGCAAAAGATTGTGTTTAGCAATGAGGTGACATTCCATGTCTGTGGACATGTTCAGCATATTGAAACCGTCAAAAATTTCAAGATCTTAGTGCGATGCAAGTGGAGTTCAGCTACTCCAGCTCTACAAATCCCATAAACTGCTCTCGAGTGCAGACATCGGTTCCCACCTTGTCAATGAAGCAAATGCCTATTGACATCTGCTGTGTTCCTGCAATATCTGCAGTTTCGTCTGCAAGAATGGAAAAAGCCAATGCTGTGTTAGCTTCGGTCACTACAGTCGAACCCACTTATAACAGTATTCAGTTGCTACGAAAATTCTATTGTTATAACCGGGTTGGATGAAACAATCAAAATAGGGGGATGGATAACATTTGTAAGATGGTGAGAAGCACTCACTCGTAAAAAATAAGGCAGTTCACGTGTCAATAGCATTAGAAAATATGTGCACATTGATTGGAAGGACAATTAAAACGCGCACGTTGAAAACACAAAAGGGCAATATTTTCAAGGAAAACTCATTTACAGGCTAAAATACATGCTCACAACTTCCTACATCTCACTCGATCTCGCTTGCGCATCCACAATCTTGAGCAACCGCAGACACACTGCTTGCCGTTCATCGCTCTCTCATCCGTTGTACTGGTTGTTTTCAGCTCCTCCCACCGACAGCCGGACACTTAAAAAAGCCATTTCACACTAGCACACGGAGACGTGCATGCGTGCAGGGGCTTACTTTGCACGAAATGCGTGTTACGATTCTACTTTGCATGGCCGGCCGAAAATACAAGTGGGTGCACATAAGAGCAATGTACAGACCGGCCACATGTACAGGATTGATGGATGGAGCTTCTGACATCTCGCGCATGTATGAATGATTTCTGCCGAGTGTGTTGCGCAAAAAATTTCAGTGCCTGATGCCGATATCAGCCTAGTTTCTATTTACAGGCCTCCCTCAGAAAATGCAAATTTATTTTTAACAGAATTAAATGATCTTCTTCACTCCTTATCACCAAATAGTCTACTTTGTCTGATTGGGGACATTAATATTGACACTCTATCGCCATCAAGGCCAGTGGTTTGCGAGTACCTTAACATTCTGTCAAAATGGAGAGTCAGTCCAACCATTAATGCCTACACGCAAGAGGAATACATTGGAAGCAAAATGGTGTCACCTTGCCTTGACCATGTGAATGTAAGAGCACCATTGGCTAGCACCGTTTCAACAGTACTCAAGTGTAAACTGGCCGATCATTATATTGTAGACTGTCATCTTGCATTTCAAGTTCCCTTTAGATCCTGCCTTAACCTTCATCGCCTAAACATCCTTGATATTGCTAAATTTGACAATCTTGTGGCCAATTATGATTGGACCAAATTTTTAGGTAATATCACGACGTCCACCGCTTATACGCGTTTTGTTGATGCAATCCGTTCTTTAAAAATTACTGCCCAGAAAACAATCACCATGAAAAAACGCAACCCCAAACTTCCATGGCTAATGTGCGATATATTGTCGGCTATTAAAAAAAAAGATGCCCTTTGGGCACGTTGTAAGCATTCCCCAAACAATACACACGTTAGAGATCTGTACATATCGCACTGGAACAGGGTAAACGCCATGATTCGGTCGGCAAGGCGTCGGTATTATACTAAGACCTTTTATGAAAGCAAACACTCCCCCAAAAAGACACGGTCAGCTATTAACGAAGTATTCGGACGAAACACCAATCAACCTTTAGAAGAGGTATTCGCAAAACATTTCAGCAACCTCACGTCAGCTGTTCAAGAATTGAATTACTCTTTTTCTATAGTGTCTTCACATTTTCAGCCTTTTGCTCCAGATGCGTCTAGAGCTGTTCCTAATACTGTAAGATCGGCATTCTTGCCACCGCTTAGAGCAGGAGACTTGCACAGTATCTTGTTTAGCTTTAGACCTAAGAAACCACCTGGTATAGACGGTATCTCCATACATGATATTCAACGTAATTTTTCTGTGCTTGAATCCGTCCTTCTCTTCATTATTAATGGGTATATGGATCATTGCATTATTCCCGATGATTTAAAAGTGGCTGTGATTAAGCCGCTCTATAAGAGTGGTTCTCATAGCAAAGTAGAGAACTACCGGCCGATTTCCCTTCTGCCCGCAATCAGTCAAATAACTGAAAAACACCTGCTCGTAACGATGACCAATTTCCTGAATAAAAATAATGTTCTGTCACAAGCACAGTTTGGTTTCATCCAGGGAAAAAGCACTATTTCCCTACTAGAAGAATTTACGGACACTATCTATTCAGCTTTCGATAATAATGAATTCGTATGTGCTCTTTTTTTTTAGATGCAAGTAGGGCTTTCGATTTCGTTATTCACACAATACTTCTTGATAAGCTAGAAAGAATTGGCTTCAGGGGCCCAGTTATAAAGTTATTGTCTGGTTATTATAGCAATCGTGCGCATAGGTGACTATTCCAGTACAAAAATAATGTTAAAATCGGGTGTTCCCCAGGGGTCTGTTTTGTCTCCACTTTTATTTATCCTGTACGTCAATGATTTGTCTCAGTTTGTATCAAAATGCCGCATATTCCAGTACGCCGACGACACTGTCCTTCTATCAACTCATGCATCATTTAATACATGCGTTTATAACCTTCAAGCAGATGCCACGTCTGTTATGGATTGGTGTAAAAGTAACGGAATTGGAATTAATAGATAAAGGACTATGCTTTCATAATCCCCATAAAAAAATTGATCGTCCTGTGCCATTTTTTTTTACGACTCTAATTGTATAGACTGCAAATGCGTACCATTAGAGTTCGCAACTACAGTCGAACCCGGCTATATCGAACTCGCAAAAAAACGCCTATCAGTTCGATATAGAGCATAATTCGATATAAGCCTGATAAATAATTGGATGTCATAAAAGCACATACCATTTATAAAATCACTTTATTGATTAAACTAGCTTAGTTTCGCACGAAATAGTCCTGCATTTTCTTCTGCTTTGGCAATTTCGCTGCCTGCGACGCACGCACTTTTCCACATTAAGGAGTCGGAGCAGCTGAGGCCGCAACTTTCCGCATTCGCGCAGAAGCTCCGAACTATTGCGAGCCCACCATTTATTTCGGAGGATGTGGGACCGTCGTTGCTTTCCTCATTGTGCCCACTTTCACTTGTGCTCGGTACGATGTTGGCAATGTAGTCTTCGTTTTCGGGCTCTCCCGTGGTCGCGACACATCATTTGCGCTCACAAACTCATCCACCGTTGATTCGTCAACAGCTTCCGGAAATTCTGACAGTTCGCTCCAAACTTCGGCAACACTGGCAACGGCTTCGTCGCATTCATCAAAATTTACGGTCATCACCGAGCACGCGGAAGTCGGCACGGCTGAAGCAATTTCAGATTAACCACTCGTACGCGGCCGTGCGTACGGGTCGGGCGCCACGGGCACCGGGTCGCGAGTTTGGACGCTTTAGCCCTAACCTCCCCCTTATTCTTCAAGATCGTGCCGAGAGTGCTCCTCGGAATCTTGTGCTCTGCGGGGACATCCGACTTCTCACCGCGTTCGACACGATTTATGATTGCGAGCTTCACGACGAAAGGCAAATTCTGCCGCTTCATTACGGCAACACTGCGGGAGAAGGCCTACAAGGCGCACACAAAAACAGCGAGACAACTCGCACTTTCGCCATCTTGCACGACGAGGGCACAAGAGCATCTGATTGGCTGTCTGAGCAAGCGCTGTGGGCGGGCCAGGATAATTTTTTGCAGAAGAGGGGGGGGGGGGGGGGGGGGGCTGCCGACGGCTCGTCTGAGGCAGCGCGGTCGGGCGCGGTCACGGTAGGGAGAGCGGGTTGGATGGAGCCGCGCAGCCGGGTTTTCTCCGCCTCCGCGAGGGAAAGCCAACTTCCGGGGGCACTTTCCGCCGCTTGACGTTCGATATATCGGGTGTCGCTGCTATTTTTGTTCGATGTAAGCGTAATTATTGCGATATATACTCATTGTAACTATATCGTGTCCAGAAATTGTTCGATATATAGAATAATTCGATGTAAACGGGTTCGATATAGTCGGGTTCGACTGTAATGTAAAATGTTAAGGCATCATGTTTGATTCTGATATGACATGGAACACTCATTTTACAGGTATTAGCAAAAAGCTACGTACAGTATCCTGTCTTCTGTATAACTCTAAATACCTGTTCCCATTTTCTGTCCGGAAAGTCGTTGTTCACGCACTTGTGTACAGCTATCTTACATACAGAATTACCATATTTTATCACTACTCATTTACATGGCGTGCAAAATTGAATTCTATTCTGAAATCTGTTCTTCGCAATGTTGCATACAATGAGACCCATTCTCCCTAATAGTAATCGATTTTCCTTTTTGCAGTTACCCTCATTTGAAGCATTATTTTTTCAAACTGTGGTGTTTTTGGAACAGTGATTTTCTTTTTCCGTTGATTCCTGCCAGACCACCGAGACACCATAATATGTTCACTACCCTGTGGTGTTATACCCGTTTTAGTCGTTATACCAGAAAATATTATGTTTCTAACGTTTTTAATTCTTTACCCACTGAACTGTTCTCTATCTCATCAAAATGGACACTCAAACTGTACCTCAAAACTAATTATTCTTCTGTTTAGTTGTCATTAGAGCCCGTCCTATAGTTTCGATTAGTTTCGTTTGGTCTAGATTGGTGTGTATCCTTGTTTGTTTCACTTTATATCTTTTCTAGCTTGCGTTTGCTCGTAGCTCACGTTTTGTTTGTGGTACTTTGCTTTTGTGTTGTAGCCTCCTTTTTCATTGTAGCTTGCTTTTGTTTTGTACATTGCTTCAGTTTATAGCTTGCTAACCTTGCTTTATTTTTTTTTTAACACGTGTCGCTGACTGCCGGGTACAGCTCGACAAGTCTTCATGGCTTGGGCTGACCGGTTTTTTGAATGCGTAATATTTTCAAGAAATAAAGGATATTATTATTATTATTATCTAAATGGTGCAAAAACAGGGTTCTCTGAATCAAGGGACTTTTGAGTCACAGAAAGAACTGCATCACGGACTTCAATGTGTGGCGTTGATGCGTTGGCCCAGCCAATCATACTCGCCACACACGAGGTTTCCCGTGACTCAACCGACCAGTTCTATATGACAGCGTAGCTTTCTGGGTGTTTACATTGTTAACATTATTCTGAAGTGCTTGACTTTCATTCTCACACACAGAAAACACAGCAAGGCCTGCAATGTTGTGTATTAAACTCTTACAGTAATAAAAAAGCTAGACAACCATGCACCAAACCTGGTTTCGGTTTCACTTAGCTGGGACCAAAAGAACTATGTGGTGCTATGTTACTCCCGTTGAAATGGCTTGCATAATAAGGATAGTGGCCTTTCTTACTTTCAATGCAGTACAAGTTTTTTTAGGAAAGGATTTATAGGATTGGTTTGGGGGCTTGGGTGGTGGAGTGGACAACATTTTAGCAAAGAGGGTCTACAAGAAGCTGTGACGCCAGGGAAAGGTGTTACACTCTCCTTACTAAGTGTAGTGGTCAAGATTCTTAAAGGTAAGTTTTCTTTGCCTCATCCTTTGACTTTCCTAGTGCTGCTGCTGCTACTGTCTGGCACACTGCATTGGGGGGGGGGGGGGGGTTCAGAGGATGTGTATACATGACAGGAGCATGGTAGAGAGGAAAGACGACACGAGAAACTCGTCTGGACCTTTGCACTCCATCGAATGTGCACAATGCCTTCTGGAGCTCCCTGGGCGTCGCCACAATGGCCTCATGACAGCTGTAATTATCTGCGACCCCCCTGCAAAACCATTGCACAAATTGCAGCACTTTCTACTAACGTGCAAGTCAAGAGGGAAGCTAGATAGGTTGGTGTAGAGGGGGGGGGGGAGGACAGGAAGCAGTGAATGGGTAGCACCGACACAGCCGCGAAATGAGTGAATAACAACCTCGCTACTCTTCGCTCACAGCTCCATAGAAGGGGGGGGGGGAGGCGGGGCAGAGTACGATAGGGAAAAGATGACGTGAGAAGGCAAGAAAACGCAGTGATTGCGAACAAATGGGATAACATTAAGTTCAATGTTCAGTACATTTCTGCTATTTCTGAAAAAAAAAAACACCATGCAAATTTGTCAAGGGGTCACTTACACAGGACGTACAGAAGCAGAGCTGCATTAAAGTGCACCATAGGGTCTAGGGCACACTAGGGAAGCAAACATACATCAAATCAACACTTCTGAGCCCGCCGGGGTTACTTGTCGTCTATGGCATTGCTTGAGGATGTGGGTTTGTTCCCGACCATGGCTGCCGCATTTCGACGGGGGCAAAATGAAAAAAAAAACACTTGTGTGCTTAGATTTAAGGACATGTTAAAAATGCCACCGTGTCAAAATTAATCTGGAGCCTGCCACTACAGCATGCCTCATAATCCAATTGTGGTTTTGGAACTTACAGCCCCATAATTAAATTACCGTATTTACTCGAATCTAATGCACACTTCTTTCCTAATAAATCAGGTCCAAGAATTGTGTGTGTTAGAATCGAGTACAACCCTAAATCTGTGTTACCATATCGCCATCGGCATTTAAAAATGGCCGCCTTGTACGCGCTTTGAGCCTAGCTGCTGTAGCTTCCTCCATATGGTGCAGTATGTGTGCTTAGGTTAGTCCATCGTCTGTCGTACCATTTTCTGCATTTACTCTATCAGCACGGAAGGGCTGACTGCGAAGACATGCCAAGCGTTCATCACGATGGTGCAATTAAAAGGAAAGTGATCATGTGTGCAGAGATGGCCGGAAATCGAGCGGCATCATGGGTGTTCAGAGTTCCCGAAACTTGCGTGCGGGACTGGCACAAGCAGGAGAGGCGTTCTACTCTGGCAGCTGCTGCGTAGGCACAGCTGTGCAGCCCCTATGTTGAAAGTGATCTGCGATATAGAGACAGTCTACACATGTGGGCGCACCCCGCTGTGTTCTTGTCGCTTAGTTCACGTTGAAGCGAGAGGCTGCACAAAAGTCAATTCGCTCGCTCCTGCTACAGCACTTCCTCACTCCAACATTCTGATAAAAGAGTTTCTGCGGTCATTGAGTGAGACGTGTTCGTGTTTGCTTGTGCAAATGTGACACCATGCCTGTTAATTTAGTTAGTAATCGAATGTTTAAAAGCTTATACGGCTGATAAAGCTATTATCCTTACTTTTCTTATAGCTGTCTACTAATTTGCTATCGCAATTGATGTTTCGTTTTTCAAGCGAAACTGAGAATTTTTTTTATCACATATTTAGTGCAATGGGAGTAAATGTTTGCTTTTCCAAATGAGAGAGACAAATAAGTATTTCTGTATGAAATAATGAGGTGCGCGGTATTGTAAAGGGCTTTTCTTTTTTTTAGGTCATGGCAAACAGGTGCACGTTACAATTGAGGGCATTGCCCCCCCCCCCCCTCTTTTTCTTGGTCACAGAAAACAGGTGCGTATTACAATTGAGGCCGCATTCAAATAGAGTAAATATGGTAAAGTTTTTTACTTCTGCCACAATGTAATGCGCCATGTGAGGCAATGAATATGTTCAACTCTCTCAGAGTTTATGAAATATGGCGCACCACAATGCCTCAAGCAAATACCTCCCCCTGTGAGTTCTGTGTACTGCGCAGACAAACAGCAGCGGTGCGCGCAAGGTAAAGTTTAACATCAACTCACCATTCTCATGTTGAAGAAATTAAACACTCACTGTCAACATCAATGCTAATTATAGTCACGTCAAAGCAAACAGCACAGCAACTTTCGCTTACATTAATTTCCACAGTGCATGGGATCTGCGTAATTTTCTTGGATGTAGCCGCCAATTTATGCAAAAACTGCATAAATATCTTTGACTTCAGAAAAATATGCGGATCCCACGCAATATGGGAATCGATGTAAGCAAAGCTTTGTATGCTGTTTGGCTTGACTGATGATAATTAGCGGTGATGTAGGCAGCGAACGTGTAATTTTTTCAGCGTTTAGTCCAATATGGAGAGGGGTGAGTTGATGTTAAATGTTAACTGTTAACCAAGGCTATTTGTCTGCACAGTCCATAGAACACACAAGGAGATGTGTTCGCTTAAGGCGTTGTTGTGCACTATTGTTCATAACCTCTGAGAGGGTTGAGCATTATCATTGCCTCACATGGTACATCACATTGTGGCAGAAGAGTTAAACTTTAATTGAATTATGGGGCTTTATGTGCCAAAACCACAATAGGATTATGAGACACACCACAGTGGCAGACTCCGGATTAATTTTGACACCCTGGTGTTTTTTAAAGGGGCCCTGAACAACCCCTCAGGCTTGATGAAGTAAGATAGTCTGCGGGCACCATACACTGCTGTGAACATCTTAGCCAAGTTTTGCTGTTGTCCGTGGTGCGTGGAGCTCGCAAGTGGACTGAGAAGTCACCTTTCTCTCAAATGCTCTCTTTTCAAACAGAAGACTGCTCCTCACTCTCTTCTGGATGCTTTATTCTGTAATAAAGTAGATTCCCATACACAGCTGCTATAGGTAGCTGCGGTCAGCTATGCAGTACAGATACCGTGGCTGCCACAGGGTGCTGCCGCGAATCCACAGACTAAATGCACCACGGCTCGTTGAGGACAACCACGCTTGGCTTACGTTTAGCATGTTTTAGGCATCAAAATCGGAAGTTGTGGCATCTACATTCACATTCAAAATGAAATCTGAACTGGGCGCCACGCTGACATTTAAAAGGCGGAACGTCGTGGGCATGCCCCCCTCCGCCATAGCCCTCGCAGTATGAGACTTTGCAGGAGGAACGGGACCACAGCGGTGGCAGTGTTTGATTGCCAATAACTCCGCTTGTGCTGAACGCATTGATATACTTTTTGCGGCAAAGTATTTTTGAAACAGTTTATTTTTGCTTCAAATGGCTTGCTGGTTTGCTTGCCTTCTCACATCGTCCCCCCCACTCCCTTATATGGGAACTGCCTCTTCTCTACTCCCTGCAGTTCTATCTACATCCCCTCTGGACTTGCACGTTAGTAGAAAGGCAAGCACTGCAGTTTCTGCAATGCTTCTGAGGGGAGTCACGGATAATTACAGCTGTCAAGAGACTAATGTCGTGACGGCCAGGGAGCTCCAGAAGGCATCGTGCACATTCGACGCGGTGGGGTGAAGAAGAGTTTCTAGCGTCGCCTTTCCTCTGTAACTGGCCCCTGTCATGTACACACATGCTCTGAACCACTCCCTCCAATGCAGTGTGCTTGACAGCAGCAGCAGCAGTGGAAAAGTCAAAGGAAGAGGCACAGAAAGCTTCGCTTTAAAAACTTATTGCATTTAGCCTTGCTGAAAATGTTGCGTGCCGGTGCGCGTCGAGCAAGCAAGAAAAAGAAATTCACAGAACTATGGCATGTGAACAAGACGATGCCTCAGGGAATGTGTAACTAAACCCAAGTTACAACGGAGATATCCACAGGTTTCTTCTGATGCACACAATCTCTGCTGCTGTAGAATATGTGAATGCTGGTTACATTACAACCACAGAATCTGCTGTTCTGATCGTCTAGGGTTGCACGGAATGTCATCACTCATAAGCATATTACATGTCAGCAGTTCAGTACACGTATAACAAGATATTTTTAAAGTGGCACCATCAATTATGCTAAACAATGTGCGATCAGGCATTATTCAAGGTTTGTTTTTGATGTGCCATCCTCCTTGAGCGAGCTCTGTGCACTGCTCGCACAAAGAATAGCAAGCTGGAGCCACAAATGGGACAAACAGGAACAGTGAAGCACCATACAGTGACAGTAAGATGGAACACCCACCCGAGAGAAATATAGCAAAAGCATGAAAACAGCAAGTGGAGAAGCGATTGTTTCGTCCATGTCCATGGCTGTAGCTGCTCCAGCAAGTTCTAGGATGATGATGACAATGTTGTGCTTTAGGTTTCAGTCTCAGTTTTACTACTGAGGCAGCATCGATGAAAGGAGGCTTCCGCTCTTATGCTTCATTTGGTACAGACTTCAGGTGTACAGGCCAGGTGTAATTTTCTGCTAAAATGCTGCGTAGCACAGCTTTTAGTGCAATTTGGCACAACTGGCGCAGCTGTTCCACCACTGGAATATGCTTGCAGTTTTAAAGATTAGGTGAAGATAAAGAAGGTCACTGCTTGCAAGCAAATTTCATATATTCCAGTTGAACCATGCTTGCTGCACCCCGATGAATAATGCCCCTTGGCCAATAGATGCCGTCTAGCCAGCACAAACAGCATGTCCTACACTCCTTAGATGTTTCACTCGGAAGCTGCGAAGGCCCGTGTGCCTTTCCCCATTTTTAATGACATCTGGAAAATTGCACTGTTCATGGATGGGCAGCACGCAACAGTGGAAGCAGTGAAAGGAAGACCTACCCGGTCCCGAGCATCAGCATCAGCCCGCACGCTCAGCTGATTCAGTACGGGCGACTCCAGCTCACTGAGGGCATCCAGCAGCGCACAGAACAGGAGTGGCAGGTGCGGCCCCAATGCAGGCCCGGCGCTGCGACTCAACTGCACCAGGGTGTCCAGGCTGTGTGCGTGAGTGCAAGAAGAAATACAAATGACAAAGCAGCAGTATTCTACTTCTCATAACATCATTTGTTGGCCCCGGCAGACCCACATCTCATAAGACTGATTAATCAATTGTTATGTATCTGCAAGAAACAATACAGATTGATTGATTGATTCTTTCATGGGGGTCAATGTTTTAAAGCGACAGAAGGGCTGCATGAGATGACGTAGTCAAGCGCTCTGGCTGATTTTTTTTTTTTTTGACAGCGTTCTTTATGTCCACCAAAAGATGTGAGCGTGCCTGTATTTCGCCACCATCCAGATAAGAGTCGCTGAAGCCAGGAGTTAAACTCACAACCTTGTCCTCAGCAGCCACCACAAATGAACCACACCTCTCAAATACTAGCAGTAAACCATTAGGAGGCATTCTACAACACATCTCTTACTCGCACTTTTGACAACCAATTGGGGCTGCTTGCTGGGCAAATTTTCTGTATATGAACTGCCACATAAAGGGGGGCTCGAATGCCTGTCAAGCGAACTTAATTTGCTTTTGGTTCGAGCCTCCCTCCATTTTCTTGAATGGAGACACAAATGGTCTTGCTCAAGTTGCTACACAAAACACCATGAATAAGGTAGCCAGCCAGCCATGCAGAAACACCGTTGGAGAAGAAAGGCAGGAGTGTGCAGGTAAGACACTGGACTTCTTACAATTTGTTTATTCTCATAAAAACTAAACACTTACCAAACAGGCACGTACATAGTAGAGCAAACATGCAACACCAGAAATCTCAAACCAACAGACAAAACAAAGCCACATGCAGACATTACCTTAAAGAAAATCAACCTACAGTTAAGCTTCCATATAACCAATTCGGTAAAATTGGCAAGTTGCTTTGCTATATCGAAATTTTTTAAAATTGAAACTTGATTTTTTATGCAAATAAGTACACTCGCCGATGGATTTTTCTTACGCGGAAGGAGCCAAAAATTTTCTGAACTATTGGGCAATTGGAAAAATCAAATTTGAATAAGAACAAAAAAATGATTTTGTGGAATTTTACAGTTGGCAACGAAAGATATGCTTTCATGCCATGTCAACGATATCTTCAAATCGGCGGTACAAAGTGAAGCCAGCCACACTTTCGTGTCTACTTCATCCCCATGGCTGATATTGTCCCCTGCTATAGGACGTTGCTATCATGAAAAGCACCTACAGTGGGGGGAGTGAATACTTGATCTGCCTCTTGCTTCAACGCGTGTCCAAAACTCGAGATTACGCAATGTGTACGGGAAGACAGCACACAATGTCATGCCATCTTAGCTTGCCCAGTCTTGAACGTGAGGCAGATTACATGTAAAACAGGGCACACGAGCTGCGCATGCACTTAGCCATGTGTAGCCACAGCTGTGTTGCTTGAAAGAAGATGTGCGCCAACCTGCACACGCACAAGCTTGATCGAGTTACTGCGAGCTCGCTCTTCTCCCACTCCCTCTGCCCTTGCAGGAAGGCAGCGCTCACCTAGCCACTGTCCTTCCTGGCTCAACTTTACATGCTTTCACTTGCATCTAAAGCATGCAGCATGCCAGGAGAGATAGGATCTTATCACACTTGGACTTTATACGGAACATGACACTGCTCGGCCTCCATGGTGGCTCTATTTGAAGTGTGTTCAAATTACACTACTTCCATAGTGCCACAAGTTGACGTGTGTTCAGGAGCAGCTGTTAGTAATTTAACCATTTCACCATCTGCATCTGTGGAAGTTTCCATTTATTGTCTCGGTATTCCTTCATGGCAGCAGTGAAATTTAATTACACAGTTAAACGCCAATATAACAAAGTAGGTAAAATCGGCAATTTGCTTCATTATATCACAATTTCGTTGTATTGAAATTTGACCTTTTCCTTTATGCAAATGAGTACAGCCGCCAATAGATTTTTCTTACACAGAAAAGGGCCGCAGAATTTCCTGAATTATCAGGAAATAGAAAACAAGAAATTTGATTGAGAAAACAATTCATTTTGATGAATTTGGGAGTCGGCGACAAATGACACATGGCGACAAATGGTTTTGTGCCAGGTCGATGATATCTTCACATAGGCGGTACAAATAAAGCGAAATCAGCCATGCTTTCGCCTGCACTCTACCCCTGCAGCTGATAGCATCGGCCATACTGGGACAACGCTATCACGAAAATTGCCGGCAGCGGGGAGCAAATGCTTCGTCTGTCTCTCGCTGCGAGTCACCGAAACTCGAGATTACGAAACCTTCAATACTACACGCGTGGGAAGACAACCTACATGACCCTGCCATCTTGGCATGCCCACTCTTTGCGCATGCAGCAGATTATCTCTAAAGCAGGGTCCATGGCTGCGCATGCGCTCAGCTGCGCTTACCGCCATGCACATCCACGGCCGAGATGCGTTCCAGAAATCACGACGCACACCAACTTACCTCCCACCCCCCCTTATTGCCCCTTGCACGCGCTTCGTCTCGTTACCGCGAGCTCACTCCACTCCCCTGCTTTACCTATGATCGGGCGGGACGGTGGCCCTCGTGAAGCCACCATCTTTTTTGTCTCACCCTCACACACTTCCACTTGCACTTAAAGCACAAAGTGTGCGAAGCGCAATAGGATGTTATCGCACTTGAGTTTACACGGAACATGATGCGGCTTAACTTCAGTGGTTGTTCTTGTTGCACCCCACACAATTTGAGGCGTGTTTGCAAGCAGCCACTCGTAATTCAATAATTTTACCACCTGGGTCTATGGCAGTTCCCATTGCTTTGCTGCAGAAGCAAAATTTTGTGATATTGAAATCACATACAAACACACTTTGTAATATTGAGGCTCTAATTACATGGTGTTCTATGGACAAGAGGTTATGAAAAGTTAAATACTTCATTATATTTTCTTATATCTAAATACTTCAAAGTTTAACTGTATTTGAAATTGTGTACAAACCCACTTCGTTATATCGAGGTTCAATATACAGAGTGTTCTATGGACAAGAAGTTATAGATAATTAAACACTTTGTTAGATAAAGAATTTTGTTATACAGTAGAACCCTGTTGATATGTTTTTAAAGGGACTATGGAAAAAAAAAAACATACCAGCTGGGAAAATGTAACCATGAGGACGGGATCAAATCGCCACAGCACTAGTCAGAAACAGTAGGAGTGGTTGCAGTGCAGTTATGAGGTGTCTCGTAGCTCGTACTATGGGGATGCGCGACTCTCATGCGTCCCCTGATGCGTTGTTTTCCCGCATAGCTCCCGTCTCCTGTGATCCGGCTTCGCCACGGGGCCTGATGCCTACGGTGGTCGGTGGGGTTGAAGTGCAGTACGAGAGATGGCGCGAGTGTTGCGCTGCTAACGCCGCCTCATGGCAGGGTTACTTGGGCGCAAAAAGGAGAAGGCGCTTCCTCTTTGGCTGCGGGTTGGCGAACGCCGCGGACGTCCCGTGCATGTACCGATCCATGCTTCTGTGAGGCCGTCTAGCGTGGCCTCCTTCGAACGAGCCACTGTTTGCATGATCGTGCGCACAAACGACCAGGCGTTGGGATCCAGCATGGGGCGAACATATTCGCTCGCTATCCGGTTGCAGTGAGTCGGAATTCCTAGATTTGGCGTGCGCCCATCGGCATGTTTTGTGGATAGCAACTCGGCTAGCAGGCATCAATCTATGAAAGGTGCAATAAATGCCCTGGTGATTGTTTGCACAACTGTGTTGTCGTTCTTTGGTCCCACGAGCATGGGTGAGAACCCCACAGTACTGAGACCAGGAACGGCACATGCGCACATGTATAATTAAAGAATGCATACAGTGTTCCATGACAGTAGCTATTACCACAGTATTTTGTGTACACTCCACCACATAACACAGTTCTACTGCGCAGAAGCCGACAAAAGAGAACTGGCATTTGTGCAATATAAGTCAGACCCTTGCAGGCGCCAAAGTAAATGTAGCCCTGCATTTGGCAAAACTGGCCAACTGTGTGTTCCCGGTAGGTTTTAATCGATGCATACTTTTCAGATGCTTCGCCAATTGGTCTATGCAGTGTTTGGCTTGTACAACTGTTCGCTTAGAGCAAACTTTGGTCAATTGTTGCAACAAATCGGTTGCTTGTTGCAACATGCGACAGCCAATATCTCCCTTAATTGTTATATGTATGTGGTGGCCACTTTGAAATTGATTGATTAATTGATTGATTCTTTATTGGTTTATCACATATACATGTGATGGGAGGCAAAGGGAAAAGCCATTCAAGGATGGCTTGAGGGAGTCCTTCGCCCCCACGCTGGCAAAGACAACAGCAGAGGCACACACGTCCTGTTCACATGGTCGTACACTTTTACAAAACCATCATATTAAGCACAACATTGCCATAAACCTTGACAAAACCATAAAATTAAACACATTAGTTACCGTCCTTCGTAGGGCATCATGCGTTAACATATTTTACTTCACCTCAGCATCAAATGACAGCACATTTCATAACAATGTGCGCTTAGTAATAGTGACATTGAAACAATATAATTAAATAGCAATCATAAACAGCTCTAGTGGTCAATGTTAGGCTAGAAAGAATGCGTACAAGTCAGATAATGTTGCTTCGCGAATATCGATTTGTTTTTTATTAAACTCATTTAGTAGACGCGGAAGTTTGTTTTGGAGCATTTGCCGACCATAGCCAGTGTGACAATATGGAACATGCCATATTTCTGTTGTTCTAGTGGCATATGATGCTTCCTTCAAATGGAGATTCACCAAACCCATGAAGATAGAATTATGACAGTCATAGTTAAGGCGATATTCATGCAACAATTTATGCTCATATGTGTTTTGTACTCTAATTATTTTAAATTTTTTAAAGAGCTCCACAGTAGAATGCCGGAGTGGCACATTCTCAATTATTCTCAAAATTCTTTTTTGCATTACTAATAGCCGCGATAAATTCGATTATGTTGTAGTCCACCAGACCAACTGACAATAGTTTAGATAGAAGCGAAGAGGGCGTTATAGATTAGCAATTTTATTGACTTCGGAATTAAGTAGCGGTCTCTGTTCAGAATTCCCATTATTGCACCTAACTTTTGTAATATCGCATAAATGTAACATAAGATGTGGGAACATTACATAATGGTGATGCATCATCATCATCATCATCCTATTTTATGCCCACTGCAGGACGAAGGCCTCTCCCTGCGATCTCCAATTACCCCTGTGCGTGTTTCCAATTGCTAGTAAGTACAGCGGGGCGTGGCACTTGAGGAGACGACGGACGTTTGCATGCATGTGCGAGTAAGAGCAGGTGCAAAAGAAAAAATGTGGAGACTTTTACTCCTTGATTATACGACTCTGCCTAGGCACTACAGAGGAGTTTCTTGGAAAGCGTTGCATGCCCTTATCCCTAGGCAAGCTGGCAGAAGTCGCGGGGCGCGGTAGTGCTGAACTTAGCATTGCAATTTGGCGGCTCGACGCAATTATATTTATTAAATCATGTTTTTTACTAATTAAAACAATATTTGATTATTTTGCATTATTGGCGGCGCCTCCAGGACACCAAAGTGGCAATGGAGGAGACATCAAAGCTAGAAGCCGGACTGGTCCATGGGTTGGTGCTCACAGAGGCCTGCGCGTGCCAGAGAAGTATAAGATCGGCTGTCCGCTATCACGGACTACCAATTTCTTATGCGAACACCCCCTGGCACGCTTCGGCCTCTGTGGCCCCAACCCAAGGGCTGCCCTGCTTGCAGCTTTGATGCCCCCGCTACCACTTGGGTGTCCCCAAGATCCTGCGCTGCCTGCTTTAACATAACCTCAGGTGCTCTCCTGAGGCGTTCGTTCACCGGTTACATGTGCCCTCCTGGAGCAGTGCTTGTAAAAAGTGCAATCTATCGTCGCGACTAAAATAGCAACCCGTGACTTATAGAACACCAGTCAGAACCTTGCTGCTTCAGACACAGCGATCACCAAATGGGGTGTCCGTGCCCACTACCTCACTACGCGGGCAGCCAGCGGCGGAGCTTAATCAAACTGGACCACACTCCGCCACCCCGGCATGCCTAGGGGACAAACGCATACAACACGCATTAATAAAGCTCCTCCGTTGTGCCTAGGCAGACTCACATATTCAAGGAACAAAGGCCCCCACATTTTCTCTCGCACCCGCTCTTACTCGCGCCTGTGCAGAAACGTCAAGCGCTGTCAAAAGTGCCACTCCCTGCTGTACCTACTAGAAATTGTAAAAACGCTACCCCTGTCCTGCGCCAAGCGATTCCAAATAGTACCCGTGAATTTCCTAATTTTATCGCCACACCTAGTCTTCTGCCATTCTCGATTGCGTTTTCCTTCTCTTGGTACCCATTCTGTAACCCTAATGGTCCAACGGTTATCTAACCGGCGCATTAAATGACCTGCCCAGGTCCATCTTTTTCTCTCGATGTCAATTACAATATTGTCTATACCTGTTTGCTCTCTGATCCAAACCACTCTCTTTCTGTCTCCTAAAGTTATACCTAGCATTCTTCGTTCCGTCGCTCTTTGCGCAGGTCCTTAACTTGTTCTCAAGCTTCTTTGTCAGTCTGCAAGTCGCTGTGCCATATGTCAGCACTGGTTAAATGCACTGATGGTATATTTTCCTTTTCAATGATAACGATAAGCTCCCAGTCAGGAGCTCACGATGTTTGCCGTATGCAATCCAACCCATTTTTATTCTTCTGTGAATTTCCTTCTCATGGTCGGGGTTCCCTGTGATTAGTTGACCTAGGTAAACATATTCCTTTACAAACTCTAGAGGTTGACTGTGTGGGGATGCGCGACTCTCGCGCGTCCCCTGATATGTTTTTCCCGCATGGCGCGTCTCCTGTAATCCGGCTTCGCCGCGTGGCCTGCGTGATGCCCGTGGCGGTCGATGTGGTTGGGGCGCAGTGAGAGAGATGGCGCGAGTGTTGCGCTGCTAACGCCGCCTCACGGCAGGGTTACTTGGGGGTGCAGGGTAGAACAGGCTGTCTCTTTCCCGGCGGGTCGGCGAACAGCGTGGACGACCCGCGCGCCGCCGACCCATGCTTCTGCGAGACCGCCTCGCGTGGCCGCCTTGGAACGCGCCACCGTCCGCGTGACCGTACACGCGAACGACCAGGCGTTGGGATCCAGCATGGGGCGAACATATTCGCTCGCTATCCGGTCGCGGTGAGTCGGACTTCTAGATTTGCCGCGCGCCCATCGGCATGTTTTGTGGATAGCAACTCAGCTAGCAAGCATTGATCTATGAAAGGTGCAATAAATGCTCTTGTGATTGTTTGCACTACTGTGCTGTCGTTCCTTCGTCCCAAGAGCACGGAGGAGAACCCTACATCTGGCTGCCCAACGTGGGACTCTTGGGGCACCGGACGATAGTTTTAACAGTTTTGCTTCGTTCGAGACCTTTGATTGAACCGAAGCGTAGGGCTAGCGCGGATTTTGATCGCTAGCGTTGGCGGCGTGCTTTCTTGAGCGAGGCGACGGCGGCTGTAGTGTGTATGAACATGTCAACATGCTAAGCCTTTTCGTAAGTGTTTTTTTTAATGACATTCGTCGGTACGAGAGCCACGTGGTCTGCATCCTGGGTGTGCGAGGCATAGCGCCCGCGGAGCATATTGGCAAGAGTGAAGCGAGTGAGTACGGAAGCCTCGTGGGTGGTCCGAATTTCTTATGTAAATAGCTTCTTCTATCTCTTTGACTCTGATGAAGTCGCGGCTCTGGGAGCCGGGTGGCCGCGGGCCACTAGTGCCACTACGGGCTGACTGGTATTGCGGCCTGGCACCGGGCGCTCCGACACCGTCTGGGACGGTGGGCGCCGTCAACTCGTATGCTGTGTGCACCGAGCGGAGTAGGACCACCTCACAGAGCTGACGTCTCCTCGCGGCTGCCTGTTTTGCGCTCATTTTGGGTGTTGTTTTTGGATGCCGGTTGTTGTCAGGGTAGCGACGCTTTAGGCCTATGGCTTTACGAAGCTGCCTGTCGCACGTGGAGGGACACAACCTAGTGGACCGTGGCGTTCAGGTGTTGCAATTTGCTTCCCTCATTCTATTTAGCCTCGCATGAATTGAACTTACTCGTTCGACTCAAGGAAGCGAGCTTCGTTCACATGAACTTAGCATCTGAGTAGCTGCCTGATATTTTGCTAGCCGAGTTGAACATCGTACCACGTGGGCGATGCGCATGCAGACTTCCTCTCCCTTGCACTACTTTAGTGTTTGCCGTGTGTGTTGAGTGTATGCAGCGTGAGTGGAGTCACACTTGGTTTGCTGCCACTGCACATCGCCTGCGCTGTTGCCCTGGACTACGATCGAGCCACCCCGGGTGATGGTGATGCTGTGGCCAGTTCGGCGCAGCGACTTCGGCGGCCACCTGTCTCCAGCTCACAACCCTCGGCGGCGGACAAAAGAGCCGGAGGTCACCGACAGCTACGGCGGCTCCTGCCAGCAAGGCGCGTCGGTGCGAGCGACGCTTGCTCGTACCGACTACTGCGTCGTCGTTTCCGGAATCCTGGCCTGGCATCGTGCCGTCGAGTCTGCAAAGCTGCTGCTGTGACCGGCGGACGCCAGCGGTGTACCCAGGGACAATGTCGGCTCGCATGCTATGGACAGCGTGGACATTTCCTCGGCACGGCCACTGTTGCGCTGATGTTAGACTGTGGGACATGTCTCGCCGGAATATGTGGTGATTTAAGGTTGGGGGGATGTGGGGAGGCGCGACTCTCGCGCGTCCCCTGATATGTTTTTCCCGCATGGCGCGTCTCCTGTAATCCGGCTTCGCCGCGTAGCCTGCGTGATGCCCGCGGCGGTCGATGTGGTTGGGGCGCAGTGAGAGAGATGGCGCGAGTGTTGCGATGCTAACGCCGCCTCACGGCAGGGTTACTTGGGGGCGCAGGGGAGAACAGGCTGTCTCTTTCCCTGCGGGTCGGCGAACAGCGTGGACGACCCGCGCGCCGCTGACCCATGCTTCTGCGAGACCGCCTTGGAACATGCCACCGTCCGCGTGACCGTACACGCGAATGACCAGGCGTTGGGATCCAGCATGGGGCGAACATATTCGCTCGCTGTCCGGTCGCGGTGAGTCGGACTTCTAGATTTGTCGCGCGCCCATCGGCATGTTTTGAGGATAGCAACTCGGCTAGCGGGCATTGATCTATGAAAGGTGCAATAAATGCCCTTGTGATTGTTTGCACTAGTGTGTTGTTGTTCCTTTGTCCCAAGAGCACGGAGGAGAATCCCACAACTGGCGATCCTGAACTCTTCTTCCCTTGCCTGGCTATTCATCATTATCTTTGTCTTCTGCATATTAATCTTCAGCCCCACTCTTACACTCTCTCTGTTAAGGTCCTCAATCATTTGCTGTAACTCGTCTGCAGTGTTGCTGAATAGAACAATGTCATCGGCAAACCAAAGGTTGCTGAGATATTCATTGTCGATCCTTACTCCTCAGCCTTGCCTGTTTAATAGCTTGAATACCTCTTCCACGCATGCAGTGAATAGCATTGAACAGCTTGTGTCTACTTGTCTGAACCCTTTCTTTATAGGTATCTTCCTAGTTGAGTAGAATTAAGGTAGCTGTGGAATCTCTGGAGATATTTTCCCAAGATATTTACTGTATTTACACGATTGTAAGTCAACTCGACAGTAAGTTCACCCGCCCATATCGCGCGTGACAGGAAAAAAAAAATGCGGGAGGATATACCCGCGGGCACATTCCATAACGAACATTTATTAGTAACTGGCATGGTCACTAGAGTACTCGTCTTCACTTGTGCCATCGTCCTCAGTAGTGCTGCCATCGTCATTGCTGTTACGGTTCCACAGCATGTCGTCATCCAGCGAAATTCTGCATTTGCATAGATACGTGCATTTGCATACATACATAAGTCCATGCTGAAAGCACCAAACCACACACAGCCATCAGGGAGGCTCTTTTGACATGTCCGGTTAGCGTAAGTTCGCGGTCTTCTGCTGCCAGCCACTCGTACTGATGGGGTAGCAGGTCCTTGAAAGGAGAGCATAGGCTTCTCTCATGACTATGTCATACGTCACTGGCAGGGACCGATCCCGCATTTCAGCGACATATGCCGCAAGCTTGGCCTCCAGCTCCGGAACGCGTCCTGACTTCAGCCCGCGGAAACCTCTTTGCTTGTCGTCACAGGTGAACATTTTGCTTCGCTGCAATCGCCACTCTCGCACCACCCATTAAGAAACATCAAACTTGTGGCCCGCTGCGCAGTTATTTGTTTCTTCGGCATAAAGGATGGCAGCCCTCTTGAACCTTGCTGTGAACAAGCGCCGAATGTTTAGCGGACTCTGAGCACTCATGACGACTGAGGAAGCACGAAAGTAGCACATGGCCGGCAGTCAAATCGAATGCATAAAACTAAAGAGCTACAGGGAAAGAGAAACACGTGAGCGGTGTCTGCTCTTCCATGAACTACCGATACTCCCAGCAAGTGCTGCTGTTCTCAAGCAACGTTCATTCTGAGGGTGCCGCCGCAAATGGAACGACGCCACTTCCATCAACTATCGACCCCCCCCCCCCTGAGTGCTGTGTACACTGTAAAACACTAAAAAATGGTGAAAAACCCTTCCGAAAAGCAAAAAAATGCGCAGGATACCGGAAAGCTACATGTAGGGCCGTAGAACAAACACAAAATTGTAACTATGTTATAGCTCCCCTTTTGTTTCAATTTTGTTTGTTTTATGTGCTTGCGCTATGTACATTATATAGCGGGAGTGATACGTCGCTTTTTATGTTACCATGAACTGTACTTTTTATTCCTTTCCTGACAACTCTTTGT
This sequence comes from Dermacentor variabilis, assembly GCF_050947875.1. NCBI lineage: Eukaryota > Metazoa > Arthropoda > Arachnida > Ixodida > Ixodidae > Dermacentor > Dermacentor variabilis. The sequence goes on along the minus strand of NC_134569.1, from coordinate 248,374,513 downwards.
ATTGATTTAGCGCTTTTATTTGTAACACTGTGTTGCAAGCATGCGATCATTATAAACATTTTTAGCACTCATATATGGGTTTTCTCTTGTCATTTGTTCAACGACGCCCCCTTACTCAATGCTCCCCTTGGGACCTGTAAGGTACTTTGAAATAAATAAATAAATAAATATTTTGTTGGTCTTGTTTTTTTTTTGCGGTGTCAAGTTTTGGTTTCGATAGTAAGTCAACCCCTGCACTTCAGATTTTCAAAGTTAAAAAACATAGGTAGTGCGAGACAGCTGTTAAGCCTCAATGGTTTATTGCACAGGTCATGCGCTGAAGACGATGACGCTGGCCATGATGATGAATATATACAGATGAAGAAGATGAAGGGGTAATATAATGCTCACACAATTTCCCCTGCGCATGGAAGCGGCCAACCTGGCCACTGGTTATGGCGGGAAACGCCGTATGAAAGGTTTTAAACGTGATACATGCACAATCTCTGTGGAACGGAACGGCTTTGGAATGGCAGCGGCCGTCCAAAGGCGGAACAACTGGAGTGACACGATAGTTAACTGGCGAAGTCTGTTCCCGAACAATGTAGGGCCCAATAAAACGGGACTGAAATTTCTCGCACAATCCAGGAGCGCGAACTGGGGTCCACAGTAACACTTCGTCTCCAGGGTGGAAGGAAACGACATGGTGAGATGCATCATAGCGAATTTTGCGGTCTTGTTGACTGGCGTCAGTGTTGAGGCAGGCACGCTGGTGACACCGGGCAATGCGCGAAACAAACTGCTCACACACTGATGTGGACGAAGGCACGGGGACACCGAAGAAAGAAACGTCGAAAAGGTAGTGATCGGTTGGCGATCATACACAAGCAAAAAGGGCGAGTACCCCGTAGTGCATTGCACGGCCGTGTTGTATGCGAAAGTGACGAATGGTAGAATGACATCCCAATTGATGTACATAGATATGTCAGACAGTGTGCGATGAAAGCGCTTTGTGAGACCATTAGTTTGAGGGTGGTAGCTGGAAGTCGTTTTACGGATGGTATTGCATGCACGGAGAACATCGTCAAGAAGTTTAGAGAGAAAGGTCCTGCCGCGGTCACTCAAAAGGACACGTGGGGCTCCATGCTGTAAAAAGATGCCATCCAAGAAAAAGGCTGCAACCTCCTTTGCGGATCCCGAAGATAGTGCGGCTGTTTCAGTGAACCGTGTCAAGTGGTCTACAGCTGTGACGATCCATCGTTTGCCGCCAGTGGTTAAGGGTAGCGGTCCACAGAGGTCGATACCAACGACTGCAAAAGGAGCTACAGGACAGGTTGGGGCAGTCCAGCTGGAGGTGAGGTCAGTCGTTTGCGGTGTTGGCAGAGTGAACAGGAAGCCACGTATTTCGCTACACAGGTTGCGAGTCCAGGCCAAGAGAAGCAGCTGCGAATTTGCTCGTAGGTTTTATGGAAACCAAAGTGACCGGCAGTGGGATCGTAGTGAAAGCTCTCCAATATCTGGGCCCGAAGTGATCGGGGAACGACAGGAACCTAACGGTGCCCTTCAGGATGAAACACGTACCGGTATAATATAGAATTTTCAATCTTGAAGTTCTTCAACAGCCGACGGAGCTGAGCGTTAGGTGTGCGAGATGATCCGTGAATACGTTCCATAATGGAGTGGCAGTAGGAGTCATTACGTTGGCTAGAGGCAAACGTATGAGAATGGCTGGATGGGAACTGGTCGAGAGCGAAGGGAATGCAGGCGTCGCCCTGCGGTTTCCTCACGGAACGTGGTAAGCAAGCAGTGTTTGAAGACAGTGGTAGGGGACAACGAGAGAGAGCATCGGCATTGTGGTGTTTCTTTCCGGACTTGTAGGTGACGTCGAAGTCGTATTCTTGTAAACGGAGTATCCAGCGGCCGAGACGTCCCGTTAAATTCTTTAGCGTCGCCAACCAGCACAAGGCGTGGTGATCAGCAATGACCTAAAGTGGCGGCCGTGCAGATAAGGCCGGAATTTTTGGATGGAGCGAACAACGGCGAGACACTCTTGCTCGGTAATCGTATAATTTTTCTCTGCAGCTGTTAGCGTGCGACTTGTGTATGCAACCACACATTTTTCAGAATTTTGTTGACGTTGCAGAAGAACAACGCCGATACCGTGTCCGCTGGCGTCAGTATGTAAAAGAGTGGGTGCAGTGCTGTCAAAATGACAAAGCGCAGGTTCGGATGTGAGGGCCCGCTTGAAGGCGTCAAAAGCAGTTTGGCATTCATCCGACCATATGTAGGGAGCTCCAGAAGGAAGGAGTTGATGGAGCGGCGCCACAGTGGTGGCAAAGTTACGTATGAAGCGCCGGAAATACGAAGCTAGGCCAAGGAAGCTACGCAAGTCTTTGGCGCGTTGAGGCCTGGGGAAACAGAGGACAGCGGTAATCTTGTCAGGGTCAGGTCGAAGGCCCTCCTTACTGACAAGGTGTCCAAGCACTTTAATTAGTTTGCTGGCGAAGTGGCACTTTTGTGTATTCAGCTGAAGGCCAGCAGCTGAGAGGCATTTCAGGACTTCGTCGAGGCGCTGCAAGTGCTGATGGAAGGTCGACAAAAATATGATGATGTCGTCAAGATAGCATAAGCAATTCTTCCATTTTAGGCCCCGTAGTACGGTGTCAATCATCCGCTCAAACGTTGCGGGAGCATTACACAGGCCGAAAGGCATTACATTAAATTCGTAAAGTCCATCAGGTGTCGCAAAGGCACTTTTCTCCTTGTCTGCTTCGTGCATGGGTATCTGCCAGCATCCGGAGCGTAGATAAAGGCTGGAGAAATACTCCGCGCCTTGTAATAAATCTAACGCATCATCGATTCGGGGCAGTGGATACACATCTTTGCAGTATATTTTGTTCAAGGCACGGTAGTCTACGCAAAATCACACTGAGCCGTCTTACGCACCAAAACGACAGGTGACGACCAAGGACTTGAAGATGGGCGTATTATACTACGTTTCAGCATGTCGGCAACGTGGGTATCGATGATCTGTCGTTCAGCGGAAGAAACGTGATATGGCCGCCGGCGCACAATGGTAGTTCCATCTGTGTGTATGCGATGAGCCGTCGCAGAAGTCTGTCCCAGAAGAGGAGAGTGGGCGTCGAAGCAGTCTTTACGCTTGGGTAACAACGCCAGTAAATCCCTCGTCTGCTGTGGCGTTAGATCGGAGCTGATGGTACTAGCGAGATCAGAAGCAGGGACCGGATCCATAGCTATGGGTGGTTGTGAGACAGCAGTAGTCGAGGTAAGCACAGAGACAGGCTGAGTGTCCAAGATGCACATGATAACGGCGCCTTTAGAAAGCAGGACTGGCTCATTACTTGTGTTGAGTACAGCCAAAGTGGCCATGCCGTTGGTGAAGCGAACAAGGCTGGGTGCCAGAGCAATCTCTTTGGATAAGCAACGGGCTGACGGTACAACTAAAATGTCACCATCTGTGATGTCAGAGTTAACTGCAAGGAGTTGTTCGCAACCAGGGGGCACCATACAATCGTCAGCAGTTCATAAGCAAAGGCGCGGTTCGTGCACGTTGTCGGTATGGTCGGTCTCTGTCAAGTTAATGAGGCTTTGACGGCACGAGATGAAAGCCGACGCCGAAGAGAGAAAGTCCCACCCTAGTATAAGTATGTGAGCACAGGAAGTCAACACTGCGAACTGGATATGGTGGCGTATCCCGTCGATCGAAACTGTAATGGTGCATTGCGCCAATGGCCGAATCACAACATTATTTGCACCACGAAGAAGAGCTCCACTGTAAGGTGTAGTAACTATGCGTAGACGAGCGCACAAGCCAGCGTGAATAATAGAAATAGCTGCTCCCGTATCAAGCAATGCTATGACTGGTACACCTTCTACGCACACGAATAAAGTACTGCCGGGCACGCTGGAAGAATTGTAGTCTGTGCAAGCCATGCAGCTTTCCCTCCAAAAACTGCACCATCTAGTTTTCCGATCGGTAGTCAGGAGTGCGGGTGGCCGGTTGCAGGCATAATGTCGAGCGTCAGAGAGGGGAGGGCGAGCGGCGGCGACCTGGACGGTAGTTACGAGGCACCTCGGGAGGTGGAGAAAGTGAGTGTGGGGAGAGCCGGTGCTGGTAAGCACTTGGAGGAAGCAACGGGTCTCTCTCATAAATATTGTAGCCGCGGCGTTAGTCCTGTTGTCGCCTTCGGCAAAAACGTGATATGTGACCGCGAATACCACAATAATAACAAATGGGGCGGGCCGTAGGCCGGTTAGTGTAAAATCCTGTGGCAGGCGGACGGAGTGGTAGAGTCGCCAGATGGTTGGGGGCAGTAGCAGCAGCAGGAGGCGCTGTCCGAACGAACGCTGGTTGCATAGCCGCAACCTGAGCATACGAGGTGGATGGCGAAAGAGGGCCACAGCTCGCAGCACAGGTCATAGAGGATAGCTCCTCTCTGATGATGTCGCGCAGGCCAGGAACCGAAGGCTGAGGCTGGAGAACTGGAGGACTGAGCAGGCCACACACTTGGAGCTCTTCGCGTATGAGAGTCCAAATCAGCAGACGCAGGTCGGTATCCGACGAAGGAGGCGCGTCACCGGCGACAGGTTGTAAACGGATGGCCTGCAGTGCGTCCAGGTGTTGGCAAGTCGCGATCACATCATTAACAGTATTAGGATTCTTGATCGCCAGTGCGTTGAACGCGACTTGAGCAATGCCCTTTAGGATGTGACGAACACGATCAGATTCCGTCATGGTGGCGCCAACATGGCGACAAAGGGCGAGTACGTCCTCGATATAAGATGTGTACGTTTCCCCAGGAAGTTGTGTGCATCCATCAAGCTTTTTTTTGGCGACCTTAGAGCGGACATTGGCAGCGCCAAAAATCTGCTGAAGCTGGTCTTTGAAGGCCACCCAGTCAGGCAAGGTGCTCTCGTGGTTGAGGAACCAAGTCCTGGCAACGTCAGTGAGCTAGAATGCAACGTTGCGAAGATTGTGCATGTCATCCCACCGGTTAGACTCACTCACACAGTCATAATTGTTCAGCCGGTCATCAACATTGTCACTACGAAGGCCAGTGAACATGGTGGGATCGCGCTGCCGCGTGCTGATGGTCCATGAAGGAACGGCCGGTGGGGCAGAGACGGTGAGGCCGGAGGCTCCTGGAGGCTCTTCTTGGGGCATCCTGGCAGAAAGGTGGAGCAAGCGGTGGCCTGAACGAAGCTCCAGGGAAACTCGAAGGCGTAGAGGACCAAGGGATCGAAAGCAGCCTCCACCACTTGCAAGACAGCTGTTAAGCCTCATCGGTTTATTGCACAGTTTGCGCGCTGAAGATGATGACGCTGACCATGATGATGAATATATACAGATGAAGAAGATGAAGGGGTAATAGAATGCTCACAGTAGACTTACAATCGCGTAAATACGGTATGCAAGCCGTCTGTACTCCTTGATTACATAATGCCTCTGTGAATGCTGGCATCTCTACTCAATCAAATTCCTTTTCGTAATCTATAAAGCCATGTATAGAGGCTGACTGTACTCTGCAGATTTCTCGATTACCTGATTAGTGATATGGATGTGATCTACTGTAGAGTATTCCTTCCTGAAGCCACCCTGTTCCCTTCGTTGACTAAAGCCCAGTGCTGCCCTTATTCTATTGCAAATAATCTTGGCAAATATTTCATGTAATACTGGAAGTAAGCTAATGGGTCTATATATCTTTTTTTCAATTCTTTAACGTCTCCCTTTTTGTGGATTAGTATAATGTTTACATTCTTCCAGTTTTCTGGGACCCTTGAAGTCGACAGACACTTTGTATAGAGAGCCGCGAGCTTTTCAAGCATTATGTCTCCTCAATCTTTGATTAAACTGACTGCTATTCTATCTTCTCCTGCCACTTTTCCCCGTTTCATGTCTTGCAAGGCCCTAAATTCTGACCTCATCGCTAGTCATAGGAGATGTCTGCAACCTGTTCATTACTGCTTCGAATGGAGGTATCCTCGCTCCACTGGGTACTGTATCAAATGGGGACATAATGCATAGGAATCAATGGGATTTATGTCGGGACCACGAAAACATGCACAGCAGATGGGAAAATGCAACAGTGAGGAACGTAGCAACCGGGTTCCACTGTATTGAAGTCTTAACTATGTTTTTGTTTTGTCAACACTAAAGGTGAGCTCACACAAATGTCAGGCTCTAGCCTCTTGATATGCAATGCTTCTGCTCTTTCTGTTTTAGTGTTCAGCTGTTCCTGCAGCACAGACGTCTTTCAAGAGCACAGTGCATCCACACTGCCTACAGTGCAGCAGAAGGTGCATGGAAGCAATATACCACGGCCCTAATTTTGGGCTAACAGACGTTGGATGTAACAAAACTTTCTTGTTAGATTATTATGGACCTGCTGTAATGAATGTCAACTTCAGCTGCTGTTTATGGCTAATTGTTTGTACAGGAAGAGTTATAAAGTATGGATCGTCTATGTAAAGGGATGTCCCTGAGTAAACAGAGTGGAAAAAGGAACCTCCATTAGTACTAGCTGTAATAATAAGAAACTGGTAGGTACAGATAATTACAGAAGATAGCATAATTCTGAACTCAAAAGACAATAGTAAAGTGCTATCCATAACACAGTAACGATACTGTCACAAGGGCAGCATTGACTGAAACAATATACAAAGGTTCTAGTTAAATATATGCAAGTTTTCTGACAGAATCCATGGCTAGAAAATTGGCCACAATTACCTCTAGCACTCGATAAGAAGTAGTTGTTGCTAGAAGCCAAACATGCTGAACTGGGATGAGGAAGTTGGCTTGCAGTATTTATTAAATTACAATCACACTTATATAAATGCTGTTCAACTGTAGTGTGCCCAAAGAACAACACTTCACATCTCATTTCTAGTGCCAAGGAGTGGAACAATCTTACTGCTGACGTGGCTTTTGATAGCTGTAACTGACCAATGTCAATTCAAGTCTGTCATCGAGGATCACCTGAACACCCAAGTTCTCAATGCCTACACCTCATAAAACAAACTGGCTTACAGTGAATACCATGCAGCAATCCAGGCAACTCTCGTAAGAAAAACATGCCTCTGCTAACGTACAAAGTCAACTACTCAGTCTGGGACTGCACAGCTGTTCACTGCTTTCCTACCTGGTGTGTCGCACTTCCGCCACGGTGCTAGACAGACCCTTTGCCACGCTGGGAAGTATCACTCCCAGGGCGTGCTCACGGCCGCCTGCCTGAGCATCGCATGTTCGCACACACGCCTGCAAAAGTTAGCGAGGGTCAAGCATCCTCTCCCAGACACACAGTATGTCAGCTCACTAGAGAAGCATGAGTACTGATATAAATTTTCTTTACTGTTTTTATTACTTTATAGGATATCCCTCGACCCAGTAATTACATTATGAAGTCTCAATTCCCTGATAACGCAGCACATAATTTATTACATTAGCTTTTAATATGAGCATTTCAAAATGTATGCCATGAGTGCTGTGGCTTCGAATGTGAAAAACGCTAGCTATTTCAGCACCGAAACCTGTTGTGGCAGTCTCGCAGTTCCAGATACTACTGATGTATACACACACACACTGTGGCCATGGTGCCTAAAGCTAAGTCCCCTCGACGAGACAATAGGGGAGAGAGCGTCCCCCTGTGTTCACAAAAGAAGCTACAGTTTAGCAGCTTTCGGCGACACAGTGAGTGTATGGTCTTTAACCGCCACATCCTGCTACCTCTGCTTCCGGTGACATGAGGGGTAATCTTTCCACATCTGACGCTGCATTGTGCTAGCAAGCATTTTGGACAAGCCGTACAAAAGGTGCTGCAATTATTCATTTGTGGTGCTCTCAAGAACTTGAGGCTTCCTACCGTAACTATGGAGTCAACAGCTACCTAGAAAAACCGAGAAAAAGGGGACACAAAATTTTCGTGTCAATGTTCTTTTAACCTTATGCAGCAGAAGTACTGGAACAATATGGCCAGAAGAAACAGCTAACAGATATTTAAGATGACAGAATATGCAGAAGGCAACAAAAACTACGACATAGACTGAAATATAGGTTGAACCCTGACCTTAAATTGGCCAGACAACTCACAATGTGTTAAGCAATAATAACAACAACAATTATAATAATAATGATAATAATAATGATAATAATAATAATAAATGTATTGGTCCTTTTACAATGTACTATACAAAATTATGGTTGAAAAACCATCTGGGTCCACTGCCGACTAGGCTATTGAGGGACCCGTTAGAAAAAGGAAATTCGTAGCAAAACATGAAAAATTCGCAGCAAAACAAGAACAAAGACAAATTAACTGGACACATAAGGAAACTATATAATAATGTGTAGTGTCACATGTCACATCATAAAAGAAAGCATACAATAAATACTATTGCAAAGAGGAAAGTGTAGATATTGTAACAGAATATAGAAGACAGAGCATTCGGACAACGTATAGGGCCACAAAAAGTATTGAAAGCATCATGTTAGTAAGTTAAATGTGGTTTAATGGTGCAAAAGTGGCTAAGGCTACGCTGCACAAAACACGAGGTGTTTTAAAATCCAGTTTAGGAAGGAAAAGGCTGTGTTAATAATCTATATTTTATGTAAAAATCTAGTGTCGTCTAGAAATTTACGGACGTCACATAATGGGACTAGCGGATCATCACTTATAATTAGAGCAGGGTGTGAAGGTATGCGCAGTTGATATAATTTGTGCAAAAGTGTTCGTCTGTGCATTGCAATGTGTGTACATGTCAGTAATATGTGCATAACTGTTAGTGGTTCATGGCACTTCTCGCATGTTGGGGTGCCTTCTTTCATAAGTAAATAATTGTGTGTGAGGTGTGTGTGCCCAATGCGTAGTCGGCATAAAACTACTTCGATGAACCGCTCCCGATGATAACATGACTTCCATTCAGCAACTATGGGTTTAGTGAGATGTAGCTTGTTGTTGGCACAACGGTCACGTTCATGTTGTCATTTTGCCGTTAAGGCTTTTCTAATCGCACAGATGCTATCTTTATATGGAAGCGTTGTGTTTGTTATCTTTTTGTACGCTGCCATCGATGCACATCTATCAGCTGCTTTGTTACCAGGTATTCCAACATGGTTTGGAACCCAGCAGAAACGAATTGATGTCCCGTATTTGTTAAGCGCCACCATGTTTAAAATGTCTCCTATCAGGGGTTCGCACTCAGATTTCAGATGTAGAGCCTTCAGTGTGATTAAAGAGTCAGTGTATAAGACTGCATTTTTGTGTTTATCAGTAATAATCTTTTTAACAACAACCCATATAGCATAGAATTCGGCCGTGAAAACAGAAGCATGCTGTGGCATTCTAATACTTGTTTCCCAATTTTCTGTTACGGCCCCCATACCCACGTGTTCTTTTGTTTTAGAGCCATCAGTGTAATATTGCATGTTATTTTGATATTTCTCCTGAAGTGCATGGAATTCTTGTATAATGTGTTCGTGTGAGATGTCTCTTTTCTTTAGATGTCTTAGCGTCCAATCACAAAAGTGTGTGAAATCGTACCACAGGGCCAACCGTTGTGGTTTTTTGGCAACCTGGAGGACTTCGTGGTGAATGTCATAATGCCGACAGTATTGCTCATACCGTAGGACGAGTGGCCTAATCATGTTCAGTTTATTTGTATAGTGTAAGCGTGAGTCGCATTGTGTGAGGATGTTGTAGCATATGTGTTGCGGTGATGACTGAATTCTGAGCACCCAAGAAAAAGTGAGTAATGCTCTGTGCTGCTGTAAGGAGGGTTCATTACACTCGACGTATAAACTTAGAATAGGTGATGTTGTGTAGGCACCACTTGCCAGTCGCAGTCCAATGTTATGTACTGGATCAAGTCGTTGGATGTAGGACTGTCTGGCTGAGCCGTAAGCCATGGAGCCGTAGTCTAAAAGGCTACTCACAACAGACCAGTAAATATGTAAAAGACACGTTCAGTCAGAACTCCAGTGATTATGAGATAACACTTTGAAGATATTCAATGCTTTATTTGCCTTACTCTTTAGTGTTTTAATGTGGGCAAGGAAGTTTAGTTTTTTGTCAAAGATTACTCCCAAGAATTTATATTCTTGTTTTACCGGCAGCGCGACATCATTCAGTTTTTAATCTGGGTCTAAGTACAACCCTCGTTTTTACGAGAATAGCAGTGTAACAGTTTTTTTAGTCGAGAAGCGGAAGCCATTTTTCTCAGCCCACTCCATTAGTTTATTTATTGTTATCTGGAGCTGCCTTTCACATGTTGGTAAGTTTGAGGCATGGCACGCTATTTGCAGATCACCGACGTATATGGAGTGCATAACAGAGGGGGAATGACTTTGTTGAGAGAGTTCATTTTTACTCTGAAGAGTGTTGTGCTAAGTACGCAACCTTGTGGCACGCCATTTTCCTGGATAAATGTGCGCGAGAGCACAGTGCCTGGACAGATCTGGAATGTTCTGTTAGACATAAAATCAGCAAGACAGTTTAGCATTTTGCCATGGATTCCTAACGCAGCAAGGTCACGTAACATTCCAAATCTCCACATGGTATCATACGCTTTTTCTAGATCGAAGAACACTGGCAGGCAGTGCTGTTTGTGTAAGAATGCCTCACGTATTTCATGTTCAAGTTGGACGAGGTGGTCTGTCATTGAACACCCTTTTTTATACCCACCCTGATGAAAATCAATAATGTTCCGTATATCAAACGTGAAGGTTAATCTCGCATTTACGACACTTTCGTACGATTTCGCCAAACAGCTTTTCAGGGCAATGGGTTGAAAGCTGCTTGGGCATGTGGGGGATTTACCTGTTTTCAAAAAAGGCACAACTATTGCGTTTGTCTAACCTTTTGGCATGATTCCAGATTCGAATACGTTGTTGAAAAATATAAGGAGAGCATCTACGGATGCTGGGGACAGGTGTGCAAGCATGGAATAATGGATCCGGTCAGGACCTACTGCAGTTTTTTTTTGCCAGCACACAGAACCCTGTTAAGTTCTTGTAACGTTAATGGAGCGTTGCATTCGTCCCTTGACATACAAGCAGTTGTTAGTTTCTCCTTTTCTGCTGACAGTTTGTATTTTAAGAACGTGTTTGAATAATTAGGCGAGCTAGAGACATTATAGAAATGTTCCCTAAGTAAATTCGCTTGTTCTTGTAGTGTTGTCTGAGTGCCTGAAGGTGTAAATATGGGTATCGTGTATGATGAGTAGTCCCCCTTAAACTTCTTGACCTGTTCCCACATTCTTTTAGATGTGACGGTGCTATTAATTGTAGATATATATTTCTGTCAAGACACTTTTTCCGCCTGTCTCCGATTATATCGTGCTTTCGCTTTGGCTTGCTTGAAACTCAGAAAGTTGTTATGTGTTGTATATCTGCATAGGATTCCCCAGGCCTTATTTTGCTGCTTTTTTGCTACGGTGCATTCATGTGTCCAGCAAGGATTTAGCCTTTTCTAAACAATGCGAGAAGATTGTGGAATCACCTTTTCAGCTGCAGAAATAATACAGTTAGCGAATTTTTCATTAATTTCGTGAATGCTTAAGTCTGTTAAAATAAGCTCCTCCAGCCTGGCACTTTCTGTGAAAACAGACCAGTCTGCCATTTGTAATTTTCAATGGCGCGGTTTGTGAGATATAATGGGTAGCGTTGGAGATGGGAGGTTGATTATAGCAGGTAGATGATCACTGCCATATGAAGTCTCCAGCACATCCTATTTAAAATCGGTAAAAATGTCCAGAGAGCAGAATGCTAAATCAAGGCAGCTAAAATTACGTGAACGCAGTGAAAAATGAGTTAGTGCACCTGAATTCAAAAGACAGATGCTGTTAGCCAAAATAAAATCTTTGATAAGTTGTCCTCTTTGGTCATTCTTATCGCAGTGAAATGAGCATTAACATCTCCAACTAAAACAAAAGGCTCCAGCGGCTGGTCAATTAAATTTTCCAGCTCTCGAGTTGTGAAATGGCTATGGGGAGGAATGTACAATGAACAGATGGTGACAGTCTCAAATTATAAAATGGTGACAGCTACTGCCTCGTACGGAGGATTTAATAAAACTTTCTGTGTGGGAACGCCACCTTCGACGACAATAGTGACGCCTCCTGAAAGACTACTGGAGTGCTCGCGGTCTTTTCTTACGACAGTAAAACCTTTAAGAAAATGTGTATGTCTGGGTCCTAGGTCCGTTTCTTGGAGGCAAAATGCTACTGGTGATAACTTATTTATAATGTTTTTGGTGTCACCTAGACTGTGAATTAGGCTTCTGCAATTTCAATGAACGATGAAAGCCATCTTTTTGGAATGAGAAAAAAAATTTACTTATGGGCGTGAGCTTACAAGTTGTGGGTGACGTGTATTAAAAAGCTGATTACTCTTATGAAGGGTGGTAACCGTTCAGGTTACCTTTCCCTTTCTCAGCAGAGTTACAATATGTTTCTCCTTCTGGGAGCGCTCCAAGGAGCGCGGGTCTTTTGGTGTCAATGACGCCGGGGTTTTCGGATTGACCTTCATCGCCTTTTCCGAGGCACTGGATGATCGAGAGCCTGGCGCCAAGATGCACGTCTCGGGCCGTGGGGTACGGTTCAACTTCGGGTTCTGGGGCACTGTGGTCTGCCAGGCCATCTTCGATGATGATGGAGCAGCACTGGCTGAAGCCCCAAAGGGGTCGATTGGAGTTTCTACAAGAGTACCGAACATGGACCCTGTAGACTCCTGAAACCAGTGTGGCGCTGCCCCCTGCCGCATCACACTGGCATAACTTACTTGAAGTAAGTGCCTTAGCCTTTTCCTTGCTTCATAGAATGAAATCTTTTCCTTTACAGTTATTGCTATTATTTCTTTTTCTCTTTTCCAGCAAGGGCAGCTCCGTGAGTAAGCTGGATGATCGCCCTTGCAATTGACACATTGTGCGGGAGCACTGCAGTTGTCAGATGGATGGTCGTTGGCAGTACACTTTGCACGTTTCCTTTCCTCTGCATGATTGTAATGCATGTCCGAACCTCTGGCACTTGAAGCACCACCTCAGGTTCGGTATCTAGGGTCGGACGTTGATCTTCAGGTAGCCTGCGTTGACTGAACTCGGCACAGTACTAGAACCACATGTTAGTATTACGTGTTTTGTGGGGATCTGTTGGTAATTTTGTCGAAGTGTTATCCTTTGTACCTTGATTACATTATGCACCTGGAATCCCTTAAGGAGCTCTTCGTCACTGAGGTTCAAAAAATTTTCTTCTGATATTACTCCTCTGCTTGTGTTGAGTGTGCAATGTGGGGAGATTGCGACATTAATGTCACCAATACTTGTGAGTTCACTGGTTTTTTCGACTTGGTCTTTCTTTGTCAGTTCAAGGAGGAGGTCTCCGCTTGCCATCTTGGACTCTTTGTAGCCCGATCCGATCGTGTTTGATAGGCATTTGGATACTAAGAAAGGCGATAGTTTTCTAATAGTTGGGTTGCCTTCACTGTGAAGGACATGGAACTTTGAAAAGGTGTCATGGTTTGGTTTTACTAGGAACTGTAATGTTGCTTTGGTGCACCCTCAAGAACCGGGGGGCCTTAAAGGTCCAAACACCCAGCATCGGCTCAACCCCCAGGATCCCCCTTTCCCCAGACATCTTGGAGGGGAGGAAAAGCGTTTGCCATGTAAACACTGGAAAATTCGGCAGTGATGGTAGCCACTCACCACCGAGCCTAACTAGGGGATGCTACTCGGTTGGGAATAATGCCTGCAGATGCCAGGTATGCATCGCCGCTACAACCTAATATATATGTACCCAAGATTGGATATATTACACACGGTTAACCCTTGCCGCCAGGAAATACGGAAGTAATAAGAAGTGAAGAGAAGACAAGAAGGATGGAAAAGTGGGAGAGAAAGACGAAGATTGGAGAGGAGGACAGGTAAAGGTGACTGCCAATTTCTTCCGGGTGGGTCAGTCTGGAGGGGCCGTCTATGTGAAACCGAGGCCTAATAGGTGTCTTGCCTCTGCCAAGGGGCCTTAAAGGTCCAAACACCCAGCATCAGCTCAACCCCCAGGATCCCCCTTTTCCCAGACATGCCTAAGCCGCGCACGGCTACACGCGGGAGGGTCCAACCCTCGTGTGCTCGGGTAGGTGGTGTTGCAATAGACCAAACGCCTGCTGATGCAGACACCCTGTGGGGAAAGCATCATGTTATAGAGATACATATTTTCCAGAAAAAAAATATGTTTTTGTTCATTTTGAAGTGTTAGTAGAACTTTTGATGCCAGTTGGAAGGTTACTCCATATTATAGCTTCAGCAAATGTTAACTTACAGCACCTATATACATCTTTAGGCTTTGTTAAATTGAAATTCTTATGAAGGGCTTGTCTAGTGACACACTTTGCTGATACCATAATTAATGAAGGATAAGGTGTGTTGACTGCAACTATATTTCAGACTATATCAGCGGTTTTATAATCGATCGTTAACTGAAAGGGAGGGATGTTTAGTTTGGTAAAAAGCGGAACATATTGTTACGGCGTTAAAAACAGTCAGACGTATATTTACAAGATATTTACAATATTTGTAGCAGCTGAGAAAGTGGTAGACAGCACGCGAAGACCAGAGCGTCGTGTTCTTCTGACGATGACTGAAACGTCTTCTTCGTCAGCGTGTCACATGATCCCCGGCGGCTGAAGCACTGGCTCGGTGCTGGTTAGGAGGCGGGCGAATGATATGACTTAAGACGCACGACGTGGACCCTGTCGGAGTGTTGCTGAGCCACGGTTGGCTCAAGAGGGGCGATTTCGTACGTGACTTCAGTTACTTGACGCAAGACACGGTAAGGGCCAGAGTAGCGTGAAAGTAACTTCTCCGAAAGGCCACCGCGTTGCGACGGTGACCAAAGGAGAACCAGGACGCCCGGTGTGTAATGGACGTCACGATGGCGGGCGTCATATAAGCGCCGCTGATTGTCCTGCGACTCCACAAGTTGACGTCGAACAATATGGCGTGCTTCTTGTGCTTTGAGTATGGCTTCACGGGTGTACTCAGATGTGGAATTAAGACTAGCAGGCAAAACGATGTCGAAAGGTAGTTTAGGGTCGCAGCCAAACAAGAGGAAGAATGGAGAGTAGCCAGCGGTATCAAGGTGAGACGAATTATAGGCGAAAGTAACGAACGGCAGCGCAACGTCCCAGTCGCAATGGTCAGCGGAGACATACATGGACAGCATGTCAGTAAGGGTGCGGTTAAGGCGCTCGGTTAGACCGTTCGTTTGTGAATGGTAAGCAGTAGCAAGTTTGTGTTTAGTCGCGCACGAGTGTAGAATGTCATTGACAACTTTCAAAAGAAAGTAACGGCTTTGGTCGGTGAGGAGCTGTCGAGGAGTGCCGTGGTGAAGGATGACATTCTCTAGGAGGAACTCGGCGACATCGGTTGCACAGCTTGTCAGAAGAGCCCGTGTGATTGCATATCGGGTGGCGTAGTCTGTTGCTACAGCAATCCACTTGTTCCCCGAAGCAGACATAGGAAAAGGGCCTAAAAGATCAACACCTACACGGAAGAATGGTTCTGATAGTACGTCAAGTGGTTGAAAGCGACCAGCAGGTAGTGTGGTCGGCTTTTTGCGTCGTTGACAAAGGTCACACGTAGCGACATAACGGCAGACGTCACGGTACAGACCAGGCCAAAGAAGCGCCGACGAACGTGGTCATAAGTCCGTGAGACACCAAGGTGACCTGCAGTCGGTACATCATGAAGCTGGGCGAGAACAGCCTGACGCAGATGCTCAGGCACAACGAAGAGTCGGGCAGGGCCGTGCGGGCGTATGTTAGAGCGGTACAATATACCGTCTTGGAGTTAAAACATGCGAAGGGAAGGATCGGGCATCGTTGAAGTGAGCCATTGAATAAGGTCTTGTAAGGAGGCGTCCCGACATTGTTCAGCTCCAATATCGCGAAAAGCAGCCAGAGAGAGAACGGTGACAGGTATGCCGGCCGCAGAAACGTCAGGAGGGTCGACAGGATGGCGCGAAAAGCAGTCCGCATCTTGATGTAACCGGCTGGTCTTGTACACAACTGAATAGTTGTATTCTTGAAGGCGCAGAGCCCAGTGGCCAAGGCACCCTGAAGGATCTTTGAGGGACAAAAGCCAACACAGAGCGTGGTGATCAGTGATGACTGTGAATTGGCGGCCATACACATAAGGGCGGAATTTACCCACTGCCCAAACGAAAGCCAGACACTCGCGTTCAGTGATGGAATCATTGCGCTCAGCAGAGGAAAGGGGGCTGGCTTAGGCAATAACACGTTCTCGCCCTTGTTGTTTCTGTGCCAAGATAGCGCCAATACTGTGGCCACTGGCATCGGTACGGACTTCTGTTGGAGCTGACACATCAAAGTGAGCGAGAATGGGCGGGGATGTAAGCAGCCCAATCAGCTTGGTGAAAGCACCAGCTTGCTCAGGGCCCCAAATGAAGGTAGCGTCTTTCTTGAGGAGCTGATTGAGAGGGCGCGCAACGTTCACAAAATTTCGGACAAACCGACCGAAGTAGGAGCAAAGGCCCAAGAAACTGCGAACATCCTTGGCACATGTTGGCACGGGAAAGTCTTTCGCTGCCCGTATTTTATCGTGATCAGGGCGTACACCAGAAGAATCGACGAGATGCCCGAGCGCAGAAATTTCCCAATGGCTGAAGTGGCACTTGGATGAATTTAGTGGTAGCGCTGCCTGACGGAAACCAGATAGGATCGTCAATAGGCGTTCGAGGTGTGTCACAAAAGTCGGAGAAAAAACGATCACGTCATCCAGGTAACAGAGGCAGATGGACCACTTGAAACCATGTAGGAGGGCGTCCATGATTCGTTGAAATGTGGCCGGGGCATTACATAAACCGAAAGGCATCACTTTGAACTGATACAGGCCATCAGGAGTAATAAAAGCTGTCTTCTCGCGGTCCATGTCATCGACAGCAATTTGCCAGTAGCCGGAGCGAAGGTTGATGGACGAAAAATATTGTGCTCCATGCAGTCAATCCAGGGCAACGTCAATGCGTGGTAGCGGATAGACGTCTTTCTTTGTGACCTTGTTGAGGTGTCGATAATCGACACAAAATCGCCAACTGTTGTCTTTCTTTTTAACTAGTACAACAGGCAATGCCCATGGGCTGCAAGAAGGTTCGATGATGTCTCGAGAAAGCATCTTGTCAACTTCATGTTGGATGATATGTCGCTCAGTAGGCAAGACGCAGTAGGGTCGCCGATGGATCGGACTCGCATCACCGGTGTTTATTCAATGTTTTACGAGAGATGTTTGTCCTAGAGGGTGCTCTCCAAGGTCAAATACGTCCCAGTATGAGGCAAGGAGGCAACGTAGTTCTTTAGCACGCTGGGGTGGATGATTGGAAGCAATCATTTTTGTTAGGGCATTCAAGTCTGAAGGGACGGGGGTGAAGCAAGCGTTGAACACGAGGAGCTGTCACAAGAGAAAACTGAAATGTGGTAGTCTCTGGCTGGCGTTATTTACGCCAGGGATATTCCGCGCAGGAGTACTTTTGTACAGAGTCTAAAGTTCACAAGCGGAAGGCAGGACGTGTTGTCCGAAATGATAATGACGGTGTGAGGAAAAGCGATGTTATGCGAGAGCAGGACATTCGGACTAGGGGATACGATGTAGTCACCGTCTGGTACAGGTGAAACGGGGGAGAACTTATGTAGGTAACGGCACGGTGAGGGAGGCGAATATGCTCTGTGGAACATAGCCGTATCGAAGCACTATCGAGAGGGTCAATAGCAGCAGGTAGAGCGGGTTGCACAACACCAGCAGAACAGTCTATCAAAGCGGAACGTGTAGACAGAAAGTCAAGGCCCAGAATGAGGTCGTGAGGGCAGTGCTCTAGAACATAAAATAAAACAGAAGTATGATGTCTGGCGACACTCACGCGAGCCGGATACATGCCAATAACGGCTGGTGTTCCACCGTCGGTGACTTGGACCACAGGCTACGGAGCAGGAGTGAGGACTTTCTCGAGACGATTCCGAAGCTGAGCATTCATCACAGATACATGCGCGCCAGTGTCAATCAGAGCCGTAACAGGTACACCATCCACGTTCACTTCTATGAGGTTCCAATGTGTGGGCAAGGTCAGAAGAGGATTCTTGTGTCGGGTCTGTTTGGCAGCATCAGCTCCAGGTGCTGCACCTATTAGTTTTCCGGAAGTGTGTGCCGGAAGGAGCTAGGGGACGGTGATCGGCGAGATGGGGGCGATCGGGAGAAGCGGCAGCGTGGCGAAGGCGAGTGGCTAGAGCGGGTAGGCACAGAAGTGTCGCCAGAATTTACTGGCTGCGTTGGCGGGGGGAACCGAGGAGCAGCATGAGGGCCGTGGGATGGGTGGTAGGACCAGGGGGTCGGATTCCACGAAGACAGGCAGTGACGTGAAATATGGCCGATACAGCCACAAGTGAAGCATATAGGCCTGTCGTCTGGAGTACGCCATTCGGTCGGGTTGCGACACCGGGTTGGGGTATTCAGGCTGCGGGTGCGTATGACAGTGCTGGACGGAGTGTAGTCAGGCCGATTAACTGAGCAGACGTCGGTCAAGCCAACGTTGGCCAATTCTTGGCGCATGACGGACTGTATCAATGAGACGGTCGCCTGGCAATTGTCAAGGCAATGGGTTGGGGTCGTGACAGGAGATGTGGCTTCTAATTCACGTCGGATTACATGGAGGATGTCATCAGAGTGGTTGGGTGTGAGCGGACTGCGGAGGTATTTGCAGGTGGATGTGGCAGCCATGTTGGGAAGGCGGGGAAATAGCTGGGCAATGCGGCAACTCTTGGCTTCTTCAAACCGCCGGCATTCGGTAATGATGGCTTGCACAGTGGAAAAATTCTTGAAGACAAGGAGATGGAAGGCATCATCTGCTATGCCCTTAGTGGCATGTGCGACCTTATCAGGTTCGGACATCTTTGGATCCACTTTGCGGCACAGAGCGAGCACGTCCTGGATGTACGTGAGGTAGGATTCAGTGCATGTCTGGACACGTGAAGCCAGGTTTTTTTGGGCAGCGTGCTGACGTCCAATAGGCTTGCCAAACAAATCTTTGAGCTTCTGCTTACAAATGTCCCAGCTGGTAAGTTCCTCCTCGTGGGTCTGAAACCAGACGCGTGCCGTGCCCGCGAGGTAAAATATCACATTAGCGAGCATGATGGTCTGGTCCCAGTGGTTGCTGGCGCTCACCCGCTCATATAGTTGAAGCCAGTCTTCAACATCAGTGTCGTCGGTGCCAGAGAAGGTTCCTGGGTCGCGGGGGTGTGCTAGAATGACAGTGGGCGTGGGTGCCGATGGGCCCGAAGCATCCCCCCTTGAGCTGGCATTGTAGATGCAGCCAAGGAGCGCCCGCTACGTAAATCCGTCTTGATAACAATCCTGCAACCTCCACCAAAAATGTTACGGGGTTAAAAATAGTCAGACGTATATTTACAAGATATTTACAATAATTGTAGCAGCTGACAAGATGGTAGACAGCGCGCGAAGACCAGAGCGTCGTCTTCTTCCGACGATGATTGAAACGTCTTCTTCGTCAGCGCGTCACAATATGATGTACAGCATGATACAGATGCAATTACTTTTACCACTCTTCTCAGAAGACTGCAGACTATGACAGTATGCAATGGGTATGTGAAGCCCCATGATTCAATACAGAATGTCAGATGACAGTGGAACACATCAACATATATTACACAAAGTAATTCTCTGTGAAAATGCTGTCATGCCTCAATGAGAGACCGCTATGTACATAGGATGCAAAGCTACCTTAGCTGTTTTCGTTCTCAGGAGAAAATTGCAACCAAAATTCCAGTTTATATAGTAAACAACAGTTAGATGAGCTGGCATGAAAAATGATAACTAGGATGACAAATAGGCAAGACCAGAGGGGCTTGGTTACAACCCAGACCACAGAGTAAGCAACGTTTTGTTGGTCTCCATATTGCAACATACACACCAGTAATCTGAGGTAGAATGAAATTAAATACCTCTTTTTGTTATTGTTTACTCACATACACAGTAGTAATTGCTGAGCTAACCTAGGAACAGAATTTCCTTAGAAACGGGCCAAAGCACTCTGACAAGGATTCTCACACTGCTCACCTTGGTCAATGCTCTCAGGGCAGACTCGCTTGCCTTCCGAACAGACTCCTGCATGAGTGGCAAACTTGTATCAGGACTTGTTAATGATTCAAGATATCTTGAGACAAAGGTCACAAAAGAAAGCAAAGAGCACGGAATAAACTTCTCTTTCTCAAAAAACAGTAAATCAGTTCAGACTGATCAAATATTGTATCAAAATTCTATATTCATGAATATTTGGTTATAGGTTAATTACTACAATATAAAATGAAGGTCAAGGTGCCACTTCTTTAGAAATTCATGCCGAAACCCCATTGCTGGTACATCAATGTGGTGTCACACATTTTGCCATATTCTTTTGCATTGGAGCAGTTGTGGCTATGTAGAAGTTATCAAAATTTGCTATGTTAATTTATTGGCTCTTTTAGAACACAATGTAGTAGATTTTTTACTGGAAAAAATTGACTAGGCCCAAGCAGATGACGTAGGAAGCCACAGTGCAGGAATTTCAAAGCACTGCTGTTTTGTTTTCCACCTTCTCTGGCTCATCAAACGTCTTCTCACGGTACGAGTATAGAAAGGTAATTTACTAACACAGCTCAAGTACTTTTCCTATTCAGTGCCCACTGCTGAGCTTGAATATCGCCTTTTTCCTGCTACCCACAGGCAAGAGATGGCAATCCTGTTGGCAACCCCATGACTACCATATTCCCCACTCTACCAGGATGGCCACAATGCTTCGCATGAGGATAGTATTTTGCCAAAACATTTCAACAGAAACAAGCGTTTTTCTTTGCCTTCCTCGTATTGCACCGTGTATACAGGCACTACAGGTCCTAGCAACTCATATCCATTTTTTAATATGTTAATGTAAATGCCAGTTATGTAGTTGCTGTTTCACCCATACACATTTTGCAGCAGACATATGTTTTGAACTCAAAAAGTCCAAGTTCAAACTTCTAGACTTCAGTGAATGAACCCTGATAACTGCTGGACAAGCCCACTGGGACACGTCCCAACACAGTGGGTAATGGAGAGGTGTCATGAGCGCTACAGAAACTTAGGAAATGACATGGTGATCAGACTGCAGGGCAAGAGAGCACTGGCGGATTGAATTTATATTGTTTTTCTTATAGACTCAAAACCTCAATGCAGCTGAACCCAACTATATTGACCTCATTTACATCAAATTACCCCTTATATCAACCAATTGGTGAACACCATAAAGGTACAATGAGAATATATAGCAGTAAGTATGGTTACTTCAAACAAAAATAGCAGTCCTTACCAGTATATCACACTTTAAGCAAAACGAGTGTCCCAAAAGTTGGCTTTCCCACACGGGCACCAGGCAGGAAGCCAACATCCCCTCAGAATAAGTGCTTTAGCCCAGCTACGCCTGTGCTGCTCTACCATGGTGCAGCCAATGCCAGACAACTCCGTCGAAAATATGATCCTGGTCTGCCCTGCAGTGCTCGCTCCGCCATTTTGGCATTTTTCGGTGTTATTTTCCCTTTTTCCAACGTGTTCTCTATGTTTTTGGATAACGGCTGGCACAAGACGGGACAACCTACAGTTCAATGTGAAGTTGGAAATTATACAGCTGGGTGTGGTGAAAAAAAAGAAAAAAATCTGACATCATTGCACCACTCTAAGCTGACATTAAGAAGGAACTGATCGTTGCACCAGTTTTTGCGTTTCCAGTGATGGCACTAAAAAGCCCTTTGATGAAGCCATTGCAAGTTTCACTGATCATTAGAGCAGTTTATCAGCATTTCCAGAAGGTGTTGACTGGCCAACAATCGACAAGTTTGTGTCTGTGGAGGAAGGTACAGCGACCATGAAGAGCTTCAGAACAATGTTACAACGTTACATATCAACGTTAATGTGATACATAATGTTTACAACCTTATGTATCCGGACATGAGTGAAAGGAACAGTGAGGTCAAAAATTTGAATTCTGTGCCCACCTACTCCAACATCATGTGAGCGCTCCCCCTGTTTTGGCACTTCCGCACGAACATCAAATCCGGCTGCAGCCTTATCTGCAGCCTTTCGTAACTAGAATGCAGAAAAATGTGTGCTCTCCTAGGCAATAAAGATAATGTTGAAGCAAAAGATTTGGGACAATTTCGTGCCATAGTAAACCTCAATTAGGTCTGTTTCATCAATAAAATGCTGTTACAAATGGTATGTGCTTTGTACAATTGTTAAATAGATCTACCATATTTACTCGAATATATGCAGACTCCAATTTTAAGCCGACCCCTGAAAGTTCGAAGCCAGAAAAAAAAAATATACCTTGAACGTAGGCCGAACAAAAAAGTGAGGACAGCGTTCATCAAAACGAAAACCATATTTATTGAATATGAACATGCCGAGCTCATTCTATGTCATCATTGCTGCTAGCCTTGTGGCTATCTTCCTTATCACTGACAGCTCATCTCCTTGTTGCGGCGCATGCAAAAAAGATGTACAATTTTATGTACAAAAATATGTACAAAAAAGATGTACAAAGATGTACAAAAAAGATGCACAAAAAAGATGTACAATTTGTGGGGTTCTCATACTCATGCTCTTGGGACAAAGGAACGACAACACAATAGTGCAAACAATCACAAGGGCATTTATTGCACCTTTCATAGATCAATGTCTGCTAGCCGAGTTGCTATCTCCAAAACATGCCGATGGGCGCGTGACGAATCTAGGAAGTCCAACTCACCGCGACCAGATAACAAGCGAATATGTTCACCCTATGCTGGATCCCAATGCCTGGTTCTTCGCACATACGGTCACGTGAACGGTGGCGCGTTCGAACGAGGCCTCACGAGACGGTCTCACAGAAGCATGGATCGGCACACGCGCGGCACGTCCGCGCTGCTCGCCGTCCGCGAATCAAAGAGGGAGGGCCTTGTCTTTCCCGCGCCCAAGTAACCCCACAGCTGCGCAACACTCGCGCCATCTCTCACACTGCGCTTAACCACTCCGACCGCCGCCGGCACAAGGCCACGCGGCGAAGCCACACTGCAGGAGACGGAAGCTTTGCGGGAAAAACAACATATCAGGGGACGCGTGAGAGTCGCGCATCCCCACATCCCCCCAACCTTGAATCACTACTTATTCCAGCGAAACATGTGACACGGTCTAACATCAACCTGTGCTTCGCGAACAAGATAGTACATGCAACAGTGGCCGCACTGAGGAAATGTCCACACGCTGTCCATAACATGCGAGCCGACATTGTCCTTGGGTACACCGCTGGCGTCCACCGGTCACAGCAGCTGCTTTGCAGACTCGACGGCACGATTTCAGGCCGGGACTCCGGAAACGGCGACGCAGTAGTCGGAACGAGCAAGCGTCACTCGCGCTGATGCGCCCTGCTGGCGAGAGCCGTAGTAGCTGTCGGTGACCGCCGGCTCTTTTCTCCGCCGCCGAGGGTTGCGAGCTGGATACAAGCGTTTGCCGAAGTCTGCGCCGAACCGGCCACAGGTTTGGCTCGATCGTAATCCGGGGCAGCAGCGCAGACGATGTGCAGGTGACAGCAAGCCAGGGGTGACTCCAATCACGCTGCCGTACTCAACACACTTGGCAAACACTTAACTAGTGCAAGGGAGAGGAATTCTGCATGTGCATCGCCCACGTGGTATGATGTCCAACTCGGTTAGCAAAATATCGGGCAGCTACTCAGATGCTAAGTTCATGTGAACGAAGCTCACTTCCTTAAGTCGAACGAGTAATTTCAATTCATGCGAGGCTAACTAGAATGAGGGAAGCAGAGTGCAACACTTCAACGCCACGGTCCACCAGGTTGTGTCCCTCCACGTGCGACAGGCAGCGCTTCATTAAGCCTTAGGCCTAAAGCGTCGCTACCCTGACAACAACAACAACAACAAAAAAAACACCCAAAATGGGTGCAAAACAGGCAGCCGCGAGGAGACGTCAGCTCTGTTAGGTGGTCCTACCCCGCTCGGTGCACACAGCCCCGACACCGTCCCAGACGGTGTCGGAGCACCCGGTGCCAGGCCGCAATACCAGTCAGCCCATAGTGGCACCCGTGGCCCGCGGCCACCCGGCTCCCAGAGCCGCGACTTCATCAGAGTCAAAGAGATAGAAGAAGCTATTTACATAAGAAATTCGGACCACCGACGAGGCTTCCGTACTCACTTGCTTCAGGCTTGCCAATGCTCCGCAGGCGAAAAGCCTCGCTCTCCCAGGATGCAGACGACGTGGCTCTCGTACCGACGAATGTCATTAAAAAAAAGCACTTGCGAAAAGGCTTAGCATGTTGACATGTTCAAACACACTACAGCCACCGTCGCCTCGCTCAAGAAAGCAGTGCGCCGCCAACGCTAGCGATCAAAATTCGCGCTAGCCCTACGCTTCGGTTCAAACAAAGGTCTCGAACGAAGCAAAACTGTTAAAACTATCGTCCGATGCCCCAAGAGTCCCACGTTGGGCAGCCAGATGTGGGGTTCTCCTCCGTGCTCTTGGGACGAAGGAATGACAACACAGTAGTGCAAACAATCACAAGGGCATTTATTGCACCTTTCATAGATCAATGCCTGCTAGCCGAGTTGCTATCCCCAAAACATGCCGATGGGCGCACGATGAATCTAGGAAGGGGAATCAGGGGAAGCGTTAGAGTCGCGAATTCCCACAAATTACACATGTAGTCTGATATGCTTTACTGCACAAGGCACATTTTGTATTATGCTCAATAACAACCCTAGAAGCTCGACAAGAGACTATGCGTCTTATGAACGGTGCCATGATAAGATGCCTCCGTACAGTGAGTCGCAAAGATGGTGATGGCAGTTGAGGACAACGCTTGCACCATCCCATACACTCGCTGAGATTGTGGGGTGGTTTGTTGGCTTACCATGTGTGGTGTGGCTTCTGTGAGTTGATACAAGTCGATTCGGTGTAAAACCATAACTTCTGTCGCCGACACCCGACCTACCTTTTGAAGCACTACCTTTTATGCCCGAAATAAGTCTGAAGACCTGCCCATACAGTTATTAGGTGTATCGGTACTCATACCGTGACAGGAGACGGTGGGTGCACACGTGTGCAATTAAGGAATGCATACTGTGTCTGGTGACAATTGCCTCTTCCCGCTCTTGGTATGCTTCACTGCGTAACACTGCTGTAGTGGGGTAAAGCTGACTTTTGGGAACTCGCATTATGCAACGCGTGGTTTTCCGAGCTTTGAAGCCATTGGCGAGGATTGCAAAGGCGGAGTCGGCGCCATTGCTAACACCAGCGAATCGATTTAATGAACAACATGGCACCGAACAGAAAGAAGCTTGGTGGCAAACGTCGAAGCAGCTAGGTCTAATAACTAGGCCTAGCATTGCTGCGGTGGTGGCTGCAGATGCCACTGGATCAGTGTGTGAGGGCAACTGTTCGAAGCGGCGAGATAATCAAAATGGCAGCAGTGGCATCTTCGATCAATGCCATTTCGGACATGCGGCGTTTGCCAAAACTTCATGAAAATCAGACGATGAAAGGTTTTGCATCTGAAATTTCAGGTGTTTTTATACACTGATTCTATAGGTACCGTGCCGGTGTCCTGAAGGTGTCTGAATTATTGGGCATGCCAGCAAAAAAATGGGCATCCGAAAAATCGGTCATTGAGTGCAGTTGCATAACCATACTGAAAACAATGGATTGAAATGGAAACACGAAAATACCACACTTTTGCGCAGTTGGTGTAAATTGAACTTATGTGGGTGCAGCCAGGAGTAGGCAAGTCCAACTGCAGCAAAATGGCGTGAATGGCACAGTTGGACTACCGCTGGCAATGCTGTAAGAAATGCTGGCCATTAGGAAAGTTGCTGCCCCATTGACTTGGCACCAAACCTCAACTCTGAACTGCCGCAATAGCAGTCCAAGGTGGTTAGGCCTCTTGAAGGTGTTGTTCACAGTGACACATACTTAGAAAAAGGCACAGAAAGCACTTTTTCACTCTACCTGTCCCTTTTCTTAAGTATGCAAGCACTGTGAACACTATAAAGATGCGCTGTCACTGACTTGCCTAAGCTTCAACCGTTGGCTAGGCCTAGCAGCCGAGGCAGTACGGCCAAGGTATATGTACGCATGGCAGCACATCTCCCATAGAAGCCCATACATCCTGCAATGGTAGCTCACGGAGGAATGGCATGGCCATCTACTTTTTGTGGAGCCAACTTCTTGGTGGAAAGAAAAGACAACCTTTGCCAGTCGAGCCTTGTTGTGCCAAGTCACCTACTGCACCAGCTCACATCACATCGCATACAAAAAGCAAACAGTACAAATGAAGTGCCCGGCATTGCACTATCTTAGGGATCGGCCCACGTATAGGAAGTACTTAATGCCTGCTTCACCTCTGCCGTGGGTCGGCCCGGCATTCCACTATCTTCGGGATCAGCCCACGTGTAAAGAGTGCTTAACGTCTGCTTCACCTCCGCCGTGGGTCTGCCCAGCATTGCACTATTTTCGGGATTGGCCCACGTATGGGGAGTGCTTCATGCCTGCTTCACCTCTACCGTGGGTCGGCCTGGCATTGCACTATCATCGGGATCGGCCCACGCATGGCGAATGTTTAATGCCTGCATCACCTCCACCACAGGTTGGCAAGGTATTGCACTATCTTTGGGATCAGCCCATGCGTGTGGTGTGCTTAACACCTGCTTTTCCACCGCCATGGGTCGGTCCAGTGTTACACAATCTTAAGGATCAGCTCACGCATGGGAAGCGCTTAATGCTAGCATCACCTCCGCCGCGGGTCGGCCCGGTATTTTACTATCTTCGGGATCAGCCCACCTATGGGGAGTTTTGTGTCTACACAAAGACGCAATTCTGGGGGAACTAGCCCTTAATTGCTTCGCTGTAATTTGCTGTAAAACCGGTTGTCTTTGTGTTAATTAATTAATTAATGAAGACAACGACCGCAGGAGCCGTGGCACGAGTTGATAGTGCCGAAGGGCGCCAACAAGCCAGCTGTGGAAGACGATGCTGGAGCCAATCCTGATGATGATAGTCTTGTGTTAACACATGGACATGATCTGGGGAACTAGCCTTTAACAGCTTTGCTGTAAAAATAAATTTACTGATCAACTCTTATTAAGTTAGTACTATATATAATATTACCATTACTTTTTAAGACTACATATAAGAGAGTTTTGATGACATGACCAGTGTTAAATACAGTAATAACATCTCTGCTAAGCTCAGCATGCTTTGCCAAGAGTAAACTTCAGAAAGCCTGCACAGTTTTGTATTCATAATTATTTGTGGATGGAAGCAAACAGGATGAATAACTAGGCTAGTTGGTTCACTAAAGGATAAGGAATTTAAGTTTCTTGATAGTTAGACTTTCTTAACATTTAATATTGCCTTTAAAATGATTTAACCAGTTGATCCTCGACACGCATGCGCAGCTGTCCTACTTTGTTTTTGTGTACATATTTGTTTCCTTTCAACAAATTTTTTCAGTTGTGAGTGTCTCGTCCTGCCCATTCTGTTCATTCTCATCTTTGTGTCCTTTTACAGTTTCAAGATGGAAGCAAACAGCCTGTAACTTCACATTCTCTTATTGTAATGACATATTGTTATTATGCTCGTCCAAAGAAAAACAGAGATTAATATTGAGAAACTTAATGCGGTTGTTAATTGTCAATTTATACGTGAACTTAAGCCCTCCCGATGAGTTAATGAACAAGTCCAAAATCCCTTTGACCACGTCATTCCCATGCCACATGTATGCTGGGGATATCATCCCAGATCTAAGAACACCTTGTTGCGCTATGACAGCGCACACTCTAAATTGATTAAGAGAGGCATAGCAACCACGTGCATTAAGGCAGCACAGAGTAAGTCGTGCAAGCATGAGTGTGATCAAAGTTTTTAAACTCTGATAGCGCAATTGCAGAATGCAGGCTTTCCCAGTTCTGTGATCACTTCAATATGCGAAGCCATCTTACAGAAAGAGAAAAGAATAAGTTCCGAAATATCACAAAAAGAAAAGAATAAAGACAAGAGACAAGTACACGTGGTAACATACTTGCACAAGTTGTCACGCAATCTAAAGAAAGTTTCCAATAGACATAATAATAATTTGCTTTTCAGTGCCCCGTGTAAGCTGTCCTTGATATGTAATCATATGAAAATGTGCAAAAGGCCCCTGTGCACCACAAATCATAAATCCCGTTTCACTGAGTGCAAGCGCAACATTATCTATCAGATACCGCTGAGCTGCGGAAAATCTTATATAGGTCAAACGGGACAGTGTTTTAATGAAAGAGCTCCTCAGCACATCAGTAACCTAAAGAATGGCTATGCGAGTAATTTGGCAGGACATTGCAACAAGTGTCACGGCACTCCCATATTTGAAAAAACAAAATTCATAGGGAAAGGTAAGAGGGAAAGGGAATAATAGAGCCATATTACTTTAGAAAGGAAGAAGATAACCGTGTAAGCGCTCCCTCTATTGCCTTGTTGGGAA
The DNA here is from genome assembly GCF_050947875.1 of Dermacentor variabilis. NCBI lineage: Eukaryota > Metazoa > Arthropoda > Arachnida > Ixodida > Ixodidae > Dermacentor > Dermacentor variabilis. The sequence goes on along the minus strand of NC_134569.1, from coordinate 248,345,926 downwards.
AAGAAATAGCTTTTTTAGATGAAAGATTATGATGCTGCGGATTTGCAGATGTTTTTGCGACTGATGTATGCAAGCCTATGCTAAAAGATGGTATACAATGGCTGGGGAATTTCAAATAAACTTCCAGTTGGCAGTCAGCGCTTGTCTGTGGTATTTGTTTCCTCATGTCCTTGTTTTATTTGCGCTGTTTAGCATCTGTTCTAAATATGAACCAACTAGCCCTCATCAAGATCCTACTCTATCAATATGTTTGTACCAGTAGACCTCATGGGTGATCAAGTGTGAGAACATACATGGGCTAGACCAAGAACCTTAATAGCAGAATTGGGAATGCGTGCAGCCCCTTTTATGTCAGAAAACTCGGTTGGCGTCTAGCGAGCACAACTTCAAAGCATGGATGAAACTTTCTTCTACGCCTCACAGAAATTTTTCGAAAACATCTAAACTTTCTTTCCACCTTGGTGATGCGTGTGTGTGTTGGCTAGCAGCTTAGCTTTATGGAACGACAGTCCACAATCCAACGTGGCCATCCTTTGTCGTCACCGATTGCACAGTTGCGGATTAGCGACAGTGCAATGTAAGTGTATGTAAATTATTGCTGTTCCCATGCAACCTTCTTGCAATTTGTTTGATGCTACTATCCACCTGGAATGTTCTGGAAATTTGTGAAATTATTTTCACTGCTGAAACTCTAAAACCCAGAATTAACTAAATTCACAACTTAAAGTTTTTTACTGCAAGTACAACTTCTTTGCATCGAGGTTTGACTGTACCCGCGGGTACGCTCATATTGAATATCGGATGCAATGAAGGTAGTGTTCGGTGCAATTTGTTGTAACGATCGTATACACAAAAAGCTCCCGAATGCTGTTTACATTTCAGGTTTCCACTCACAACTTGCCTTTATGTCATCCCGAACACGGAACAGGTTGTCCCAGAGGTCTGGCACAGAGTCAAGCACATCATCCAAGTTCCGGCCACTCAACAGATCTGACAAGGCCAGGCAACTGCACATATAACAGTTGTAGTTGTACACACATGACAGTAGTAGTAGTAGTAGTAGTAGTAGTAAGCGAGATTATTGTATATGTAGAGATTGGCGGAAGGCGTGTGTGTGTGTGTGTGGGGGGGGGGGGGGGTGGGATGCTGTGTGCATTGTGTCTTCTGTTTCAAGTGCACTCCTACTGTCATGCAGGAATGGAAAAAATATAATGAATAGAGAAAGAGAGCAAAGTTTAGCTTAAAAATTAATAAAAGGAAATATTTTAAAAGAAAGGACCGAAATGAAAACAAATAGATCTAGACAAATTGAAAAAGTACATATAAGTAAATACACACAAGAGGTCAAATAATTCAGTGCGCTAGGTGGCGGCTTCTTCAGTACCACATTCCACGCAAAGTGCCATTCAGTAAGAAAATCTGAAATATAATCTTTTAAGATTGCCTTGACAACCAAACACAAGAAAGCAAGGTCCAGTGCAGTTCATTCCCTGCTATTGTTCAATTCAAGGTTCAGGGTGAAAGGTAACAAACCCGAGTTGTGGAAATTATGTTACAATACCGGAAGTGATCCCACCAGAAAATCAAAGACATGACAAATACCTTTTACAGTAGACTTGTGCTAAATTTGATTCCTGTTCATTCAATTTTTTGGTTAATTTCATTTTGCATGATGGTCTAAGCCAGCACCTATCATTTCTATGGGCCATAATTTTTCTTACTTCAATATCCAAATTGTCTCTTGCCGGATAATTCGAACATGACTGGTCATCACACACGTGCCGGACCCAATGGCAACGCCACAGAGGAAGGAAAAACTAAGGAAAGGTCCTGACGTCGCTCTTTGTGAAGCTCAGTGACACCGGAAATTTGCGTTACTTCGCCATCTTGTTGGGGCAGATTCTCCCTGCTTGTTTACATTTCTCACATTTAGTACGGCACCTCCAGCGTGCAACCACAACAGGCTGTGTGGACATGCACAGCGCGCCACAGTGATCTGACCAACGGATCCAATCACAGTGTATACCATCGCAATACTGTTGCCTAAGTCATTTCATCCGAGTATTGTGTTCTAGCATTGGAAGGAGTTCGTAATGAATTCGGCAAGTTAGGCTGGGAAGCAAGGCCCCCACCCCTTTTGCTGGCTTTTCTGAAAATAATCTGTGCATTCTCACTGCACAGCAAGAATGCACAGGTGATGACCGGCCGCACATTTTACACCCATCATGACCCATGGCTAGCCCATCTGCAGTTTATCAGAACAAACACATACGCTGTTCGTGGCTTTATGTGAATCGTTTTGCTTTAGAGAACAAATTTCGGGTAGCTGGGCATTGCGGAAATGTGGCGAGCCACAGCGTGCCGACAAAGAGGCCAGCAGAGGAGAATGTGGTTACACGTTTAAATACAATGACTGTGGCCTGAGGCGTATTGTTCTCAGTGTAAGTGAAGCTTCAAGGACACAAAATTCTGTGGCATCTTCCGTGCAGTGCCGAACAGTAAACCCGCATGCATGCAGCTAGTGCGTTTACCGGGCCTATGCATGACCATCAGCCGTTTGATGTGCACACAGGCGTACAGTCTCCTGTCGAGCCTTGTTCACTCTTGCACCGCATCTGCATACTTTCCCTTCCCTGTGCCCCTTGAGCACACAAAATGCCTGCGGCAAGGACTGCTCGTCTCTTAACCTTTTTAGGGTCAATGACGTAAACATACGGCGCAGTGAACGAGTCCAAAATGGTTGATGCCATATATTTACGGCGCCGTCTGTACGTTTAAAAAGCATGCCAATTGCCTAACTTTTTATATTCTGGCATGTGCTGCCATTATGTGGAAGTACACAGAATTTTTTCCTCGCACCTCCCTCTCTCGGTTTTCATTGCATGCTTTGTTTTAGAGCTAGTTTGTTTGCTCTGGCATGTCTATATACTACTACTGCTCGTGCAGTGGAACGCGCGCAGGCGGGTGGCAGTTAGTTTGGGTTTTGTTCCATTGGTGGTTTTGGCTTCTTGGCTCGCAAAACTGATGGCTATCTCGCTGCTAATCGCTCAAAGGGCGACCGCCTGTTACTCACTTGTTTATTGCTCATAGGGGTGCACGTACAAAAGATGCTGCCGTGCGTGCATTTCCTTTTCCTTTTTGGAGACTCGCAAAAACTAATTGCCTCTGAGTGGCAATAAGACGAAGATTAGCGGAAATTTGTCACACATTTTGCTTTTTTCATGGCACAACCATGCAGTTTTCTGGAGTGCACTCACCTACGCAGTTCGATTACGCTATGGACATAAATATTAGTGTAAGAGCAGAAACATTTGTCACTTGCGAAATATTCTCGCTTGTGTATTTTCTGAGCCTTCAACTATGTGTATAACAATGCATCACAATTTTTAATTCTTACGAGTTTATTTCCTTTTTTTTATTGTTGTTATTCATAATTAACCAGTACATATGTACCAACACAAAATATTTTTTTGTCACTTTAGTCACCGTAGAAAAATTACGGTAATATTTTTTCAAAACAGGTCCCTTTGAAGAATTTAAATCCGCAATAAAAAAATCTACTCTGGGCGGTCGCATATGGCAAAAAAAAAATTGACTTTGAAAGGGTTAATTATTTGCAGCAAAAAAATTATACTTTACATGGCAAAACCACGATCTGATTATGAGGCATGCCATAGTGGGGGACTCCAGAAATTCGGACCACCTGAGGTTCTTTTACGTGCACCTAAATCTAAGTTGCATTTCGTCCCCATCGAAATGCAGTCGCCACAGCTGGTACTCACAGCAGCCTCTTCTTTGCCATCCTTTCCCATGGCTGTTTGATCTGTCAAACACAGGAACACTGCACAGCTGTCACTGACATGCAAGACGTTTACTGTACATATTCTGAAGCACAGTGGCTTCCATTTGTGACGGCATGTTAGCATGAATCCACCAAACACAGCAAATAGATTTCCAGATAGTCCTTTGTCCATGGCATGGTACGTGGTGTACGGCGTTGCATGCGCACTTGTTTTATGCTTTTTAATTCTTCCAGTCCCACCTGGCCACGACAACAGCTAGGAAAGCACGGTCTAGATAACACAACGGAGAAAATCATGGAGACTAACACAGTCCTGCATACACAATGCCTTTGTCACGGTACGAGACCTACGGGGTATCACATGCATGACCACACACCAGCATAAAAAAAACTGCCACTGTGCCCAGACAACATAGCCACTACAGTGAAGAATACCACACGACTTCCTCCACACTTTTCTACTAGCGCATGGAGGGGTTAGGGCCTATCCTTAGTTTTTTCGTTCCTCAATGGTGACCCTTATCATGGTCCCAATGGCTGTAGCATCTGTCTTGGTGGTGCTAAGAGTCTGTTAATATATTGAAAACAGGATATCTCCTGCTAAACAAACCAATTTTCAGCCTGCCTTCAGCAGGTTTTCAAGTGTAATTGGCAGTTCACAATTAATGATTAGAATTTACTCTAATCTAACAAGTACATTTTTACAGTAAATTTTGTCAAAAAACTGCCTACGTATCAACATCAGATACAAAACCAAAAGTACATTCACAGTGTTATCAATGGCCTACCAATGGCATTAGAGCACCAGGGTCATAACCACTGACATCACAAGATGGCAGCAAAACAAGCTTTTGCATAGGGCGGCAATGACGACACACTACTTTCAGGTTTTAAATCCAAAAGCTCTCATTCAAATGATAAGTTATTTTACTTGCCAAGCTAACACCAACAAAGTCCCATTCCATGTTTTTATCACTCCAGTGACTTGCACGCACTGCAAGGCGACATGGTGAAGTGGTTAGTTTAGGCATGGGCCACCATTCCATTTGCAATTGTAGCAGAGCAGTTCAAGAAATGCGGAATATCAAATGTTCAAGCGTTATACACCAACAAAACATGTTGACATGTCATGGTCCTTAGGCAGCAATACAGAGCTCTCCACGATTCACACTGAGGAACAGTATATGCAAATAAGTTCTGTGAGGCATCAAACATGCTCTTGGGCAAAGGAACAACAACACAGCACTGCAAACAAAGGGGCATTTATTGCATCTTCCATACACCAATGCCAGCTAGCCGAATTACTGCCAATAGAACATGCTGATTGACACTGACAAATCAAGGAAGTCTGACTGACGGCAACACGATACTGAGTGAATATGTTCGCCCCCAATGCTGGATAGCAAAACCTAATCGTTAATTTGTACAGTCACGCAAATGGTGGCACATTCGAACAGTCCGGTTCATCCATTCCGGTGCCCCACTCCAAAGCCTTTCTCGGGATAGTTCCACGAAGTGTGGCAGCTGGGGCAGTGCAACAGTATTCTACAAGAGTTCACCTAGTGGACCTGTCCATTTCGTCTGCAGCTGAAGTGCTGATTGGCTGTGGCCCCTGGCTGCTGCGAATGCGCAGCACAGACCAGCCAATCAGAACTTCAACAGCAGACAAAATGGACATGTTCACTAGACAGTCTCTTACAGAGTACCTCCCCTGGCATGCAAGACATTTGCGCACACTGCTGATCCTAAGCCAAAGAGGAAGGGGCTACTCCCTTTCAAAACCCACCGTTAGGAGGCTTTAACAGCGCAACACTTACGCCATCTCTTGCACTGCTCTGCAACAGTCCCCAGCTATGCGAGAAAGCTGGATAACAGGAGACACGAGAGCCAAGCATGAAAGAGAACATCAGAAGACACAAGAGAGTCTCCATAATTTACATCCTGTGAAGCTAGAACTTTGCAGGACTTATGGCTAGTTGCTGCAATCAAAAATAAGCTGCTTTCTTTTTTCATCTTGCATGTTAAATTTGGATGCACATTTTCAACTGTGATCTCATAAAAGCTAAGCGAGCGTTAGATTCAGAGGTGCATTAGAATAGGTCAATATTGCAAATGAAGCAGCAGTGTGTTTGGATGCTTTCTTGCTTATTTTAACCTGCTGGATAATACTATCAAGTTTGTCAGTCCCTTCAAGTTAAGATTAATTGAAGCCAACTGTATTCCACAATAAAGCTTTAATATAACCTACACCCTTTCACTTGATCTGCAAGAAACCTGTAAGGATGTGCGACTCTCACGCATCCCCTGATGTGTTGTTTTCCTGCATAGCTCCTGTCTCCTGTAATCCGGCTTCGCCGCGTGGCTTTACAGCAGCGGTCGGTACGCTTACAAGGTAGTACGAGAGGTAGAGTGAGTGTTGCTTGGCTAACCCCACCTAACGGCAGGTTTACTTGGGGGCAAAAACGAGAAGGCTCTTCCTCTTTGGCTTTGGGTCGGCAAGCGGTGCGAACGATCTGCATGTACGCCGATCCGTGCTTCGGCGAGACCGTCTCACGAGGCCTACACTGGAATGGACGAACACGATCGTTCGAACCCGCTACCATTCACCTGACCGCACGCGCGAACGACTAGGCGTTGGTGTCCAGCATGGAGCGAACATGTTCGCCCATTATCCGGCCGCGGTGAGTCGGACTTTGGCGATTTGTCATGTGCCCATCGGCATTGTCGATAGCAACTCGGCTAACAGGCATTAGTCTACGAAAGGTGCAATAAATGCCCTTGTGATTGTTTGCACAACTGTGTTGTCATTCCTTTGTCCCAAGAGCACAAGTGAGAACCCCACAAAGCAAGCCACTTTATAAAAAGCAGGCAAAGTTACGACGTGATGACAGTACTCACTACTAATGTCCTTGTGAGAATCACAGTCTTTACATACATTGCACTGCCCAGAAGGTTCAACATGAAGTTTATTTTGTGCTCTACTGATTTTGCCAAAAGACTATGCACAGCTATAAAATAAGAAGCAACATGAGGGCATGTAGTACTTACATGCATGTGGTCACATGAAATGGTACAATCATGACTAATGAAGTAAAAAAAAAAAACCCAAATGTTGTCTTGATTCAGTACGACATCCTACATTTTGGTTTCTTTTGACGTGAAGTGGCCTTTCACCAGTGTGCCAACAGAACTGGCTGTGGATGTATGAAAGACAACTTTGGAGTCGGATGCAACTACCCGATAGATCCAACAGAAATTCTACAAACAGATCCACGGAATGGCTAAGGGAGTCTTTACATCGGTATCTGCTGCTAAATTGACAATGAAAGCACTTGAACGTTGAGCCCTCTCTTCGTTTAGCCCTGCACCGAAGTTATGTGGATGAATGCCTCTGCCTCATTCGTACAGATTCAGTTCAGTCATTCACTTCCCATCTGAAGAGCATGGAAGCAGCCACCCGTGGAAGAGGAGGTCAATGGCAAGCTTCCATTCCTTGACATGCTGATTGAAAGGTACTGGTGCGTTCAGCATCTACAAAAAGCCAACTCTTACAGGGTGCTGCTTATATTTTGGTTCTGAGCAACCTGCTCCTCATTAAAGGACCGTGGTTTCCACACTTCTACAACACACAGATAAAAGCTGCACAAAACGGGAAGACTGCGGAGTTGAGATACATGTGGTGCAGAAAGACATGTCAGCCTGCGGCTATCCAACTTAATTTTTAATGCGGTTGAATGATAAATGGCACGTCCACAACTACCCTGTGCACCCCTGGTCAAAAGTTCAAGGGAATACCATATATTCTATCCATAAGTGAAGTTTAAAGCCGTGTTCTGCATTCCTACAATGTTCACGTGGCACATGTACCAAATTAGAAACTGTCACAATCGTTTGCTAATGTTAAGGACAAATTACCAAAAGAGAAATTCCCAGGTGCAGTGTACATTGCCCCATGCATCGATTGTGACTACGAGTATATTGGCGAAATCAGTCATATTGAAAGGAGTCGGAAACACCATAACCATGATGCGAGAAAAGTTCCTGTGAAATCCAGTGTTTTGGCTGAGCATGCCGCTTCAAAGAGACATGCAATTGACTGGGGGAAGGCACGTGTTCTTGCCAGAGAAAAAGGGCTGCCTTGACACATTTATTTTGACTTGCTCATGATTCAGACTATAGTCGTCGACCAATTTTCTGGACCTCACAGAGACCGAAAAATAGTTAGAAAAATCTAACATTACAAAAAACTCGTTCACTCCCCCCCCCCCCCCGAAAGAAATTTATTAGGCTAAGAGTGGCTTAAGAGAATCTCTAATAATGTCCTACCTCATACTATGCTTGGAGGCGATCAGATTTGCTTGGATTTACGGAAGAATGACGTCGTATCTGTATACAGTCCACAAGAGTGTCACTGCGTTAGCGATCTCCGTTGGAAGAGATCGCCATGGAGATTGAAGAAACGAGCCATGGTATTTCGCACCACTCGGCTCTCACAAGGGTACAGGTGTTGGCACCGATCTCATAAATGCAAAGCCGCAGAAACACACAAAGATGCCACATCTACGAGACACACCTGCTCTGTGAACACACCACATGCAAAACAGCAACCGAAACTTAAAAAAAAACTGATCCTGCATTAAGTGATTAAGTGCTTACCGGAAAAAGAAAGAAAAAAGAAAATTTACAGCTATTCCATTCTATCAACGTGGGCTACCAGCAGAGCTGTAAAAAGACAAAGCACCATACTGAGTGTAAAAGTTTACTTTCTTTGGAGCTTTTCCTTTCCGCATCTGTAGAATACTCTGTGAACACACACAACTGCTACTAATAGCGGCTCAACCTATCTAGGTGTCCAAATTAAAATGTGCCAAGTGTCTCAACATGCTGGCTTGGCCTGCAAGAAATTCATAAGGTCAATTCACGCCGCTTGTCGACGCATGCGGCCATGGCGTATTGGTTTCAATGTCGGGCTTCTGTGCTAGAGGTCCTGTGTTCGAATCTTGCCAGCGGGTGACTTTAATGATGTTTATTTACTTATTTGTTACACAGTTTTTTGTTTAGAATGACGAATTTACAAACTCGAAGAGACGTTTAAAGCCAGAAGGAGGAAGTTTAGACAAATCCATGTACCTCCCCATAATTCCCATCGTTAATTCCCATGCTGGCTGAACCGCCAAATTGCAGCTCCCGTAGACACTAGCACCAGAGTGCCCTTTCGTAAATATTGTATGAAACTATGTATTGGGTGGTTTCTTAGCTTTCCTCATGCTACGCCGGGTCTCAGCACATGCCTTACTCGCCTGCTTTGCCTCCTCATAGCAGGGTGCGGGAGCTTTGAGACACGGACATTGAAAAATGTATGGAAGGCTGGACATATAGAGCTTACGATCACATCGAGATTATGGTAAGCAAAGACATCCAGACTCGCGAGGTGGAAAGAGCTGAGCGGACGACGCGAGTGCCGGACAAATGGCGAACTGCGTTGGAGTCATGTGGCGGGCGCGGCCAATCGGAGACTCCGGCACGACCTTCAATGATTTGCTTTTTGTGTGCTTGTTTCCGTATGGAGGAGATCGCTGATGCAATAAATTTGAAGATGAAAAAATGAGCTTTAATACGAGACTAAGATGGCGACGCTCGGTCGCGCCGTTCTAGAGATATTGTGGCTTGAAAAACACTGCTCTTTCTTGATTTCCGCGAGATTTTTTGCCACCTTGGCTGATAAAACAAATTTTTTAGAGCACTTCTAAGTGGTTTACAGTGATGATATTTGGGTATCAGATAGAAACAGGGTTATAGAAGCTGAAAATGTGATTTAAAAAAAAATCAATTTTTTGGCCATTTGTCGAGATGCGAAAGCTACGTCCCCTTTAACCCTTTCAGTGTCACTGATGTACCGGTAAGTTCTCCACTTACTACAGTAGGATGTACACAGTAACATGAAGTTGGCAAGCTCTGAAGTGCAGTTCAACCTTCATATAACGAAGTTGTCAATACTGGCAATTTGCTTCGTTATATCGAAACTTCATTGTATTGAAATTCGGCCTTTTACGCAAGTAAGTACACTCGCCGATCGATTTTTCTTAAATGGAAAGAAGCCGCAGAATTTTCCAAATTATCGGGCAATGGAAAAAAGCAAATCTGAATGAGAAAACAGTTCATTTTGATAAATTTGTGAGTCAGAGACAAATGATACAGTTTCATGCGCGCACATTGGTGATATCTTCTTCCCCTCACCGGTATGAATTAGGCGAAGCAAGCCACAATTTCACATACAGTCTGCCCCGCAGCTGATAGCGTCACCCGCACTGGGATGACGCTATCATGAAAATCGCCAGCAGGAGCGAATGCTGCGCATGCCTCCCGCTCCAACGGGTCGCCGTAACTCAAGATTACGCAACCTCCAACGCACGGGACATGGTGCAGTTCCAAGACAGCTTACATGGTCCAATGCTGTCTTGGAATGCCCAAGCACATGCGACAGATTACCTCTAAAGCAGGGTGTGCGGCTGCATATGCGCTCAGCCACACTTACAGCCATGCACAGCCACAGCCGAGACGCACGCCAGCTTATCCCCTACTCTGCCCCCCGCACCCTCTCGCGTGCTTGATCACGTTACATCGAGATCGCTACCCTCCCCCTCTTGCCCTTTGCTCGTGTGGGAAGGCGGCACTCATGAAGCCAACTTCCTGTCTCACCCTCGCACACTTTCGCTCGCATCTGAAGCACACAGTTCAGGGGGCATGATAGGATCTTACTGCACTTGGACTTTACAAAGAACATGATACGGCTCCACTTCGGCAGTCACTTTTGTCGCACAGCGCCCAACTTTAGAGGCACGTTTGCAAGCAGCCGCTTGTCATTCAATCATTTGGCCATCTGCATCCGCGGAAGTTTCCATTTATTGTCTTGGCATTTCTCTGCGGCAGCAATGAAATTTTGTTATATTGAAATCGCATACAAATACACTTCTATATTGGTGTTTTAAATACATGGTGTTCTTGGACCAGAGGTTATGAAAAGTTAAATACTCAATTATATCGAGCATTTCTTTATATTAAAGTTCGTTATAGCGCGGTTTAACTGTATCGACGTTTGACTGCATTATGAAATAGTATGTGGCATGAGACCGTTGTAGACTTCTGAATTTATCAAAATGAATTGTTTTCTCATTCAAATTTGCCTTTTCGATTGTCAAATAGTTTGAAAAATTCTGTGGCCCCTTTTTGTATGCCAATACCAAATGGTAGATTTCGAATCGAATATTGAATCACATTCAGAAAAAGAGCCAAACATTGAATCGAATAGCACATAAGGGAAATTTAATACAAACGTTTATGCTTCCAAATTTTGTGTAAAAAACAGTGCCGCCCATGCTCAGGAGGCTAATCACAAGAAAGTTGCTAGCTAGAGGCAATTTGCGTACCAATGAATCGAAATGCACGGTATGCCCTACACTTATTAAAGGGCAACTCCGGCGATTTTTCTATATCAACGGATGTCAATAAAATTCACTGGGTACGTACGTTCCTCTGAACAATTCCATCATGTCCTAAAGAAAGCAGGTTTGAGAGTTGCACAGATTTTGTACAAATGAATTCAATTAATTGCCTCGAACACCCTACCTTGCCTCCTCCTCAGTTACAGGCTACATTGTGTATGATGTCAGGAGTGTTCCATGTAGAGCATGCCAGGATCACGCAGATGACAGTGACAAGAGTGTCGAGGAGTCGACGATGATGAGCTAGTGCATGGCATGAGAAGTTGCTGTCGCGAAAAGCTGCATTTCCTGTGAATGTGCAAGAGATGGAAGGGAAGTGGTGTTGTGCTGTTGGCTGCACAAACTTTAGCCCTCACCATCTGCACACGCAGTTTGAGACGATGCCGATCTTTTTTAGCCGAGGTTAAGCCTATATGTCACAGTCGCGTAGTTCATGTGTCTACTGCTGGCAAACCTGAGCAACTGACCTGAAGCTAATTAAGCAATCAGGATGAATAAAACTCCTTCTGTAGTTCAGTTTTGACCACACGGATTTGAAATAAACCATTCCTCATTTTATACAGTGCACACGCAGAAAGTTAAAAGCAACGACAGAGAGCAGTACCGACATTGGTACGTTTTCGACGGAAAGCTGGCAGCTGCACTCACCGGCTCTTTCCAAAACTACATGTGACTACGAACACGGGTGTAATTTCACGTACTGTCATGCAGACTCACTATTTAGCTTCTGAGGTGCACTGCTTGCCTCGTATCCCAAATGGGCAGCAAGCGTAGGTCCCTTCGATCAGCGTAAACAAGCTCCTCAGTCAGCTGCCGACGGCGTCGATGTTGGCATCGGCATTTCCACGACAAAACTAAGCATTCTCTAAATGAGTGATCATACGTCCAAAGTCCTCATCCGTGTCTGCTTTATGGAACATATTTTGTGCATGAAGAGAATACGAAGAATGATAAGTAGGCAGCATAAGAACGCTCGTGTACTACGGCCTCCTGCTCGCGGTTTTCGAAGGTGTGTGGTCGCTCATATCAGCGTGATCCGGAGTGATGCAACGGTGTGTAGATGCACAAAATCTGCCTGTATTTATATGTTCGGACATTAATTGATGTCACCGATGAGCGGCTAGCATCTTATATCAAGCGAACGACGAGTGGTCACTCTACCTGCTGATGTAAACAAATGTACCGGTCGGTGCTTTGGACTGTCAGCAGCGTTCTTGCAGGATACAAATGTAGAAAGTCTTGCTGCACATCTTACAGTGAGCATGCAAAGCGCTTCCCTGGAAGAAGTAACGCACCTTAAACAGCAAGCAGCACGTATACAATCAGTGGTTAGGGCTACCTTTAGTCTTTATGGTGCAACACGATATGTAGCGCATACGTGCTGGTTCTCATGGATGCGGATCGAATGCGAACGGCGATTCGTGGCTATTGAATTCGTCAGAATCATAACTATTAATATTTTACAGATCCAAAGAGCTGGTGTAGCTGACATTGTCACCGGAAGGTCCGGTGTGGTCACAAATCAGCTGAGCATCTGCCCTTCGCTCGTTTCGTTTGCCCAGCGGGCAAGACCAGCATGCCTTGCGCTATCCCTACTGGGGACACTTGTGATGTTACAAGAAGAGGTTCGCTCGGCTGCTTGGCCAGGTTTCAATTTTGTTTTTGTGCTTTTTTGTTTATTTAAAATTATTTTTGAACTTTCGGAACAATTTTACTTTCAGACACGTGGCAGGAGGGGGGGTCTCTGGAACCTAAATACAGTCGCCGACTAATTTTTTGGACTCCAAAAATTCGGACATGCTCGATTATTCGGTCTGCTTTGCGGCACTGCCATTCTCCCCATAGACCATAATGTATAACAACTGCCGAAAGTTCGGACACCTTGCAACCTCTCGTCTGATTTTTTGGACACTCCTTAAGCCAACTCGATCGAGAGCACCATGCACCGACTCTGACCGGTGCATGGTTCGACTTGCTGAATGCCATTTTTGTTTTGAACGGAGCCTCCTTGCTGCCCCACGAAGTAGCGCTACTGCAAATCCCCGCTCATAATCATCGTTTCTGCCTGGTTCGACAGAGTGGCAACAGCAGTTCTGGTCTCAGCTTAGTAAGCCATGTCAAGACAATCCAGCAGCTGATTTCTTTCTTTCTTCATGCACGACGCTGCGAGTAGGCCATGTTTTTCGTTTGCACGACTCGTGTCAGCGTGGTGGTGTTTGCTTTGTGTGCTGTGTCGAGGATGCGGTGATCCAACGCGGCGTACGGAAGCATCGCGTCAAGTGTCTAATGTTGCCAACAGTGGCCGCGCAGAGTGCGCTGGGGAATGCCGGCAAGCGGCTGCTGGGAGGCCTAGGATTTGCCGCCTTCCAATGTGCTCCCTACTGACGCCGAAAATGTTCTGCCGAGACCTACGCAGTGGTTGCATTGCGATTCCGGACACCGTCTCATTTGACAGTTTCACAGGTGCTGACACTGCTGCACTGACATGCGCAGAACTCAACGACGGCGAGATCATTCGTCAGGTTTCTGCTGCACTGCCGGACGATAACCCCAAGTCGGAAGATGAAGCACCATGTACTACGCTGCCGTCGCATGTGGAGCGTGTACAAACAGTGACTGTGCTTTCAGCCACCTATAGTGACCGTAGGACCCTCTCCGAGATTCAGGCTTATCTGATTGCGCATAAACGGAACAGCGTGCAACGGCGCATTCACAACTTCTTCAAGCCTACTGCCGAGCCCGAATAAGTGCGTGGAAATAAAGGATTTCTTTTTTTTTCTTAATCAGCTTCATCAGACACTTGTTTATTGGGACATTTCCACAGTCCCCGTGAGGTCCGAATAAACGGTCAGTGACTGTATTCCATTATCTTGACATGGTCAAAAAATCGCCAGAGTTGCCTTTAAAAAGAGGACCACAGCACGCCTGCACAGATAACTCTGTATACAAAAGTCTGGAAAATACCTTTTATCTATGGAATGTTTGTCAATTAGAATTAGGTGCTTTTTTTCCCCTGAAGCTCAAGAAAAAGCGAGGTTGTGCTAAATACCAATGGGGTTTTCAGTTTAACAGTGGGCCATATTGTACTTTTTAATGGCAAACTTTTATTGCATAGAAAGTATTGCTTTCCGGTTTTGTTCCAGAAAACATAAGTTTTTTCCATCTTTTTTGTAGGTGCTTCCTGTGGGTTATCGTCAGCTCGTTAAGGCCGATTTGCGTGACAGATAAAAGTAGGGATGCGCATCACACCATTTGGCGCCATTGCGCACGGTAATTGGTGCCACACACGGCAACCGTGGTTAGCATTGACAGTAAAGAGTTCTCAAATTGGAAGGCCCACGGCAAGCTTGCACAACATCCCCCTGCATCCGTCTGCATCCATCTGCCATCTGTTAAAGGCATTTACAGCTGGGGGTCAGCGTGCTGTCAGATGATATGTTTGAACCCACCATGTAAATTTAAAGCATGTCTTGTGACGAGTCACTCAAAGCTTGAAATAGACCACTGTGCACCAACCAATGGCATTTGCAGCAAGGGGCCACGATACGGTATTTCACAAAAATGGCAGCCGTGAACATGCAACGGTTATCGCGGCCACTCGTCTTCGTTGGTAAAGTGGTTTGTTGGCTTTCTGAGGGTCATGCGATCGCTGTGAATAGATCTGCGTTGATTCGGACAGTAACTTAAGTCGCCGACATCAAACGACACAGCTCCGATTTATGCCTGATGTGCTGGACAGTGTAGCCAATGGTGTGGCTCTCAAGAAAATTTGCCACCAGATGATGTGGTAGCGGGCTGCAAAGCACTGTAGAAAGCTTTTTGCTAATTTGTTCCTATGGGTAGCTCAACAGTGATTGGTCTCATGATTATGCATACGGGTTATATTGATGGCCTTTGAAGCAGCATTCGGGTACTACGTCGACCAGCCGGCAACTAAGTTCGTTCGTGTGCTCACATGTGGGCAGAAAGCTCCGAACTGTGCGAATTTGCATGTGTCAACACTGAACTCGCGTATTTGATACAATCAGTGTGCCTTCCAGTGGCTAATGGGCCGGACCTTCCTACGTTCTCATGCTTTTCACACGCACTGCTGTCGTTCCCTCTGTTTGCGTAGCGTCAATCGTTTTGATTGGTCCGGTCAACCTGGTTGAACCTTATACTGATAAAAATTGCACAGCATGGGAATGCTGCAAGCATCAAGGTGCCGACCACGGCAGGGTCGTTCACGAAAGGTACCAATATTGAATATTCGAGAAATTGAATATGATACATCTGATTCGTAAATTGAACTGTTCGAATGTTCACTATTCAATTCAAAATAGAATATTTCAGTATTCACACACCCTTAATTTCGTCTCTTCTGAATAACCAAAAATAAACCATTCTGTTCGTTTTTATCAGAGAAAGAACTTGACACCAAAAGGGTTAAAGGGGGACGCTGCCTTTGAAAACCGAAAAATCATGAAAAAGTTGATTGTTGGAAAACCACATATTTGGGAAGTATATCTTATAAACTACCATTTCTATAAATATCAACGTCTAATTCATCGTGGAACTATTTCAAATAAAGTTTCTAACTAGCCGCGGCAGCCCTCAAGCAACGTGCGAGAGCTCAAAATACCCCTTCTTGTCGCAAACGCCATTTCTCCACTGCTCCCGCGAGTGGCGCCATTTCGATGTTGTTTTCTTTGTGCATTCTTGTGCTCTTTATTCGCCGCCTCCTGCGGCGGCGGCTGCAGTGCGGGAGAGGCGTAAGTCACTCATGATAGGAGGGCTCGCAAGACCTCTTCAAGTTTCCTGCGGCTGAGACGCAAAGATGAGATTGGGCGAAGCGCACGCTCCGCAAGGACGCGGGGGAGCCCGCGACTCCCATTGGCTGCTGCGTGCAATGATGTAGTGGTCTCCTGCATAATGCATCCGGCCGTCGTGTGCTTCAACTCCTTCATCGCCGGCGCCCTTTGTGTGTTCCGCTTGCCATCGTCTATCTTTGCCGCCGTTCGCATATTCTCCAAGTTTCTACCGTCTTTACGAGACCGTTGTTGTGTTTAGCCTGTCGTGCGGTTGGCCACTATGCGCTAAAAAAAAATCAAGACGCTACACACGTTCGGTGCAAGGAAGTGTTTTACGAAGCTCACCCACAAGGCGAAGCTCGCCGCTCGCCCGCGTGCCCACAATGATCGCACCGATGGTTCCTGTGGGCCAGCTTCTGCTTCATCTATGCAAGAGCGTGGTTGCATCGACGCTTTAGCAATGTGACTCCTGCTCCACCAGCACAAGAATTTGTCGCGACGAGTGTGCCTGGTGTCTCGTGCTCATTGACAGCGGCTTCCACATCCTCTCTTTCATCTGCCTTGGACAGTGCGATCGCGTCATCCACTGTGCACTTGAACACACGTTTCCTGACGTGTGAGGAGAAAGAGGCGGTGGATAAAAAACGCGCTGCTTTGCAACGAGGACTTGGTGCTATGTCAGTGACAGAGCGAAAATTTCAAGCAATGGAGCGCGATCATGAAGCTACCACCGCTACAAGTGAAAGTGAAAAATTTCTCCTTGTGCAAATGGATGCCCTAGGCAACCTGCTATCCAGGACCCCGTGCCAGCGGTGCTTCGCAACTGGGATGAAGGTTCAAGAAGGCACCCAACTTGGACTTGCAACAAAGCTTGAGCTACCATGTTTACATTGTGGAGTAATTGCAAGCTCTTGGAGTTCTGCTCGTCAGGATGACTCAATGGCCTTTGACGTGAATATAAGAGCTATTGTGGCAACAAAACATAAGGAAAGGACAAACAGCCCTCAATGGCTTTTGGGTAGTGATGAACGTGTCCCATCGTGGCCCTGCATCATAAGACTTTTCAGAAGCACTTGAAGAAATTCAGGAAACCGCAGACACAGTGGATAGACAAGTTCTATGCAGAAGCTGCTTCTGCTGTGAAAACCACCTACAAGGGAATGGATCCATATTTCAGCAGGGATATCACAGTAAACATTGATGGAACATGGCGCAAGCGTGGCCACACGTTCCATATTAGAGTTAGTGCAATAACTGAATATCATACAGGCGTCATCTGGGATGCCATTGTTTTTTAGAACAAGTGCCTTGGTTGCCAAGTAGGGCCAAAGCCCTGGAGACTCAGGCTACGTGAGCTGGCAGGATCATGTGTGCCAGAAAAACACTGGATTCTAAGTCTGGGAGGATTACGGCTGAGGCAGCTGTCATCCTTTTCTCATGTTCGGTGCCAAAGCACAACCTCCGTTACACAACGCCTGTGTCTGACGGACATAGTGCCACCTTCTCTGCCCTTGTTCAAGAAAATGTTTATGGACTGGTCTCCATTTCAAAAGAGGAATGCCTGAACCACCTCCAGAAGAGGATGGGAGCAGCACTGCACAACCTTGTGCAGAAAAGTGACAAGGCTTTAGGAGGAAAGAGCAGGCTGACAAAGGCCCTCATCGACAAGTTGACCGACAATTATGGCTGGGCCCTACGGAACAATTCCAACGATGTGGCCTCAATGCAGCGTGCAGTGATGGCATCGTACCACCACATGACATGACGGACGAGGATCCTCACCACAACTTGTGCCCTGAGGGTGCAGACTCGTGGTGTCGTCGTAACGCCAGCAAGAGTGATTGTGCGCCATCACTCTTGCCATCACTCCAGAGCATTGGTACAATCTTCCAGACTATGTAGCAGAAGCACTGCTACATGTTTATCAGCGTCTCTCACAGGCTCCTCTTCTGAAACGCTTCTGGGAGCAAAGATGCAGAATGCATCAGAATCATTTCACTCCCTGCTGTAGTCCCTGATGTCCAAAGAGCAGCATGCTTCCCTGATTGCTATGGAGACAGCACTGCATGAGGCAGTTTTAAGATATAATGCTGGCTGCCAGAGGGCCACCCAAGAGCAATGTTCATCAGTGGGGCTAACACCTGGCCACATGGCCACTCAACGGGCAGCCAAGAAAGATTCTTTGTGCTTGAAAAAGGCCAAGAAGCAATCGCAAGAGAAGGTGGAAAGGCGGCAAAAGAAGAGAGTGCCTAAAGACATCTCCAGTTATGCCACAGGGTCATTTTAGACCAATATATGTGCTCATAACTTTGAAAGCTCATTTTCTCAAAATGACTTTCTTTGGCTGGTGAGGCTGCTTGTTCCAGCCACATCTCTGTAACCGCTCATCAGATTTCCAGAAGTTTTTTTTTTTTTTATTGTGCACATAAATAAATTTCTGATGGCAAAACAAGGCCATTTTTGTATATATTGTGTCTGTGATTTGTGATACTTAATCAAAATTCGATTGACAAAATCTTAATCCCCCAACACTAAATTCGGTGGTCTGCTAAATTTTTTCACCAAGGAAATTTAAAAAGAAGGGCCCTGTCTTGCCCTGAGGTAACCATCTGGGATTCATCATAGTGGATTTCACAGTTGCAGCACCTTTCGAAAATTCTCCAGGCCGGGAATGAGAAAACCATGTGCACCATTCTGACATATCACTATAACTTGAGAACTAGTCAACATAACTGCATGAAATTTTGTAGTTCTGCTAATGCTTTTGCTGTGAGTCTATCCTAAAAATTTCACCAAAATATCTCAATAAACAAAAAAGTTGGTATCCAAGGGTAGCCTCCCCCTAAGGATGCCTATTAATATTGGCTAAATATGTAATCATTTATTGTGGATTGCTGCTGTCAGCAATCTGCTAAGGGCAGGCTGAAAATCAGCCTTTTTGGCAAAAAATTATGTGTCGTCGATGCATTCACTATTCTTAAGCAACTTCAAGACAGATGCTCGAGTCACTAAGATTACTGTTGAGGTCACCATTGCAGTCATGTGCATGCAGGCTGACCAGTCAAGTGCGAATTTTCTGGCAAGAATCAATTTCAGGATCAAGGTAAAGAAAGACTTTGCCCATACAACTGTACATGTGCCCTCAAGGTAACTGATGTTACACTTACACAAGTCTGCTATACTATTTTTACCAGTTTAGCAGTACAGTTGAACCCGGCTATATCGAACTCACAAAAAAACGCCTATCAGTTCTATAGAGCATAATTCGATATGTGCCTGCTAAATAATTGGATGTCATAAAAGCACATACAATATATAAAATCACTTTATTGATAAAGCTAGCTTAGTTTCGCATGAAATAGTCCTGAATTTTCTTCTGCTTGAGCAATTTTGCTGCCTGCGATGCATGCACTTCTCCACATTGTCTAAGGAGTCGGAGCAGCTGAAGCAACAACTTTCTGCATTCGCACAGAAGCACCGGACTAGTGCGAGTGCACCAATCACTTTGGAGCATGTGGGCAAAGGACTGCCGTTGCTTCCCTCATTGTGCCCACTCTCACTTGTGCTTGGTACGATGTCGGCAACGTAGTCTTCGTTTTCGGGCTCTCACATGGTCGCGACACCATCACCTGCACTCACAAACTCGTCCACCATTGATTCGTCAACAGCTTCCGGAAGTTCTGACAGCTCGCCCCAAACTTCAGCAACACCGGCAACAGCTTCGTCGCATTTATCAGAATTGACAGTCATCACCGAGCACACGGAAGCCGGCTGACTGAAGCAATTTCGGATGAACCACTTGTACGCGGCTGTGCGTATGCGTCAGGCGCCACAGACACTGGGTTGCGAATTTGCCGCTTTAGCCCTAACCTCCCCCTTATTCTTCAAGATCATGCCGAGAGTGCCCCTCGAATCTGCACGCTGCGGAGACATCAGACTTCTCACTGCGTTCGACCCAATTTATGATTTTGAGCTTCACGATGAAAGGCGAATTCTGTCGCTTCATCGCGGCAACACTGCGGGAGAAGGCCCACAAAGCGCACACACAATGAACCAGAAAAGCAGCGAGACAACTCGCACTTTCGCCATCTTTCACGACAAGGGCACAAGAGCTTCTGATTGTCTGTCTGAGCAAGTGCTGCAGGCGGGCCAAGATAATTTTTTGCAGGGGGGGTGTCGACGGCTCACCCAAGGTAGGGAGAGTGATTGGGTGGAGCCAGGCCGCCGGGTTGCCCCGTCACCCCAAGGGAAAGCCAACTTTGGGGGCACTTTTCCACTGCTTGATGTTTGATATCTCCGGAGTCACTGCTATTTTTGTTCGATGTAAGTGTAATTTTTGCTATATATACTCACTGCAACTATACCGCATCCAGAAATTTTTCGATATATAGAATAATTTGATCTAAACGGGTTCTATATACTCGGGTTCGACTGCACAGTGAAACCTCGTTAAACTGTAGTTGACCGGAGCTTGTAAAAAGTATTTACAGTGGAACCCCGATTATACGACTTTCTCGGGACCGCGAAAAGCATCGTAAAATGCGGCCGTCGCAAAATCCTGAACATAGGTTATGCCTATAAAAATACTACTTATTTCGCGTGACCGTTTTTCGAGAAACTTCAATGTAAACTACTAACATACTCTGCAGGGCTTGGAAACCCAAATTACCAAAAAAATAAATGTAATAAGAATTAAAGCTGCAGTACAGGTACTGATCATGCTTTATTCAAACGAACCTTTACGGCACTCCACTTTCTACTGCCGCGATTCCCGCCAGCCGGCGCAAACATTTTAAAAAGTCGGTAAGTTTTTCTGGACCTTGTTTGATCTGTCGTGAACCAGGAGCTTTCGCTCGAGTTGGGCAACGTCCAAAAGGAGGTCCTCTGTGGCGTCGCGAGAACGGATGAAGTTCCGGATGCCGTCTATGTGCCGTAGCCCTTGGCGAACGTGGTAGACACAGGCACGGCATCTGTGGCGTCGTTGTTGTCCTCGTCCGATGTCACAGCGGTGTCAGCACTAGGCAAAGCCTCCTCTATGGTGTCACCCAGCGACATCTCGCTGCAGATCGCAACATTGTCGTCAACCTCCACATACTCGGCGAAGGTCGTGGTGAGGTTTAAACCCTCGAAATCACTATCGGCGAGCCTGCATCAGCCTTGAGCGGCATCGAGGCTGTTGCGTCCCCAGCAGCCTAAAGCCACAGTGCTTGAAAGAGTTAGTGATTGTGCACCGCGACACTGCGTTCTCCGAACTGGCAATAAAATGCATCGTAACGAGCACAGCTATCTTTTTTTCCCGACTCGCTGCACTCATAGCCGCCAGCTGACGCTGCACTAACCGCTTCCAGTAGCCTTGCTTGACGCACTTAATGATGCTGGCATCCAGCGGCTGCAGCTGGCTTGTGCAGTTGGGCGAAAAAAACAGCCTTTATGTTCCTCAGGCTGGACGTATTGGGTGGGTGGCATGGTGCATTGTCACGAAAAGCAATATTTTCCTCGCTTAGCACCCATTTTGTTATCCAGCAGCTGCAAAAAATTGCTGAAGAGCTAAGACGTCATCTACGCCATTTTATTGAAGTTGTAGCTGCACGGCAGTGTCTCAAGTACTTAAAGCACTGTGGCTTTGCAAACTTTCCAACAACGAGGACGGGCAGCCTCTCGGAACCATCTTCGTTAGCACAGAATAGTGCCGTCACACGCTCTTTACTACGCATGCCACCATGACACTGTCACCCTTAAATGCAAGGGTTTGCTCGGGCTGCTTATGGCGAAAAATACCGCTCTCATTGGCGTTGAAAACGTCGCAGGGGTTGTATGCAGCAATCATCTCCGGCAGCGACTCCATCCACTCATTCACCATCGAAACGTCTACGGAAGTGCTTTCTTCGCAGAAGTGGCTGTACACAATCCTGTTTCGCTTTTTAAAGCGATCCAGCCACCCGTTCGATGCCTGAAAGTCGCCGATGCCCAGACACAATGCCACAAGGTTCGCCTTTTCTTTTAGAATGTCACCGTCAACGTTGATCGCAGAGCTCTGTGCTTGATGCAGCCACGTGACGAGAGCTTTTTCTAACTTCTCATGCTGTCCTTCTTTTGCAGCTTTCCGCTTGAGCCCAAACTTGTTGGCATTCTGCAATATCACCGCTTTGTTTGACAGGACCGTCTTAAGCGAAGATTCGGGTATCTTGAGGTCCTGGGCAATGCTGGCGTTCATGGCTCCATGCCGCCTTTTCCTCTTCCTCGATAATATTCAGCTTATTGCCGAGCGACAGAACTGTCCGCTGTCAGGACATTGCGCGTCGCGTTGCTCCACACAACTCAAAACCTCCGCTGAACGCTGATCACTAGGGTTACGACGAAAAACACGTGCGATATACCTATGCCTCTCCGTGCTACCTTGTCGGCGATCTGCTGCTGGGAAACTGGAAGGTGCTGAGCACCCGGTGTCTTTTTTTTATCCGAGCTTTGGCCAAAATGTGAGTCCTTGCTTGCAAAACGCCACAACGCTCTCTGGCACGGCCACAGAACACGTATGCACGGCGTCAAAATGATGTTGATGTGGCTTCATGCACAAGTGTACAGGGTGCTTGGAGGCCGTTCTGATCTCTGAGGCTTGTTGTTCTGCCAGGCCGCCCTATGGAACGACGTACCACGGCATTTGCGCGAAGAAAAGTGGAAACACCTACATGTTAACCGACACGTGCATAATAAGTTCGTACGGTTTATATGAATACAAAACGTATTATGTTCAATGGCTGCTGAGTCGGGGATTTCATTTTACTACTTTTAAAACGAAACTACTGTTTAAGCAGGTACGGCTTAACAAGGTTTTACTTTATTTGGACACTGCTGGTAGTCTAGCAAAAGTTGTGGGCTGAGTTGGCACTCTGATGCCACAAAAAAATGGGGACACACACACGATAGGCAGGAGCACTTCTTGTTCCTTTTTGTCTGTCTACCATGTATGCATTTAATTATGCTCACAATGTCCAATGACACTCAACAGTACGCTGGCTCCAGTGCCTTTAGTACATGTGTGTTACAAATGACACTCCATTCATGGCCGGCAACAGTGACAGACCTGGATTCACGTACGCGCCACTCGTTGCTTGTCAGGTGATGCATGACATCTTCCATGATCTCCTTGAAGTACCGGTCAACCTACAAGCAAGCAAAACAGTGGCACCTGTGAGTTGAGGTCCCAAAGTTCAAGTCCTGTGCTTCAAGATGCGTTCCCACAACACCCGATATTACAAGCATTTCTTTCTTTTAGAATATGTGGGACACCGTGTGCACTAAGCTTGTGTGCTGAACAGCAGAAACACTGTAGCCTAGGAAGCAGATGGACCTAGGGGTCGTGGCTGAATAAATGTACACTCGCCAACTGAAAAAATTCAAAATACAGATTGACGTTTCGGCGCCCAATACGGGTGCCTTGTTCACAATGAACGAATGCATGATGGTCTTTATTATATATGCATTGGAAGACGTAACGCGCTTTTGCACCGAAGACGACTGCGCGTTCGGTTGTACCATGTGCAATTGGCCTAGACTGCAATGGCTTCATGCGGCTGAAAGTAATTGACAAGTCGGCGTGGCCTACACTATTGCGTGTGGAGGAATCGACTGTGCGCTGCCGGCGGACGAAGTCGGCACGGCCTAGGCCAATTGCGCACAGTGCAACCAAACGCGTGCTCTGAACAATGGTCCCCGATAGCGCCCTTGGTTCACTGATTGATTTGCAGAAGTTTTTGACGTGTTTTTTTACGTTATTTAATATATCGAATTCTGGCTATATCGAACTATTTCGCGATCACAGCGCTGTTCGATATATCGAGGTGTACTACTGAGGTTAACACCCTCTGTTCATCTGCCATCACTGCAAGGAAAGCTGATCCCTCCCATGTGTCCACTTAGGGCAGGAGGAGAGATGATAACTGACCGTGCGGATTGGGTCCTTCACAAGGGCGGCCCAGATGGAGCCGAACGAGGCCCTGACACCTGGGTTTGGGTCGTACCGGTACCGGTACAGCTTGGGCACTATGGTACCAAGGTGTTCCTTGAGCTGCTCCCCAGCTTTGTCCGCAATGCTGCCAAAGCCAAACGCCGCCCCCTGCACCAGTGATCCAAAGAGTACAGCTTTTGTTACTGAAGAGTATGAGCCAGATCTTGAAGCACTTCAAACCGTGTTTTAGGTACTTAAAATTGCAGTTCGTAGATACTGAGCTGAAAGAAACAGGCACTATAAATCTTGTCGAAATTTATGAGCAGGAACCTGCACAACCTGTACTTATTGACCCAAAACGATTCTGTCTTGTCAGAAAGGCAGGAACGGCAAAAGGCGACTGCACATAGACTGCACGCTGCTGAAAACACACAAGGACTGCAGTGTGGTCATCTCACATATTTCGGGCAAAAAGTACTGAGTGGAACATGACCAAGCAATTTATGCCCGACAGCCACAACTGCAGGCTCACAGCATTAAAAACAGTGGGCAGGCATGAACACAAGTAAAGTGTTTCAAAAGTGGTAACACGCTGAATGAGATAAGAATGACTGTGCACAGTAGCATCAGTCAAAGCAAGTGACACAAATTTACACTCCTACAACAATTTATTCATACACCATGAGACCAGAATCACCAAAAGGCCCCCGACCTGCTACTCCCACAAATAACATACCTATGATAGCTTAATTATGCAGGTTCAAGTAATTGCAAGGTTTTAGGTGTAGATTTACGCGACATGTTACGAGAGAGGTTGTTGTGGTTTCATTATGAGCACCGTAGCGCAAAACATGACGTGGACAAGGAAGTAAACAAGACTTTCTGTCGTGCTTGTCGTGTTTTGTACAGCCGTATACTCACAATGAATCCTTACCAACTAGCCCAGCTGTCCGTTCTATTGTTGGTTGCTGTGGCAATTAATAAGAGCACATTCAGATGAACACAATAAAAGCCAAATTTACAATGAACTAGTTTACTCTTAGAGCGTAAGATATTAACACTACAGCAAAAGCTTGTCCATTAGGATGGCACAAGGCAAACAAAATGTAATAACAATAAAAAAATGAAGAAGAGGCCGATTCATCCAAATGCCAAATTGTCAAATGGACAAAGCAAGACGATCAGTATATGTCTACTGTAGCAACACCACAGCGGTGGCCACATGGTTGAATGCCTGCCTTGGCCGAGGGAGGTCGTGGTTTCCAAACCCCATTGCAGCAGGTCACTCACCGGTCATAGAAATGGGCAAAGATGTCCTCCTTCCCGACGCATGGTTTTCTTTCCTGGGAAAGGAGCCCGTGCCATGCAAAATCTAGTTGAACCTCATGGGAACAACAAAGCCCAGAACTCTCTGTCATAAATTTGGGTCTGAATGTCTTGATATGGCCCATATACAAGTAAATGTGCATCTCCTTTGAATAACACATGTGCTTGGAGCTGTGTGCAACAAACTGGAGAAACCTTTATTTTAGCTTTGTTTCCTACCTAATTTGTTGTCTCTGGTACACAACCACAGAGCTGGAATTTAATCCCTACGCCCCATCCAGACTAAGTTGTGAGAACTCATCAGCACATGCTGGGCTGCAATTGGCATTGTGCTGTGCCTGACGGAGAAAGAGGGCACACGTCCGCCACACGCTTTGTCGTGGTAGCGCACTGTTGGGTCATGGCAACACGGGGCCTGACGTGGCAACAAAGCCCCTGCAGCATACCGGTCACAACATCTGCAGCTAGGAGCAAAACATGCACGCCACACAAAGTGTCGTTCTGAATGTCATGTCGGCTCACCACATTTGGAGTAGCACTTGTCGTGCTCGTTTGCAGTCGCACCACCTGGGCAGGCAGGTTCCAGTGTGCGCACGAATACTTTGCAGCACTAGGCCTCGGCACTTCCATACATCAACGTGCAACGCACTCTTCGCACCCAATGCAAACACCCAGAATCAATGTGGTGCGTGCTAGCACACTCTAATGCCTGTGTCTGGTTAGGCTTTACAACAAGCATGCTGTTACGAGGTAAACTTAACCTTGGACAGGCTTGGATTACCACCTGTGCACTGTACAGGCAGTGCAGGAGCAACAACGTACGCACAATTTCTTGGCGCACACACACCTGCCATTGCACGGTGGCCCTCTGTCAAAGATGACACGGGTGGAAATCACATGCCACAGGATGCCTGGAGACAAACTTCACAATGACGCTAGTGCTCAAATCAATAAGCTTCCTGCCAATGAGCTTCCTGCGCCTATGTGGTTGTCTCGTGTCTCCTTATTACGTCCGTTGTTTTATTTGGCACCTTCGTTGTAATCCTGCGAAAGGACTATCAATATATACGACGGAGGAGACTGATAAATCTCTGTGTACCTCGTCAATATCACGTGAGGACAGCGTGCATGGCTGCAGCTGACAAGGTGACCACTTGGGAGAAAGCCCAGCCACAAACAAGTTTTTCTCTAAAATACTGCAACCATATAGGGATGCAGCTTTTACATGGCTATGGGCCCTTACACGGGAATTACACAGAGATTAGGACAAATTACGGGAAACAATTGGTAACATATCAAGCTATACAGATTCTAAGTAAACAGAAAGACATAATAAATTGGACAACCGTCGCCTCGTTCAAGAAAGCACGCCGCCAATGCTAGCGATCAAAATCCATGCTAGCCCAACGCTTCGGTTCAAACAAAGGTCTCGAACGAAGCAAAACTGTTAAATCTATCGTCCGATGCCCCAAGAGGTCCACGTTGGACAGCCAGATGTGGGGTTCTCACACCCGTACTCTTGGGACAAAGGAACGACAACACAGTAGAGCAAACAATCACAACGGCATTTATTGCACCTTTCATAGATCAATGCCTGCTAGCCGAGTTGCTATCCACAAAACATGCCGATGGGCGCGCAACAAATCTAGGAAGTCCGACTCACCGCGACCGAATAACGAGCGAATATGTTTGCCCCATGCTGGATCCCAACGCCTGGTCGTTCGCGCGTACGGTCACGTGAACGGTGGCGCGCTCGAAGGCGGCCACGCGAGACGGTCTCGCAGAAGCATGGGTCGGCGCACGCGCGGGACGTCGCACGGACGGCGCACCGCGTTTGCCGGCCCGCCGCCCAAGACCCAGCGTCTTCTCCCTTGCACCCAAGTAAGCCCGCCGCAGCGCAACACTCGCGCTATCTCTCGCACTGCGCTTCAACCACTCCGACCGCCGCGTGTGCGGCGAAGCCGCACGGAGGCGGGGGCTATGCAGGAAAACAAGATATCCGGGGACGCGCGAGAGTCGCGCATCCCCACAACTGGTACATAATCGTTCTCTACATATCTGTAACATGATACAAGGTCTACTAGCTATCTAACACATGAATCCTGTGTGACCTTTTTTATATGTATGTCTATCTACGTGATCTGTGTGCACATGTATGCATCTCATACTTCTTATCTGATGTATTAGAAGTAACCGTTTTTCCTTCATCGGCTGTACATTGAGTGCAACTGTAATCGTAATATAATGTGCACCTTGTTGTATATGTTATTGTATGCGAAAATGCTGTATGAACTGAATGGGGGCAGGGGCCCAGTCTGGCTATTTCAGCCTTTAGTCTCTGTCTCCGCAGGAAATGCCCTGAAATAAAGTGATTTTGATTTCTTGATTTTTTTTAGTACAGTAAACTTCCATTATTCGACACCAGTTAATTCAACCCCAGCTGAAGGTCTCAGCCAGTGCCATATGCATTTCCGTTTTGCATTTCCGTTATTTCGATTCTAAACTTGGTTTTCCCTGATGAACTAGAACTTGATCAGTCATCACGCATGCATCTAGTACCTATGTTGACTGCAATAGCAACCCTTTCAGTGGCAACGCCTGTCTCGGCGAAGCTTGGGGGACAGTGAATAAGTCCAGCATATGTCGTCTCCCATCGAAAACGCCTATTTTTGGCCTCCCCTAGGTAAGTTTTCAAGCAATAACCGTAGCTCACAGTGTTTCACTAGGGTATTTACCCAATTCTAAAACGTACCCTTTATTATTTCTTTTTCAATAAAACTGTGCTGATAACTGCTGTGCAGTGCAATCAGGGCACAATAATAAACAGCCTTAACGACATTTGCATGCTTTACCACATAACACAGATGTATTGCAGCGAGACTAACTATAATAACTGTGCACTGAAACAGACTTTAAGAAGCCAGCTGCCCTTATTAAACACATATTAAACCCTTGCCCACTTTTTTTGCTAAAAAATCAGGTGGGCATTAGATTTCTCCTTTGTTTAGGAGTTTTAATGTCATTTCTACATTAGTTTTCTTCTTTGGACACATGAAAAGTAGATGCACATTGGATGTGGGGGTGTGTTAGAATCAAGAAAATACTGCCAAATGAATCAGTGATATGCTTTGACGTTTTTTCTTAATATTGTTTAATTTGACCTGCCAGATAATTCAATTAAATTTCGTCAGTCCTGTAAGAGTCAAATTAACAGAAGTCAAGTGTGTACGGTATTGTTATGCTGTGAATTCTGGTAGACTCAACTCTATTTGGAATAAAATCAACGTGGAAACTAACTTCTTTTTCATCTCAAGCCTATGTCGGAGCACTGCCCTTTGAGTGGCAGTGGGCAAACTGTGTCTAAACATGCGACCACCAGCTGAACTGCCCTCGCATCACAGTCCCATGCCTCTGTTTTTTTTTTTTCTTTATTCACAAAATGACATACATACATAAAAACACGTTGGCCTACTTGGACCAACGTGACAAGCTAAAATTTCTTGAACTCTGGTGTGGGGTTCTCACACCCATGCTCTTGGGACAAAGGAACGACAACACAGTAGTACAAACAATCACAAGGGCATTTATTGCACCTTTCATAGATCAATGCCTGCTAGCCGAGTTGCTATCCACAAAACATGCCAATGGGGGCGCGACAAATCTAGAAGTCCGACTCACCGCGACCGGATAGCGAGCGAATATGTTCGCCCCATGCTGGATCCCAACGCTTGGTCATTCACGTGTACGGTCACGCGAACGGTGGCGCGTTCGAAGGCGGCCACACGAGACGGTCTCGCAGAAGCATGGGTCGGCACACGCGAGGCACGGCACGTCCGCACTCCTCGCTGTCGCGAACCCAAGAGAGAGCGCCTTGTCTTGCGGCGCCCAAGTAAGCCCACCTGTCGGCGGTCGTTAGCAGCGCAACACTCGCGCCATCTCTCGTACTGCACCTCAACCACTCCGACCGCTGCGGGCGCCAGGCCACGCCGCGAAGCCGGATTACAGGAGACGCGCTATGCGGGAAAAACATATCAGGGGACGCGCATCCTCACACTGGACACTCTCCTGCTAAAGTTGCCACACCTGGCTGCCACCAGCAGTACAATAAAAAGAAGGGGGGCAATGACCTTTTTCGAGTTCCAAAGTGCATGGTGGTTGGCGAGGTGCATGAACTTGTACATCAGGTCTGGCTGGTTCAGGTCTGTCGCCAGGGAGCACAGCTCTCGGTACGTGGTCAGGCTGCCTCTGCACAATGCAACAAGGATGATGCAGTGACTCTCTTTACTCTCTTACCAACATGCTTATTACCAATTACAATTAAATTACAATAAAGCTGTATCAAGCATTTAATATTAAAAGTGAAATTTCAAATGTAAAGCCATCTACAAACCATTATGAGTCGAAGCACGTCTTTTGTAGAAAACCACAAGTAAGAACAAATTATGGTGTGCAAAGAATTGAATTTCAGTAAACACATTTTCTTAACATTAACAAACACACTGAAAACTTATGTATGAGTGTACTTATTTTAAGAACACAAAAAGAGTGTTAAGGAGTCTTTCCTGTTGGCCAGAAAATGGTACAGTGGACTCTTTTTAAACGGAACCTCGAGGGACCAGGGAAATTGGTTCCATTTATCAGGAGTTCCATTTCCTGAAAGACAAAGCTGAATACAAGTGCATAAATACAAAACCAACCAACCATGAAGATGGTGTTCCGCTTAAGAGGCAGTTCCATTAGCCATATTTACTCGAATCTAACGCGCACTTTGTTTCTGACAAAACGGGTCCGAAAATTGAATGTGTGTTAGAATCGAGTACGACCCTAAATCTGCGTTACCATATTGCCATCGGCATTTCAAAATGGCCGCTTTGTACACGCTTTGAGCCTAGCTGCCATAGCTTCCTCCATGTGCTGTAGTATGTGTACACCGTTCATCTTTCCATTTTCTGCGTTTGGTCTGTTAGCATAGAAGTGCCAACTGCAAAGACATAGGATGCCACACTTAAAAGGAAAGTGATCATGTGTGCAGAGACGGTCGGAAATCGGACCACCCCCACCATGTGCATTTGGAGTTCCCGAAACTTGCATACAGGACTGGTGTAAACAGAAGAGGCGTATACGTTCTGCTCCGGCAGCTCCTGCGTATGAGGCGACCACGCAGCCACTATCTTGAAATTGATCTGCGATAGAGACAGAGTCTATGCATCTAGACGCACCGCGCTATGTTCTCGTCACTTAGTTTGTGTTGAAGTGAGAGGCCGTAGAAAGGTCAATTCGGTCACTCCTGCTACAGCACTTCCTCACTCCAGCATTTTGATAAAAGAGGTTCTGCGGTAACTCAGTGAGACGTGTTCACGTTTGCTTGTGCACATGTGACGCAATGATTGTTAATTTAGTTATAAGCGAAAGTTCACAAGTTCATACGCCCAATAAAACTACTATCCTTACTTTTCATATAGCTGTCCACCAATTTGATATCGCAATTGATGCTTCGCCTTCTGGGCAAAACTGTGACTTTTTCTATTTATCGCAACTTTAGTATATTGGAAGTAAATTTTTGTTTTTTCCAAATGAAAGAAAGTTGCAGTTCTGAATGAAAAAATGAGGTGCGCGGTACAGTAGAGGACTTTTATTTTTTTTAGGTCACGACAAACGGTGTGCCTTACAATCTAAGGTGTTTTTCTTTCCTTTTTTTGGTCACAGAAAACAGGTGCATGTTGCAATCAAGGGTGCGCCAGAACCAAGTAAATATGGTAAGCGATTTACGTTTATCGAGATTCCACAGTATATGTATTGAGTGTGAGTGTTGTTACACAGTGTTATTAAATGTGCATCTTTGGAATGTGTTCCAGATGGTGAGAATAGCTTATGTTCCCTCTGTTATCAAGTGATGTTGCTGCTCACTGTCAGATGCTATGACTGCTTGTAGGGAAAGAGAGAGGTTGCATTAAGAAAATAGGCATCTGCAGGGGGATGGGCCTCATCAGGCACTTTTCCTTTTGACTCCTTCTAAAGTGTACCCGTAGTCTTACATTTTGAATAAACTTCACTAGACTTCAAACACTTCGTTTGCACTTGTTTCATGGTATGCCATTTGTAAATCAAGTCGGACACTTTTCTGTCCGACTTGATTTGTGCTTGACTGAAGCTCTCCCTGTTGGCTTCCTACTCATCGCATGATCATATTCCTTGTTTTTTCCAGGCGTTTCTTTTTTTAACATGCAAGTGTGTTATGCCTGGCTCAACATAAAAATTTATGTTCTGTAATTACGTCATGCAATCATCACCACGTGAATTTCCTGGCATAACCACAGAGCGGCACCACTTTATGGTTTGGTAAGGATATTTAAAGAATGGTAGGACAATACGGAGGTAGGAGAGGGCATTGCCCGTGGAAGGAGTGGATGGAAAGTGGAGGCAAAGAAAAATGATGAGCCTGCCAGTCACTTGTTTTTAAACGCACGCTCGCCCTCAGCCTAGAGATGCCACTCGATGAGCACGCTCGCCGAAGGCAGGTCTCCTTACCTTTGCATAAATGGATAGACAAGCACGGGCACTGCTGCCGCAGCTCTAAAATACGTGCTCACCACTGCATTGAATAAACCTAAAAAATAAAGAGTGGGCACGGTGAAGCGCATCGACCAAGATCGCTAACCATGCGATTTGTTTACATCCTACAGGCTTTGCCCCTGGCATTTGGTGGAACACTATCGATGCCGGAAGTTTTGCCATGGAAGACGCAAGATTTCACCCGCCTACTGTGCTGGTACCTTTGTCACCGCCATGAGCATTCCAGTCCCATGGACTAAACAGGGTTTTGTGAAGTCATTGGGCAGCAACGGTATAAAGGAATTGCTGTACATCGGTCTCATCAGTGGGCATGGTGAAGCGCATCGACCAAGATCGCTAACCATGCAATTTGTTTGCATCCTACAGGCTCTGCTCCTGCCATTTGGTGGAACACTATCGATGACAGAAGTTTTGCCATGGAAGACAAGATTTCACCGCATACCGTGCTGGGACCTTTGTCACTGCTACGAGCACTCCAGTCACATGGACTAAACAAGGTTTTGTGACGTCATCGTGCAGCAACGGTATAAAGGAAGTGCCGTATGTAGGTCTTGTGCACGGCGAAGTGAATCGACCAAGATCACTAACCATGTAATTTGTTTGTATCGTACAGGTTAGTTACCCCTACTCTCTATATAGCGATGACAGATTTCTAGTTATTCTGCCATGCCCATAAACATGTATTACCATCATGTATGACTGCTCTTTTTCTTGCAAATTGCTACACTGTGGAGATATTGAAGAAAATGCTGGTCCTGCTGTCGAAGATATGTTTAGGAAACTTATGGATGGTCAACAGGCTATAAGGGCTGACATTGCTGACTTGAAGAACCATCTTGAGAGAACAGAAAATGAGATATCAAGCTTTGAAACCCGCCTGACCGAAGTAGAAAAATAACTAGAACCAACGGATCGATCAGGTGGCAAATACGACTGCTAATTTACGGACAGTAGTTTCCAGAATTCAAGAGACTCAAAAGTCAGCACATGCTAAGCATATGTTAGAAAATCCTAGCAGGAGATCAAACTTGATGATATTTGGCATACCAAGCATTCCAAATGAGTCTGATTTGACCTTGCGCGAAAAAGTAATCAAAGAAATTGTTCAAGAAGAACTCAGCGTGTACTGCACTTCAGTTGATCGCATTCATAGGCTTAGTAAACCTTGGAAAAACAGACCGATTATTCTATATTTCCACGACTACAGAGAAAAGGAGGCATTGCAACGTAACGCGTGGAAACTGCAAGGTACGAACATATATTTACAAAATGATTATTGTGCGGACACCCTTCGTAAACGCAAGTTGCTTTGGGCCAGAGCAAGAACTGATAATGACAAAGGGAAAAGGACCAGTTTGGTAAATGACAAGTTGCGCATCAGTGATCAATTTTACGTATGGGACGACAATACTATGACATGGAAAGCACTACCAAACAAAAAGGCCCCATCACCCTTGAGCTAGCAATCGAAGGTACAACAGTTCCACCTCCTTTCACTAAATGTACACATTGGAATCTAGTTATTTTTGTATGATCCGCATGTCTGCATGATTACTGAAACTTGGCTTCATAACGATATTAGTGATGATGGAATTGCTCCACTCGGATACTGTGTGTATCAGCATGACAGAGATTCCTGAGGAGGCAGTGTGGCCGTTCTTGCAAAACATTGCCGTTATTACTACTGGTGATCAAATTGCTGATCATGAAAGTTTGCTGCTAAACGGGTGTTTTTGTGGCATTAAATATTTTCTTTGTGCAGTGTATAGCTCTCCCGATGCAGGCAATGGGTATTTATCACAACTGTACAATCAATTACTTAGCTTATGTGGCAGAAATGTCATTATGACGGGTGATTTTAACCCTCCTGCCGTCAATTGGGATCAATTAAGATACCGTATTTACTCGCATAATGATCGCACTTTCTTGTCAAAAAAGTTGACGCAAGTTCAGAGGTGCGATCATTACGCAAATTAAATTTGCCGCGAAAGAAAAAAAAAATTTTCATCCTGCATTTTCTGCGGGATGACAACAGGTCAACAAACAGGCGGCTGCCGCTGAACAGTGCGGGACACCAAAACAAAAATGGCGGCCGGCGGAGTAAGCCAAATGCACTGAACGTGATTTTTTTTTTTCTTCTTGCGAGTACACAAAACAGTTGCTTCTTCATCAGTAATGAATAGTATCGTAAATATCAGCAAGCCTGCGACAATAACGTAGCCATGTCCGCTGTGAGGGGACAGAAACAGAAGTGAGCGTGCATAACTGCCAGTGACATAGAAACACATGGCGGGCATGCTGCGGAAACTGCGGCATTTATCTTCACTGCTATCCTAATACAGCACGTTTCCGCTAAGGGTCGGCGAGTATTTTAGCTGTGTTACAAGCGTTGGCATATGAATAGGGTACACTTTTAACGAATCAGTGTAAACGTGGCCACTGTCGTTGTTGCTCGCGATTCGTTGCGTGCCTACAAGTGCAGACGCGAAGAATTGAAAGGCGCCTTTTCTGTTTTGTTGTTGTTCTTGACCAAAACCATTATGAAGCCTACAAATAATAAAGCCAAGGTAAGTTTGGTTGTAGTTTCTTTTTTTTCGTGGAAGTGCAGAAAGTGATGAAAGGAATGAAATGGGGCATCTGCTTAAGAATGTTTGGTGCGTACAGACCGCTTCGTATGTCTTCAAGAGTCATTCGTGTGGCATTCGACAGATGGTGTACGAGATCATCATTGCCTAGACTTGGCACACGACAATCACTGCAACACGTTTGGGGTGCGATCATTACACGGGAAAGAAAATAAATCAAATTTTGACGTCAAAATTCAGGGGTGTGATCACTACGTGACAGTGATCATTATGCAAGTAAATACGGTATGATGTTCCAGAGCAATTGATGTCATCTTTGATATGATGTTTTGTGTAAATTTAGAGCAAATGGTGCGTCAGTTCATGCATGGTAGATCCATTCTCGATCTGCTGTCTATAACAGAAATGTTTAATGGTACATCGGCATCAGTGCTGCCAGGAATCTCAGACCATGATTTGATTTATTTTGATTGGGAACAAACAAATAATAGTCCTAATTTAGCAAAAGAAAAACTCCTAAGTTGTTCGGGATTTTCATAATGCCGATGACGTTTCAATAACTTATCTAGAAATAAACCTTGACTTGACAGCAGTTGACATTGAGACTTCATGGAAGGATATTTCCAAAATGAAAATTGGTGACAGCATAATTACTGATGTTCGACAGATCACAAAGCATTTTAATACGTGATTATTTTCACAGTGTCTTTACGAAGGGCGATGGTTATGTACCTCAGAGAGCAGGATCATGCATAGCCGATGATTTAACAGTGACACGTGAAGGCGTCGTGTCTATGCTTCTTAATGTTAACCTACATAAAAATCTCAGGACCGGACGGTATCCCAAATGGTTTCCTGCTTCGGTATACGGAACCCATATCTCACTTCATGACACACTTCTTCAATTTATAAATTGCAACAGGTGAAATTCCAGATGGCTGGCGCTTAGCACGCATTACTCCGATTCCTCAAAAAAGCAACCGTTTATCTGTGAGTAACTACCGGCCCATATCTATTACAAGCACATGTTGTAAGTTGCTGGAACACGTAATCTCAAAGTACATTAACGATTTTCTTGAAAGTCACGATGTGTTATCACCCCATCAACATGGCTTTAGAAAGCACATACCTACAGTTACACAACTTGTATTGACAGTATACAATCTTGCACATATCCTTGATATGGCCTTTTTGCTAGATTTTTCAAAGGCATTTGATAAAGTGCCACACAGGAAGTTGTTAAACAAGTAGGCATGCTTGGGTCTTCAATTAAATATTATTAATTGGATTGGTGCCTACCTTCGGGAGAGGTGGCAATTTGTACATATTTTAAATTGCTCTTCTGAACTCTTGCATGTTACTTCTGGCGTGCCCCAGGGAAGTGTTTTGGGACCTGTTATTGTTCTTGATTTATATAACTGACTTGGCGACTTCATTCATGGTGGTGTTTGCATTCAACTGTTTCGCGGATGACTGCGCTGTTTTTGAGGAAATCAGTAATCTAAATGATCATGCAATATTACACAAGAAAAACTACAGGCCATTGGAGACTGGTGTATTCGATGGGACACAGAATCAATACAGAAAAAGTGTACTTTTGTGTGTTACGAGAAATAAAACACCTAGTATGTTTACATACTCAACTGACCAGCGTAACATACAGAAAGTAGATAAATGCAAGTACCTCGGTATTATTTTAAATAACAAACTTACCTGGTCATCACATATATTGGCTATTTGTACTTCAGCGCTATGAAAATTATGGTTTCTCAAAAGAAACTTAAAAGTGCACTTCCTAATGGTAAACGTATAGCATATAGCACATGCATTAGGGCTATGCTCGAATATGCTTCCATTGTCTGGGACCCCCCTAACAAAAATTATATTCTAGAGCTACAGCATTTGCAAAGAAAAGCAGTGCACTTCATATTCAAAAAAATATAAAATGACTGACTCACCCTCCTTACTTATGTAGCAACATAACATCCCATCTTTACAATCCCGCAAAAAAGTCAATAGGCTGGTTTTTCTTCATAACTGCCTTGCAGGAAACATAAAAGTAAATATACCAAAATTGCATGCGTCCCCACTCAACTAGGAAAACTAGACACACCCATAGCAAGACACCTGCCCCAATTTTCGCAAGGACGAATTCATACAAATACATATTTTTTACTAAAACAGTGTCGGACTGGTATGCTCTACCCCCCACTGTCTTTTATTCAAATGACGCTGCACGTGACAAAGAGCATAAGCTTTATTTTCAAATTAATAACATTCGAGTCTGGCGCCTTTTTAGTGGGTCTGGGCACCTGCTGCGGACACGGTTCGAAGACCTTGTCTCGAAGCTGCTTCCTCGGCTCGCTGGACGGCCCAGTGTTGTGCTGTCAGGTTCGAGCTGAGCAGTGCAGTCTTCCAGCGCGAGCAGAGGCTGGCGGTGGAAGAGACGGAGGGGTCGGCACTGCCTGACTTGTTTGTTAAGCCCTGACACTCCCATAACAAGTGATTAAGTGTGGAAAACTCGCCACATGATGTGCATCTGTTTGTAATGTACATGTCTGGATACATGGCATGCATGACTCTGGGGTTTCTGTAAGAATCCATCTGTAATTGTCTGAAGTGTACTGCTTGCGTCCTGTCTAAACTAGCATGAGGGACGCGTCTTTGTAACTGGTAGTGTGTCGTCATGTCGTGGAACCTGGTCATATGATCTTCCCACACCCAGATGTTTGCAGTACCATGCGGGGGCTCTTCCTCCGATGATGCTTGGTGAGTGAGGCCTTGAGCAACGCGGTGAGCCGCTTCATTGGGGGTGCTCAATCCAGTGTGTGTCGGGATCCATAGCAAATGCCTTCGGCTATCGAAGTCGGCCTCTCCCTGGTGTATGAGATGTCGCTGGAGTATGTGATATGCCTTTTGCGAGATGCGCCCATTTGCAAAATTGCGAATTGCCGTTTGTGAGCCGCAGATCCCGTACCGTATTTACTCGCATAATGATCACACTTTTTTGTGAAAAATATTGACGCCAATTCAGGGGTGCGATCATTACGCGAGTTAAATTTCCCATGAAAAGAAAAATTTTCTTTTTTCATCCCGCATTTGCTGCGGGATGACGAGCATGTGGCTGCCACTGTAAGTGCGGGACACCAAAACAAAAATGGCGGCCGGCGGAGCAAGCCGAACGCGCCGAATGCGATTATTTTTCTTCTCATGAGTATATTACGCCCATTGAAACAGTTTCTTCCGTATCAGTAATGAATAATATCGTTAATATCAGCAAGTTTGCAACAATAACGCAGCCATGTCCACTTTGAGGGGACAGAAACAGAGATGGGTGCGCTTAGCTGCCAGTGACATAGAAACACGTGACGGGCATGCTGCGGAAACTGCGGCATTTATCTTCACTGCTATCCTAATACAGCACGTTTCCACTAAGGGTCAGCGAATATTTTAGCTGTGTTACAAGCATCAGCATATGAATAAGGTACCCTTCTAGCGTATCAATGTAAACGTGGCTACTATCGTTGCCGCTCGCGATTTGTTGCATGCCCACGAGTGCAGACGATAAGAATTGAAAGGCGCCCTTTATGTTGTTGTTGTTTACCAAAACCATTTTGAAGCCTACAAATAATAAAGCCGAGGTACGTTTGGTTGTGGCATTTTATGGAAGTGCGGAAATCTATGAAAGAAATGAAGTGGGGCATCTGCTTAAGAATGTTGGGTGCATGCAGACCGCTTGGTATGTCTTCAAGAGTCGTTCGCGTAGCATTCAACAGATGGTAAGCGCGATTATCATTAACTAGAATTGGCACACGACATATTGCTGCAACAAGTTCAGGGTGCAATTATTACACGGGAAAGAAAAAAAATCGAATTTTGACAACAAAGTTCAAGAGTGCAATCATTACCCGAGTGCGATCATTATGCGAGTAAATACGGTATGTTGCTTTGGTTTGTGTGAGGGCCAGTGTTATGGCAGCTTCCTCTGCCGCTTCGGCTTGTGCCGTGTCCACGGTGACGCTCATGAGGTGGTTGCCTCGATGGCTAGTAACTGCCGCCACGAAACTCTTCCTGTCTCGATAACGGGCTGCATCGGTGGGAACCACCTCCTTGTCATTGGAGTAACTTTGGTTCTTGTGTTGTGCCCTGGCTTTATGTCTCTCCGTGTGGTTTTGGGGGTGCGTGTTGCGAGGCAATGGGGGTACGTATAGTTGCTCGCGTATGGTTCTTGGAATTCCTACTTTGATGCCGTGCTGCGAGTGTTATGTGATGCCGAGCTTTTCAAGCACATGTTTGCCCGGGCGGGTCTTGGATAGGCGCTCAAGTTGGGACATTTGTTGCGCCTCCACGAGTTCTTTGAGCGTATTGTGTAAGCCTAGTTCTAAGAGCTTGGTGGTGCTGACTCCTGGCAAAAGTCCCAACGCACATTTGTATGCCTTGCGTATGAGGGCATTGAGCTTGTTTCTTTCCGCAACCGTCCAGTTGTGAAACGCTGTCGTGTACTTTATTTGAGAAATGACGAAGGCTTGTATGAGTCATATGACGCTGCCTTCGTGCATGCCCGCGTGTTTGTTGGTGGTGCGTCGAATGAGCTGCATCGTGCTGGTGGCCTTTGCCGCCCTTGTGTTCTATCATCCTTCCTAGTACCCGGATCTCGTCTACCATTGGGATGGGTAGGCCATTTGATGACGTTAATTGGATCTCTTCCTTTTCAAGAGGGGGTGTAGCCTTTAGGCGGGCACCCCTTTCTGACTGGTCTATATAGCAGCAATTCGGATTTTTCAGCCAAGCAAGCGAGTACTGTGCCCACGAGGCACGTTTTCCACGCATTGGATGGCCAGCTATAAACGTTGCTCGATCGCTCTGTCACTGCCCGCTGTCATCCAGATCGTAATATCATCCGCATATCGCGTGTGATGCAGTCCTTCGATTTGAAGCAATTGGTCGGGTAACCCCAGCAGGACGAGGTTGAAGAACATCGGCGAGATCACCGAGCACTGCGGGGTACCCAAGCTCTCTATGTTGATTTTTTCTGACTCTAGTTGTCCCACTCGTATGCAAGCGGTTCTTCCCATGAGGAAGTCTCGGATGTAGTTGTACGCTTGCAGTCCGAGATTTAGCTTGTCTATTTGTCGCAATATGGCATCATGGCAAACATTATTGAAGGCCCTCTTCACATCCAGCCCGAGGACGGCTCTCATCGAGCGCCCCGGATTGTCTATGATTTGATGTTTTAGTTGCAGAAGGGTGCCTTGCATGTCTTCTGAACCCAATCATGCTGTGTGGAAATAATTCGTTGTCCTCGAGGTAATCCGTGAGTCTATTGAGAAACGCGAGCTCCATCAACTTGCCCACACAGGACGTGAGGGAGATGGGGCGCAGGTTCTCCAGCTGTAATTTCTTGCCAGGTTTAGGTATCAGTATGATATTTGCTTCTTTCCATTGCTGGCGTAGCTTGCCGTGCACCCAACACTCGTTAATGTATTTTGTGAGTTTCTCTATCGATCCGTAATCGAGATTGCGTATTGCCCTATTGGATATTTGATTGGGGCCAGGGGCCAACTTGGTGTTGAGTTTGACGAGGGCCGCCTGGATTTTGGCAACGGAGAATTCCGCGTCTAGGGTGGTGTTGCTTTCTCCCAAGTAGTCCAGATATATTTGCGGTGACGTTCGGGATATGTAAAGGCGTTCCGCATCCTGTGGGAATTGTTCTTCCATTCTCCCGTAAGTGTATATGATTTTGTATATGCCTTGCATGTGTGTGGTCTTGGTGTTGGTACCCATGCAGCGCGTGGCGAGTTGACCGTCCATCTCCGCGCATTTCTCTTCCCATTATTGATGTTGCAGGTTAAGCGCGTGCTTTTCTATTTCTTTGTTGAGCTGCGCTATCCATTTAAACAGTTTCCTATTGTGTCTCTGTTGTTTCCATCGGTGCTGCATGTGGGTTTTGGCTTCCCACATGTGCAGCAACCGGGAGCGCAGCTGTCGACGAGATAGTTTGTGTCATGCGCTCAATATCCCATTGCAGTTGGTCAATCCATTTTTCTATATCTTTGATGTCTTCCACCTGTTGCTCGTCACGATGTTTGCACAGCTGATTCCAGTTGGTGATCTTCATTTGATGACCGGCATTGTGTTTCTGCGGGCCATCTTCTGCTTCTATAAAAATAATGTAGTGCTCGTTTCCCAAGTGTTGCACAGTATTTGTCCAAGTGACTTTGCGTGTGTTGCACATAAAAGTGAGGTCCGGCGTCGTGTCAGTGCTGACGCTGTTGCCCTGCCTTGTTGGTGCCGCGGGGTCGGTGACCAGCTTGAGTCTGGCATATTGCGCCGTTGCCCATAGTGTCGGACTAGAATGCTCTACCCCCCACTGTTTCTTATGATGTTGCACATGACATAGAATGCCTGTATTAGGATTGTAATTAGTGTCCCATGTCTTGTATTATCTATCTTTGCTGTTTTTTTTATCCTGCCTGATTGTTACTTGCTTGTTATAATTCTGTTTATTACTTGTGTAGTGGGGATGAAGCAATGCACGCAGCAGTGGGACACTGTCTAGGTGGCAAGTGCGAGTGTAGATCGTGAGCTGTTGACGCCGGCTGAGACTGTCTTTGCTGTGCCAATCATGCAGTCCTCCCGCCTGCCGTCCAACCTTAATAAACGCCCTTTCAAAGTGGTGGAGGTGCTGGGTACTCAAAACTGGAACTCCGAAGTCGGACGCTACCAACTGCCCCGACAATACCTGACGAAACCACCCAGCAGGCCGCCGCCCTATCCCCGCAGGTTTTCGTAACCGGCGCGCTGCACCAGCACAATCCTCCCTTCTCTAGTGGAAGAGATGACCAGGATGTGGAAGAGTGGTTGGCAACATTCGAAAAGGTGAGCGGCCACAACAAGTGGGACGACCTGTCAAAACTCCAGAATGTGTCGTTTTAGCACGCGATCTGCGCTCACACCTGTTGCCTAGACAGTGTCCCACTGCTGCGTGCGTTGCTTCATACCCACTACACTTGTATGCCACTCCTGCATGGACCACACGGTGGTCTGCAGTATTGATAAATAAATAAATAAATAAATAAATAAATAAATAAATAAATAGACAAACAAACAAATAAATAAATAAATAAAATCTAGGGTGCCTAGTAGCCTCCGGGGTGCTGCTTGCACTGTGTAGCAGCACCTGCCTCGCGTGCTTGCTATTGCTGCTACGACTTCTCCCTTCACGCCTCACTTTTGTGTTATGACTGATTTCTTTAAAAGAGAGATCAACCAATTTTTCTCAAGGTTTGTGAATTGAAATGAAATTGTGGGACTGTGGGGATGTTGACATGGGTGGCTCTTCGTTAATGTTTGAATCCAAGGACACAAAGATTCTTGCATTTCATCCCGTATTGCAATGTGGCTGGAAATCGTACCCACTGCCTCGTACTCAGCAGCGTAACGCCATAGCCACTGCATCACAGCAGCAGGATGGTTTTATGAACGTTCACTGAGTCTTAAATTACTGCATTTCCACCATCTTGCATTAAATTTTTTGCTTTCCATTTGTATAACTGTCGCAGCACTGCCATAAGATTTTATTTAAATGCTCCTATTCTCTTGCCTTTTCAATCAGTTTATCAATCAGACATTTTACTCATGTATTAATGTACGTGGTGGGGTGAAAAGATCAGGCAGCTTTACGGGTTCTGCCCCTGTATGCTTCAACAAAAGCCTAACCTTTTAACAGCTGTCTTTTAACATAGTTACATAGACCTGCAATGTACCATTCCATGAACATAAAGTTTGCCTTTTAGTGCAGCAAACTCCACACACTAGAGACTGATGTCGACAAAAAAAGCAACTGATGTACTTATAATCTAGCAAGAGGTCATGATGTGGTTTTAGACAAGTGCTTCACATATCAGTGCAGTTTACATCTTGCAAGTTCATGACCATTTGCCGAATTTCAGGTCACACATCTCGTTCTTTTAGTAGTACATAGTACTTTTATTTCTTACATGCACATACAGTTGAACTCGTTCGTAACGAACTCAATGGTTCCACAAAAAGTTCCAGTTGAATCAGTAGTTCGTTTAAACGGACTTGCCCTTCAAGATGCGCAAAAGTTAATGACGGAGTAGCTGGCACCAGCAACTACGATTCTAGATCAGTTGGGTCCGACAATCAGATTATTTTCGGTACCTCAATTTTCGTTCCCAGCACTTTCCTGCGTAAGTTTCTGTTAAAAACCTCGTCTCAAGAACAAAATGCAGCATCGCAGATTCTTTAAAACAGCGCTCGGCTGGTTCCAATGACTTGCTATTTCGAAACTGCGAGCACATCTGCTGCTATTTTTTTCTTCGAGAGCTTGTGATATATTTTACTATTGGCAGGACACGAGTGGATTCTCAAGAGCAAAGCGCTCTAGTTGGAAGCAGAGACTACTATGGCATTTGCAAAGCTCTTGCCATTGCGGCAGCAGCATTAGCCACACGCGCACCGAGAGCCGCAAAGTTACATTTTCCATGTCGCTTCGGCCGAAAAAGTGCAAAGTTCGAAAGGTAGAACACTGCTGTAAACTGTTATCGTCAACAACGCAATTGAAGCGACAGCAAACTGTAACCGCCAAATGTTTGCAGCTCTGCAAAGGCAGTGACGCCATTCTGTTGCATGGCCGTGCACACTCCTTGTACTGCGAGCAATAGAGAATGCAGTGAAATGTGATAATTTTATAACCAATAGATTGTTACATCTGGGGTTGTTCACAAGTAGGTTCGACTGTATAAACAAAAAAGGGGGACATAAGCAAGAGTTACTTCTTGCATCTCACAAGTACTGCATGAATAGTTTGCAATAGGCATAATTTCTTGCAGGTAATCACGTGTAACACATTGTTGGACAAAGATGAACGATAACAAAGTGACCCTAGATGGTCATAATAAGAAAGAAAGAAAAATGGCTAATAAGGAGACAGTTTCTATACGGTATTAGCAAAAAACAATTCATTTGTGCTTATGCATAAGAAGAATAGTGCATGCTAAATATAAATTTTAGGCAATGTTGGCAAGCAAAATGAAAAATTGTCATCCCTCTAACTTGTACCACGTAGTTACAAAGGAAACCAATCAAGTCTCCTTTGTAGCTTTGTGCTACAGTCGGGTAGATGGCAATTTTTCCATTTGTGAGCCTAGCTTCACCTTGCAGGATTCCGCAGGACTGATTTTCTATGCTACATTGGCTAGTGTTCATAAGTATAATCTGTTTCTCCAACAAAATTTGTTTAGCCTCTTTTCTAAAAGCTTCTCAACGAATACCAAATTCTAAGTGATCCTGATGTATCTTTTTTGCACATGTAAAGTTTGTCATGAAGACATTCCCACACCAGAGTAAAAACAGTGACAGTGTGCTGGTGGCAGCTAGATGCATGCTGAAAAAAAAAAAAGAATAAGGCAAGCAGCAAAATTTACTTTCCATTGAGATAATGGGTCTTGGAGATATTTCTTCTGGCATGTCATGTGCTGCCGAAAATCAGTGCGCCCAGTCAAAAATTAGTGCGCGGCAGTGACTTCACTCGAGAGTGAGGCCCTCCCATGATTGTCTTAGCCGCAATGAATACATGACTATGACTACATTGGCAAGTTATTGTGCAAATGGCTTGACATGCGCTTTTCTCTGCTGAGGTGGCCGTATCTTTTGCAGCTCTTTCGGTGCTTTAAAATAATACCTTTCCCTTACTTTCAACATTTGATGCCTAAAGAAGAGAAGACACGTGTGTAAAACAGGCAACGCTCCCCTGACAGGTTTCATAACAGTGCAGCTTTTGCTTGTAAAGCACAATCAGTTTTCTGTTGTACAATGAATATTTTTCTAGTAGCCTTTGAACATTTCAAATTGTCAAGTGTGCACAATGAAACCTAAAATTGGAACAAAAGTATCCTAAATTTTACCCCCGCAGCCATAGCATAGGTTAAATCATGGGAAGCAGGCTACGTACGTCGCTCAGGGAGCCAGACATATCCTGCTGAACCACGATCATCCTCAATCTCCAAAGAGTAATAAAAGTTATGTGAAGTTACTTGTTCCACATTTGTGCTCTTAAAAGGCAAAATTTTATGATGTGCAATGTCATAACAGAAACTTGCTAATGTTATTAATACTAAGAAGTGAGCATTGTTTAAAATAATGATGAAAATATCTGTTCATTATTAAAAAACAATCCAATATTCAATTTGCATCTGGCACCATTCAATTCCTATTCGATTTGACCTCAAAAGTTACTATTTGCATGCTTCTAATAAATATCAAATCCTGTAGCACTACTACAAAACACATACTGTGGTGTGTATTCACAAAAGTATG
Source organism: Dermacentor variabilis (assembly GCF_050947875.1). Lineage (NCBI taxonomy): Eukaryota > Metazoa > Arthropoda > Arachnida > Ixodida > Ixodidae > Dermacentor > Dermacentor variabilis. The sequence goes on along the minus strand of NC_134569.1, from coordinate 248,301,062 downwards.
GTTCATAAATTTTGCTACGTTTTCCCTGTGTGGCACCACACTTCCCTTGCACACAAATCTGCTCTTCCTTTCCCGTATGGATTGTTTAAAGCCACAACATCCCTCACACATGAAATGTTACAGATGACCATCACTCATAAATGAGCCTGGCAATACAAGTGTCACCTATGCAGACAAAGGCTGCACCGAACAAGAGACAAAAGACTCACCCCGCAGGCGTGCTTCCTAGCGTGCCTTCATCAAAGAGCCGGGTGTCCTCGGTTACTGCCACAGTGGACCTAGATATGCAAAACACGAAGTCAGCAGTGCTACTCGGCTCAGCCTTGAACAGTGGGCAGCTCTCTTAGCATGTCACACAATGCAAAGAGGTTGGTGCTGTGTATTTCTCCCTCTGCTGCTTTAGTGTCCAAGTGCATCTTGGCTCGCTTAGGGCAGAAAGCCAGTACAAGACGCAAGTTCCATAGCAGCCTCTTTCATAGACGGAGCACTAGGCTTCACTGTTCCACAGTTCCCAGTTAGAATTTACACAGCTGCATTATTCTGACTGAAGGGTTCAGTACTGAGGACTTTGATTAGCAGCAATGGCTACAAAGTCTCAAACATATGGTGTGAAACCTAGAGTCTGCCTAATTTCTCAGCTACTGTTGCTTACTATCATTCTTGCTCTTCCACACTGCCATTCATTTACTTTACCATTCAGTTTCTATTTTGTGCCAGTTCATGTCATGATTGATTAAACCAAATGCACTTGATACAGAAAAAAATAAATGAAATGCTAGTTTGATGTTCATAAGCAAAAAAAAAAAAAAAAAAGAAGAGTGGGTCAGAGACATCAGCAAACGAAGCAGAACATGCACTTGTGAAGCGGGGCACAACACACCATGTGGTGGAATCTCGACCTCTGTAAACAAACAAAGGCATAGGTGCAGTGCAAACCGCAACCTGTCACTTTTCCAGCTCGCACTTTGCAGAAGAAGCTAGTTAATTTTGGCGCCTAGTATTTCACGCACATACTACACACATGAAGTGGTCACATCAAACATACAAAACTGTATGGCTTACACTCACAATCCTAACAATTAGTTAATTCGACATCGCATAACCTTGTGAATGCCATGTGTGCCGTTTTGGTACTGAGAGCACGGCATGTGTCCAAAAAGTTTCACGCTACAACACTGAAGTCAGCAAGCCAGTGGTGCTGCCACATCACCTCCCCCTCCAACATTGTCAACACAATCAAGCCAATCAAATCCAAAGCATTTTGGCATGCAGATCACAGATTTGCAGCATTCTTAAAAGTACACTAAAGGCAAGTATTAAGTCAAGCTATAGTGATAGATTTGTGCTCGAGAACCTCTACGGTGTCAATATATTACCGTTGCCATCAGTTCATCTGTACAAAATGTTTTTTGATAATTCAACGCGTTTCTTTGCTAACCCCATGAAATATAAACTAATGAGTCTTTATCTGTACAAAGTTACAAACTTGGACAACACACCAGAAGCTATGAAAGCAGTGTGGTCATAGAAATCTAGTTAAGTGGCTTTTGAGCTCTGACATCATCTGGTGAATAACTTCTTCATATGACAGGGCTGCAGGGCATGGAGCCCATGTGGTGTCAAATCCGACATCCATAAGTGTACCACATTTACTCTATTCCAACACACCCTCGACTGTAACAGGCACCAGTTTGCTGTGACCTAAAAGAAGAAAATTCCTTTACAGTACTGCGCACCTCGTTCTTTCATCCACAAATACAACTTTCTCTAGTTTGGAAAATAAAGATTTACTCCCAATGTACTAAAGTTGCACTGAATAAAAAAAAAGTTGTAGTTTCGCCCGAAAGGTGAAGCACTGACTGTGATAGCAAATTAGTTTGTTATACGAAGTAAGGGTGGTAGTTTTATCAGCCGTATGAACTTAGAAACACACGCTTACTAACTAATTTAACAAGCATGGTGTCACACACGCACAAGCAAACATAAAAACGTCTCACTTGATGACAGCAGAAACTCGCCATCAAAACGGTGGAGTGAGGAAGTGCAGTAGCAAGAGTGAGCGAATTGACCTTTGTGCTGCCTCTCACTTCAACGTGAACTAAGTGATGAGAGAACAGCGCGGTACGCTTAGACTCTATCCCAATCGCAGATTGCTTTCAAGATAAGGGCCGATGGTACGCAGCAGCCACGTAAGTAGAATGCCTCTCCTTCTGTTTGCCCCAGTCCCACAGGCAAGTTTGGGAACTCTGAATGCCTGCTATGGGAGGGGGGGGAGGGGGGGATCCAATTTCCATCCATCTCCGCACATGTGATCATTTTCCTTTTAATTGCGTCATCATGATGAACTCGGTGTGCCTTTGCAGTCAGTAGTTCCTTGCTGATAGAGCTAGGCTTGAAGCGCATACGAGGCGGCCATTTTGAAATGCCGATGGCAATATGGTGACAAAGATTGAGCGTTGTACTCGATTCCAATATGCACACAATTTTTAGACTCTGAATGCTCGTCATGCAATTGGATTTCCGTACGTCTCCGCACATGTGATCACTTTCTTTTTAAATGCGTCATCATGATGAACTCTGTGTGCCTTCGCAGTCAGCAGTTCCATGCTGATAGAGCTAGGCTGCAAGGGTGTACGAGGCAGCCATTTTGAAATGCCGATGGCGATATGGTAATGCAGATTAAGGGTCATACTGGATTCTAACATGCACGGAATTTTTGGACCCATTGTATCGAAAAAAAAGTGCACGTTAGATTCGAGTAAACACAGTATGCCTCATTGCTTCCAGTATGTGGCACACTACATTTTTGTTGTGAACGCAGGCAGCACACTGAAGGAGAGGCTGTGAAAGGAGAGCCTTGTCACTCTACTCATTAGGTGGTGAAAAAGGTTCAAAAATGAAATGCCTGCTTTGTACGAATTTCTTTCACAAGGTGCAATTATATAGTCCATGTGAAGCCAAATTACATGATGCATTTGACTGTGAATGCCGGCAGTACCAACCAGTGACACCAGCACCTGCAAGTCGAGGCCAAATGGTTCGCTCACCTGCGGCCTGAGGTGAGCGTGTCCAGCAGTTGGGCCACCAGCTGCTCACGGCTTGCCTGGTCGCTCAGCTCGTACAGCAGGCTCAGGCACTTGGAGGCTACGCTCTGCGTGAGGTCTGCACGCGAGGTGCACTCAGTGCGGTCACTTCTCTCAAAACAACCATGGCAAACCAAAACCATGGCAAACATAATAAATTAACATAGTACTTTAGAAATGAACAACATTATGACTGCCAGATGGCATGTTTAGGATAATCATCAATATGGACTTTCTTTAGCATCTCACTACAGAGCCACAGAATATACTTTGTGCCTGAAACTGTTATTGTTTGTTCACTCCATAGTGTCACCTTGTAGTGACGGTGAAGAATGAGAAACACTGGCAAAAGTGTGAGTTAAGGATCTAATGCTTTATTGGGCAAACTAGTGACCAGAAGGACAATCACCGCTCAACATGACGACAGATGCAAGAACTGTTGTTGGTGGTCAAATTTGCTCTCATGGGTCAAACACGTTCACTATTTAAAATGTTCAAGCACACATTCCAGAGTGATTGCTGGTGCTCACATACATTTGAGAATGTAGAAGAAGAGTAGTTGCGATGCACACACACAATCTGATCAGACGACACATCGCCTTTGCTATATAATTGGTGACAAGATTCAAGAAATTTTGGACACACTTGGTGTCTGACGTGTGGAACAACGACTTCATAACAGTGATACTCTCATGCCACATATAAAACATGGGGAAGTATATCTTCAAATGACGAATTGTACGTGGATTTGGCTAGACTTTGTCACTCTACTTATCTGACTCCTCTTCTGAACCATTAAAGAACTTCTTTGTTGCACAAATTTAAACCATTAAACACCCTCTTCATTATACTAATTTGAACCCCCGAAGTACTTCACCAATGTAGTCAATTCAACCACTCAAGTCCCTTTTCAGTGCACTCATTTGAACAATCCAAAGCTGGGTTCACTGTAATCAATTAAAAACTCAAGGCCCTCCTGACTCAAAGTCGCTTAGGTAACTAAAGGCCCACCTCAGCATACTCACTTGAACCACTCAAGGGATTTTTTATGGTAATTATTTCGACAACACAAGTCCCTCTTTCCTGCACTCATTTGAACCGCACAAGGCCCTCTTCAGTGTATTTATTCGTCTCACTCAAAGGCCCTTCCTTGCACTCACTTGAACCACTCAAGGCCTTCTTATGCGTACTTTCCTTTACAGTAAAGACTGTAGAACACATTGTATAACTGCATGCATCCATGATAAGTCACACAGGACCACCCTACTCACCACTGCGGTCGGCCAGCAGGTTGAGCAAGGCTGCCTGGATGTGCTGCAGCTGTGACAACACCGGATTCTGCTGGCTGCAGCGCTTCAGCAGGCCCAGGGTCCACACACATGCCGCCTGCACACGCCACAGCACAGCTGATGTGTGACACAGCGTTTGGGAAAGAGCAACACTGGTGGCACACTGAGGCAGTGCAACAGGCAAAGACGCAGAAAAGGAAGCGATGCAGGGGCTGATTGGCACATAAAAGGGTTGATTCTGCACTCGACAAAATTAGTCACTAAAAATTGCAGTCTTTTCTCCCACATAATGATCGCACCTGCAACTCGACACAGCGAAGGGAGGCCCAGTTTTGATTTCGAGGGGTGATGATGATGACGATTGGCCCATGTGAATTGCATGTTTCCTAGCATTACTTAGCCCCATTTGCAGAAAAATGGTACTCCTCCATATTTTCTTTTTGTTCGATCAGGCCATTGGTTATGTTGACACGTGCCTGAAGTCATTGGATTGCAGGCATGTGTTGCAATAGGGCAGTATGCAAGCTGCACCACCGACTTCAAGCTCATAGCTGTTAAGCACTCTTTGGACAATAGCAACCAGACGTCGAGAAAGGATTTCAGCATCGAAGTATGCATCCACTATCGGACAGTGCTGCACAAAAAGCTGAAGGCTACCGTCAAGACACACTGTGCCATATCAATTGACGTGACACAGAATGAGGCTTGCCAAATTGCAAGAAAGCAGGGCCCTTCAGGGTGATTAGCAGCTGGACAGCGTGCTTCATGACGCCAGAATGCAAGAGGCTGCTGGTAGAACTGTTGTGTGCACAGATCCTAGAGTTATGGAGAATCACCTGTTATGGGGTGGTGCTACTGAAGTTGTATCTACCAAGGAGGCTGCCGGAAGTGCGGATTCCTCGTGCACATACGTTCTGACCTGAGTGTTTTCAAGGTGCGGAAATGAAAGACTTCACTTACTTTTGTGACTTCCATTTATGTTGGCTTAGTAGGGGCCATTGAAAAAAAAATTTTTACTCCACATAATGAATGCACCTTTGCATAAATTTGTTTTCTTCAAAAAAGAAAAAAAGATGTGCATTCATTATGCATGCAAATACAATAAATTTTGCCAAGTACAGAATTAAAACCTTCAAAATGGTGGTTAGCTGGGCTTGTTGGTACAACTACATATTACAGTAAAGCCTTGTTAAACCGTACCCGCTTAAACAGTAGTTTCGTTTTAAAAGTAGTAAAGTCATATCCCCGACTCAGTGGCCATTGAACATAATGTGTTTTGTATCCGCATAAACCACACCAGCTTATTGCGTACGTATTGGTTAACACGTAAGTGTTTCCACTTTTCGTCGCGCAAATGCCATGTTACGTCATTTCCGTAGGGCGGCCCGGCAGAACAACAAGCCCCAGAGATCAGAACGGCCTCCAAGCACCCTGTACGCTTGTGCATGAAGCCACATCAACATCAACATCATTTTGGCACCGTGCATAGGTGTTCTGTGGCCGTGTCAGAGAGTGTTGTGGCGTCATGCAAGCAAGGACGACTCACATTATTGCCAAAGTTCGGATAAAAAAAAGAAGCCGGGTGCTCAGGATAGAAGAAAAATTAGACATTGTTCGTGCTATCGAACGTGACATGAAGAAGTCGGCACTGGCACATGACAAGAATTTGCTCGGCAGCGCGCTGCTGCCATCGTTGCCTCTGTTGTTGCCAAATTGTCGCCTAGCGACAGTGATGAGGACGACACGGGAAGCGACAGCACAGGCGATAACAATAACACTTCAGAGTGGAAAATTCACAAGTTGGCACTGTCTGTGGCTGAATGCTGCCTTGAAAGCATTGTCATAAAAGGATGAATAAACAGAAATAAAAGAGCACACCAACCATGGCTCTCTGGCTTCTGAGGCTTGAAATACTTCTTCATTTGAACACTGGATACACTGGAAAGCATGCACTACACTGTCCAATGCCTTGTGATGCAGTTAGAGATTGGGAACGTAATAGAACACCTCGTGAAAAGCAAAGAAACAGAGGTGACCGGAGGGGCCACATATGAACAAAAGGATGAAAGAAGGGTTTTCAACATTAGCCTCTTGGACACACTCCTGGACTACCCGGGCCAGAATGCACCTATGTCACGATTTAGTGACAACAATGGGCAAAGCAACTCAGTGAACAAGCAGCTTGATAAGCAAAGGACATGGCCAACTAAATGCCATAAGCAAATAGACCAACACTTCATGAACACGCTCCTGATACATGTCTGTAAAGCAATGAACATGAGCTTAAAGGGCATAGTAGTGTCAATACAGCGTAACATTGTCACAACGTAAGTGATCTGAAACAAGGAATGTTAACAGAGCCCAAAACAGGCTGTCACTGGAACAGTTCATTCAGAAGGCAGATAATGTAACGGAAAAATTTTCATTTGTCCTTTGTCTGTTCATCAAAGTGATTACTACTACAATCCACTTTCATATTCAGCAGAAACAAGCTGGTACACATGTTAAAACGGCCGTCATGAGTTGCCTACACAAGGTAAACAGTTGCCACAAAGGCTGTCAGTATAAAGACATTGTGAAACACTAATTCAGTAGACATAGTGTATGCAAATTCTGTAGCCTGAGAGTGATTACTGTGTAGAGAAGTCGCCTTGGAGTGAGCTAAACTATGGAGAAACCAATTAAGGAGATAAATGAGTGGGGGGGTGCGACTATCGAATACCGTATAGATTCGTGAAGAGCCACACCATTGAAGGGCCGCATCCCCAACTTGGAAGGCCAAAATTTGGAGAAATTTCCAATGGAGAAGCAATCGTGTTGGGTGCCCCCGATGCTGTGGGCACACATCGGCAACTTTTCACGCCCTGCGTACTTCCGCGTGCTGCCACTAGATGGCGAGAGCAGCGCATTGACCTCTCATGCAATGGTACAACTGGATATCTGGGTTGTGCACAAGTTTCGAGAGGTGCCGGCCCCATTTTAACCAAATGGTACGGTGCCGTCTAAGAGCCGCAACCTGTAAAAATGCTAGAAAAAAAGTGCGTCCCTTACACAAGTCTATATGGCATCACTGAATGGAATCAAATACTGAATGTTGAAACAATCCGATTCCCAAATCAAATATCTGCTATCTGATTTTTTGAATATTTGATATACAGTAGAACCTCGTTCATATGTTCCCGTAACAAACATTTTCTACGCACCAACGTTCACAATTGAGAACACAAAAAAATTCCACAGTAGAGTTACGCTCTTCTTTTACCAGTTCATACATTCCCGCAAAACATGATTTTTTTGGCACTAACATTCAGTACGTTAACAAACTGTGATTGTATGATAAATTTTCCGGCCGCTAGATCACATGTGAACTAGAAAAGGCACGAGGCGCGCGCGATCGAGAGCAGAATACATATAGCCGTCCATCTCACATGAAAATGACGGTGCGCACAGTTTCTTATTCCAGTACCAGCAAATCTCCACCCAGGTAGCCGCACACCTCATTCACAGCTATCACTGCCAAACCCATTGCAATAAACATCTTCACCTATCTGTTTTACAGCGCATGGTGCACAGTGCCATTGGTAGCATACTGTCACGTGGAGTGACGTATGAAGAACACAGAAGCAATACTGTGAACGACCAAACTAACTTTTATTGGGCGAACCTGTGCCCACAAGACAGGCTACACTTATAGCACAACGATAGCAGCGAACACGGTCGGCGATCGTCGAAAATCTGATCAACGGGTCAAGCGCATCGGCTTTTATACATCAACCGTCGAATGTTCCAGGCTAATCATTGGGACCCGCGTGCCTTCCACAAAGTTCTGCACCATTCGCATCATGCTATGAAATCGGATAACATAAGGTTCGGCGACAACAGACAGCGAATAGAAGTATCGATAACTTTCCAGAAACTTCGGATACATGCAGGCGCGTCCCGCGCTGTGCGATAACATTTGTTAGGCGGTGAAACGTGGTCGCTCGATAAAGATAAGATAAAGATAAGCTCGATAAAGATACTGCACGCTTTTACTAATCCGAACGCACCACCGTTCCCTGTTGCAGGCGGTGCGATGTGATCCAACATGGCCCATTAGCTCGATTTTGTTTCGGTTTCGTGTCACACTCTTAGTACACCACACAATAGAATAACAACAAAACGCGTCTCGGGCCACCAGAGCACCACCGGCTTGACCCGGGTCAGCGTCTCGTGCCGCAATGAGCCATTAGAATTAATAATTGCCAAGTTTAAACGCGAAAATGCGCTCCTTAGAGAGGAGAATATCAGATTGAAAGGCGAGGCTCCACAACCACAGCAACCATCGCAACGTCAAACGACGATGCCGCCGTCCTCGGCGCCTCGATCACCGACTCCGTCACGGCCTGAGCCGGCCGGGATGGACACGTACAACGAGGGCAGCTCGTGGGAGATGGCGGATGAACGCGATGATTGTCCAGTTACCGCGAAAAGGATCGCACTAGATCCCGCAAGACCCGACAGCAAACAGGGATGCGGCCGTTATGAGAAACTACAGAAACGTGTAGACACCATCGAGAAGAGCCTCGAGGAACGTTTTAGAAGACAGGCGGCTCATATGAACGAAATGTTCAATAACGCGCTAGCTAAGTTCTCTGAACAAATAACACAAATGTTCGCCGCGCACTTGGCGCGCATAGACGACATATAAACGAGGCTGTCGCCAGCTGCAGGCAGACCAATCAGAACAATGAGCAAGCCGTACGCTAGACCGCAACAACACAATTAGCAGCAGCAAAACACGCTCACAGACGTAGAGATGCAACCGTAGCTGCAACCGCAGAAGCAACCAAGTCGCCTCTATGGTGACGGGTTAAATTAAACACAGGCATCCGCATGGCTACACACGTAACGAAGCACACTAACACTGGGAAACAACAATACACAATCTGGCAGTGGAACTGCCGGGGCTACAGGAGGAAGCGGGGTAATCTCCAGCAATTCATACGCACCCGCGAGACGAAACCGGACGTGATCTTTTTACAGGAGACAAACCATCCGGTTAAACTAGCTGGCTACAAAGCCATAGACGCGACTGCGATGGAGAACAGGCAAAGAAGGAAACGGGCTACACCCCGCGTGGCGGGTGGCGCTGGGCCGGGGGCGATGGTGCCACACCGGCCGTCGCCCCCGCCACGCCCGTTGCCGGTCGCCGCCGTGCTCGTTCGACGTAATGTCACTGTGGTGCAGCGAGAACTTGCCTGCGTAAATATACCTCACGTGTTCGTAGAATTAATTCCTAAGAGCGGCCAAGGACTCTTTAACGTCCTTAACGTGTATAGTAAACCCACGCTGCAGCATAGATTTGGGGACCTACTGCAGGGTGCGCGCGCGGCTTCCGGCGGCGAGCCTCTACTTGTTGCGGGTGACTTTAACGCGCCCCACGGAGCCTGGGGCTACACCCGAGAAATACCCAAGGGCAAACGCCTTTGGGAAGACTCACAAGACCAAAGGCTTGCACTGATCGCGAATCCCGCCGATCCTCCATGCAGAGGGAACAGCGTGAGTGCCGATACGTTACCAGACCTTGCGTTTGTTTCAAATGTAACAACAGCGCACTGGCAAAATACGCAGGATGATTTGGGGAGCGACCATGCGCTGATCGGGATCACGATAGGCACGGGCCCGAGCGGTCGTGGTACTAACCCTGAGGGCAAAGGTCGTAAGCTTAAACTCGTGAAGTGGGACACGTTCCGCAAGAAGCGAAAAGAAGCGGGGCGAGGGGACGAGCCGATTACGGACATAGACGAGTGGACCGAGATGCTCAGAAGGGAATTTCGCTTACGTCTTGCGTCGGCAAAGTCATGGAACACGCAGTTCTCACCCGCGTGACCGACTTTCTCGAAGATCATGACGCGTTCCCGCACACCATGCTAGGATTCCGCCGTAACCTCTCCGCAGAGTACGTATTGCTTCAGCATAAACACCAGATCGTAGACGACACTACCAGCTCCACTAAGGCAATTCTAGGCTTAGATATTAAAAAGGCCTTTGACAATGTTAAGCACGAAGCGATCTTAAAAACAATTAGAACATTAGGACTAGGCCAAAGAATGTATAATTACGTTAGAGATTTCCTCACGGGCAGGCGCGCATGCGTCGTCGTCGGCGACGAGGAATCACCGGAATTTGAGACGGGTCCGTGCGGCACGCCGCAAGGATCCGTCATATCACCATTAGTCTTTAATTTAGTTCTACTTGGTCCACCCGAGAAATTAACAGAAATAGAAGGATTACATCACAGTCTCTACGCGGATGACATCACCCTCTGGGTTCCCGGGGGAGGATGTGACTGTCACGTCGAGCGAACGCTACAGGCAGGAGTAGATGCGGTTCAGAATTACTCGCGTGGAACGGGCCTCGAGTGCTCGGCTAGCAAGTCCGAACTCTTACTCTACAAACCCACAAGGAGAGGTCGTAAAACCCTGCGCGAAGAGAAACGGGAATATTTCAAAATACGCATTACATTAGCAGATGGTACTCCCGTACCGCACGTAGAGAAAATTATAAGCCTAGGGTTACACCTGCAGGCAAACGGCCATAACGGAGAGACGGTGCGAATACTTCGTCGTTCGGTAGATGACACGATCCGACTCTTGCGTCGCATCACGAATAGACGCAATGGTATGCGTGAAGGGCGCGCGATCCGTCTCGTGCAGGCGTGCGCGATAAGCCGAATAACGTATGTTGCCCCCTACTTGAGGTGGATCGGGTCCGAAAAAAACAAAGTCGAATGCATGATCCGAAAGGCTTTCAAGAGGGCGGTCGGCGTTCCACTCAACGCAAGCACCGACAAGTTTCTAGAGCTCGGAGTTCACAACTCCCTCAACGAGTTAATCGAGGCACACGACATTGCGCAATACGAACGATTATCGAGGTCAAAGGCAGGTCAATGCATTCTCGAGTCGCTCAGCATCACGTACCACACTCAGCATGGAGAAAAGACGGCGGTTCCCGCCTCTGTTCGCAACCGCCTGATCATCCCGCCGCTTCCCAAGAACATGCACCTGACGCACCACGCCGGGAGACTCAACAAACGAGCAAGCGACCTTCAGAAGAAGTTTGGTAACAGCAACGAGGCGGTGTACGTAGACGCGGCGCGATATGGAGGAGGGAGAAGCGCGCATGCGATAGTGGTTGTAGACCGCTCGGGTAGGTGCCTCGCGAGCGCCACGGTGACCACGGGACACACGGAGGCGGCCGAAGAAGCCGCGATAGCCCTAGCACTCGTCGCGGTGCCGAACGCTGCGATCGTGATCAGCGACTTGCAGGCGGCAATCCACGCCTTCGCGCGCGGTCGTGTCTCGCGGGAAGCAGCCCGCATACTCCAAATTTCTGACGACGGCGACTCGTCATCGCCCTCGCAACCCCAAAATTCTACAGTCTTCCTCCTCTGGACCCCGGCATACACCGATGTTCCGCTCGCGGGAAACGAGGCGGCCTACGCCACGGCTCGAGGTGTCACATGCCGAGCCGCCGCTGATTATGTGGCCGCCTCCGCCCCCGAGAGCGGGGCATCGGATCTGCCGGATCGGGACACTACAACTGAAACACAGCAACAAGAAACACACTGGGCGTGGGGCGATCGCCTAACCACGTTCAGAGACCTCACCCAACACTACAGACTCGAAAGACACACATTCCCGCCATCGCACGATAAATTGAACAGGAACGAGGCCATAACTTTACGCTTGCTCCAGACACACACCTACCCTAGCCCCGCTATCTTACACCACTGCTATCCGCGTTTGTATCCAACAGACGCGTGTAAAACATGCGGACACAGAGCAACGCTGCGACACAAGCTCTGGGAGTGTGCCGGCAACGACGGTAATCAAAGCAGCTCCGTTGGCGACGCGTCCATAATCGCGGCTGTTGCCAGAGTAGGAGAAGGCTCGAGCTCCGTTCTTCCCGACGCCACCCCGGATGCGGGAGCCGCCGGGGACCTTCTCCGTAGGCGTCGCCGCCGCTGGGAGGCGGCTATCAGAAGTTCAGAGCTGGCAGACCAGCTCTGGGCCGTCCGGCAAGCCGAAGATGCCGCTCGAGTACAAGAACTTCGAGCCGTCACCTGAGGCCACCACATCAAGAACTGCCGGACTATTCTTTACTAAAGTTTCTTCTTCTTCTTCTTAATTACTTCAGATCGTACATTTTCCCAGTTAGTAAGTTTCTTCTCGCGGTTTTTTTCCCAGAACAAATGAACAAGGTTCTACTGTATTTGGTGTAGAGACATGCTCAGCACCACATGTCGCATGCGCCATGGAGCCCCTCGTGTTCAATGCAGCCCAAGCGAGCGTTTCACTTCGTTTTCGGCGCAGAAGAGCACCGAGCACTTCACGAACGAGCCATTCTGGCCGATGCAGCAGTGGACTCGGTCACTCCGAGTGCTCGGCGACGTCAGCCTGAAGCAGGGACTGCACACACAGCGCCCAAATGGCACAATTCGCAGAACGAAACCGCGTTCATTGGCTGAGGCCACCTCTGTCGGTACAAGATTCATCCAGGTCGACAGGACCGATCAAAATGATGAGATGCAGACAGAGCGAACGTCAACAAAAGTAGCGCACATTTTGTAAAGTGTGAAAGCATGTGCAAAGATTGGGCCAATTAGCCACTGATAGGCACACAGATCGTGTTGGATATGCGCGCCGACAAACTTCACACCACTTCGAGAGCCGTCAATCTAATGTGCACACATTATCTCGATACCAATCACTGATGAGCCACCCGCACGAACACACATTAGCAGCAAGCTTTCATTAAGGCTTACAGCCTGTTACCACGCCGGTCAGTGGCACATTTTGGTCAGGGCTACACTGGATCGGCCATTAGGTCTAATCAGTGCTGCTTCATCAGGTGTTGGCGACTAACTAAAGTTACAGTTTCGTTATAAATCAATGCAGATCTGGGCGTAACAGCCACACGGCACTCGGAAAGTCGACAAACGACCTCACAAATGAGAGCTAGACAGCGGAAGAATGAGGAGGAGGAGGAGGAGGAGGAGGGGTAGCGAGCATTGCAAACTTGCTGTGACCCTCCAGATTTTAGATTCTTTCACACGCGGACGATGCTTGCTCTTTACCATCGGCGCCCGCCACGTGCGGAGCAGTGATCGAGTCATGTCATGTGTGGTCCTTTGGTTGGTCGCGCAGGCTGGCCTTACAATAACCCGTGTGACACAAAGTTGGGATATCCCTTCTGCATTTTGGAGAAAAACAGGAAAGCAAAACTTTCTATGCAATAAACCAAAGATTACCGCAAAACACAGGCCCACTATTAAACTGAGAACCTCACTGGTACTCCGTACCACAGAATGTCATTAATTCATTAGTTTCAGAGGAAAAAAAGCACCTGATTCTATGCCACAGAAATTCTATTGATAGAAAAAAGGTACTTTCTAGACCTTCATATATTACAACTGCGCTGTAATCAGTGCTGGCATACTAATTTGGTGTTCCCTTCAATAAGAGTAGACCACATTGCATTATATCTTGATTTCTATGTGCCTAAGTTACCAATAGCTTGTTACATTCTTGTTATGTAATGCTAGGAGACTTCCAAGCATGTGCAGAGGCATATTTTCTTCCCAAAATTTGTAAGCATTAAATTTTTTTACAAATATCCTGATACTCGATACTTGATTCAAAATTTGGTTGTTCTTTTTCTTGATTTGATTCTACATTTGATTTGAAATCTACTATTTGGTATTTGCACACCCCTACAAATGAGTTATCGTAAAGCACAGAGACTATTGTGCGTGGTGCCAAGTTGCTCCAAAACACAGCACTGCAATCACCTCATACAGTTGAGGAAGCGAGCTAAGCTAAGTTGTGCTTGTGAATGAGCGTGCGGGTGTTTTAAGTCTTCTGTCAGCGAGTTTCACGACTGCAATCATGGTAATTGGGCCAGTCAGTATGAATTCAGTCTGTGTTAAGCATGAGCAAAGAACAAGGATCAGTGAACAACTAGATGGACAGAGTCACTTATTTCTCTCGTCCCTGTTCTGTTCTTGCAGCAAACACAGCTGTTGTAATCCCCAACACTTGATGAAAGCAGTTTAAAGCCAAGCACCTCACCTGGCGTGCACCAGGTCGTGCGTGGCACAGGTACGTGTCCAGCAGCTGAGACACCAGCCACTCCATCTCACACAGGTTGGCTCTTGCTCCATCAGGTGGCTGCACAGAATGAACCACAGCACTGCAATCGTAACCTCGGGGACAGCGCTTACCCTCATGGCTGGCAGAAAACTGACAATTTATCCATAGGGAAAACTGCACGTTGCTCCTCTTGGCCTGGAGTTATACCTGTATTCAGAAATTCAGCTCAACTCAAAGAAGACCATGCTTGACTTGATCTAAATGACACCCATCGCGAACATGCCCAGGACGCTTATTGCATTTCCGTTGGCGCGTTCACGACAGGGGTCATTTATATCAAACCAAGAATAAACTTCAAGTCAAGATGCATTTCTGAATATGGGGGTTAATCTTTTTCTTCATTTATTACTGCCTCAACTGCTCAGAAGCATTACATAAGGGCGAGCATGTACACAGGTAGAGTAGCAATAATATACATGACTGAAACAACAATAAAACTGAAGAAAGAAAAAACGACACTGGTTCAACAAAAGAAGAATAAAATTACACTGCACCAATACAGCATTATACAGTACGTAAACAAACCATATTTATTTAAGGTAATTAAAAAATAAGTGTGAGAATACACAGTAAAGCCCCAGTGATAAAATCATGAATGGTGCAAATTTTGGTGTGATACGAATCGAAATGTTCCCAGCCAAAACATGTTGCATACAATGCTCAAAACATAGGCTTTTCCGAAAGCATTGCCACGCCATGCAGATCATAGTGACATGCGTACTTGTTCATTCTTTTTCCAGGGACCGCATTTCACCCACAAACAATTTGAAGTTATTGCTCGGTGCACGAGGTGCGCCTGCATGATTTGGAACTTACTCTAACGTTATTGTTGACTCTGTTGTCTATGTTCTCGCCAAACCATGTGCAGACTGTATGCGCGACGCAAATAGTGTTGTGGTTTCAGAAAGGTATGCGAGCACCAGCGATTACATTGGGACCTTCAATGAGTCATGGATAAAAGGCGGTGCAGTCAGCCTGCTGATCAGATTTCTACAATCCCCGACGGTGCTCGCCACTATCATAGTGCTCTGAGTGCCACTTGCTTTTGTGGGCACAGGTTCACCCAATAAAAAGTTAGTTTCATGATTCACAGTTTTTGCTACTGCGGTCTTCACCATCACTAAACATGACAATACGAATGTGCAAACCATGGCCACAGCGGTGACAGAGACAGTGGGATGGGCAGGCGTGTTTTTCCCCTCTCGCCATGTTGAGCCATCCTCAGCTTAATTATTTTTTTATGTGTTGCTTGCTTGGCTTGCGATTCTCTCCGCTACGGAGAGAATCAGCTACGGGCGATTGGCATCCCGCTGCTTCGCTGCCTCTGCTGCCGCTGTGGCCATGGCTTGCACATTTGTATTATCACGTTCTAGTGATGGTGAAGACCACAATAGAAAAAACTGTGAATCATGAAAGTAACTTTTTATTGGGTGAACCTGTCCCCACAAAAGCAAGTGGCACTCAAAGCACTACGATAAAGGTAAGCATAGTTGGCGATCACTAAAATCTGATCTGCACTGTTGGATTTGGGAGTCTTGGCCTCAGAGTATGGCGTCACCCTGAGGGTCGCTCTCTAGCCGAGGCACCTGGTGTGCTTCGATACGGCTGGCTGGCCTATGCTACTGGGATGTCACACGGAGGCTAGAAGGGCCCACGCCTTCATCCGAACTTTTACAACGAGAGTTGCTAACTTTTGATGAGTACGAGGTGAGGAGATTGGAGGAATAGAGCAGGGGGTTTATTCTCATGGGGGAAAAAGGGCAAGCATATTTACAGGATAAGGCACACTGGTACTTGCTGGAGCACGGAGTGCAGTCCATTGTTCTTGTGACATGAGCTACATGTCGAAGCACACTGCATCGTTCTGGGAGAGCGCACTCCACACACTCAGGATCTCTCTTACAACGCTCTCTGTCTTCCCTACATCCCTCGCTAGGGAAATGGGTAATGTTCCAATAAACCAGTCTGGCAGTTCGCATC
Organism: Dermacentor variabilis; assembly: GCF_050947875.1. Taxonomy (NCBI): domain Eukaryota; kingdom Metazoa; phylum Arthropoda; class Arachnida; order Ixodida; family Ixodidae; genus Dermacentor; species Dermacentor variabilis. The sequence continues at coordinate 248,284,514 of NC_134569.1, read as the reverse complement.
AGTAGGGCACACTGCCTCCGAGGAGCGGAAGGTTGACACAATGTCAATGCATCGCTCCGAAGCTGATCCTGGAAAGGGGGAAGCTAGCATACCTGTATGACAAAGCATTTCATTGACGACTGGGAAGAGGTCAGTGCTCCAAGCTCGAAAGCTTCAGGTCCTGGCATCCTTGTGGGGACTGAGGTATGCCCCGCCACCTTCGCGCAGACATTCACCTGTTTTGTCACCCTTATGCCTCTCCCTTTCCACTAGTGACGGTTATCGATGGTGGTGCTCCACTTGTGGTGATTTGCGGGTCGGGGCGCTCACGTCGCATCGCCAGTGACAGCTGGCCGCTGCCCACAAGACATGAACATGGGGGTCTCCTCTCCGGAACACTACCAGGTACGTACATGCTTTCCTATCGTCTGCCAAGACCTTTGTGTCTAAGACTTCGGCTTGCATACGGTGCCTTTGCCCATACAATGAGCGTGTACTTTGTGTTGATAATTCCCAGATGCTAAGACGAAGAGCGGTGCCTAGTGCTTGCACGTGGTCGAACTGCGCCGAACCACACTTATTTGAGGCCCAAGCCTAAGGAGATTGCCCGAGCTCTCGTGAGCTGGCCCATCGGTCATCGCGAAAACAGGCACCGCGGGGACTTTTCCCAGTGGCGTCTCACGGGAGCCTTTGCTCTCACTGTGACATGCCATAGGAGCCCCTGTCAGTATTTTCACCCTTAGCGTAGGAGCCCTTTGGTTCCTGTGAACCCCGGGACGGGGCATTTGCACAGTGTTGGGTGCCACCAGAGACAATAAATCTTTCCGCCAACTCAGGGCAATAGTGTGTTCTCTTGCGTGCGCAGCAGCACACTAGGCGACAGCTGACACAGCCCTGTGGCTCACTAAGCACAAACCTGCAGTGGTCAGTACTACTATGAAACCCTAGGACTACCGCCAGTTCTGGGAAAACCTCAGTCACCTCGTTGTGACGCTGACCTCTAATTTGGAGTCACTGACAGCTCTCAGTGTCCACGGTGACTCGGTGGAATGTTGTTTGATGTCGGTACCACAATGACCCCTGCCTCCGCTCTTCGGTGAAAATGCCAAATGTAACAGCAGGTGTGTAACAGCGAGTGCGTCGGCTTTTACGCATGACTCACCAAAGGTTCCAATGTAATTGCTGGTGCTTGCAAGCCTTTCAGAAAGCACAACACTATTTGCGTCACGCATACCGTCTGCACAAGGTTTGGCAAGTACATAGACAACAGATAGAATCAATGACAACCTTCGAGTAAGTTCCAAATCACGCAAACGCATCTGTTATGCTGAGCGATAACTTCCAAGTTGTTAGTGGGTGATATTCGGTCCATGGAAAAAGAGTAAACAAGTATGCGTGTCACTATCATCCACTGTGGCATGGCAATGCATTCAGAACAACCCATGTTTTGAGCATTGTATGCTTCCAAGCCTCCAGGGTTTGGATCCACCAGTTCAAGGTGAGGCATGGCCTCATTAACAAGACTGTAAGTGGTGAAGGAAAGAAAGTGGATAAGGCTGTCATGAGTGACTGGATGGGGCTGCTTCATCAGGCAATGGCGACTAATTAACGCTACCGTTTGGTGCTGAATTGATGCAGATCTGATCACAGCAGCCTCGTGACAGTTAAGTGTAAAAACTTTTTTTACGCTTATCACTGGACTGCTCTTGCTTAAGCTTGGCAGAAAGATCACATATTGGAGTCCGCGTTCTTCAGTGTTACACTTGGCACAGTTATTTACCTGGTATTTAAGAAAGAAGTACAAGTCTGCCTTCATGTATGGGGATACGAGCTACTGTCGTCACGGCGCAAGCATAAACTTGTAACTCCACCTGCCAGCAGCTGCAGAAAGCAGCATTTTGGGAATGGATACTGCATGTTCCAGAGGAGAGGGCAACACACAGTAACCATCCCTGACTAGCTGCTTTCTGCAGCTGCCTGCAAGCGGCAATACAAGTACGTGCTTTCACCGTGACGGCAGTAGCTCGTATCCCCATACATGAAGGCAGACTTGTACTTCTTTCTTAAATACCAGATAGTTAACTGTGCCAAGCGTAACACTGAAGAATGTGCACTCCAAAATGTGATCTTTCTGCCAAGCTTAAGCAAGAACAGTCCAGTGATAAGCGTAAAAAAAGTTTTTTTAACACTTTAGGCAAAATATGCAGGTCCCTGTGTACTCTTTGACGCAACCGCTGTGGACGAAACTATGGTGGCTATCGAGGTGATAATGAATAACGACTACGCAGTTATGAAGGTGCATAGCCAATGTGGTGTCGGCCAACTTTTCAGATTAACAAACTTTTCAGAAATCGCCTGCCGACTTCTTATAGTCTCCATGTAAAAATATTTCAGTGCTACGAAGTTCGGAATACCGAACTTTTTAGAATAACCATTGTTATTCAGTTTCCCTGTGATGTTAACAATGCCTCAGTACTACGAACTAATATTCAGAAATCTAGGGATTCTTAGATTTCCATGTAACCTTCATGGTAGCCGAAACAGTAGGCAAGCAGACGAGAAGGTGCAGAGAACGGACGTCGCTGCACATGGGTTCGGAAAACCTGAGACGGAACCCGACAAAAAAGAATGTGGGTGAGTGGAGGCGATGATGCACCAGGTTTTCCAAGTGCCTGCTCTGCCCAGAAAAGTGTTGCCTAGCAACGGATGGAGGCGCGACTCTTCCTTTTGCCACACTTCTTTCTGTGCATGTTTCTTTCGCGCTTCTATCTGTGGCCACACTAGCTGCGCACGTGGTAAAATGTAACTTCCGTACTTGCAGTGATGCCACATGGTCGCACTTTTCACTTTCCAGACAGTGCCATTTACTCGCACTTGCGCTTTGACATAGTTTAGGCGTCCGCTTCAAGCGAGACAGTTGCGGTGTCCACAGCAAAAAATGTGAAAAACAAACAAAAAGCAAGAAACATGCTTTGGAGATGACATGGAGCTACCTTTTTGTCGGTAGTTTTCTCAGTGTCAGTGTCAGTTTTGTGCGCGTCCCTCTTAATATATGTTGCTTAACAGCACGTGCCGAGAGCCAACAGTGACATTCTCGTGGATAGCTCATATGGTGACAACTTATGCAGAATGGTTAATTTTGGGGCTTTCACTATGATGATCTTCCAGAATAACGAACAAATTATCGCGATCCCCTAAAGTTCGTTATGTCGAGATTTCACTGTACATATTGCATATGCCTGTCGGGACCAGAGGACGAGTTCGAATTACCCAGTTTTCAAAATTTATCTGGGTTGAATTAATGAGGTTTCAGTATATTTGCGTGGAACAGGAATAATCTTTCAGGAGTCACTACAGTAGTGCTGTAGTTAAAGATGCAGACATACCTAGCTGCCCAAGTTGCTGCAGTTCTTCAGTACATTTCAAGTGCTACCGGTATGTAATTTGAGGCAGTAAAGGTGCACCACTACTTTGAGGCTATGGTACCCACTTTGCCCGTTTTACAATGCACAAGGAAATGGGCAAGGCGGAGTGAAACACGCAGTACCGACCTGGTATTCTGTCTCTTCGGTGGTCCATGGGTCCCGGCATAGTGGCGATGTCATGCCCAGCACAGCACAGCAGAGAGATTCGCCCACGGTGAAGTGCACTTCCACGTCCGCACTCTACAACCCACAAGGGCACAGGTACCATTCACAAATGCACACTCAACTACTGCAGGACACAGACACAATGTTGCCAGCCAGACCAATCTGCCATGCATTCCATCTACGTACACTCAGCATCCGCATGAAATGGAACACCAACAGCGATACTTGCCAAATGTGCAAGTCAGAACCTCGCTTGCTGCTATTTCCTGCATAATTGTCACGTTGATGAATCCTGTTTATAGAACTGTTTTGTCTTTAAGCAGACAAGTAAGGACAATTACCAGCCTGAAACATAAATGTACAGCTACTAATTTCATGCACTGCTTTCATAGATAGGCTCAATGATAGCATGCGCTTGATTTTTACAGTTAGAAATGAAAAATAAATGTCATTAAGGGTAATGCACACATACAACTCGATATTGATACGCAAGAAATGAAAAACGCAATGCCATTGACCAAATTTTTATATTAAGAGAAAAAGTAATGGCAATTGTGCTGGCAGCTGCAAGCGCCTTGAGACTTTTTTTACGGTGTAGCTGTGAGGGTACCAGGCCGATGCCAGGTGGCGTAGAGTCGCAGGCACGAGACGTTAGGCAACGGTGTGTGGCGGGGACGGAGAACATGGAGGGCATGTGTGCGCGGTCGACATGCAAGGAGCGCGTGACAACGAACTGAGTGAGTGAAGTAATCGGCAGAGCAAGCCACGTGTGGTGTGGCGGGACAGAACGCAGACTGCGTGTGTGTGCATGCATTGAGGATTTCCAGAAATAAAGAACATACTTGACAAGTGGGGGCTCGTCTGACCAGACCTAACATGGAGGAATCTGTCTAGTACCACCCAGCTAGTTGTGCAACCTCTCCAGCCTTCTTCGATTGCCCAAGGACTGCTGGCTTCGACCTCCAGGACCAAAATGGAAAGGGAGAGACTTGCGGCTGATATAGCTCAAATTCTGCGCACCATGCCGCTCAACAACATGGTTAGGCCTGACGAGACAACTGGCATGGATAGGCCCGACGAGACAAACGGCTCAGGGCCAGCGTTCAACATCAAAGGTGCACTTGTCCCACTGCCGAAATTCAGTGGCTACCAGGACCGACACTCGCCGCAATACTTTCTGGAGAGGTACTCAAAGTACTGCGATATTGTAGGGATCCCCCCTGACCACCATTAGCAGTTGCTTCCACCAGCATTGGAGGGGTCAGCCAAACAATGCTGGCATTTTTGGCACTTCTGGCAGCAGCGATTGTGGTCGCAAGCAAGTCGCTAATCTACTCCTACTTTTGCCACAGGACAGCATATGCGGAACAACCTATGTGCTGAAGCAAGGAAAGGCTGTCACTTCTGCACATGCGGTGCTCGGCTGACCACTACGGCACGACAGTGACTGGTCTGCTGCGTCTACCCTCTACCGGCCAAGTTACAATATATAAGCAAGCATCGTTGGCACTGTCTCTCACTTTTGACAGCAGCTGTTGCAGTCGCGAGCAAGTCGCTAATCTACTTTTGCCACAGGTTCGACTTTTTTTTCCCTTTGCTTTCCAACCATATTTTTCTCTGTGTATACCGCTGCCGCTGCTGCCAAATTGCATGCTGTTTACACAATGGCGACCAATGCTGAGCTGGCAAAAGAAATGGACGCTTTACGTGCTGTGGTTGCCGTGATGCGCGACAGCCTTAACATGTTCAATGAACTTTATAAGACGGTTAAGAAGCAGAATACCGACCTTGCTGTGGAAAACAGGGCTCTGAAATATGAAAACGGCCACTTGGCACGCAGGGTTTCTGAACTGGAACAGTACTCCAGACTAAATAACATAGAAATAAAAGGTGTCCCTGCAACCAAAGGTGAAAGCTGCCTTGCGGTTGTTCAGTCTATGGGTGATGCCATAGGATGCAAAATCGCTCCTGAGGATGTCAATACTGTACATCGTGTAAGCGCCAAAAAAGAAACAAATATCATTGCACGCTTTTGCTCCTGAGAAAAAAAACTGAGTTCGTGAAAAAGGAATGCAAGGCTCGCTTGACCACTGCGACCTTTAGGTTTCGACAAAAGGATCAGAAGCCCTTAAATGTAAGCGAACATCTCACACAGGAAAGAAAGCGGCTGTCTGCACAAGCTCCTGAACTGAAAAAAGCAAGAGGCTGGAAACACATCTGGACAGAATACTGCGTAATCAAGGCGTGGAAGACAGATGACAGCCGCGTCTACCGTATCTCTAGTACAGGTGATCTTGCTGTTTTCACCTAGCTTACTAGTGTTTGCGGCTGCGTGTCTTAAACCTGCGCAAGAACGTTTTCTTGTCAGGATCTTAAAAAATATTTTAGTGATGAAACTCCCCAGTTATCGCCGATACATTTTAATATTCGTAGTCTACGAAAAAACTATAACAGCCTCATAGCATTTCTTGCTATACTTAATCACAACTTCTCTTTTATCTGTCTATCTGAGACATGGTTGTCACTGGATGATAGAAATTTATATGCGCTATCAGAGTACAATGAAGAGTACTGCTATCGTGATACGCCATGTGGAGGCGGATCTGCCATATTTATTAAATCATCACTGCCATACAAATGCTGCAATGACCTTGCCTTTTCTAACTTGCTTTGCGAGTCTATATGGTTAGAATTTGATCAGAGTGTTTTTCCAATTGATGGCGGGAACACAGTGTTAGCGTGCATTTATCGTTCACCATCATCGCCATACTCTGAGTTTTGTCTACAGTTTGAAAAGTTGTTGCACACTGTTGCGAACGAAAACGAAAATGTCCTTATCTGCAGAGACATCAACATAAAAATTATCGACCGTAATAGTCCATCATGTTCCGATTATCTCGGGTGTTTTCTTAGCTATGCCCTTGCTTATTTATTACTTCTCCAACTAGATGTGACATTGCAGGATCTAATACGTTAATTGATCACATAATAACCTACTTTACTAGATTATACAGCCGGAGTCATCGAGCACAGCATAACCGACCACTACCCTATATTTCTTTACTTTAGGTACAGAAAATTTTAAATTGACTGAAAAGGAAGAGAAAGTACATTTTGACTCTCAAAAAATTTATCTCAATGATACAGTAAAATGACTGGACCGCTGTACTCTGTGAATCTTGCGCTGAAGAGGCTTATCAGTTGTTCTTGGCTGAAGTTACATGCTGCATTCATGAATGCACTACCACATCTACCATAACTTGTTTCTTCAGTTCCCCTTGAAAACCTTGGGTCCCGAGAGAGCTACTTCGATGTTGTACTTCGATGTGCTACTTCGTTGCACAAAGGCACTGCAGTTGTGCAACCCCTCGACCAAGGAGTTATTATGAACTTTAAGTCAGGCTACCGCAAGCGTGTGATCGACGGATTCTGCTCAATATTGACACGTGTACTTCTTTGTCTTTATCAGGCAACACGTTTCACCGCCTAACAAATGTTATCGCACAGCGCAGGACGGGCCTTCATGTATTGGAAGTTTCTGGAATGTTATCGATGCTTCCATCCACTGTCTGTGACCGAACCTTCTGTGATCTGATTGCATGTATGCGAGATGCGAATAGTGTAGAACATTGTGGAAGACACGCGGGTCCCAGCAGTTACTCTATAAAAGCCAACGCGCTTGACCCACTGATCAGATTTTCACCGATCGCCACCTGTGTTCGCCGCTATCCTTGTGCTTTAACTGTAGCCTGTCTTTGTGGGCACAGGTCCGCCCGATAAAAGCTAGTTTTGTCTTTCACAGTATTGCTACTGTGTTCTTCAACGTCACAACCACGTGACATCTGGTGGAGGTGCTTTTCGTTCATGTACCGGACACCCCCGACAAGCCGTGACCCTATCCCGGACCGCAAAGAGAACACCACCGTAGTCCCGGATCATCGAGCAAGCCTTCAACAGCTGCCGTCTTCAACAGCTGCCCCGGGAGCACGGACTTCTACCTGAGAAGACCAAGAAGATTGTGGCCAAGGTAACCCCAATGGTAGCTCCAGCATACCCCATCGTCCTGCAGCAGCCCAGGGAGCCTCCGACGTACCGCAGTTCAACATTCGAGGACGCGGAAAGCTGGCTTGAGACGTATGAGAAGTTCGCTGCATTTAACAGCTGGAACAGCGACGACAAACTGCGACATGTCTTCTTTGCATTGCAAGGCGCTGCCAGGACGTGGTTCCAGAACTGAGAAGCCACTTTAACGACCTGGGACCTTTTTTGAAGCGGCTTCCTGCAGACATTCACAAGCGCCATACGCCGAGAACGAGCCCAAGCACTACTAGAAACCCGAGTGCAGCTGCCTAATGAGACCACCGCGATTTTCACAGAAGAAATGAGTCGCCTATTCCGCCACGCCGACCCGGAAATGTCCGACGAAAAGAAAGTCCGCCTATTGATGCATAGTGTAAAGGAGGAACTTTTCGCTGGAATGGTACGGAGTCTACCGAAAACCGTCAACGAATTTCTTCGCGAGGCCACCAGCATCGAGAAGACACTGGAAATATGGAACCGGCAATTCAACCGCCGCACTAACTCAACAAACTACGCCGGAGTTCAGTCACTGGCCACCGACGAGTTGCGTGAGACAATCTGAGCGGTCGTGCGGGAGGAGCTACAAAAGCTGTTCCCTTCATCACAGCCTCAAGTGGCTTCAATTGCCGACGCCATCCGTGAGGAGCTCCAACAACAACTCGGAGTAGCCCCTGGATCGCCACAGCCTCAGCCGCAAGCGATGACATGCGCCGCTGTAGCCCGCCGTCACGTTCCCCCTCCGCGCCCATGGCAGGGACCAGTCACGACACAGTTCCGTCGTCTGCCACCACCCCCACCGCCAGCACGCAAACCTATCGCCCCACGCAGCATTCCAAAGAAGACTGACGTTTGGCGCGCCCCCGACCACCATCCGCTTTGCTATCACTGCGGAGAAGCCAGGCACATCTACCGTCGATGCCCATACTGAGAGATGTGACTCCGAGGGTTCGCGGTTAACACGCCGAGACCACAGCTTGGCGAACGACCTCGCGATATCGCCGATTACCTCGCCACCACTCAGTGGAGCCCTCGACGACCGTCCCGTTCGCCGTCACCAGGCCGCTACCTGTTGCCGCAGCGCCGACCATACACCGGCCCAGCCTGGGGCCGCTCTGCGAGACCATATCCAGAACACTAAAAGCAGCAACCGATGGAGGTGCGGCTGCTGTTCGTCGAACTGATGAAGATCCTCCGCCGCAGACGAAGACGATGAAGACACCATCTCGACGACATAATAACGACACGCCGCCGTCCCGACGAAGTCAGGAAGCCAAGACTACACCGACGAAAGATGACTTGACGACGCGATGTTCCAGCTTCAGTTCAACATGACGCAGCCGTGATCCGATGCCAATACCTAACTGCAACGCCAGACAAAGAACCACCGACCTCGACGTGCTTCTCGACGGCCACGCAGTTACCGCCTTAGTGGACACAGCGGCTGATTACTCCGTAATGGCTGGACACATCGCTGCCCAGTTGAAGACAGTTAAAACTTCATGGGAAGGCCCTCAAATTTGAAATGCTGGATGACACCTTTACTACGCGGACTGGAGTCTGCACGGCAAGAATTACCATTTATGAACAGACTTACCCTGCCACCTTCGTTATTCTCCAACAGTGTTCACGAGATGTCATTCTCGGCATGGACTTCCTAAACCAATACGGCGCAATCACCGACCTGAAGTCGAAGTCGATAACGCTGTCGGAAGATCGAGCGATACCGCCAGAGAGCTCTCGTAGTCACCACGCCTTAAGCGTGCTTCAAAGTCAAGTCAGCATCCCGCCCCGCTCCAGTATTGTAATTTCCATTGGCACCAAAACACCTGCCGACGTAGAAGGCGTCATCGAGGGTGACCAACGTCTACTGCTAGACTGTGAAATTTGCGTTGCAAGAGGGATCACTGGACTGCACGAAGGAAAAACTAAAGTGTTGCTGACAAACTTCAGGCAGGAGTTCAAGCACATCAACAAGGGCACGACAATCGCCTACATCGAGGAAATTCAGGAAACCAGTAATGCGTTTGTTCTCTCCGGTTCTGCAGCATCTACCTCGACGACCATAGTTTCCGAACCAGACTTCGACATAAATCCAAGTTTCCCCATGAGCAAGGAGCAACAGCTCAGAAGTCTTCTCCGACGATACAAGGACTGCTTTTCGACATCGTCGAGTGTTTGACAAACACCAGTTGCAAAGCATCGCATAATTAACGAAGAGGGCGCTATCCCACTCCGCCAGAGCCCTTACCGAGTTTCGACGCGAGAACATGAAGCTATTAAGCAACAAGTCGACAAAATGCTCCGCAACGACATCATCCAGCCGTCAAAAAGCCCGTGGGCATCTCCGTTTGTCCTGGTGAAGAAAAAGTATGGAACCCTACGTTTCCGCGTCGATTATTGTCGATTGAACAAGATCACGGAAAAAGACGTATACCCCCTTACACGGATAGACAACGCATTGGATTGGCTTTTCGACGCTAAATACTTCTCGTCGATGGACCTGAAGTCTGGCTACTGGCAAATAGAAGTCGACGAGAGAGGTCGCGAAAAGACTGCCTTCATCACGCCAGACGGCCTCTACGGGTTCAAGGTCATGCCATTCGGACTGTGCTTGGTGCCTGCAACGTTCTAGTGTGTCATGGACACGGTGTTAGTAGGATTGAAGTGGCAGACCTGTCTTGTTTACTTGGAAGACGTCGTCGTCTTCGCCGGAAATTTCAACGATCACCTTAGATGGCTTGCGACAGTACTAGAGGCCATAAAATCATCAGGGCTCAGCCTGAAGCCAGAAAAGTGCCGCTTCGCTTACGATGAGCGTCTGTTCCTTGGGCACGTCATCAGCAAATCCGGAGTACGCCCCGACCCGCAGAATACAGCTCCCGCAGCCCATCGACAAGAAGGCAGTGCGTAGATTCCTTAGCATGTGTGCCTACTACAGGCGCTTTGTCAAGGACTTTTCACGCATCGCTGAGCCGCTAACGCATCTAACCAAATCTGATGTTGAGTTCAAGTGGCAAACGACACAGGCCAACGCATTTCAAGAACTAAAACAACACATGCAGTCACCGCCGATACTTGCCCATTTCGACGAAGACGCCGACACGGAAATCCACACGGCACCAGTAGACACCAGTAGCTCAGGCCTCGGTGCCGTCCCAGTCCAGAAGAAAGACGGACATGAACGGGTGATATTTTATGCTAGCCAGTCGCTGTCAAAAGCGGAAGGCAATTATTCTACGAATGAAAAGGAATGCCTCGCCATCATTTGGGCTACAGCAAAATTCCGCCCTTACCTATATGGTAGGCCATTCAAAGTCGTCAGCGACCATCACGCGTTGTGCTGGCTAGTTAACTTAAAGGACGCTTCAGGACGGCTGGCGAGGTGGAGCCTCAGACTGCAAGAATATTACGTCACGGTAATCTACAAGTCCGGACGAAAACACTCAGACGCCGACTGCCTATCACACGCCCCCATCGATACCCCGCCGGAAGACGACGAGGATGACGACGCCCTCCTCGGAATAATAGAAGACTTCACTAAACAGCAGCGAACAGACCCGGAGCTAAAAGGCCTCGTCGAGTATTTGGAAGGGAACACCGACGTAGTACCTAGGGCATTTAAGCGCAGATTGTCTTCGTTCACATTACAAAACAACCTGCTCGTAAAGAACTTCTCACCAGTCCGCACGAGCTACCTTCTCGTTGTTTCGTCAGTGCTGCGTCCAGAAGTACTGTACGTCTTACATGACGATTCAACAGCTGGGCACCTCGGATTCTCCCGAACGCTGTCGAGGATACAAGAAAGGTATTACTGGCCGCGTCTGACCACTGACATCGCCCGTTACGTCAAGACATGCCGAGACTGTCAGCGATGCAAGACACCACTGACAAGGCCAGCAGGATTACTACAGCCGATCAAACCTCCTTGCCGACCATTCCAGCAGATCGGGATGGATTTGTTGGGACCGTTTCCGACATAAACTTCCAGAAAAAAGTGGATCGTCGTGGCGACAGACTATCTCACCCACTTCGCTGAAACTAAAGCTTTACCAAAAGGCAGCGCAGCCGAAGTGGCGAAATTTTTCGTCGAGAACATCCTGCTGCGACATGGTGCTCCAGAAGTCCTCATCACCGACAGAGGAACGGCTTTTACAGCAGAGCTCACCCAAGCCATTCTGCAATACAGCCAGACAAGTCACAGGAGGACAACTGCCTACCATCCGCAGACGAATGGTCTCACGGAGCGCCTGAACAAGACCCTCGCCGACATGCTAGCAATGTACGTCGACGTCGAGCAGAAGACGTGGGATGCGGTCCTGCCGTATGTAACCTTCACTTACAACACGGCGGTGCAAGAAACAACACAGATCACGCCGTTTAAGCTGGTTTACGGCAGGAACCCGACGATGACGCTCGACGCCATGTTGCCGCACGTCACTGACGAGGAGAATGTTAACGTCGCTACCTATCTCCAGCGCGCCGAAGTAGCCCGACAACTCGCCCGCCTACGGATCAAGAACCAGCAGCGTACCGACAGCCGACACTACAACCTCCGACGACGCTTCGTCGAGTACCAGCCCGGCGACTATGTTTGGGTTTGGACTCTGATACGCCGACGAGGTCTGAGTGAGAAACTATTGCGACGCTATCTCGGACCCTACAAGGTCATTCGACGTATTGGCGCACTGGACTATGAGGTCATGCCAGACGGCATTCCGCAGTCACAGTGGCGCCGCGCACGATCTGAATTGGTCCACGTAGTGCGACTCAAGCCGTACTACCAGTTAATGAACTTTGGGACTTCGCGTAACTGACCTTTGGACTTTGTTTCTTTTCATTGTTTTGTCACTTTAGTTTAATAAGTGTCCTTTTGTGCTTTGCTCTCTTATATTCGTAGCATCGGGATAATGTTATTAAGAGGGGGGTAATGACACGTGTAGTTCTTTGTCTTTATCAGGCAACACGTTTCACCGCCTAACAAATGTTATCGCACAGCACAGGACGCGCCTGCATGTATCGGAAGTTTCTGGAATGTTATCGATGCTTCCATATGCTGTTTGTGACCGAACCTTCTGTAATCTGATTGCATGTATGCGCGACGCGAATAGTGTAGAACTTTGTGGAAGACACGCGGGTCCCAGTGGTTACTCTGGAACATTCGACGACTGATCTATAAAAGCCGACGCTCTTGACCCACTGATCAGATTTTCGACCATCGCCGACCGTGTTCGCCGCTATCGTTGTGCTATAAGTGTAGCCTGTTTTTGTGGACACAGGTTCGCCCAATAAATGTTAGTTTTGTCTTTCACAGTATTGCTACTGTGTTCTTCAATGTCACAACCAGGTGACAGTATGAGCATGAAGCACCAGTCCACGATCAACTTGCACATGACGATCAAGATGCTACAGGCTGCTTGGATGGCTGTACCGGCAAGTATGATCGGCAATTGCTTCAGGCATGCCTCATTTGGTGTCAGCAACAGCGGTTACAGCAAAGATCTCGTTGCTGCTGTCAATGAGGGTGCCGCGGGCGACCAAGCCCTAGCGTTGTGGGACGCCCTCCTTCCTGCCGACATTGTGCCCGATACCAGAGAAGGTTTTGAAAAAAATATTGCAAATTATACATCCGAATATACAGTACATCTGCTATGCTGAATCTTCATGATATAGCAGTTAATAGTACATCTTTCAACGAAACTGAAACTAGCACTGGTGTTAAAACAATGCAACAAGAGTCCTTTGTCCGTCACTTCCCACACACCACAATGAGTTCTTTTGACATTACTCACCTCAACCAAGCCAGACTCGAGCAGCCCTTTGAGCACCTGGTGCACATGCGGAAAGTCTGACTGTCCCAGACACAGCAGGCCCAAGGTGCGAGCTGCCTCCTCCCGACACTGGAATTGAGCAGGGCACTTGCTGCTTTCAGACTTTTCGATGTCCTCAGAAGCAAAGGATGACGAATGCCATCACACCCCTGTTTTTGTTTGTCCATACAACAAACCGCTTTCATGTTGTTTTCTATAAGAATCTGCTCCACTAGTGTCTGCTTGTGCTGTAATTTTTCAATGCCTTCACTTTATTTTTGTGGTAAACACGGCTTCTGGTGACTGATCCAAAATGGGTTGTTTGTCTCCGTACAAGACAATCCACTCTACCACTATGATTGACCCTGTTAAGCCCCGCCCTGTTGGGCTTTTATGCCTGTGCCCTCAACATATCTGTAATGTGCATTGCTGTGCTGAAAAAGAAAATTGAAATAAAGTTGGAAGCTCTCTCTCTTTTTGTACACGACAGCGACAACCTTAATTCTATCTAAATGCATGGTACTCGAGAAGTTCTTTCGCTCAGCGTCCACTGGAATGATCTTAATAAGGTTTGTTGCCCTTAAAAAAAGGAGTTAAGAGACTGTTACCGGGCATATTTTTGATTGAGGCTGTACTTTTAAAAACAAAAACTGCTGAAAAGATGTAAAATTTCAAGAAAGACATGAAGCATTGAGTTTATGAATCTAACTCAGCATGATATCAAAATTGTACAGACTACATCTTTTGGGACAACTAAAACAGACAAAATGTGCATGTTATACATCACCCTGAATCTGTGCAAACACTGAGAAATTCATGTAAGCAGTACACTAACATATCATATTTGTCCATTTTGACAACCTATAGTCAGGGCTCACAACCTATGTGGATCAAGGCAAGGCTGCAGCAGTTAGGCTTGTTCTCAAGTTGTCAACTCCTATGTGCTTTTACACAATTCACAGAGACTGACACACTAAACAACGGAAAAATTACTTTGGATAAGAGGCTGTCAATCAAAGTGTGCAAACTAATGGTGCAGATATGGAAACTACATCTGACCCTACATCAATTAGTGTGTCTAAAATAATTTGGAAATGTGTGGTACTCTGCAGGCACTGTGAAGGCACTGCGACAGAGATAGGATACATGTGGCGACACCATTACAAATGTAGCCATTAAAGAAACACACCCACACCAAATAGTGTGTCAATAGTTAGCACTTGTCCCACAAACACCCAACACTGACAAATTGTTGTGTATTGTCATGCAAACGTTTTGCTGCACAGAGACAAGTGCTCCTAGTGCAATGCACCTCACACAACTGTATCATAAACACAGTACTCTTTCCTGAACCACTTCACGCCACACCACAGTGGCGCTTTATTGTTTGAACATCTGTGCACCCTTCTAGATGCTTTCTGATGTCACATTCTCTACTAATGCCATGAATGCACCAATGCTTGGCAGCCTGTGTCTAATTGTGATTTCTAATTTAATTAATTTACTCTAATTGTGCAAGGCAGTTTTCAAGATTCACATCAGAGCGTACATGGATACCCCTAGTTCTCCAAAGCTTCAGCCTAATGTTTTTATTTGTCTGTTTGCAGCGATCAATTACTACTTACAAACACATGTTCATGCTTTATAGGGGGCTGTTTGCTAGCCAATTAATGTGACTTTGGTAATTCATTGTGCTTATTCTCTTTATTGTAGTGCATTTCTGATAAAACACCCAAGAATTTGTAAACATTCCACACTGTATCTGTGCACTTTTCCAGCCCAGTGCCTTGTCTGCTACAACTGCTCCCAGACCACTGAGCGAGTACAGAGCACAGTCTGTCTGTCTGAATGTATGCACACACATGGGGATGTGAAAGGGCAAATCGCACGCTGAATGCCAACACTGTCAACGCAGCACAGACACACACTCTGTTCAGCATCCCACCTTGGCAGGTGCCTTGGCATTGTGCAGCAGGCCGGTCAGGGCATGCACCAGTGCACCTAGTGTGGCTGGCAGCCCACTTTGCACCTGACCTGGGGGCAAGGGCAGTGCCAGTGCTGCACCCAGCTGTCCCAGGGCCACACACGAGGGCAGCACCAGTGGCCATGAGCTTGTGCTCTGGGCTTGCACTGCATGATAACAATGAATGCAACATAAACATGTGCACAAGCTGCTCAGCTTAATCTTAAACCTGCAGCGCTAACATGGTAATGACAGGAGCAAACTTAAAGGGTCTCTGTGTTTGTGCTTGCTCAAAAAGACAACAGCAAAGCCTGCGAGTAGCCAAGCCTCACCAGTGAAAGAAAGAGCGAGCAGTGATTAGCCTGCACAGGTCACGTACATGCCAGCAACATGTCCTTCTTCTTGCTGCTCAGTGAGGGTGAGGCATGGGCAGATCCCCACAAGGGCGACAGTCTCCATGCGGGCATGTTCTCTTATCTCCTCTAATATTAAACCAATTTTGAAACATTATTGTGGTACGCCCCTCCCTACACGGTGCTCTACAACATTCAGTGCACAACCAAAATTTCCAATTGGGCCTGGCAAAAGGCCTTTTAAATAACATGAGTTAGAAAGTGTTTTGCAGAAGCAATGAGAAATGATGGTCAACAAAAAAGATTGAAATAGGTGAAATAATCTAATACAGTCAGATCCCAATGTTATCGAACACAGACACAACAAATAATTGGGTTAACAAAATGGACCTAAAATTTGATTGGTCTGGCTTTATTTCAACGCTTTATTTCAATCCAGTTATAACGAAACCGAAAACGCGAGATCTGACACGGTATCAGTTATAATGAAGCATGGTTTTGTTAACAGAGCAAAATATGTATTCTGATAGCAAAAATGTCAAACCAACTCTTCAGACGCCTGTTTGTTCGAAGCTGCATGCTTATTCAGCGTTCTCTGCTTACCTACCTCTGAAACCAATGATTAATGGCAACTGATATTTCAGACATCACACATTGTGCCGTTTTATTATTTAAACATAATTTGCATCCACAATGTTATGAACATGGCCGTAAACAAAATTGTCACCATGGTGGCTCAGCACCAAACCACAACTTTGTTTGAGGGCTCCCAACAAAGCGATATGACTTAGGCAGTACAGCTGTGAAGAAATTTTGTCAATGACCAGTGGAGTTACTGGAAAAAACATGTCTCGTGAAGCTCGCTATCGACCATAGACCTCAGTCACGGAGCAAGAAACATTTAGGAGTGGAAACTCCGCTGTTTTCGGCGACCAGAAAAGGTCACAAACCCGCGGAGCTATTATCATGCTGGCGGCCTGGAAAGAAATTACCCCCGTTTGCAGCGGTTGCCAAGGCAACCGGTCGAGCGTGTTGCTCCCGTTCAGCCGAGCGCGCCTGACTTCTATTGAGGGCACGGAGGTAGCGGCCGGAGAGCGCGCCGGAGCTGCCTGCTCGGGCGGCGTATTTAGAATTGCTCGTAGATACAGCGGGGCGTGCCACTTTTGACGGAGCTCGACGTTTCTGCCCAGGCGCGAGTAAGAGCGGGCGCGAGAGTGAAAATCTGGGGGCTTTTGCTCCTTGAATATATGACTCAGCCTAGGCACTACGGAGGAGGTTTCTTAGAGCGCGTTGTATTCATTGTTCCCCTAGACATGCCGGCATTGCGAAGTTCGGTTGAGTTGGTTTATACGCTCCGCTGCTGGCTGCCCACGCGGTGAGGCAGTGGGCGCGGACGCCGCTTGGTGATCGCTGTGTCTGAAGGGACAATGTTCTGACTGGTGTTTTATAAGTCGTGGGTCGCTTTTTTCGTCGCGACGATAGATCGGATTTTTTACGAGCACTGCTCCAGGAGGGCACATGTAACCGGCAAACGGAGGCCTCAGGAGAGCACCTGAGGTTATATTAAAGCAGGCGGCGCAGGATCTCCGGGGCACCCAAGCGGTAGCAGGGGGATCAAAGCTGGAAGCCGGGCGGCCCGTGGGTTGGGGCCGCAGAGGCCGAAGCGTGCCTGGAGGTGTTCGCATAAAACATCGGCTTTCTGCGACAGCGGACAGCCGATCTTATACTTCCCTGGCACGCACAGGCCTCTGCGAGCCCCAACTGACGGACCAGTCTGGCTTCTAGCTTTGATACCCCCGTTGCCGCTTTGGTGTCCTGGAGGCACCGCCAATAATGCGAAATAATGACACATTGTTTTCATTAGTAAAAACATGGATCGATTAAATACGATTGCGTCGAGCCGCCAACTTGTGATGCTAAGTTCAGCACAACCGCGCCCCGCGACTTTTGCCGGCATGCCTAGGGACAAGAGCATACACCGCGCGCCAAGAAACTCCTCCGTAGTACCTAGGCAGAGTCGTATTTTCAAGGAGCAAAACTCCCCACATTTCCTCTCTCGCACCCGCTCTCACTCGCGCATGCGTGCAAACGCCTGTCTCCGCAAGTTCCACGCCCTGCTGTACCTACGAGCAGTTGGAGATACGCGCCCGGGCGCTGCATTTTTTTTTTTTTCGCAGCGGCTTCTATGACACGCCGCATGGCGCTGCCTCTGCATACGGCCCCATGGCGCATACAATTGTGACCTTATCTGGTCGCCCGCGCTCGCTCGCTCATGCTGACGGGAGTTTCACCTCCTAAATGTCTTCCTCCGTGACCTCAGTGGAAATTGAGCACGAGATTACATGCAAGGGCTATACTAACTGCCATAGTACGAGAGTTACCATGCCTTGATTTGGGTGATTTGGTTCATCTCGACAGTGCTCATAAAACACCACCAATGACAAGAAAAAACACACCAGCACCCGTCTTGTTGTATGTGTTCTTTTCATCCTCATCCTTAATACTGTTTTTTTAACACTGTCGTAGTTAGGGTTAATGTGCAGCCGTCTATGTGTCCTAAAAACGATTGGTAACTGTATGACTGTACTTAGCAAGAATAACTTGATATGGCTCATTCTGGATGCACATGCGTATTTCGTCCAGTGCCGTCGCTTGGTCTGCATTACAGCCGACTAGCCAACATGAAGATCTCGTGTGATTACACTGATCACCTGGTTTTGTACAGTGTAGTCCACTTATAACGATACCACTGTAAGGACTGTGTGGCAGAAACAGCAACTGCAAGGCTGAAAGACGGTCCCGCTGGGTGCAGAGACATCATCATCACCAACACGGGGCAGTGGTGCGGCTGAGCGTAGAGAATGAAGAGTGTTGTCCGAGATGCCACTTGCAGGCTTCCTCCCTGACACCACATATAATGATGTAACGGTGCTACTGAAGAGTTGGTTTAACCCTTTCAGGGTCAGTGACGTAAATATACGGCGCCATGAACAAGTCCAAAATGGTCGATGCCGTATATTTACGGCGCCGTCCGTATGTTTAAAAACCCCACCAATTTCCTCATTTTTCTTTTCATGGCATGCACTGTCACTATGCGGGAATACAGAGAATGTTTTTCTCGCGCCTCCCTCTCTTGTGTTTCATTGCATGGTTTGGTTTAGAGCTAGTATGTTTGTTCCAGCATGTCTAATACTACTGCTCGCACATTGGCGTATGCGCGGGTGGGTGGCGGTTAGTTTTTGTTTTGTTCCGGAGGTGGTTTCGGCTTCTTGTGCCCACAAAACTGATGGCTATCTGTGACCACCTGTTACTCGTTTATTGCTCACACGGGTTGTTACGATTGGTCTGCAGGGGTACTGCTCTGCAAACCTATCTCAGCCCGCTGCAGTTGTTTCGATCGACCCGCGGGGGTGGCGTCCTTCAGAGAACAGGCGACGCCGGCAACGTTAACCGACCGTGCACTTCCTTCAGAGAACTAGAGGCCACAGCAGCATTAATCCACCATGTGGCTCCTTTGGAGAGTTGGCAACGGCAGCAGGGCTGGCCACGTTTGGCGGACCGTGTATTGTTGGTTTATTTGCTGTGGCCTTCATAGCCTATTTGCCGCACAAAAGCTTCTCTAACAAAGGGTGTTTTGCGGTGCGTTTCCTCGGGTCCCAGCATTCGTCACAGTCTGCTGACACTCGTGGCGGTTACCGGAGAAGTCAGCCCTAGAATTAAGAGACCCCGGCTAGGGTCAAGCGTGACAATCTGGCTACGAGAACCCGCTCAACCCGGTGGATTCTGAGAATTCAAAGTGCGTATGTGAGTGTGTGAGCCCTCCCCCTCAAAGGCGGGTGGGGTCAAGCGTGACAATCTGGCTACGAGGACCCGCTCAACCCGGTGGGTTCTGGGAATCCAAAGTGTGTATGTGAGTGTGTGAGCCCTCCCCCTCAAAGGCGGGTCGACTACACCCCAACGACTGTGAACGGTCCGATTGGACGAAGGTTGGATAGCAGTTCTCCCTCCCCTAGGGATCTAGGGAGGACAGAGGCTTTTTAAGGAGCTGTGTGCTCGACAAGCGGGGTGCTTGGAGCTTTGTGCTCGTGTGCTGTGAGCTGTGTGCTTCATGGTGGGAGCTTCGTGCTCCTTTTTGCAGTCATGCTAGACTGTTGAAATGTATCTCATGTTTTAATGTAAATATGTGAATAAATCCTGTATGCCTAGTCCTGACGAAGAGCCAAGTTCCTCCCAACAACGCCAACCTCCAAACCTTACAGGGTGCGCGTACGAAGGATGCCGCCGTACATGCGTTCCTTTTTCTTTTTTTTTGAGACTCGCGAAAACTTATCGCCTCTGGTTGGTGATAAAATGAAGATTAGTGGAAGTTTGTCACACGTTTTGCATTTTTGACGGGCACACAACACCACAGTTTTTTTTAGTGCGCTCACCTATGCAGCTCGATTACACTAGGGACGTAAATATTAGTGTAAGAGCAGGAACATTTGAGACTTGCAAAAATTCTCATGTGTGCATTTTCTAAGCCTTGTACTATGCATATAACAATGCATCAGATTTTTTATTTTCATAAGTTTATTTTCTTTTTTTTTCTTATTCATGAATAAACAGTACATATATTCCAATGCAAAATATTTTTTCTCACTTTACAGTCACCCTAGAAGAATTACGGTAATTTTTTTTCAAAACAGGTCCCTCTGAAGAATTTAAATCGGCAATA
Source organism: Dermacentor variabilis (assembly GCF_050947875.1). Lineage (NCBI taxonomy): Eukaryota > Metazoa > Arthropoda > Arachnida > Ixodida > Ixodidae > Dermacentor > Dermacentor variabilis. The sequence goes on along the minus strand of NC_134569.1, from coordinate 248,264,025 downwards.
AAAAAAATCGACCCTGGGCAGTCACATACAGCGACCCTCAAAGGGTTAAAAGCATGAACTTATGCAGTAGGGCTATGAGAAAAAAAAAAAAACATATATGCTGATACAGCATTCACCGCATATCGGATATAACAATCAAAACCTTGCCTTTTGGATGGCGTTTTCCATGCAGAATAATCGTGACATTTGCAATGCTTAGTTCCCCTTAAAGAATGTGATACCAAAACGGGTGAAAAGTTAGCCTACACAAGTTTGTATCAGCTGCCATTACCGCGCAGCATGCCCTACTTAGATGCCGATTGCGAAAGCCACAAAAAGCATCGCGAGTTGGCGCAGTGTGCCGCAAGATGGTGCCAGCTGCTTCGCATTCATGTCCCCCATGGTCATGCTCCGTGCGTCCAGAGTGTGGAGATGGGTTTGCACAAGGCTCACCCTATGAGCAATGGTCAGGAAGGGGCACAACGCTCCTCCACAACACAACGCACAAAGGCGCTAAGGCAGGGTTTGTTGTTGCTACTGACTGTGCAACGGGTGGTACTTCAATGGAGGAGTTTATGAGTGCAGACAGTGGTGCCTCCTTCTGCGAAGAAATCTACAACGGGGCGATCGTTGCTGCAACAACAGACGGCGGTGTTGTGTAACGGAGGTGATGACAGCAACGGCAGTGACAATGAGATTGACATTGGCCCGTCTGTGGCACCCACACCAACGTTCACACAAAGTGCACTGTCGTCGATCTAGTCGCTCATTGATTTCGTGCACACTTAACTATTGCCGCTAGTGTTCGCGCAGCTGAACGTGATGCACACCGCGGTTGTGAACGTGAAACATGCGTGAAAGCAAGTGCAGATTTCTGACTATCTCAGTGTGCTTAATGCTTGACTTGCTGTTTAGAGTGATTAAAAATGGTTCACCTTTCACAGCCTACTTTCTACAACACTACTTTCTATTTTTAGCATAGGTGGCAAATTTAGTTTGGAACAACAAAGGTATGCTCATAGCACTTTTTTGCAGCAGTCCAGATATAGAGATAATCGGTTATAATGATTGGATTTTTCATTCTTCTTTATATCGTTATAAGTGGACTGTGCTGTATTAATCATGATCTGAAGTGAAGGTGCGACAACGACAGTGGACAAAGAAGGAACACACAGGGCGCCACTTCCAATATTGTTGCGCCCTGTGTGTGTGTTCCTTCTTCGTCCACCGTCGTCGTCGCGCCTTCACTTCAGATCATGCTTAACCAACACGCCCAACTATCCATCCTAACGTGCTGTATTAGCGACAGTGCAAAGTATGTTTATGTAGTTTTTTATTGTTCCTTTGCCACAAATACAGAAAGCTGCAGACAGAACATCAAAATCCACAGAATAACTCTTGCTGGCTGGTAGGAGGCATACTGCATACATTTCTTTCACTTGAACCGGATTGCCTCCTTTTTTTTACGATGTCAATGCATGTGCTTAACCCTTTGAAGGTTTTTGCCGTACATGTACGGCGGCGGTTTTCTGTCCCGCAAGGTCTTTGCCGTATGGGTACGGTTTCAACCCTCCATTTGAAATTTCGTGCCATAATGACGATGCGTGCTCACTGGGAGGTACTGCCACCCCTTAGGACTTACAGGAAGCGTTTGAAATTTGTGCTACCTTCTTGGGGAGATAAACAGAACTAATTTCTAGCTTCAGCACGTAGCGCAGACTTCAGCAACACCCCTTTTGCGGTTTCGGTTTCGCCGCGTGATCGCAACGGAGACGCGCGAAACGTCATTTTTCTCTTTGTCGGCACTCTCTTGCAGAGGCGGTGGAAGTTGATTTCTACCTTGATTGACGCTGCTCTTGGCTTGTTTATAACCGCCACTCTTGAGGTATTCTCGCTCTTGGCGGCAACACGGTTTTGGTTCCGCCGCATGATCACAACGGAGGTGAGTGAAACATGATTTTTCTCTTTGTCGGCACGCTATCACACGGGCGGCGGATTTCTATCTTGATTGGCGCTGCTCTTAGCTTGTTTATCACTGCCGCTCACGAGGTATTCTTGCTTTCTGCGGCAACGTGGTTAACGCGAGAGGGTGCCTCAGAACTCCGCCCAAGGCAGCCGCATGCAGAGAAGATGTCATGTGTGTGCCAACACAACTCGTCGCTCCAAGAGAAGAACATACACGCATTTTAGGTGTGCAGACTGCGATAAGGTGCTGTGCGGGGACCCATGTTTCAAGGAGTACCACACGCTGAAATACTATTGAACATTTTGCATTTCTGAGTGATGCCGACACCAAAATACTGTTCCTAATTTTTTTATTTTTTTTTTTTACTATTTATTCCCTACTTTATATATCTTGTACATTCAAGATCCGCAATAAAGTAATTTGACCACCTGGGAAAGTTTTTTTCAATATAACTCGACCCTCAAAGGGTTAAAACAAGTATTTAATACAGTCGAACTAGCTTATGACAAGCTCAATAGTACCGCAAAAAGTGGTAGTTAAATCAGTAGTTCCTTATACATGGACTTGCCCTTCAAGTTGCACAGAACTTAATGACATTGTAGCTGGCACTGGCAAATATGATTCGACACCGCTTTGTTCCGATAACACTATTTTCAGTATCTTCATTTTTGTTCCCAGCATTTATCCACATCCAACTACATGTTTCCCTTAAAGATGTCACATAAAGAACAAAATGCAGCATTGTTGCTCCTTCAAAATGGTGCCCGGGCGGTTTCGACCTGCCATTCCAAAACTATGACCACATCTTGGCACCATTTCTTTCTTGGAAAGCTTGCAGATATTTTACTATCGGCTGGATTCTGCATATGACAGCAAAGCATTCTAGTTGGCCGGAAGCGGAAACTACCGAAGCATGCCGGCATTTTGGAAAGCTCTTGCCATTACGGTCACAGCATTGGCCACACGCGCCCCGAGAGCCGTGAAGTCACATTTCCTATGTCATCATAAAAAACTATGATGTTCAAAAGGTAGAATGCCACGGAAACAGTTATATGCAACCACGTGAACGAAGTATCAATAAACCGTAACTGCCAACTATTTGCAACTCTATATGGCAGCAACGGAATCATGCCGTGTTCACGCCAACTCCGGCCGCACGAATATCGACGGTGACACTCGAGCAGCCGTTGGTTTAAATTGCTCCGAACGATCCAAGCAGCACACACAACACAGTGTAAGCGGTGTCGCAGGGAGAACTATGTTAGTGCTGCCACCAGAGCTTCCGAGATTGCACGCGGTGCCACCACGGTGCAGCGAACTCCACAGTACCACGCTGCTGTCGGGGCCAAGATGGGAGGCCACCGTACTGCTTCGCCCTGTAGCATCACGCTGGAGACGTGCCTCGAAAGCAAAGTTACCCTTGCATGGCTGAAATCGAGTGACTTTTCTAGCGGCTTCTGAAACCAGCGCCTCGCTCGTGTTGGTGATCGAATCTTTGTCGCGGTGGGTTTGCGCTGCCGCACCCGCACAGTCTGTTTGGAACTTCATGTGCACCCTCCTTTTGCGTGCGACCAAGTTTAAATATTCATTGTAACAGTACGGCGCCTTTGAAAATGTTCTTAATATCTGGATCTAGTTTCAATAGCCAAGGTCGTAAAATTGTTAATGCCGTGAAATGAGGCCATTATAACCGATAGATTGTTATAAATGGGTTTGACTGTATAAGACGAAGTTATTTTGACGGAAGGCACGACTTTGTTAAAAAGAAGGCCAAACGTACAAGGCTTATATAATTTGAATTTCACAGTATTCTTGTTATTTTATTTTTTAATGATTACATCCACCACACATGTTGCTTGGATTATATAAATTTGCTGTAATCGTTGTTACTGTTTTATGCATGCACCACACTCCGCTCTGTAATGCCTCGGCACTTGAGGGTACCGTATTTATTCAAATCTAGACCGATAGTTCTTTTTCAAATAATCATATTCCAAACTCTACGGTCGGCTTAGATTCACGAATTTTTAAAAAACTCGGCAATTTTTCATTGAAACTGCTAAATATGGTGCATAGCTAGCGTCATCTAGAAAAGTCAGTATCGCAGCCACCACTAGCAATGCCAGTAGCCAACCGTACACAAGCGAGGTCACCATTTTGACCTGTGTCGTGTCGGCGGTACAAGTCTGCAGCGTGGTGTTATCACGATGGCACCAAGCAGTAGATGCCACTATAGTGCCGCTTTCAAGCGAAAAGTTGTGATAGCCGCAGAGGCATCGCCGAACCTTCAAGTCGGGCGAGACTTTGGTGTCGACGAGAAAAACGTCCATCGTTGAAGGGCACAACGACAGCAGCTTTTTGCATGTGCTGCAACGAGGATGGCATTTAGCAGACCAAAGAAAGGCCGTCACCACGAAGTGGAGACAGTTTTGGCCGACTTTGCTCGGACACAGAGAGCAGCTGCCCTTCCAGTGACAACAGAAGTGCTCCAAGCGAAAGCTAGGGAACTTTCGAGGGAGCGAGGCCTAATGCCAAAGGATTTCAAAGCTAGCCGGGGCTGGCTTCAGAAATTCATGCAGCGCTTCGGCTTCAGCCTCCGACGTTGCACTTCAATCACCCAGAAGCTGCCAAACGATTTCGAAGAAAAGCTGATAGCTTTTCAGTGCTACATGCTGCGAAAGAGAGAAGCGGCAGGCTACAACCTTGGTCAAATCAGCAATGCCAACCAGATGGCTGTGTATTTTGATAAGCCAGTGGTGTACACCGTGAATCAAAAGGACGCCAAGAAGGTGAAGGTGTGCTCTGCAGACTATGAGAAGCAGCGCACAACTGTGATGCTGTGCTGCACAGCTGAAGGACATAAACTCCCTCCTTATATGATATTTAAAAGGAAGACACTGCCTGCAAGAGAAACTTTCCCAAAAAATGTCATTGTGCAGTCAAATGAGAACGGGTGGATGACAGCTGCGATGGTGGAAAGGTGGGTTAAGATTGTGTGGCTCGCTCCTTGTCGTCTACCCTTACCGTGGGCCCTTGACCGACAATGTGAAGGCTGCTCTCGCCCAAGCGAACACGGACCTCGCTGTCATACCGGGCGGCATGACAGGCCAGTTGCAGCCACTTGATGTCTGAATCAACAAACCTTTCAAGGATTGTCTGCGGAAATATTACACGGACTGGTTGACTGACGAAGACCACATGCTAAAGGGAATGGGCCGCATCAAACATGCATCGCTATCGTAGCGGGCGGGCTGGGTAGCTGCAGCGTGAGACGACATTCCAGGTACTTTGATTGTGCGTGCCTTTAGAAAGTGCAGCATATCTAATGCGCTTGACGGTACCGAAGATAGTGCACTGTTTGAAGGTGACAGTGACGAGGAACACAGTGATGAGTCTAGCAGCGACGACGACGTTGAATGAGCTCTGCACGCTTAGATTCGATAAATGCTGTTTGCATTTTGTGAACGCTGTCCTCGCTTTTTTTGTTCAGCCTACATTCGAAGTAATGTATACATATATTTTTGGCTTCGGACTTTAGGGGGTTGGCCTAGATTCGAGTAAATACTGATAAATAGATTCGAGTAAATACGAGTAAATAAGGGCAGAGTTCCATTGTCCCCTGCATTACCTTCATCGTCGTTTCCTTCGTGCTCCCGGGCAGCAAGCACGAAGTTGTCGCCTGTCAGCTCCTCCATTGCCGGAACGTCGGCATCCACGCTCACATAGTTGCATGTCCCACCTTCACACACGACACCGGCATCGTGGAGCACCCTCCATGATGCTAAAGCTTTGCCTGATACAGCGGCACCCCTGGGTAAGGCTGCTTGGTCCATTGAGTCATCGGTGTCAGGGTTGCTTTTGTCGGCAGCAGATGCTGCACGTCGAAAGCAGTTGGCGATGGTGCTGGCTTTTCAACTGCATGTTTAACACAAGTCGGTCTATCACCCGCTTCCGGGATCCAGCCTTAAATGACATTATCACGCCTTGATCAAGGGGCTGTATCCCTGCCGTGCAGTTCGGGGGCAAGAACTGAAGTTTGATGTTCGTCAGCGCAGCAGTGGTGTGGTGGGTAGCACAGTTGTCCAAGAAAAGGCATATCTTGCGATTCTGCCTCTTCAACTACTCATCTCAGTCATGCAGCCATCCCGCAATACCTTCCCTTGTCATCCAGGCTTTCCGGTTTGATAAGTACTGCGGTTGAGGTCACGTCTTTCATTTAAAGCATTGTGGTGACGCACTTCTTCCTATCACCAAAGGTGGCATCTTCTCCGATCCATCCATATTCGTACAAAGGAGCACAGTGATATGAACCTTAGTATGTTTCTTGCCGTGAGAGAGCTCACCTTTTAATGATAGGGTCTTCCGCGCTAACATTTGGTAGAAGAAAGCCGTTTCATCAGCGTTGGACACATCCTTCTCTTCATACTTTTCAAGGAGAGGACCAACGTTAGCTTTCACCCACACTGTTGCGGTTTCATTGTTGATGGCCTGGGACTCGCCAGTGACAACCCTGCCAACGATATCATGGTGCTCCTTAAAATGCTGCAGCCAGCCATCGCTTGCAATGAAGCTGTCGCAGCCCATGATGCAAACAAAGTCTCTCGCTTTTCTCTGAAGAAGTGCCATACTCACAGGCAAATTAGCAGCCCTTGCATTCAAAAACCACTTGAACAGCACCTCTTCTACGGCTTCAAAGGTAGTAGACTGCAGCTTCTTCCGATTACCTTTCACGCCACGTGCACCACCACCAGCGATGGGTACTCCGCGCGATGCTGAACTCCTCGGCCACTTGAGTTTTCTTCGTGCCTAACGCAACAACCCTAATTATGGCTGCCTTCTGATCCAAGGCGATAACTTTCCATTTTAGGTTCACGCTGCTGCTGCTGCTGCCATTCATTTCTCTGTCATGAAACTGGCAACACGGCGGAAAAAGCACTGATGGACAGCATACGGAACAATGCAAACAAAGGCGTGCGGCACTTGGCTGGCAGTCCTCACCGCACGCAACGGACGGAGTGGCTTGGCTGCTTGGCCAGCTTGGCTTGGCTTGGAGCGTTGCCGAGTCATGAGGGGCCGCCGCAGGAGATTTGAACTGCTGAATCGAAGGGCCGTAACGTGTCGCGCAATTTAAGAAATCTATATGTTGTGTACAAAGTGGCTTGTTAGGTGCAATTTTGGAATGAAGATCTTTCGTTATATCCATTGATCAATGAATCTATTTTCATTAAAATTAAATTTTAAACACATTGGTTTCTATGGGGACTTTCAAGGGGAATTACAATTCTTTCGTTATATTCATTATTTCATTATAAGCCGTTTCACTATAACGAGATTTAAGTGTACTGCAGAAAACAAAAGGCAGTGCCATATCAGGATCTGATCATTTTTCAAAGGAGACATTAATAAATTATAAACAGCTGCGGAGTGCGGTCGAATGAGAAAACAACAAGGGTCGTGTGCACCTGTATTTTAACATCTATTGGGGGTACGCACTAAGCTCGATCCGCAAGGCGGCGACAGCCGCACTATGCGTACGGTAGTGTCGGTCACAAAGTGTCGGAAAAATGCCAGCAGTCCTTCCCGAGCGAACATCTGATTCCTACCTTGGGGCCCGCCATTCTCCTTGTGGACTTAACCAGTCGCTGATATATAAGCACCAACATTTCAGTGTTTCATGTGCATTTTTGTTGGTATCTACAGTGTTTGCGTATCTGGACAGACTGTGCGCCGTAGACGTGCATCAACTGAGCTTCGGTGTCCCGGTGAACTGTGCTGTGTTTGGCTGCAGCAATCACACAAGAAAGAAGCTCGGTGAAAGGAATTTCGCCCAGATTGGGTTCTTCTCGATACCTGGTTATCTCTCTACTTCACTACAGCCGCAATGTAAAAGTGCACAGCTGCTACAGTGGAACCCCGGTTATACGTCCCCTGGTTTTGCGACGACCCGGGTTTTATGATGGATTAGCGCAGTCCCGGCGAAGCCCTCATAGAAGCAATGCATAAGAAACCCCAGTTATCTGACGCAAAAGGACCTCCTTTTGGACGTTGCCCAACTTGAGCTAAAGCTCTTGGTTCACGGATCAAACAAAGTCCAAAAGAAACCTACCGACTTTTTTTATAGTTTGCACCAGCTGGAGGGAATCGTGGCAGTGGGCAGTGGAGCGCCGTAAAGGTTTGTTTGAACAAAGCATGATTGGTACCTGTACTGCAGCCTTAATTCTTGTCCCATTTACGTCTTTGGAAATTTGGGTTACCAAGCCCTGCAGAGGATGTTAGTAGTTTACATTGAAGTTTCTCGCAAATCCATCGCGTGAAACAAATGGTATTTTTATAGGCATAATTTATGTTCGGATTTTACGACGCCAACATTTTACGACACTTCTTCGTGGTCCCGAGAAAGTCGTATACAGTTGCCGACCGTTTATTCGGACCTCACGGGGACTGCAGAAATGTCTGAATAAACAGGTGTCCGAAAAAGCAGAATAAGAAAAAAAATAAAATCCTTCATTTCCATGCACTTATTCGGGCTCGGCAGTAGGCTTGAAGAAATCGTTAATGAGCCATTGCACGCTGTTACATTTACGCGCAATCAGATAAGCCTGAATATCGGAGAGGGTCGTACATTTACTATAGGCGGCTGAAAGCACAGTCACTGCTTGTACACACTCCGCATACGACGGCAGCATAGCACATGGTGCGTCTTCTTCCGACTCGGCGTCATCGTCCGGCGGTGCAGCAGAACCCTGACGAATGATCTCACCGTCGTGGAGTTCTGCGCATGTCAGTACAGCAGTGTCAGCACCTCTGAAACTGTCAAATGAGACTGTGTCTGGACCGAAATTGCAATGCAATCACTGTGCAGGTCTCGGCAGAACATTTCTGGCATCAATAGGGAGCACATTCATCATCATCGTCATCAGCCTGGTTACGCCCACTGCAGGGCAAAGGCCTCTCCCATACTTCTCCAACAACCCCGGTCATGTACTAATTGTGGCCATGTTGTCCCTGCAAACTTCTTAATCTCATCCGCCCACCTAACTTTCTGCCGCCCCCTGCTATGCTTCCCTTCCCTTGGAATCCAGTCCGTAACCCTTAATGACCATCGGTTATCTTCTCTCCTCATTACATGTCCGGCCCATGCTCCCATTTCTTTTTCTTGAATTCAACTGAAATGTCACTTACCCGCATTTGTTCCCTCACCCAATCTGCTCTTTTCATATCCCTTAAAGTTACACCCATCATTTTTCTTTCCCTAGCTCGTTGCGTCGTCCTCAATTTCAGCAGAACTTTTTTCGTAAGCCACCAGGTTTCTGCCCCATACGTGAGTACTGGTAAGACACAGCTGTTATACACTTTTCTCTTGAGGGATAGTGGCAACGTGCTGTTCATGATTTGAGAATGCCCGCCAAACGCCCCCCAGCCCATTTTTATTCTTCTGGTTATTTCAGCCTCGTGATACGGATCCATGGTCACTACCTGCCCTAAGCAGATGTATTCCCTTACCACTTCCAGTGCCTCGCTATCTATCGTAAAATGCTGTTCTCTTTTGAGACTGTTAAACATTACTTTAGTTTTCTGCAGATTAATTTTCAGACCCACCCTTCTGCTTTGCCTCTCCAGGTCAGTGAGCATGCATTGCAATTGGTCTCCTGAGTTACTAAGCAAGGCAATATCATCAGCGAATCTCAAGTTGCTAAGGTATTCTCCAACTTTTATCCCCAATTCTTCCCACTCCAGGTCTCTGAATACCTCCTGTAAACACGCTGTGAATAGCATTGGAGATATCGTATCTCCCTGCCTGACGCCTTTCTTTATTGGGATTTTGTTGCTTTCTTTATGGATGACTACGGTGGCTGTGGAGCCGCTATAGATATCTTCCAGTATTTTTACATATGGCTCATCTACACCCTGATTCCGTAATGCCTCCATGACTGCTGAGGTTTCGACTGAATCAAACGCCTTCTTGTAATCAATGAAAGCTATATATAAGGGTTGGTTATATTCTGCACATTTCTCTATTACCTGATTGATAGTGTGAATATGGTCTATTGTTAAGTAGCCTTCACGGAATCCTGCCTGGTCCTTTGCTTGACAGAAGTCCAAGGTGTTCCTGATTCTATTTGTGATTACCTTCGTAAATACTTTGTAGGCAATGGACAGTAAGCTGATCGGTCTATAATTTTTCAAGTCTTTGGCGTCCCCTTTCTTATGGATTAGGATTATGTTAGCATTCTTTCAAAATTCGGGTACGTTCGAGGTCATGAGGCATTGTGTATATAGGGTGGCTAGTCTTTCTAGGACAATGTTCCCACCATCCTTCAACAAATCTGCAGTTACCTGTTCCCCCCCAGCTGCCTTCCCCCTTTGCATAGCTCCCAAGGCGTTCTTTACTTCTTCCGGCGTTACTTGTGGGATTTAAAATTCCTCTAGACTATTCTCTCTCACATTATCGTTGTGAGGACAATTATACTGGTACTGTATAAATCTCTATAGAACTCCTCAGCAACTTGAACTATCTCATCCACATTAGTAACGATATTGTAGGCTTTGTCTCTTAACGCATACATCTGATTCTTGCCTATTCCTAGTTTCTTCTTCACTGCTTTTAGGCTTCCTCCGTTCTTGAGAGCATGTTCAATTCTATCCATATTATACTTCCTTATGTCAGCTGTCTTAAGCTTGTTGATTAACTTCGAAAGTTCTGCCACTTCTATTCTAGCTGTAGGGTTAGAGGCTTTCATACATTGGTGTTTCTTGATCAGATCTTTCGTCTCCTGCGATAGCTTACTGGTCTCCTGTGGACCGGAGTTACCACCGACTTCTATTGCGCACTCCTTAATGATGCCCATAAGATTGTCATTCATTGCTTCAACACTAAGGTCCTCTTCCTGAGTTAAAGCCGAATACCTGTTCTGTAGCTTGATCCGGAATTCCTCTAGTTTCCCTCTTACCGCTAACTCATTTATTGGCTTTTTATGTACCAGTTTCTTCCATTCCCTCCTCAAGTCTAGGCTAATTCGAGTTCTTACCACCCTATGGTCAACGCAGCGCACCTTGCCGAGCACTTCTACATCTTTTATGATGCCAGGGTTCGCGCAGAGTATGAAGTCTATTTCGTTTCTAGTCTCACCATTCGGGCTCCTCCACATCCACTTTCGACTAACCCGCTTGCGGAAAAAGGTATTCGTTATCCGCATATTATTCTGTTCTGCAAACTCTACTAATAACTCTCCCCTGCTATTCCTAGAGCCTATGCCATATTCCCCACTGACTTGTCTCCAGCCTGCCTCTTGCCTACCCTGGCATTGAAGTCACCCATCAGTATAGTGTATTTTGTTTTGACTTTACCCATCGCCGATTCCACATCTTCATAAAAGTTGTGGGGATGCGCGACTCTCACGCGTCCCTTGATATGTTGTTTTCCCGCACGGCGCGTCTCCTGTAATCCGGCTTCACCGCGTGGCCTGGCGCCCGCGGCGGTCAGAGTGGTTGAGGCGCAGTACGAGAGAGGGCGCAAGTCTTGCGCTGCTAACGCCGCCAACAGGCGGAGTTACTTGGGTGCCGAAAGACAAGGTGCTTCCTCTTTGGTTCGGGACAGCAAGCAGTGCGGACGTGCCGTGCCGTGCGTGCGCCGATCCATGCTTCTGCGAGACCGTCTCGCGTGGCCGCCTTCGAACGCGCCACCGTTCGCGTGACCGTACACGCGAATGACCAGGAATTGGGATCCAGCATGGGGCGAATACATTCGCTCGCTATCCGGTCGCGGTGAGTCGGACTCCTAGGTTTGTCGCGCGCCCATCGGCATGTTTTGTGGATAGCAACTTGGCTAGCAGGCATTGATCTATGAAAGGTGCAATAAATGCCCTTGTGATTGCTTGCACTACTGTGTGGTTGTTCCTATGTCCCAAGAGCACGGGTGAGAGAACTCCACGAAGCTTTCGTCTTCCTGGTCATCATGACTGGATGTAGGGGCGTAGACCTGTACTACCTTCAATTTGTACCTATTAAGTTTCAGAACAAGACCTGCCACATTCTCGTTAATGCTATAGAATTCCTGTATGTTACCAGCTATATCCTTATTAATCAGGAATCCGACTCCTAGTTCTCGTCTCTCCGCTAAGCCCCGGTAGCACAGTACATGCCCGTTTTTTAGCACTGTATGCATTCTTTTGTCCTCCTAACCTCACTGAGCCCTATTATATTCCATTTACTACCCTCTAATTCCTCCAATAACACTGCTAGACTCGCCTCACTAGATAACGTTCTAACGTAAACGTTGCCAGGTTCAGATTCCAATGACGGCCTGTCCGGAGCCAGGTATTCTTAGCACCCTCTGCTGCGTCACAGATCTGACCGCCGCCGTGGTCAGTTGCTTCGCGGCTGCTGGGGACTGAGGGCCGGGGTTTGATTGTTGTATTCATATAGGAGGTTGTGGCCAAGTACTGCACCAGGGTGGCCAATCCTGCTCTGGTGAGAGAGTGCATTACCGGTTCTCGTCACCGGGATCAGGCCGCACTCCAGGCCTGTTTGTGCAATTTTCTCAACACACATTTTTTTTTCCCGGGGGAGAATCGCGCGGCACCAGGATTCAAACCACGGTCCTCTTGCACGTGAGGCGGATACTCTACCGCCCGCGCAGGTGTTGTACGCCTCATTTAACCTACAGTGGTGCCTTATTTGATCAGTCAAGGTGGACCAATCTGAGCTCGGTTATATCGCACGGATGGCATTTAACTAGAGAACCTGGTATTTATGACCTGCACATGTGTGGCGATGCATAATAGAGAAGATTTTTTTCCCTTTTTTTAGGAGGGTACCTGTACAGTGATAAACTAAAGGAAAAGACATATTAAAAAGGGGGGGAAGAAAAAGAGAAGGAAAACAAAAAAGAAAGGAAGAGAACAGGCGATTTGAACTCGTGACCCTTGGATGTTGCCCGGAAAGATAGCTCAGTCGGTTGGTCCGTCAGGCTCCAGGTTACTTTGAAGCGCCATAGCTCCTGTCCAGAGCCTCATACTTACGTGGAAAGGGACTGATGTCCGCGATGGTCGATTGGTTCTGAGTGAATGGAAGGCATACTTTCTTGGAAAAATGGCCGCCCGTCGATAAGAGCGAACTCGAGCAGCTTTAGAGACTAGGAAAAGCTTGATCACGTGCTAGGCGAGCGCGGCACTCTTGGCATGGGAAGCTAGCCCGAGTAACTATCTCAAGGGCTGCTGCTCACAAGGGCGAAATACCTTTGTGTAATTATAATAACCTTAATAAGACTACTTTCGAAAAAGAGAACGGCCCAGAGGGCTGTACTACGAGTGCTATGACTGATAATTTTCTATATATATATATATATATATATATATATATATATATATATATATATATATATATATACACTCATCTCATCTATGGGATCGAATGCGAGCGTTGTTGCTTTGTCTCTGCGTGTAGTAGTTAAGAGAACGAATTTAAGGGAGGAGAAGAAGGAAGGAGAGGAAAGTTTCTGAAGCATAATTGCAGCGCCATGGTTTTAAAGCGCACTCGTGGTAGAGAAACGGGAGAAGATATAAGCGTGCATGGTCATGATACGCACACGACAAACTGCCTTAAAATATTTAGGGACTTGAGAGAAAGTTTCGTGAATAACCGATAATAGGGCAATCAGCACTCGAATATGACGAGAGAAATTATTGAGACGTGGAAAATTCCCTTGAACTAAGTATGGTTTGCGAGACAAATGCTTGGAATTATTGAACTTTTTAAAAGATGAGGGGAATATGCGCTCACTGAGAGGACAGCATCCGCACGAGACCACACCAAGCACCTTACTGAGACATGGAGCACTTTGTAGCCGGAACAAAGCCCCCTTCTCTGCCGGCCAAGCGTAGAAAACGTGCATTCCGATTGCTCAAGGCTTCGCAGAAGGTGAAAAATCCTAGGCCTCTTGGCACCCGCTTGCTGGCATTCCCCAGCGCAGTCTGCGAGGGCACTGTTGCCGCCATTAGACAATTGACGGAATGTTTCCGTATGCCACGTTGGATCACCACAACCTCGACGCAACACACAAAGCAAACAGTAGGTCACGTTTTTCATTTGTGCGACTGGTGTTGGCGTGACACCAGTCGCACAAACAAAAAACATGGCCTACTCGTAGCGTCATGCACGAAAAAACAAATCAGCTGCCGTATTGCCTTGACATGGCTTACTAAGCTGAGACTGGAACTGCTGTCTATCGAACCAGGCAGAAACGATGATGATGAGCGGGGATTTGCAGTAGCACTACTTCGTGGGGCAGCAAGGAGGCTCCGTTCAAAACAAAAATGGCATTCAGCAAGTCGAACCATGCACTGGTCAGAGTCGGTGTACGGTGCTCTCGATCGAGTTGGCTCAAGGAATGTCCAAAAAATCAGACGAGAGGTTGCAAGGTGTCCGAATTTTCGGCAGTTGTTATACATTATGGCCTATGGGGAGAATGGTGGTGCCACGAAGCAGACCGAATAATCGAGCATGTCCGAATTTTTGGAGTCTGGAAATCAGTTGGCGACTGTAATTGGAGTTCCCCTGTATGCATAAGCATGCCTCTGGGAGGCCCGCCTTGCAGGTGCAGTGTGCAGCCAGCACCGCGCCGTCTTCTTTTACAAGAACTCATGATGTGGGTGGCTTTTCATTGAATGATTATGATTGATGAACATTCGAGGGCAAAAAAACACATCCGTTTTGGCAAGACTAGCAGAATTTACGCAACATAAAAATTATGAAGGCTCTATGGAATCGCAGTGTTTAGTTCTTGTTTTTTTTTTTTTTAAGTGAAGCAACTTTAACGCTACCTTTATCGACGCAAGTGGACGACACGTAATGAAGGCAATCATGTTACACAAGCACTGACACACGGCTGCTGCACCCAGCCGCTCATCAGATAATTGTGGCCTTCCATCGGCTTGCATGTCACGGATGCTCGCGGGTCACGAAGCTCGTTGCATTCACATAGTAATCCTTGATGTCTGCGAGATCCACGTGAGGCAGTACAGCGAAGTCTCATTAAGATGAACTCGGTTAAGCCAAATTCTAGCATATAACAAACAACATGGGAATGTATGTTTGGTTTTTCATAGACTCAATGCAAAAAAATATCCGGTTAAGACGAACTGCCTGAGACGTGCTCTTCGGCAAAGGCGAATATTCGGAGTGACCACCACCGCTACTGATCCCGGAGGTTAAGGTGCCTTGATGTGCCGTGCCCGGGGGTGCACACATCAAGGCACTCTAGAGGAGGCCTGCACTGCACGTCGCCCATGGACAGAGATGAAAACAAGAGGAGAAAACAAAAAGAGACAGTGATGTTTCACTCCGTAAATGCAGGTGTCGTGCAAGCATACGGGTGCTATAGCCCATACAAAACTATCGGCCTTCGATGCACCTGGACTGTCCGCATCGCAGATCATATTCAAGACTCGGCTCGCGCCATACAGAGCAGCCACCAGAGTATAACACCTCTTTCATTTGCTTACTAAGTAAATTGACAAGCATGGCATCAGCACACACAGGCAAACAAGAACACATCACACTCGATGGCCGCGGACACTCACTATCAAAACACTGGCGTGAGGAATTGCATCATAGCAGCGAGTGAAGTGGCCTTGGCGCTGTCTATGGCTTCAACACAAACTGAGCACTGAGAACACAGGGTACGCAAAGCTACAAGCCACCGGCCCACCTAGACTGTGCCCCCAAAGCAGAACGCTTTTAAGAGAAAGCTCACGCGACCAAAGTACAACACCCCTCCCTCCCTGGTGTCAGGCACACGACAAACGACCATGCACTTCCCCACCTTCATTTCCTCCTTTGTGGACGCGAGTTTGAGCCGCCATTGTTGGCTCACTGTCGCATGCTTTCACTTGCACACACAAGGCGTGCAAGGATGATGTTATCACGAGACGAACCCAGTACATCCATATAGCAAACAAAACCTGTAACAACTGCGAGAGGAGGTCAAACTCCGTCCACCTTCCTCCTCCATGATGCTTCGCCTCATTTCTCCTTCACCACTTCACTCAATTTCACCTATAGTTTCCTCTAGGTTGCATTGCGTTTTCCGCGCGCTCAGCGCACTCCTTCATGCTTAGGCGTGCTCAGAGCCTGCACCGATGACTTGTAAGGCGGCAGATGCCTGCTTGAACTCCCTAGTGAACTTTTCCCAGCAGCACAAAGGCACAGAAGGATTTTTAAAGTCATTAGGTGAGAAGAGATCTTTTGTGGCTGCTTGCCAAACATCCATCACGGACTGGATGAAACCAAGCAAGAGTGTCACTTGAAGAGGGCTTTCTATCAAGCTCAGCTAAATAAATGCTTTTTATGTCATTTTCCCCCTGTTGCAAGTCTACTTCATTTACTGTTTTGAAGTATGATATTTGGATGCACCTCGTCGCGCTGCCAATTAATCTTCTGATAAGACGAACAAATTCTTATAGACTCTTCAAGTTCGTCTTAAAGAGTCTACTGTAGTCCAACATCGCGCTGAAGCTCATCATCTTTGAGTTTGAGCGGGTTGACACAATCCCACAAGCGCACTTTGTTTTCATAGCGCGATTCTTCTGGTTCACTCAACCCACACACATACGCACTTAAGCGCATCATTATCGTACGAAGTACCACTCGATAGCTAAGTCAGAAAAAAAAAAACACTTTGAAAAGGATGTTCAATGGTTCGTGTGAATTGGTAGCTGCTTGGTGACGCAGGCCTGCTCGCATAGGCAGCGCGAACTCGCGATCTAGGCTATGGCGGACAGCACTACCACTCCTAGCGGATGATGTCATGTATACCCCCTGTAGACCGTTTTATCGGCGAGGAGGAACGTAGCACAACGTAGTGGAACATAGTGCACTGCATCGCTTTTTTCTTCGCACTGGTATGTGTGGATCACCGTTTCTGCCAGCAGCACAGCTTGGAACAGTAGCAGTGTCTTGGCGAATTAGTGTGATTATAACGTGTTCCACCTGCAATTGCTGCAATGTCAGATGACTCAAGGTCAATGGGCTACTACTTTGCTGCATTTGGCTGCAAAAATAACCTTGAGAGTGGAATGTGAAGAGCACATTGAGCCGTGGCGACTCCGTAGACTCCATCATTGCGTTTGCAGGCAAGCAATCACTTTGGATTGCCAGCATAAACAGAAAGGACTTCACGCCATCAGCTTCATTGCCTGCATGTTCTGGAAATTTTGTTCCCAATGAGCGCACAGCATTGAACTGTTCCCCCATGATCAAAATGTGATAGGGGAGTATATTGGAGTGGGTCAACTATTGCGAATGGATAAGTCAACCATTTCTTCGTGCACACACGTTAAAGTTATTCTGTTCAAATACATTAAAGATTATCATGCTTAGCAACCAACGTTCTAGTGGAAGTTGACCGATAGCGTATTATGAAAACAGTACGTGCCAACTAAGAAAATGAAGGTGCATTCTTTTTTTATTCTGCAACCAAAACCATACCTACCGTGTGCCGGCCACCCCTAATTCACATGGGCTTCCAATCGCGCTGGCAAGCTGTCCGGCCGACACCGTGCATGTATACTGGAAATTAAAGTTGCTGTCAGAAAGAATAGTTGTTCGTTTTTCAGCTCTCTCATGTTGGCAAGATGCCCTTGCACAGGCATCATTCGAGACCTAAGAGTGCGCATATTCTTTCAATGCGTCACGTACGTCTGGTTGATCGTAGCATATTCGCAGCCACTCTCATAGGGCCGTCTTATAGAGTGCTCCATGTTCACAGCCCTTCCAGTTGAGTTGTTTTACAGTTCTTTATTTTGTTAAACTTGATGCCCGGATGCTAGGTAAACAATCTTACCGTAAAAATTTTAGAAGCATCAAAGCTAGCAAAACGCGTTTCCTCGGAGATTCGTTACTTACCTGGATTGGGGTATACGCTGGTGTGACACACTGCGTGGCTCACAGAGACACCTCTTGTTGATGTCACCTGAGTGACACTATAACAGAATTCAAGGCTAGACATAAAATAATAACACATTGCACATATGCTACCCATTGACACTTGACTCGCCTCCTATTTCAGTCGTGAACAGAGCTGGGGCAGCACCTCTAGGCCAATCACCGTTCAACATTGTGACTACATTGAAGCTCAAAGTTCAGTAATGACACGCTAAAAAGTTTCTCAATCGCAAGAACTTAGGTACACCTCTCAGGAAGGCACAAACACTTGCAACTCGCCACCAACAGCATTTTGCCATGCAACCTTCAGCGTGATTCCACATACCAGCATGGCGCCAAACAACAGAGGGCACAGCGATTGCAAAAATGGCAGCACCCTTAATAGAACGGTGTGTAGAGGACAGTGCAGCAGTCCCAGTGCCATTAGCTCTAAGGGGTGCTAGGTACAGATAATTATGCAAGCTCCAAAATTATGTGGCTGAAATCCTGGCACTGTCTTTTTGAATTACTACATTCGACTGCAAAAGTGGAAGCCCAACCATGAGCCACAAGGGGTCCTGCAGTGGATGGTCCAAATGGGGCCTTTTTCAGGTGTGTGCTGCACGTGCCAGTCTCTGGAAATGATTGCCTTGATCGGAATGTAACCCCTATAGGCTAGCGTGAGGCCTTGCGCTCAGCAAGAAGCGGTGCACCACAGAGTGTGGGGCAAGTCAAAGCCAGCAGGCCAAGCAGATGCCACTCACAAAACGTGTCGGCCAGCAGAGTGACAGCCTCGGCAGCTCCCTCGAGGCCCAGGCCTGCCCAGTAGCGACGGCAGAGGGTGTGCGCCACCACCAGCAGTGACGACTGCTTCACCTCCGATGGACCCTGCTGCATTGAAACGATGTGCCACCAGGCGAGACAAGTGTCTTTACTCGGTACAGAGCTGTACTGGCACAGAAAGGAGGAGCCAACAAAACGGTGCCTCTGTTGCTGTGCTTACAATTGTGCAGTGCACCCCATGCTGACAGTAGGACAGTGGCCGTACTTGGACAATAATCTCACACGGACACATAAATCTTTCTTACAGCCTGTCAGACAATAAAGACATCCAAATAGATGCATAATGAAAGGGAGTGTGAAAAAATACAACTTTGATGGCTCTGCTGAACATTTACAATCTTTCTACAAGGTGCGTAGGTAGGTGATGTAACAACACCAAAAACACGAGGTCAAGTTAGTAACCTTTAATCATGAACTTTTCTGAAAAAGGTTTGTTTTATCCCTTCATATGAAATAACTGGTGTGTTAGAATTAGATTTTGAATGCACAGGTTTCCATACAAATTTTAAAATAAATTATGATTCCTTGCTATATCAATTAGCTTACTGTTTTCATATAAAAACAAAATTCAATTCTAATTACATGGTGTCTACGAAGTTAACATTTCCAAGTTCTCTGAGTTTTCCATGTTTTCCCTGAGTGCCTCTGCAAAATTCCCTGAGTGACACAGAACTTTGTTTTGCGTCATGACAGGCTGACACTATGTCGCCTGATGCTGTCACTTTCTAGTAAGCATGCTAAAAAACGGCTCAGTCAAGTTTGAATAATAAGGACTATCATTTATTTTATTTTTTTAAATCTGAAGCGAGGGGTTAGTAAAACGCACAGTGAATAAAATATCTTTGAAAAAAAAAAGAAAAGTGGTAAAACTCATTGCAAATCGATTGGAACATTCTCAAATACGAATAACAAGCAGATGCATACATAAACAAATGTTTTCGAATATCCACTTCAGTCACAAATTATGATCAACTGTCGATACATATGTGTGAAACATAGGTGGTGCTTGAAACTCCACTGAAAGCAAATCAAGGCGATAGAATGGCTCTTAGAGCATATTATGATGAGTCATTATAATTACAGAGTAACTAAATATTTGAATATTGTAAAGTCAGCCATGCTACGTTTCTTCATAAAAAGGATTAAATCCACCACTCGAATTACATGCACAAGTTATTCATTCGCCTCATTAGCATTTCAAGAAAGAAAAAAATATATATATTTCAAGGCTGCTACCCACACGTCCCACATCAAGCATCACATTAGTGCCTTCACCAAAGCGATACTCTGTAACGATACATATCCCTCACAAGCAAAATGGAAGTAATTAAGGTTATCAGAATGTTCAATTTGCCGTAAGCTTAATGTTTGTGCTCTTTTCCTTGCCACCACTGCACAGAAATGGCAAAAATAGGTCACATGTACAAATGTGAAAGCCATGATTGAAGGTGATATGAGCTATTTTTATCAATTTATAGAAACCTCATTGGTGTGAGGCCCGAACTTCATCACAAATGAGATTCTCAACAGCTGGCATGTAAACCTCAACTGTCCTGACACACTCTCAGCCCACGCACAGCACCTCAGTGTTGCGTTTCACTACTTTAAAAGAGTTTATTTCGGTTTGGATGAGGGACAGCTGCATTCAGCCAACACTCTTTTTTCTGAGCACAAGCTCCTTGAAAGAAGTGGTGGCAGGCTTCCTTTCCCGTTCATTCCTCAATGCGTAGGTCCCTTCTGTTCTCGTCCTCCTTTCACCATGTGTTCGCCCCACGGACCATTTGAAGCATCTTCTTCATCAGCTGTACAGTCAACATCCGATTTTTCGGACACCCGCCGTGCTTGCTCAGTGACTATAGTGTTGGGCTGCTGAGCACGAGGTCGTGGGATCGAATCCCGGCCACGGTGGCCGCATTTCTATGGGGGCGAAATGCGAAAACACCAATGTACTTAGATTTAGGTGCACGTTAAGGAACCCCCGGTGGTCGAAATTTCTGAAGTCCGCCATTACGGCGTCTCTCATAATCACAAAGTAGTTTTGGCACGGGCAACCCCATAATTTAATTTTTATTTTTTCAAACTTCCAAAGGGCCTCAAAAACTTTGGTAAAATCAAATCGGGCAGCACAAAAAAATGAATGCATGTCTTTTACTGCCATTAAAGGCTCAAATCGCCACAGACACATCCGAAAAAGCCTACCAGCGCAATTATTAGGCATATTGGTGCTTGTACTGTGACAGGAGGTGGCGGATGGACGCGTGTATAATTAAGGAATAGATACTGTGTGCCGTGACAATTGCCCCTTCCCACGCTTGTTATGCTCCACCGCGTAACAATTCTATACTGAGGCGAAGCTAACTTTTGGGAATCAATATTATGCAGCGCGCCATGCTTTTCGAGCTTCGACGTCAATCGCGAGGACCACAAAAACGGAGTCGGTGCACCGCCATTGCTTACAGCAAGAAATTCTTTCAATGAAAAACATGGCACCAAACGGCAAGAAGCTTAATAGCGAACGTTGAAACAGCTAGGCCTAGCGTTTACCACAGTGGCAGTGGTGGCTTTGATTAATGCCGTTTCGGGCTTGCGGTCACGGCAAAAAGCCCAGAAAATCTAACGGCGAAGCGCTCTTGCGTCCGAAATATCAGATGCTCTTGGACATTGACTCAATGGGGTACGTGGTGGTGCCACAGAGCTGTCGGGCATCCGGAAAGTCGGCCATTGGCTGTACACTGGCAACTCATTCAGCCTTCGACAAGGCGTCAAAAGACGATTCATTACGATCCTTCTCTGTTACGCGAGCCAGCATTATTTACTGCGACATTCCTTCTCTTTCAATAAAATTACAGCTAATTTTCCCTGACAGAAGCACAAATTCCCTGAATTTTCCCAGAGTATTTCCACACTATTCAAAATCCCTGAGAAATCCCGGTTTTCCCGGTTCGTAGACACCCTGAATTAGTACTATTTGCATCAAACCAACAAATCATTTTTTGAAGTTAAGAGCTTGGCGGAAACACGTCTGGTTGGGAGGAGACATTGTCAGTAGTTAAAAGTTCGATGCCAACCATAAAAATTAGAAATAAAGAGACGTTTTGGTTCCTGTGCTGGAGCCCAAACATCTTTTCATTTAGAATTTTTATGGTCAGTGTACAACTTTCAACTAGTACTTACAAAATATTAACATATTTATACGAGCCTTTCCGAAAGAACATAGTTGACATGTGTACTTGTCTTTATCGGGCGACATGTTTCACCACCTAACAAATGTTACCGCACAGCGCAGGACACGCCTGCATGAATCGTAAGTTTCTGGAATGTTATCAATGGTTCCATCCGCTGTCTGTGACCGAACCTTGTGTAAGCTGATTGCATATGTGCGCGACGCAAATAATGTCAAACTTTGTGGAAGGCACATGGGTCCCAGCGATTACTCTGGAACATTCGACGACTGATGTATAAAAGCCGATGCGCTTGACCCGCTCATCAGATTTTCGACGATCGCCAAGTGTATTCGCCACTATCGTTCTTTGAGTGTAGCCTGCTTTTGAGGGCACAAGTTTGCCCAATAATATGCCAGTTTCATTAATCAAAGTTTTTCTGCCTTCTTCACCGTCACTACCACGTGACATCTGGTGGAGGTGCTTTACATTCATGTACCGGATGCCTCCGACAAGCTGTAACCTAAGCCCGGACCGCAAAGACAACACCAACGTCGTCCTGGAACATCGAGCAAGCCGCCGGCTACAGCAGCTGCCCCCGGAACACGGTCTTCTACCAGATTCGACCAATAAGATCGTCCAAAAAGATAGTCCAGAGACGACCAAGAAGACAGCCCCAATGACAGCCGCAGCGGCCCCAATAGTTCCGCAGCAGCCCAGGGAGCCACCGACGTTCCGCGGTTCCACATTTGAGGACCCGGAAAGCTGGCTCGAGGACGTACGAAAGGGTCGCTACGTTTAACAACTGGGACAGCGACGACAAGCTGCGACATGTCTATTTCGCATTGGAGGACGCCGCCAGGACGTGGTTCGAGAATCGAGAAGCCACCTTGACGACGTGAGACCTGTTCCGAAGCGGCTTCCTGCAAACATTTACAAGCGTCGTGTGAAAAGAGCGAGCCCAAGCTCTACTGGAGAGCAGAGCGCAGCTGCCGAATGAGACGATTGCAATATTCACGGAGGAGATGAGCCGGCTGTTTCGCCACGCCGACCCGGAAGTGTCCGAGGAGAAGAAAATCTGCCTACTGGTGCGTGGTGTAAAGGAGGAACTTTTCACTGAAATGGTAAGAAGCCCACTGAAGACTGTCAATGAGTTTCTTCATGAGGGAATGAGCATAGAGAGGACACTGGAAATGTGGAACCGGCAATTCGACCACCATACCAAGTCAACAAACTATGCCGTAGCTCAATCACTGGCCACTGACGACCTGCGCGAGACTATCAGGGCAGTCATACGAGAGGAGCTTCAGAAGATCTTCCCTTCATCGCAACCTCAAGTGGCCTCAATCGCCTTAATTGTCAAAGAAGTCCAGCGATCGCTTGGAGTTCCCGAGGTACAACCACAATCATCACAGCCTCAGCCAGAAGTGATGACCTACGCCGCCGTCGCCCGCCGTCAAGGTCCCCCTTCACGACCATGCCAGGGCCCTGTAACGCCGCAATTCCATCGACCACCGCCACCGCAGCCAGTACGCCCACCCGTCGCCCAGCACAGCTACCCGAGGAAGACAGACGTTTGGCGCACTCCTGACCACCGCCCACTCTGCTACTACTGCGGCGAAGCGGGTCACGTCTACCGACGATGCCCATACCGACAGATGGGACTGCGAGGGTTCGCCGTCAACGCACCGCACCCGCAGCAAGGTGAACACCCTCGCGATATCGCCGACTACATCGCCGCTACTCAGTGGAACTCTCGACGACCGTCCCGTTCGCCATGACCAGGCCCCTACCTATCGCCGCAGCGCCAAATGCACGCTGTCCCAGCCCGGGGCCGGTCAGCAAGCCCATATCCGGAAAACTAAAAGCAGCAACTGATGGAGGTGCGGTTGCTGTTCGTCGAACTGACGAAGATCCTCCACCGCCGACGAAGACACCGAAGAAACTACCTCGACGACATAACGACATGCTGCCGTCCCGACGAAGTTTGGAAGCAAAGAATACGACGACGAAAGACGACCTGACGACTTCACATACCAGCCACAGGTCAACGCGACGCACCCGTGATCCGACGCCAAGACCGAACCGTGCGCTACAAACCTCACATGGTAGAGCGGCTGCCCCGGAAAGGCGGTGGTCCCGGGTTCGAGTCCCGGACCAGGATGAATTTTTCTTCAACTCTGAGGCTTTTCACTTGAGGAACCTGTATGGGTTTCCTTTTTAGCAATTGCTACAAACGGGTGGATGTCTGATTTTCCCTTTATTAATTACTTCTCTCCACCTTGCGGGCTTCCACAGAACTGCTACGTCAAACACTTGCCTTTGCTTCGTGTGTTGTCGACAAATTCGACTTCGCCCTGCCATCTGCTAGCCGCCTGGTTAGCTCAGATGGTAGAGCGGCTGCCCCGGAAAGGCGGTGGTCCCGGGTTCGAGTCCCGGACCAGGACGAATTTTTCTTCAACTCTGAGGCTTTTCATTCGAGGAACCCGTATGGGTTTCCTTTGTAGCAATTGCTTCAAACGGGTGGATGTCTGATTTTCCCTTTATTAAACCTTTTCAAGGTCAATTTTTCTTGCCAAATGCAACCACCCCAACAGCTCTTGTCGTTTTTTTTTTATTGTAAATATAAAATATATTGCAGATATAAAATCATATTTCAAAAAAAGATTACGCCAATTTCTTTTTTAGAGTGAACATAAACTGACAAAAGATATTTTCTGTAGGTAAACAAGCATTGTTTATTCATGAATACAGATGGGCTTACATATATACTTAGAGTAAACACGCAGTATGGGAATCAATGTAAGTGAAGCTTTTTCTGCTGTTTGCTTTGACTGACAATAATTAGCGGTGATGTTCACGGCGAATGTGTATATTCTTCTGCGTATAGTCCCATATGAGAGTGGTGAGTTGATGCTAAACATTACCTGCTGTGCATTACTGCTATGTGTCTGCGTAGTACACAGAACACACAGGGAGACACATTTGCTTCAGGCGTTGCTGTGCACCATTGTTCATAATTTCTGAGTGAATTGAGCATTGTCAGCAGGCCACTTGCAGATGCTGCTGTTGCTATCACCACACAAGCTGTCATTATTAATGTAGTGATTTATGCCCCCCTTGTTAGGCGACACTTTATAAAACATTTTAAATATTATTTTTTTCTCTATGTCAGCTGGCATGCACAATAATGTTCTCGGTGGTTTCTTTCTGAAAATAAACTTAATTGCAAGTGAGCGTCTTTCCCGTGTGGCTCTCCTCCTTTTTTTCCGTGACACTTCAGCGCTCCCCTCTACTCACGAGAAGAAAAATAATCGCGTTTGGCTTGCTCCGCCGGCCGCCATTATTTTTTTGGAGTCCCGCACTGACAGCGGCAGCCATTTGCTTGTCATCCCGCAGCAAATGCGGAATGAAAAAAGAAAATGTTTCTTTTCGTGGAAAATTTAACTGGCGTAATGATCGCGCCCCTCAATTTGTGTCAATTTTTTTTACAAAAAGAGCGATCATTATGCGAGTAAATACGGTGTCACATGGATCATCACAGAGACATTTAACTAAAAATGGTGCGCATTGGGTGACGGCCTGGCGACATTGTTCGACATTGGGTTACCAGCACTGCCTTAGCGTAATGGAACCTAATCGGATGTAGCATTCACACAAGCAAAAATAAATGTACTTACAGGTCTACATCGGCGCCAGTTCATGCTTGAAATGGTAAATGCCTGAAGAAATATGCAAGTGCACTACTTTCTTTTTAAAGAACTGTTTACTTCATCACACTAAGAGAAAGTTCCAAGTGCACTTTTTAGATTGCAGCATTTTTTGGATGCAACTGCACAATCCACCAAAATGTCAACACATTCATGCTTTAGGCATGGAACATTGCCACTCTTCCTCAGACAAGTGGAAAGTACTGTCCACAAACTCATTCTACTGAATTAAATTTAGAGCATGAAAGGTGTGGACACAGTCAGGAGCCAATCCCGAAGCACTCGTCGGTATCGGCTTACCAGAGCATGAATGTAAGCAAGCCATGCACTGGAAGTAATGGACGGTGAAATGTTACACAAGTGTGTTGGTCACTCACTTCACTTCTGATGTCAGCACAGAGTGCCTGCAGGTCTGCACGGAAGTTGTCTGGAGGGTGTGAGGCCATCAGCAGGCCCGCCAGTTGAGCAGCACAGTCGCGCACTGCTTCTCGGCCCGACGACAGCAGGCCCTGCATTTGCACAGCACTGTGGACACACACTCGCACCACCACCTCACAGAGCTCATTGCATCTCCCCATACTCCTCTGCTAGGACCCATTTATAATGAACTTGATAGTTCTGTGAAAAGTAGTAATACCAGTAGTTCATTATACATGGACTTGCCCTCAAAAACGCTCAACAATAACAAGACCAAAGCTGGCATCAGCAGTTACAATTTTGCAGCACCTTGGTCTGAAAACCAGATTTTCAATTATAGTTTTCCTCCCGGTGCATTCCCACACCTAGATGCAACTTCTGTTCAAAACGTCCGTATAAAGAATGAAATGCAGTGTCTTACAGCTCTTTCAAAAGGGCACACGGTTCCGATCACCTGTCATTTCGAAACTGCAAGCGCAGCCACCATTTCTTATTCAAGAGCTTGTGATATACTTCGCTAGCAGCGGGACATGAGAGCATTCTGCACAAGAGAGTTCAAGTTGGCTGGAAATGTAAACTTCGGAGACAGCATTCTGCCATTCTGCAAAGGTCGCAGCACTACGAGTGCACGTCAGCCACACATGAGTCATAAAATTACATTATCTACGATGCTTTGGGCAAAAAGAATGCTATGTTAGAAAGGTAGAATGTCAAAGCAACTGTTATCAGCAATTGGCAATACGTAAATAAAGTATCGTCAAACCGTGATCTCCTTATAACGGAGTAGTGGCCACCAATACTTTGCAACATTGCATGGCGGCAGCGCGTGGCGCAGCATTCTCACCAACTCGGGGCGTGTGAATATTGACAGTAACGACAGGAATGCTTGTGTGGCCCTTGATTTCATTGTGGAAGGACATAGATGGTCATTCCAAATTGTTGAAATAGGCATAATGGACGGTGGTGCCACATGGACAATTTTACAAAAAAGGAGGAGCTACCATTGTGGTTGCACCAGCGCATACCCTGTGCCATGCTGTTCATGCTGTGCACTTCTGCCTCGTAAAGCGAGTGACCTTCTTCACGGATTCCCAGATCCGCGAACAGCAGTCGCTCGCTCATTTCAAAGGCTGTATTATCGTCCGGTTGGACTGGCGCGAGGCATGCGCTGCCATGCGCCCAGTTTGGTCGTGCTTCCGTGCTTCGGTACTTCACCTGCGCCCTCTTTTTACTGTGGCCGGGTTCAAAGCGCTTGTTGTAACAGTACAGCAATTTAAAAAATGTGTGTTACATCTGGAAGCAGTTTTAATGGACAAGGCCTGAAAATTGTACATGCTCTGAATGTGGTCGTCATAACTAACCAATAGATCATTTTATCTGGGATCGTTATAAGCAGGTCCGACTGAATACAGTAGTGCTGTCAGTACTGCAGTAGCTATGCAGTAGTGTTGTCAACAAAACATATCACTACACACACTCCACATTGAACTGGCCATCTACAACATCTACAGAATATATTAACATTGTTAAAGTTATAACATATTGAGTTTACATTACTTCAGACCACGAATGGTTTTTATGGCTTGTGCTTTCAGTATGTGATCAACTACGTTTTGGTTGTAAATGCAGCTGGTGTGCTGTCAACAATATCCAGTGAGTGCTGTTGGGCAAACACGGCCTTCCGCTCCTCATTCTGCACTCGTGGTTCAGATAGGCAATGTCTTCCATATGATAAATGCTTCATATATTGTGGATAACATAAAGTCAAGATAATACTAAATCACCCAGTGCATTACTGTCTCTTGCTGCCATGTGAAATGCACTGCTTTTAGGTCATGAATGCAGGTAGGCACATGTGAGGCAAAACATAGGTAGATGTTGTACAAGTGACAGTCTATGTGCTAAGCTGCTGGCAAAACCGTTTGGGATGCCACTGCAATAAGGCTAAAATTTTGGGGTGTGCAAATACTCAAATCTTCGATTTCGAATCAAACGGCGGACTCAACACCGCCTCGGTAGGTGCTGCAGTGGTTGCTTTCATTACTTAATGGCTTATGCAACAGATGGCTGGATCAGTGGCAAATGTGATACTGTGGTAGCTTTTGCGTGTCGTTACGTTACAATTTTAGATTTCAAAGGACCAAAAAATTCCTTTCTCGGTTTTACAAACTTCCCAATTTAACAAAATAATTCAAGCGTGCTCATCACTTTGTTAAATTGAGTTTTGACTGTATCTACTATTCAGTTTTTCCAAATATTCAGTATATTTGGTGAAAGACCCGGCCATGGTTGGCGTCATGAAGCTTGCAATGTTCAGGTTGATGGGACCGATCGAAACGATTAACATTGACATGGACAGAGGCAACAACAAAACAACACCAACAGAAGATTGGACCAATTAGCCACTGGAAGGCACACTGATCCTATAAGATATTCAGTGTTCACATACTGTGACACATACTGTTCACACTGAGTGTGAACTCATTCAGTGTTCACATACTGTGAACACTGAATGAGTTCTGCTGACATGCGAGCTTAACCGTTCTCCCGGGTGCCAGTTAGTTACGTTGATTGAAAACTGACTTTCCCCACATTCCTTACATCTTCAGAATCATAAAAAGTGTAGAGTTGCAAAATATACTAAGAATGTTAAATTCTTTATTGAGTTTTGCCAAGTTCACAGAATGTGGACTCCACACAAAAACTCATTACAGGAATATCAGATATAAGAAGAACTATTCTATGTCTAGCAGGCTTTAAGAGCACCTATCCAAGCATCTGAAAATTCTGATGGGTGCAAAACATCATGATAAACAATGAAAGCAGTGAACCTGTTACATACAAAGGCATATTCACAACAAGCAAAAATACCCATCTATCTACTTGCCCACTCGTTTGACTATAACATTTTGCACATGTTATTCAAACTTGTAGCACAATTCCACTGAAGTTTTCAATATGTATGCTACACCTTTTTAATATCTACTTTCATCAATGCATTTGCTGTTGATGCCCTATCTCAGTACACACAAACAATCGTGTACGCAGCGCCTAAAAAGGTTAGTAAGAGTAGACCATACCATACATCTTTATGACTAGAGGTATCGAACTTACTGATGGCTAGCAACATTCTTCTTACGTAATGTGAGCAGACTCCTGGGCATGTGCAGCACCATAGGCTTTTTTTTTTCTTGCACAATATTTATAAGCACAAGCCTCAGTGTTCAATTCTCTATTTGCTTGTTAATTCGATATTTGGCATTTCTTTCTTGATTTAATGAATTATTAGCAAAGATAAGTATGGCAGAGCAACGCCCCAGTCACAGTGATTTTAGGAAATCTACATGATAAGCATTTCAGTTAGAGCGCAGCTGAGGCGTTCAGTGAGGCCATTCGTTTGAGGGTGGTATGCGGTAATGACCTAGGGCTCGATAGCAGAGGGGTGGAACAGATCATCAAAAACCTTCCATGGGAAGTAATAGCCACAATCCGCAAGTAACCGGTGAGGGGCGCCGTGGTGTAGGATTACGTCGGGGGAGTAGAAAGTCGACGACATCTGTCGCACAGCTGGTTGGAATTGCTACACATGCAGGCATATCTTGTTGCACAATCTGTTGCCACTGCGATCGACTTGTTTCTTCTGGTGGAAATAGGAAAATGGCCAAACAGGTTGAGCCTCACATGAAAAAAATATCTTTGTGGGGACATCAATAGGTTGGAGGAAACCAGCAGAATGCAATGCAGGAGTCTTCCGGCACTGACACAAATTGCAAGCAGCGATGTAAAGGCACACAGAGCGATAAATGTTGGACCAAAAGAAGCGGCGTCTCACGTGGTCGTATGTACGAGTTACAACCAGGTGTCCAGCAAGGAGCTTCATGTAGCTGCTGGACCATGGCAAGTAGCCTTGGGACGACTAGGAGGAGCCATCGGGGTGGACACTATCATGCAGGGTAAACATCCCGAGGGAAGGATAACAGGGCACAGCACTTAGGCCATCCATCAGGGTGTCAAGGACAGGATCGTCACTGGTTTGCTTCTGTTCTCACCCATGACAATGACATGACGGCTGCCTTTACTAATTGCTTAGTACATCCTTCTGTTGGCGACCTGGAAATTACTGAAGAAGGCATTCTAAGCCTTTTGTTGCATATTGATATCAAGAAAAGTCCTGGACCTGATCAGATCCCTAATGATCTTTGTTGACATATGCTAGTTGGGTTGCGAAGTATTTGTGCCTCATTATTTCATTTTTAGACATCTCGCAGTATGGGATGCTTCCCGTCTTAATGGAAATGTGC
The DNA here is from genome assembly GCF_050947875.1 of Dermacentor variabilis. Taxonomy (NCBI): domain Eukaryota; kingdom Metazoa; phylum Arthropoda; class Arachnida; order Ixodida; family Ixodidae; genus Dermacentor; species Dermacentor variabilis. The sequence continues at coordinate 248,233,727 of NC_134569.1, read as the reverse complement.
GCAGATCATACCCATACACAAGTCTAGTTGTGACTCTGGCATTAAAACAACCAGCATATATCTGATTTCTACATGCTCTAAATTACTTGAACATATCGTTGCTAGCCATTTGATGACTTACCTTGACCACCGTGACCTCTTATATTCCCACCTACATGGTTTTCGCAAAGGTCTGTCAATTATTAATAAGTTAATAGAACTAGTACACAACCTCGCCAAAACTATAAATTCTCGAGGCCAGACAGACAAAATAGGCTTAGATTTTAATTTAATTTCATTTCATTTATTTATTTTCTGAAAGTGCCCAAGAACAGCTTTATCCCTCACTATCGGTGCACTAGTGTTACACAAAGAACATAAAACTGAGTAAAAAAACTGAGTCATATAGTAAAAAGTACATTTCGCAATTAAAGGAAACAACAAGTGTCTTAGTTGGATATATTCGCAAAAAGTTGGAAGTACACCACCCCACAACAAAATTCACATCTTCAAAATTTCACAAGTTTTGCTAAAACATTTGATAAGGTGTCATATTTTAATTACTGCAAAATACTGCTGCCATTTACAGTAACACCTCCATTTCACCAAGAAGTGAAATGGGTGTATTTTAGGAAAGCAGAAGTTTAATTTACTCAAAGCTTAATGTAGATTGTCTATTCCTTGCAACTACAGCACAGTAATAGCAAAAATAAGTCATGTCCACAAATGTGTACCTCATGACTGAAGGGGATACAGTGAAATCTCGTTACTACAAACAGCACATTAACAAACTTTTCAGATTAACCAACTTTTCAGAAATCCCCAGCTGACTTCTTATAGTTTCAAAGTAAAAATATTTCAGTGATACAAACTTCAGAATACTGAATTTTTCAGAATAACTGTCATTATTCAGTTTTCAGGTCATGTTAACAACACCTCATTACTACAAACTAATACTCCGAAATCTGGAGATTCTTAGATTTCCATGTATCTTTGACACCAGCCAAAACAGTAGGCTAGCAGACGGCAAGGTGCAGAAAGCGAGTGCCATGGTGCATAGGTTTGGAAAATGTGATATGGTGCTCAATTTAAAAAAAAAATGCAGGAGAGATTTTTTTTAAAACTCTATTCTGGAGGCAACAATGCATAGGGTTTTGCGAGCGCGTGCTCCACCCAGGCAAGTACTGCCTAGCAATGGAGGCACGTCTCTTCTTTCTTTCATCCTTCTTTCTTTGCACGCCTCTTTCTTTTGCGCTTCTTTCTGGAGCTGTACTAGCTAGGAATTCCCCGGACGGTGTCATTTACGAGCGTTTGCGCTTTGGAATAGTTCAGGTGTCTGCCTTGAGTGAGACAGTTGCAGTGTCCACGGCAAGAAATGTAGAAACAAACAAGAAACATTGCGCTTTGGAAGCAACATGGAGCTTCCTTTTTGTCAGTAGTTTTCTCAGCATCAGCATCTGCTTTGTGCATGTCACTCTTCCTATAAGGTGCTCTGGTGATGCGTGGCGGAGGAATCTAAGGAAAACAGCAACAGCGAGGGCCAAGAGCCATGCGGCAATGTTTTCATGAATAGCTCAAATGGCGACAACTTATCAACTGAAGGAATGATGGGCAGAATGGTTCATTTTAGGTCCTTCACTATAACGGCCTTTTAGAATAATGAACGATATTTGGCGATCCCGCACAATTCGTTATATTGAGATTTGACTGTATAATTTTCCTTTAGACCTGGCCAAACTGAATGCCAACCTGCAAAAATATAAACATTAATCTAACAAAATACAACATAACAAAATATGTGCCTTTCAAGAAAACAAAATTTCTCAATCATTAGTATTCTTTTGGCAACCACATTCTATCAAATCTCAAACAGTTTAAATACCTCGGCATGAAATGCACCCACAGTCTCTGCTGAAATGTCCATAATAATAATGTGTGTGCCAAAGCCAATAAGGCTCTCTGGGCACACTGAGGCAAAATTTAAGAAGTGCTACTTCAGGTATTAAATGTTTAGCCTACAAAATGATAGCCTGACCCATTTTTGAATCTGGAAAAATAGTATGGGATCCACATGCTCAAACTAGCAAGGCAAATTAGACAGAATAGAAAGACTTGCTTTGAGGTTTATATTTAACAAGTGCCATTGTTATTCCCTTTCAGATTGTGCAAACTCGCAGCCCTTCCTTTGCTCGAGTCCAGAAGTTCTCAAGAAATATTCAAGCTCTTATCACAGATAAAGACTGAAGTTCTCTTTTCAAATTATACATCAAGCGATAAAAAGTGATTATACACAATGTTTTCAAATTAAGCTTAAGGAAAATTCTCTTCATTTCCGCAGCACGTTCATTCCACTGCCGCTTGCACATTATGATTGCTTTAAATATAGTTTTTTTTTTCCCTAGAACCATTGCAGAATAAAACATGTTGCCTGATCATGTAATAAACTCACCTCCTTTAAAAATTTTCTTGGCCAGAATTACCGACTTACTAAAGTTTTGACCTTACTTCGCTATTTGTTATTCTCTTGTTCTAATTTTGTATGCGCACAGTCTACCTTTTGTTTGTTACCTTTTTGCACTGTATTTTTCAGAAAGTGGTTTTCTTTTCTGTACAAACATCACGTGCGAGTTATTACGTCATTGCAGTTCCAGCTCTGCAATATCCCCTACTACAGGGCTGACAGTATGAATGACTGAATGAATGTGGAGCAAGTCAGAGATGGACAGAATGCAGATGTCCGAGTCGGCGTCTGCAATTATACACCCTGGATTTATATATGATATTAAGCAATGCTGAAACGCACTATGTTCAGATTTATTATACAGCATCCACACACTGACACATGTCATGTCTGTGGGAAATTGTGCACAAGTGATTGTGATTTAGCCAAATAAGTCTGGCTGCCTCAACGACGCAGCATACTCAGCCATGTAACTTCGTGCTTGTGGGAAACGTGTTCGTCACGCAATCTACAAGTACAGCTAGTTACTGCAAAAGCCCCTAGGTGGTACCCACCGGGAAGACAAGATATAAGATGATATGCTTCCACACACGCGGCAAGAGGCTATCGTGTTAGCTGCATAAAGAAATGGTGGTCAGTTGGAAGGCTACAGAACAGGACGACCTGACTGCGTTCGTAAGATTGTTCTAGGCCGTATTCACAAAATTGTTACAGACAGTTGAGTTTGGAATGCCATTTAAATAAAGCTTGCTCGTTCCTTTTTTGAACCTTTGCAGCTCAATGCACTGACCCAGCAGACAAAACGACTGCACGCTTTATGTCCACTATGCCAGGGACGGAAGCAACATTAGTGCTTAAATTTGTTGGTTGGGTAATATCATGCACTCTTGATGATTTGAAGTATCCGAAAACTATTAAAAAATATTTGAATTGGAACTGGCAACTATTTGATTTGAGGACTAAATTTGATAGGATATTTGGTTTGCCATTCTAAAGTTTCAAATATTTGCACACTTGTACTATTGGAGCACACCTGAAACCAAGTCTGAGGATATTGCACTTGCTATGGGCATGGGCCGATGTCCTCGCTGCACTGGCCAAATGGCTTGCAAGACTGCCCGTCTATCCAGCCCAGCCCTACACAGGCAATGCCAGTTGTCTCTGCTGATCAGTGGTTGCTGCAGTGACTATTTACACAAGGATGAGCCTTTCTATGCAGCTGTTGAAGGGGGAAAGGAAAAAACATTTAGCTTGGGTTCTCAGCTGGGCTAGTTGGTAAGACATCAATTTTATAAGTTCACACATATGCACAGAGAACAGACCATTCAATTTGGCCCACATCTTCTCCATCCACCATGTATATTTGTAAATTTGCACCCCTATTCTAAAAGGCTTTAGCAAGCCAGCCTTTAGCTCGGCCCACTGACCTTGGACCGTTGATGCCGTTTCAGAGCATGCATCTTCTTTACCACACGTTTCGCCTTGGTGGAGAGGGAGCCACACAGGTGACTTGCGAGAAGAAGTGTCACTTGAGATGCTCAATGTGTTCAGTCTTGAAGCCTCAGCAGCACAGGTGAGAAGAGGACATAAGAGGCTAGCTCAATGGCGAAAGCTGCTCAAGGATGCAGAACAGGCTATGACAATGTACTGCTCATTACAGTGGCGCCGAGTTGATAAGTTTCTTAAGGGACAGCAGGAAAGAAAGATGCATGATCCCGGAAAGCATGACATCCAATAATGCTTGCAGCCATGCCGCAGAGCAGGCAAGAAAGTACTCCAACATAAAACTTTATTTGAACTTAAATAAAAACCCAATAAACAGTTAAAAAATGCTACATTGCAAGAATTTATACAAACTGTTGAAAACCAGGGAGGTAACCATTTTCAGCCTTGGCATGTGGCTATAAACACATCTGCCCACAAAGAACAGTGCTCTATCAGCGGTGCTTGGCTGCAGTTTTTGGATGTAACAACGGCGAAGGCATGTAATAAATGACAAGTTAATACACATGACCCTATGGGAACTACTGTATAAACTTGAATATGCGTTGAGATATTCTCTTGAAAAAAGTAGGCTAACACATCCCTTGTCTTATATAGTGGTCTTTAGCAGAACGTGATTCATCATCTGGTGGCCCAGGTATGCATGTTGGCTGACGCATAGCCATATCCATATTTATGTCCAAATGTGATCGCTAAAATGTTTTTTTCTTATCGCTGGATTTTCTTGCGTGTACTTTTTCAATCGACCTCGTGTGTGATTTATTTTTTACGTAGTGAACGATGAGTGGCTGTATGCAAAGTCAATTTTCAGCAGTGTTCAATATTAAGGGAGCTGTGAACCACTTTTCATCGAAGTCAATAAATGCACTTGAAGTTAAAATAGACTATTCCACAAATACTTTACCGAAAAAAATACTTCAATGCGTTCAACAGAAGCAGAGTTATCGGCAATCAAATACCCCCCACACGGTGCTTCCACTCCTTCTTCAACAACTTGCACTGCAAAAGCTATGGCATAGTGGGGCGTGCAGTTTGGACAAGCACGTTTGGCACGCCTCGCAAAACATGCTTGTATTCAAAGAGCCACAGTGCGCTCAGTCAGCTGATTCGTCACGAGACCCCGCGGCAGCCATGGTATCTACACTACGTAGCAGACTGCAAGCTACATGCAACAGCAACATTTACTTTGTGTACGACAGGGCTTGAGTGCACGCTTGCGCTCATATGCTCCTGCCTGGCTGTGCTATGTGGTGCAGACCGGCTTTGTCCTGCACCAGCTTGACCGACAGATAGTAGCCACATCCAACTTGCACATTTTTGAAGTGCTATCAATAGCTCAACACAAAGTGAAGTCTGCTAAGGCATTTAACCAAGAGCGACCAGGAGTGAGCATACGAGGTATGACACAAAAAAAAACGAGACTGGTCCAATAACTTATTGTATTTACTGAATCAGTTCTATGTGACATTCGCACCTTCAAAGTAGTCCCCTTCAGCATTCACACACTTCTGTATTCGGTGCTGCCATTGCTGGTAACAGTTCTGGAACGAGGTTTTTGGAAGGTCCTTCAGGAGATTCTCCGTTTTTGCCTGAACCTCTTCAAGTGAGGTAAAATGGGTTCCTTTTAAGCAAGATTTAACTTTAGGAAGTAAAAAAAAGTCGCATGCAGCCAAATCAGGTGAATAAGGAGAATGCCCCATCACAGTAATGTTTTTGCTGGTCAGGAACTGCTTAACAGATAGGGCAGTGTGAGCGGATGCATTGTCCTGGTGCAACAGCCATCCATCACTCCACAACTGTGACCTTTTTTTCCGAATTTTTTCATGAAGGCTTTTTAGTACTTCAAGGTAGTAGTGTTGATTAACAGTCTGATCACTGGGAACCCACTCAATCATTACAATTCCATTATTGTCGAAGAAGACAATTAAAATTGTCCTGAATTTTGATTTTGACATGCGTGTTTTTTTGGGTCTTGGGGATCCTGGAGACTTCCACTGCATTGACTGGCGCTTACTTTCTGGGTCAAAGGTAAAAAATACATGTCTCATCACATGTTACAACAGATTCCAACAAATTTGGCTCGTTTGCAATGTGTTCTAACATGTCCACACACACGTCTTTACGGCACTGTTTTTGGTCAACGGACAGAACTTTTGGAACAACTTTAGCAAAAATCTTCCTCATGTGTAATTTGTCCGTTAAAATGCGTCGAACAGCTTTCCTATCCAAGTTAACCAACTCCGCCACTGCACGAGCACTTAATCTTCGGTCACCACGGATCACGTCACGAACTTTGGCAATGTTTTGGTCTGTAATCGCTGACCTTGGGTGCCCAGTACGTTAATCATCTTCCACACTGTCCCTTACCCCTGAAAACTGCTTATGCCATTCAAACACATGTGCACGAGACAAAGTTTCATCTCCATAGGCCTTGGTTAATATTTGAAATGTTTCCGTGGCTAATTTCTTCAGTTTCACAAGAACCTTGATGTTGATTTGCTGTTCGGTTTTTACATCAGACATTTTTCCAGAAGAATGCAGTTGCACATGTTCACTCAATGACACAGCACTCCCAACAGGCGTGATCGGTTCTGTCGAAACTGGACGCATGAATAGAGGTGGTGTGTGGGATTACGTCAGCAAAACAGTTGTTGCCAACTCCACTTTTTATTCAAGCTACACACTTAATCTTGTTTCTTTTATGTCACACCTCGTACACTGGCAAGCGTGCGTGTGGTGGGACCTTAAGTTGCATGTGGTTTTAGGCTAGTTGAGTGTTCAAATCTAGTCAAAATTAGCAAGGCTCGACAACTACGACACTGACAAGCAGAGTGGCTAAAGTTTAATTCCAATGCAAGTAGCCAGAGCCAAGCGTTAGCTGGCTGCAGCTGATAGATGGCTTCTTCTGGAAGTACATAATTATCATAGAACTTCTAAGGCATATTTTCACTTCCTTCAGCCTCTTTATTAAACTGCTTCAATAAATACGCATAGTCACAGCAGGAGGAAGCGCACTGACCAGAACACCCTTCTTGATTGACCTCAGCTATTGGCCAACAGCAGCCATGTATGAGAATCTGTTACGTTATGAAATAAAGCATCCAAAAGATAGTGAGGAGTAGGCTTCTGTTGAAAAGAGAGCGTCTTAGAGAAAGGTGACTTCACGCTCCACTAGCGAGCGCCACGCACCACGCACGCCTGCAAAATTTGGCTGAGATGTTCACAGCAGCGCACGCTATCCATAGACCGCGTTTCTTTTCACCAAGCCCGAGATGTGGTTCAAGACCCCCTTTAAGGGGGAAACTCTTCTTAAAGACCAAAAATAAGCCCAAGAATCACATTTAAGGTTTTGTCTATTCCCACATCTCCAAAACCCTTCATTTTCATAAGATTCATTACATAACATTCCAAGGCCCTTCCATAAGAATTTATAAGTTCTGTCCCAATAAAGATGCTTTGAAATGTTTTTTGTTGATTTCTCAAAGCAACAATATTGACACACTTGCAATTTTGCAGAGAAAATAGCTTCTGCTTTATTTTAGCTATCAGAATAATTTGCTTTACCGCAGAGATAAATGCATCGAGTGTGTGCTAAGCCCAATTTCAGTGTAATATTTTCTTCGGAAATTTTTTAAAAATTAGCATGCGCTCACTCTTGGCGCATTTTGCTTCGTATTGGGCTGTTTAGAGCACTTCAACATGTGCTAGCTGGATGTGGCTACTATCCGTCGGTCAAGCTGGTGCTGGACAAAGCCGGTCTACACCACGTAGCATGGCCAGACTGGAGCATGTGAGCGCGAGCATGCACTAAGCCCAGTCGTGCACAAAGCAAGCACTTCAGTTGCGTGTAGCTGCGGTCTGCTACGTAGCATAGATACCACAGCTTTCGCAGCCACCGTTGGGTGCCACAACGAGTCCGCTGGCTGAGCGCACTGCAGCATGCTGAGGACAATTGCATTTGGCTGCATTTGGCATGTCATGGGTGCCAAAATCAGAAGTACTGGCATCTGCGTGAAAATCTAAAATAACATTTGAGCTGCGTGCCACGGTGAAAGTTCAGTAGGCCCATTTTGGGCATGCCCCACTCCACTGTAGCCTTCACAGTGCAAGTCATTGAAAAAGGAGCAGAAGCATGTCGAAGCGGTGTTTGATTCCCAATAACTCGGCTTCTGCTGAATGCATTGAGGTGCTTTTTGCGGCAAAGTATTTCTGAAACAGCCTATTTTAATTTTAAATGCATTTCTCAACTTGGTATAATAAATGGTTCAGGGCCCCTTTGAATCGCAAGCCAGCATCAGTCAAACCGTGCAGAACCAGCTGGAGGCAGTGCCGAGAAATCTGGGCAAGGACGACAATGTCAAGGTAATAGAAATGTATTACATTTGAGACTGTGCAGAATCACGGCCGCTGAATAAAAAAACATAGTGCGGCCTGCCACATGCATCAAAAACGCTGTCATCCACTGCGGTGCCACTAGTCGGGGCTGTTGTCTTGAATCGGCATAGAAAATGCTTCAGGAACGCACTTGCAACACAGTCACCCGTGGAAGCTGATGCATCCCATGCCCGACAGCTAGCACCATTTGGCCCCCAGCCAAGCAGCCGAGAATGCAGCTGTGCCATTCGCTCCCATTGCAGCACACCTGACGCAGCAGGCCGCACCTCTTTTTCTTTTTCTTGTTTTTCAGCGACCGTGGTAGAATATTGTCCACAGTATGCTCAAATGTTGCAAGTAGATTGCAAATTTCAAAAAGCAACACAGTAAAATTGTGTAGGCTGTTCAGCGTGATAAATGCAGTTTTGGAGCAATCAGCTGAAGTCGCTGACACTTGCCAATAATTGGAATATACATCAAAGGAGGGAAAGAACTCTGCTTCTTGCAAACAGTTCGAGGCCTCATCCTTTCCCAGCAAAGGGTACACATTCTTTCAGGTTATACTGTTTAGGCTTGAGTAATCCATGGAGAACCGTATTGAGCAACCTTTCCTTTTTACTAAAACAACTGCGAACACCCAAAAACTGTTAGATGGCCGAGTACTTGGCACTGGAATTTGTCTTGAATGCAGTCCAGGTCCAGACATTGGTTTCATGGCTTTGGAACCACAAGTTAGAGGGTGCCGGTCAAGTGGAAAACGATGCTGTCCAATTTCGTGAAATCATCCAGCTCCTGCTGTGCAGGCTCACCGCTCATATGAGAAAAGCCACGTGGCAGTTGTCGGTGCTGCTAAATGTGGCAGTGCTTCTGACGAAAAAACACCGGAGAAGCCAAATGTTTGTGGCACAGGTGGTAGTTGTGGAGTTGAGGTGTCACCCCTGAATACGTTTGGGTAGCATTGCAGTGCTTAACTGCAAGACCGCAGAATGTCATTCAGGTCCACCGGATGTATGGAAGGTTTACAGAGTATCCACAAAGTTGACAAAGTAACACGCTAAATTTAGGAAGCCAGCCTCCAGCTCGGGACTCTGACGTTGTGTTGGCCATACTGCACCTTCATAGAGCAAATTTTCTGCACCTTCATAGAGCTGCTGCGGCCACGACCCGCGAGCTGAGGGGACCTCCCACCAAAAACCGCAGCTACAGGCTGACGGCGCCGCTTCCTGGATTCCCTGCAGCTACGATCCGGAGCTTGTGGAGTTGACCGGGCTATCCAGGCACCTAGGTCACTCCACCCTCCTGACTCCCTGACCAGACCAACCGTGGACCGAACGTCAGACACAGCGACATAGAGTCTATGACGCATCGGCGGGCCCAACAACATGTCGTTGGAACCAGCGACGACGAGGTGGTGTGGGCGCATCGATAGACTTTATGTAAATATTTTCAAATTCACAATTTGTCATGTGCGAGCACTTAAGACAATACTTTCAATTAACTAGCTTTGTATATAGTTTGTTGCATGTTAGGGTTTTGCCATTGGATTTACAATGCATGCTTTCTGGATATATGTATTTTTCTTATGCTCATGCCCCATAAAGGCTTTTCCTGACTCAAACGTTCCTTGCATAGTGTTTACTACCCTGAGACAACCATGAACAATACCTGTGAATGTGCAGTGAATGCCGCTCGCATAACGCCCTCAGTTGTTTAATTCTTGATGACTTTCAGTTGGCATAGCAGAGTATCACAGAATAAATGTGAAGCTACTTTGTTGGTCATTGCATATTTGCCAATATTCCACAGAACTTAGCGGAAAGAAACAAAAAAAAACTGACATCTATGAAAGAAATACAGGGAGAAAAAGTGTTCAGTGGCTTACTGATCAGAATCGCCGACAAATATTTTGCACAACTTCGATTATTAGGGTTGCCCCATAAAGTCAATGTAAAACAGAAATGATATTTTGAATGCCAAGCAATGGTTCTTTAAAATTTTCGGACTTTCTGCTATTTATGTCGTTTGCGTATTCTCCGACCCTTTATGACCACCATTCGGCCGCTACAGTTAACTAATACCAACAATTTACATCCTTGGTTTACATTTTGCAGCCACAAAGGTCGGGATCTTGTATGGTGTGGTTTCCAGAATATAGAGTACCCGGGGTACTAATTTGAGTGACGATTACAGTTGCCATTGGATATTTCTGGTCAAGAAGTTTCACGAAAGCAAGCAGCTCGTTTGTCAACGTGCCATACTACCATCACTGGAACTGGACGTGGTGCTCATGCAAAATATATTTAGATGTTACACACATGGTGTTCGCCATTAATCGACACAGATTTAGCAATAGGGCATACAAGTGAGCCCTAAAATGTATAATTACAGACCATACAACTTATTCATTTAGGTTAGAGCACAGCTTCCTTTCCCGACTACCCCATAAAAAGAGCACCAGTCTAATCATCTCTAGCCAGTACGAATATCATGCAAATGCATTAAGACTTACATAAGTTATTCTAATGCATTGAATAGCACAAGGAATTCTGCTTCCCTGTGGCCAAGTTACAATGCGTAGTCACCAAACACACCCACGCTCCAGAGACGCCCACGTTGAAACGGATTGCTTTAGCTTGACTTCTAGGGCTAAATGCTAGCTAACACATGGCTGTGTGGCTGCCACTGAACACGAACATCCCATAAAATGTAGCAACTTCATTCCAAGTTAGTGTTCTGGCACAAGTTGGTGCAGCTCGATGGTTTGGCGCAAGATGGCACAATTTGTGCAGCACTTCCGTCCCTGCGAAATGGAAAAACCTTGCACCCCGTTATTACTTCCTGACTAAATTTGCAGACTGCCAGTGATGTGGAGTGAGATGAGTAGCTTGTCAACTTCATGTTTAGCCAAATCACAATGACATGCCTCGGACTGCAAGTCAGAAACTATAAACAAGACTGAGTACTAACGTGCCGCCCTGTCTATAATGTCAGAATGAACCAACTAGCTCAACCAAAGTTCTGCTGCTCCTCAGAGAACGAGAAGCACATTATCGGTGAAGAATTCTAGCAAATGTTGTCACAATCTACTGCAAGACTGAACAAAAAGTGTGTAAACACACTTTTTCGCTGTTGGAAGAGTGACATTAAATTTTTTTGTCTATAAACTCATTTTTAGACCACTCAGCTGTTCTGACACTTATGTAGTCCTCTTCAGGGGGTATTCTGTAAGAGATGACCTAGTGGACTGTCCATTTCCGCACCTGCTGACTGGATGCAGCTTTACGAGCAAGAAGCAGACGAGCGGCCCTAGCCAATCAGCACTCTTACAGAATACTCCCTCTCCCCCCCCTCCCCCTCCCCCCAGGTCTCAAAAATATGTTGGTTACTGCAACTGAAGCAGCAGTGCGAAGCAGCCACAGATTAACTTACGGACTATTGTAAGTGAAGAAGTTTCAGCTGCTGGCAGTCACAAATGCATGATGGCATCCGAGGTCTTCTCGTGTTTTGACTGGAGTTTATGCATTATCTTTTTCCATCATGATTTTATGTCCCTGCTGTATTTATGCATGCACATACTTAAAAATTTCTTTGGAGTTTAGCTCTCGCATGCATTTTTATTCCCTCTTTTGCTGTGTCCTTTATTTAGCACAACTTTAACAAGAAAGCCTGATCCATCAAAGTGTGTTGAAGTACGGTGGCCAATGACTAGGGACCGAAATTTCTATTATTCTTGTGCTAATTTAACATACAAGCTCAAACTATGAGTCCAGAAACATTTTAGTGGCACTATTATTGTGCCTATAAATGCCTATTTCGATGTTACCTGGCCCTATTTTGTGTATAGTTTTTAATCACTAGCTGAGGAACTTGGCTGAAGGCAGCTGATTATAGACACAAACACTTTGCCGGTGTAAAGGCTGTTATTAACAGTTTTGCAGCAAATGAGAGCATTGCTGTGAGAAGGGCTCAACCTAAGCTGCACGACGATAAACTTGAAGGCAACTTGTGCACTCACTTCACATTTTTAGCCGACATCAAAAAACTTGAATGCGCAAGCGAAACTCTGACCCGGAATGCGGGACTCACTTTCAATGTTTAGGGAAGGTTCGCAACCATCGCCAATGAACCTGTTGCTAATAGTGATAATTCAAAACTTCAATCTGTCACGGCAAAAAAACCCCAGGTTTTCAGTACTGAAAGAATTGTCAATGGTTCTGACAAGCAAACATTCTACAATTCCAGAAGGCGTTGGATCCTCAAACATTCCAAAGTGCGAATATGTGTCTCTAACATCAGTGGATGTTGAGCATTTCTTTTGTAAATACAAGCCAACACTACACTAGATTTCAGTTAAATCATTTAACCTAAAAGTTTGTTTCATTCTATTTTATTAAGGAAATAATTTCCTAAAAGAAGGGTTCAGAGGGCTGTGTTTTTTAGAAAACCATAATTTTGCCTCAAATTCAAAACTTAAATTTTTTATTAATTGACAAAGGCCCCTTGGACGAAAGGCCCCTGGACATGACTAAAGGACATTATTTTGAGCCTATATGTGTCTTTGAGCATTAGTGCCCATTACAGGCACCTAATATAGCATTTTTTACTGCCTACACATCTGGTCTCTTACAATGACTGTTTGAGTGAATACCTTTGTTCACATCACTGTCCTGAAAGCCTGCTGCAATCATAAAAGCAAGGCATTAAGGCTGCCATATTCTGACAGCATGTATTACAGCGAATGTGAACCTGCCTAGGTGCATGCTAGTGTTGTGGCTTCAAGCAGTTTCTAAAAATATCATTTCGGATAAATTCCTTATAATGAAAAAGCAATATTTTAATGATCCTACTAATCACCACTTCAAGCCACTAAATATTAATAACCATATTAAGTGTTTCTTGTAGCACACAATTGTCATTGCCATCAGCCATTCTGCATTGAGCCACCATATTGGCGCCAAGTGAAGCAAAGCGCACTCACTCAAACATAGGCTAAGTTTGTCTATCTGATTGGCATTTAGCAATGCAGCACAGGTTATGTGGTTTGGGAAACCTGCCTTGAGAGCACCCCTCTCTGCTTCCAGAAGTTTGGCTGCCTGGTCCGGTGCTGCCGATGCAACCAGCTCCACCAGGGACACCAGGGGGCCTTCGTCTGCGTGCCACAAAAGACACAGGAAGGTTCGCTTCTGTAGCACCTCATCATGAGCTCCGCAAAATTTGAGCCCGAGTAATCGTAGGAAACTTTATGGCGCAAGCCACCCTTGCATCCAGAGACAAGGCTGCTCAAAAATGTGTACTGGTAATCACAAGAGTCTCAACCTTACACTGCCTAGTGTTGCAGTTAATACCTGTGGCCAGAGGCAGGAATCGCACCAGCAGCTGTGCGTACAGCTCTGGTCCATTGTTCCCCTGTGTGGCCAATGAGCGCATGTAGCGACAGACACGGGGTGCTCCCACAGGCTCCCGAACTGACCGCTCATCGGGCGCCTCAGTCACGCCTGCACTTGCATGTAGGCACCGGCGCAGATATCGGAGCACCTGCAGGCACAGAGGAGGCACAGTCGAAGCACTTAATATTGTATTTGCACTGGACCGGAATATCTGTGCAGCAAACAGGACAACAAAGTAGCCCTTTTGAAGAGAAGGTCTTCTTAGCTCAGTTCACATGGCTTTGGGTATCTGGGATCTGGGCATCTTGTAACCACTCATAAAAAAAGAAAGATCAGTCAGATACCTCATAGATGTCATATGAACATGAGACTAGAATAAAATGATACCTCTCTATATCAAATCATGTAGCAGAATTCAGCAACTAAGGATACAATCAGGTTATAATAAAGAATGAGACCGCAATGAAATGATACCTCTTTATATCAAATCATGTAGCAGTATCCAGCAACTGAGGATACAATCAGTCCGGTCAAGCTGCTTATGGCAGGTTTTAGCCCAGGAGGACGTTTCTAGTGTGTACTAGAAGAATTAATAAAGTTGAAGTTGAATGAGAATTAGTTGCAAATGGGGTGGGATACGAGCGCCTTTGTTACTCTTGTCCTCTGCTCCACAGCCAAGCGCCACTAACTTATGATTCGCCTTTTGGCGGAGGGCATGAAGTTTGCGAGTTCTGGACGCAGGAAAGCTGGGCTGCACTAAAGCTTCACGACAATTTGAAGACAAGGCTTCAAGCCACACGAAGGCCCCGCGAGTGCAGTTGCCCAAGCCTTATGCATGTATGCACGTCTCAGTGCGCATGTGCACTGTTGTCCTTCAGCCCACGTAGACACAAAAGCAGCATGCCAGCCTTGATGCAGCCCTAGTGCGGTGCGCTAGCTCATAGTGAGTGAGGGTTCATAATGGCAGCATGCTCCCGCACCACAAGGTAACAGTGAAACTGAAGAGAGGAAAGGCAAGCATGAAAGGGCTGCATGCACTCAACAGGCCAGTAAGAGTGCCAACATGCATGAAGCTGATCTCACCAAAGCACATGCCAGCTGCACCAGGAAAACGGTCGATGCTCACAAGGCCCGTCTCACCCAAAGGTGTGAATAGTATTGTGGTCGCACAATCAAGACTTAATCATCGATTCATTTCAACAATGATGTACTAAGCATCAAGACTTGGTTGACACAACAAAAAAGAATGTGTCAACCAAGATAACACCTCCAAATCAGAAGCAATAATGATAATACAGTTGCCAACTGATAAGTTGAACAATGATAATCCAGATATGTCTGCTAATTCGAATAGCTTTGAGGCATTGCTAATGGCCTCATACACTTAATGTGTAAAGACAACCAATATTTCAGACAATGGCCAGCTCAACATTCAATTATGCAGACTCCGTCCATGGCTGTAGCGCACGCAGACTCTGACGTCATTATCTCCTCCGGCAACCTCGATAAGACAGCAAGTATGGCCTCAGAGATTACACGTTAGACAGTAATCCCTGAGGCCTTGCCTTGAGGATTTAACTGCAAATGCCAATCCTGGAGGCTTTGCCTAAAATATTGGTCACATCAACATTGTGATCATCACATCCTATTTTGGCAGCCCCACGCTTGGCCTGCTCTCGTCATCCTGTTTGTTCAGTTTACCTGGTGGGGATGCGCGACTCTCACGCGTCCCCTGATATGTTGTTTTCCTGCATGGCTCCCGTCTCCTGTGATCCGGCTTTGCTGCGTGGCCTGGCGCTCGCAGCGGTCGGTGTGGTTGAAGCGCAGTACGAGAGATGGCACAAGTGTTGTGCTGCTAACGCCGCCTCACGGCGGGATTACTTCGACGCGGAAAGGAGAAGGCGCTTGCACTTTGGTTTGGGTTCGGCAAGCTGTACGGAAGTTCTGTGCGTGCGCCAATCCATGCTTCTGCGTGACCGCCTCGCAAGGGCTTTTTCGAACGTGCCACCATTCGTGTGACCGTACGCACGAACAACCAGGCGTTGGGACCCAGCATGCGGTGAACATATTCGCTTGCTATCCGGTCGCTGTGAGTCAGGACTTACTAGATTTGCCGTGCGCCCATCGGCATGTTTTGTGGATAGCAAATCGGCTAGCAGGCATTGATCTATGAAAGGTGCAATAAATGCCCTTGTGATTGTTTGCACGACTGTGTTGTCGTTCCTTTGTCCCAAGAGCATGGGTGAGAATCCCACAGCCTTTCGGTCAGCATTCCGCTATTCTGTGCTTGTTTGTCTAGTTTGCATTTCAGACAGCACTCTGCTGGCTCCAAGAAGTCTTTCTTGTGAACTTATCGACAGGCCGCATCAAATGGCACCAACGGTATCCTCGCAGTCAGACTCAGACCGAGTCTTGAGTCGCAGTCCGAATGACCCCACAACTGAAGAGCCTAAACCTGTCGCCTACACCAATGTGCTCAAATGTGGACATCATTGATGACTTGGTAGGCTGTGATGTGGCGATTTCTGCCGTCATTACATATGAAGGCTCTGCAGACGTCAACAGCACGGTGTTGTTGCTTGCTGAACTGAACAATGACGAAATAATTGAGCAAGTTCTCCCACCGTCAAACAGACACTCTAACTCGGATGATGATGTGCTGTGTGCTCCAGAGCCTTCACATGTGCTCTTGAGACTTTACAGTTCTTACATCGGCATACAGTGACAGCACAGATTTATACAGTACTTGGTCGCACGTAAGCGTAAGTGCATGCAGCAACGAATCGACCACTTATTCCTTGCACAGGGGCCTTAAAATTTAAATAAAGTTACTTTTTTTGGATACATTAGTTTTTTTCTGACATTTGATAGTTCGGACTTATAGTTCAGACTGATAGTTCGCGCAACCAGATAACGAGCAAATATGTTCGCCCCATGCTGGACAGCAACGCCTGGTCAATCGCGCATACAGTCCCGCAAATGATGGCACATTCGAACGAGGCCTCGCAAAACTGTCTCGCAGAAGCATGGATCGGTGTGCCACTTGCCGAGCCCAAGCCAAAGGGGATGAGCTTTCTCCTTTTGTCAACCAAGTAACCCCGCCGTTAGGTGGCATTAGCAGAGCAACGCTTACGCCATCTCTTGCACTGTGCTTCAACAAGACTAACTGCCGCTGGCAACAAGCTACGTGGCAAAGCCAGATAACAGGAGACGGGAGCTATGCAGGAAAACAACATATGAGGGGACGCGCGAGAGTCGCGCATCCCCACAAGCTCAACTTTTCTTGTGTGCAGCACGTTTGGAATGCACACAGGACATGGCAAGCTTATACCTGTGCTACATGAAAGCAAAAATGATATTAAATTGTTAATGTCTTAAGTTTCCCGATGACATTATTTTTGGAGCTGCTGCCATATTTACAAATTTAATGCAATTTGGCATGATGATGATTACAGCTGCCCTATAGCACAAGCAATTTTTGAAAGCTCATTCAGAAGTAGGTTATGTCTTTAAAGCTTGAAATTGCCCTGAACAATATTTCAATCTAATAATACTTTAACTACGGTTAGTGTCATCAACCTAGGTTTGTTGTCATTCACAGCCAACCATCTGAAGCTGAGAAAAAAGCAGTGGCACTGATCATATCGCAGTGCTGACAGCCGCATATATATGCCTTCACACTAAACCTGGTGTGCATTCCAGCAGCAACAACAGTAATATAGTTAAAAAGGGCCATGACATGGTCGTCCAACTATTCTTAGTTTATCATTTAACTGAGCATATAGAGGAGCTAATATAATTTTACAGTCAAACCTCGATATGACAAAGTCGGTAAAATGGGCACTATACTTCATTGCGTTCAATTGCTGGCATTCTTTTTTTTACACAGAAGGGGCTGTACAATTTTCTGAACTATCGGGCAATCAGAAAAAAATAAATTTCAATTAAAAATAAATTTACTTTGTTGGATTTGAGAGTCAGTGACTAAAGACACGGTTTCATGCCATGTCAAGAATATTTTTGCATTGGCACTATGAAACAAAGTCTGTGAAGCATTTGTGTCCATTTCACCACCTCAGCTAAGTGTGGCCTGCAGTGGGACAATGCTATTAGCTGACCAGTCAGGCATTAAAGGCGCACCTCCCCAGCACACCTTTGATCCCATCACCAGGCCCTGCACCCTTGGCCCTAGCTCTTGCACACACTGATCCACCATCTTTCTGGGCTCACTCTTGCATGGACACTTTCCCTCGCACCCACAGCAAATGGTGCACGAGACAAAATAGGGTCTCACTGCACTTTAACTTCACAGACAGTGAAAGGATCTTGCGTGTAGCACTATACCACCATGTTTATCACTGTTATTGCCGCACAAGGCAGAGATAATTGGCAACAACGGAAACAGCCAATCGGGCGCTGACGCAACACATGCTCGGTATGTGCATATCTGAAAAATATGTGGCATAAAATGCATCAATACAAATACACAACACACTGCACTGACGCAGCAGTCACCAGTTACGACCTTAAATATCAGGTGGCGTGCACTGCAATACTTCAAAGGCTATAAAGAGCCGAACTTGCCACTACCAGCAAAGATACTGCTTCACTTCAGCAACCATTCGCTGTCACCTGGTAGGAAATTAGAGAGTGTAGCAAGCATGTGACGCCCCCTCAGACATAATGTTCGTTCGCCGCCAGGTTCGCTGGCCTGCTAAGCTCGGCAGGCAACATTGGTCACTGCACCGCAATAAACACCGACGAGCATGGCTGCTCGGTGGTCAGTCATCGTTCAGCACCACCACGCTGCGGAGCGCCCGTCTAATGGAGGGTGCCTCGAGCCCTCCCTTGTTCACGAACCCGGGTGGATCGTGACACTGGCGACGAGTACCCACGGATCGTCCCACGCCGCCGTGAGCAGCGAAACACTGCCCCCCGTTGCTGTCGCCATGCCGCTGTATGGAAAGCTCAAGCCGTTTGAGGGAGATGGGTCTGTTTGGCAAATTTACGAGGAGCAAGTCCACGTGTTCTTCCGGGCAAACGACACACCCGAGGCCAAACAGCGGGACATTTTCCTGGCCAGCTGCGGGACCCGCGTCTTCAGCCTCTTGATCAACGTTCTGAAGCCAGCCACGCCGCACATTAAAACGCCGGGTGAGCTGCTCGCCATACTGCGCTTGCATTTCAACCCAGCGCCGTCCACACTAATGGAGCGTTTCCGCTTGTACAACCGGAGCCACCGGGCAGGAGAGACCTTCGGGCTGTTTGTTGCTGCACTACGAGGGTTAGCGAGTGCCTGCGTTTTCGGGGACCAGCTGGACTCGCTGCTCCGGGACCGTTTCGTCTGCGGCATCAACAACCCCGCCATGCAGACGCGACTCCTGGAGCTTCCCGACCCCTCGGTGAATGACGCCGTGAAGGCAGCGCTGGCAATGGAAGCTGCCGCCAAGGACGCCACGAGATTTCCTGTGCGACTGGCGGCGGAAGCGGCGGTCAACGAGTTGGCGACAAAGGGCAGTACCTGTGGTCGCTGTGGTGGTGCCCACTCCCCCTCACAGTGCCAGTTCTCTCAAGCACAATGCTTTACGTGCGGGAAAACTGGCCACCTAACATGTGTATGCCGAAGGGGTAGGACGAACAGCAAGCAGCAGCCTGATTCAAGCCCAGGTACCACACAAGCCCGCGGCCAGGGTAGCCGTCGCAAGGGTATGCGGCGGGGGCGTGCGGCAGTAGGCTCAAGTTCTTCCGCGGCCAGGCTCCACGTCATGGCCAAGGACTCGCCGATTTTCGACATGTGGCACACAGGCTTTGTACCGTCATCTGTGCCGCCGTACATGCTGACTGTCGAAATCTGCGGGCACCCCATTTCCATGGAGCTGGACACAGGGGCCAGCGTGTCAGTAATGGCCGGAAAACTCTTCAAGCGTACTTTCCACAGCGTGTCCGTCGAGGCTTCGGGCGTGATGCTGCGCAGCTACTCCGGGCAACTCTCCCAGGTCCAGGGTCAGGCACAGGTGAGCGTTCGCTTTGCCGACAGGAAGGCAAACGTTCCCTTTACTTAATGAAGGGGTCGTCACCGACGCTGCTGGGCAAACAGTGGATTCATGCACTGGGCGTTTGTCTGTCAGAGTACGAGGAAGCCGGCATGCATGTGGTGAAAGACGTCCCCAGCCTTCTGACCGAGTTCAAGTCCCTCTTCCAGCCAGGGGTCGGCACATTTGCCAGCACGACGGCTGGCATCTATGTACCTGAGGAAGCCCGGCCACGATTTTTCAAGCCTCGCGCACTGCCGTTCGCCCTGAAGGACGGGGTCACCCAGAAGCTGCAACGATTACAGCGAGAGGGCATCCTGGTACCTGTCAAGACACCTGAATGTGCCACTTCTATCGTACCAGTCCTCAAGCAAGACAGCAATGTCAAGATCTGCGGGGATTTCAAGGTTACCATCAACCCAGTCGCTGCCGTCGAGAGGTACCCACTGCCCCGGATTGAAGATCTCTGGTCAGCATTGTCCGGTGGACAGAAGCTTACCAAGCTCGACCTCAGAGATGCTTACCAGCAGCTGGTGCTCCAGGATGCCTCCCGGAAGTATGTCACAATATCCACAACTTTGGGGCTCTTTCAGTACACGCGCTTATGTTTGGCGTGGCCTCGGCCCCAGCCATACTCCAGAGGGAAATGGACAACCTCTTCAGGGGCATGAGGCACGTGGCGGTGTACTTGGATGACATCCTGGTTACTGGCAGCGACGACGCGGACCACCTGCAGAACCTGCACAATGTCCTGGCATGACTGCAGGACGCCGGCCTCAAGCTCAAGCTGGAAAAGTGCGTTTTCCTAGCCTCCAGCATTGAGTACTTGGGACATGTCATTTCCCAGGCAGGCCTAGCCCCGGCTCACCGCAAAGTTGATGCCGTGCTCAAGGCACCTAAGCCCCAGAACAAGAAGGAGCTTCAGAGCTACCTGGGCCTCATCAACTTCTTAGAGAGTTTTCTGCCGAACCTGTCGCAGAATCTACAGCTGCTCCATCTTCTGCTTCGAGATGGTCAACAATGGGTCTGGAAGAAGGAGCAGGACCAGACCTTCCTGCGCAGCAAGGAGCTAATCACGAAGGCCCCAGTGCTAGTGCACCTCTATCCTGCTAAGCCTGTTGTTCTTACCGTAGATGCGTCGCCGTACGGTGTGGGAGCCGTCCTGGCACACCAGGACAAAGATGGCCAGGAACGCCCTGTGTCGTTTGCTTCTCGACGGCTTCATGCTGCAGAGCAACGTTACAGCCAGCTGGAAAAGGAAGGTTTGGCCCTGATGTTCGGTGTCGAATGCTTCCACCAGTATCTGTGGGGCCGGAAGTTCGAGGTGGTCACGGCCCACAAGCCGCTGTTGGGGCTGCTAGGGCCTGACAAGGCAGTTCCTGTGCAGGCATCACCTCGAGTGGTACGCTGGGCCTTGAGGCTGGCAGCTTACAGTTACCAGCTGGTTTACCATCCGGGAAAGGACCTGGGACCCGCTGATGCCCTTAGCCACCTGCCCCTGCCAGAGGTGCCCAATGCGGTGCCAGAACCTGCTGAAGTGTTCATACTGGAGCACGCGTACCCGGAGGTGCTCTCCAGATCTGTGGTATCTCAAGCGACCAGCCGGGACCTAGTGCTGTCTCAGGTGGTCAAGGCGGTGTCCTGTGGAGAGGAATTGGTGCAGCAGGCCTATAGCCACAAGGCTGCTGAGCTGAGCTTGTAGCAGGGCTGCCTACTGTAGGGTTCTAGGGTGGTGAACCCACAAAGTCTCCGGTCCTGGGTCCTGCAGTTGCTGCACGTGGGTCATCGTGGCGTAGAAAAGACCAAGATGGTGGCCCGGTCCCATGTTTGGTGGCCTGGCCTGGACCAGGACATTGCTCACTTGGTGCAGAGCTGCCAAATCTGCCAGGAGCATCAGCGAGCCTCGCATCATATGGAAATCACCCCCTGGCCGTTCCCACAGAGACCCTGGTCCCTCCTAAATGTGGATTCCCTTCAAGGGCCATCACTTCCTGGTGGTGGGCGCCTTTTCGAAGTGGGTGGAGGTTCTACTTGTCACCACTCCATCAGCAAGCGCGACCATTGCAGCGCTACGACAGGTCTTCGCCGCCCAGGGGTTGTCGGATGTCATCGCGTCCGACAATGGTCTTGCTTTCGCCAGCACAGAGTACCTGGCCTGGCTGACGAAGAATGAAATCCACTGGATGATGGTTCCGCCGTAGCACCCTGCTTCAAATGGTGCAGCCAAGCGGGTGGTGCAAACCATCAAAGACAAGCTCAAGAAGAGCCAGACTGGGGATTTCCGGACGCAGATTGCCCGGATACTATTTCAGTACCAGACCACACCCCACGATGTCACTGGCCGTGCCCCTGTGAGCTCCTGCTGGGTCGGATGGTCAAGACACCCTTAAACGTCTTGCATCCGGACCTCCGATCCACAGTGCTCTTGAAGCAGCTGAAGCAGAAGCTGGCTGCTGACCAAGGACGCCATCCCGGGCCTTTGCCAAAGTCGGGAGCTCCAGTTTTCGCCAGGAACTTCCATCCTGGCCCACCCTGGTCTGTCGGACAGGTGGTGTCTTCTGCCAGCGCCTCATCACTGCTCGTCCACATGCCAGATGGGGCCATGTGGCACAGACATGCCGACCATCTTAGGCCTCGCCTCGGGACCTGGCCAGCACCCTCGACTGCCACTTTCGAGTTCCAGCCCGCAGGAGGACTAGCGGCAGCACCAGGCGCTTCCAGCAGAGCACCACCCACCTCGGATGCAGCAACCGTAGCCAGTGGTGTGGCACCCGTTGGACCAGTGTCGAGCCCAGCACCACTCACAAGGCCAACCACTACGGGCCCTCCGAACGGAGTGAGGCTGGCTCAGGCAGCACCCGGCATTGCCACACCCGACCCATCAACACCGGTGCCCAGGCGGAGTACTCGACGGCGGAGGCCACCGGACCGTTACTCGCCTGGATAGCAGGCAGCGTTGACCCGGCTAGGGTGGAGGCAGAGCCTCATATTTTTAACACAGACGTTTGTTTTGTATATAGCAAGCAAACTGGGGGTAACGGGGTGTAGCAAGCATGTGACGCCCCCTCAGGCATAAGGTTCGTTCGCCGCCAGGCTCGGTGGCCTGCTAAGCTCGGCAGGCAACATTGGTCACTGCACCACAATAAACACTGGCGAGCACGGCTGCTCGGCGGTCATTCATCGTTCAGCACCACCACGCTGCGGAGCATCCGTCTAACGGAGGGTGCCTCGAGCCCTCCCTTTTTCACGAACCCGGGTGGATCGTGAACAAGAGGAAACATTCACAAACAACCGCATGCTACTATCCCTTTTCCCGTCTGCGTCCATGGCAGTTTCCATTTATTGCCTTGGTATTCCTTCTTGGTGGCAGTGAAATTTCGTTATGTTAAAATTGCGTATAAATACGCTTCATTATTTCGAGGTTTAAAATACATGTTACTCTATGGACAAGCAGTTATAAGGAGTTACATAAAGTATACTTCTATTAACTCGACTTCAGTTCATTTGATCATGACCGACAATCTCGGTCCCAGCCAGTGCATATGCATTTATTATCTAGATCATAAGATTCGCCATCGGAGGATAACTCGACCAGTCAGCACAGATGCGCCAGACCCCAATAGTAACCTCCTTAGTGGCAGCGTCTCTCTCGGCGGAGCTTAGGGGACAGTGAATCCGTTGTGCACATGCCACCTTCAGTCAAAAACATCCATTTTCGGCCTGCCTCGAAAGATTTTCAAGGAATAACCAGAGCTTACAATATCTGATTACACTGTATGCCCAGTTCTAGCTCACACCTCCCTTTTTTTTTTCAGGGATAGTGAGCCGAAAGTTGCTGAAACAGTGCTATTTGACATGAAACCAAAGTTGCCATTGTGGTGTTCACATGCTTTACCACATAACACGATAGAGCAGCAAAGGTGACTTTAGGAAACCGGCCGCCACTGTACAACACGTACTAGACTGTTGCCCATTTCCTTTGCTAAAAATCAGGTGTGCATTAGATTTTTGCTTTGTTTAAGAGCTTTAATGTCATTTCTACATTAGCTTTTCTACTTTGGACACAAAGAAAGTGGGCATGTGTTACGATAGTGCAAATACTGTCAAATGAATCAGTTGTGTGTTACGACATTTCTGTGCATCTTGTTTAATTCAACCTGCTGGATCAATATATAAATTTCGAAAACCGTGTCAGGGTCAAATGAACGGAAGTCGACTGTACTTTGTAATATAGAGAATTCTGTTATATTGAAGGTTATTATATCAAGGTTTATTGCACACAAAATGATTGGGCTCTCATTGCACGTTCTAACTCAAAATTTAAATTTCAAATCGCTGCCACTAAGACCCTCCCGCCCAAAGAAAATACAATTTTGGCGTACATTGCGACACCAGGAAGTGCGGAGCCACTGCTGTGTTCAGGGTGTCTACCAAGTTGACATTTCCAAATTTCCTGATTTTCCCAGGTTTTCCCCGAGTGCCGTTGCAAAATTTCCTGAGTGATGCAAAACTATGTTTTATGTCAAGACAGGCTGAAACCATACCGCCCAAAGGTGTCACTCTCTAGTAAGAAAATTTTTAAAATTTTAAAAAGACATTATTTCAATTTGAATATAAGGAGTAGTGTTTATGGTATTCAAAAAAAAAAGAATAGAACGGAATGGTTAGTAAAATGCACAGCAAATAGAATGTCTTTAAAAAATATTGAAAATCATGTCGAACATTCTCAAATACAAATAAAAAGCAGATGCATACAGAAGCAAATATTTTCGAGTATGAGCTATTTCTATCAACTGATAGCAAGCTCAGTGGTATGAGGCCCGAACTTTGTCACAATTGAGATTCTCTCTCAACAGCTCGCAAGTCAACCTCAACTGTCCTGACATACTGTATCTCAACCTGCGCACGATGCCTCAGTATTGTGTTTCACTGCTTTAAAGAGTTTATTTCGGTTTGGATGAGGGACACCTACATCTCAGCATCAGCCAACACTTTGTTTTTTGAGCTCAAAACGGCGGCAGCACGCTTCCTTTCTCATTGATTCCCCAATGCCTAGGTCCTGTTGTTCTTGTCCCCCTTCCGCCCGTTGTTTACCCCATGGACCATTTGAAGCATCTTCTTCGTCAGTTGCACAGTCCACGTCCGATTTTTCGAACTCCCTAGGGGCCGCGAGTATGTCCGAAAAATCGGCCAGTTGGAAAAAATAAATGCACGCCATTTACTGCCGTTAAGGGCTCAATCCGCCACAGGCACATTCGAAAGCGCTCTGTAGGCCTGTCAGTACACGTATTAGGCATATTGGTGCTCGTACTGTGACAGGAAATACCGGGTGCATGAGTATATAATTAAGGAATACATACCAGGTCCCGTGACAGTTGCCCCTTGCCACGCTTGTTATGCTTCACCGCAATACTTTTGCGTATGCTTCACAGCGTAACATTTTTGTATTGAGGCGAAGATTACTTTCGCGAACCGGCATTGTGCAACGCACTATGCTTTCCAAGCTTCTAAGTCACTCGCGAGTGCCACAAATGCGGAGTCCATGCAATTGCTGACAGCAGCAAATTCTTTAAATAAAAAACGCGGCAACCAACGGAAAGAAGCGTCATAGCGAACGTCGAAGCAGCTAGGCCTAGCGTTGCCGCAGTGGTGGTTACAGCTGCCAGCGGATCTGCGTGCGAGAGCGTCGGTTCGAGGCTGTGAGGCAATCAAAATGGCAGCGGTGGTGGCTTTGATTAATGTCGTTTCGGACCTGCGGTCACCGCAACAGCGTCCGGAGAATCGGACGGCAAAGAGTTCTTGCGTCCGAAATCTCCGACGTTCTGATACATTGACTCTATCTATGGGATACGTGGGGTGCCGCGAAGCCGTCTAAATTATCGGGAATCTGGAAAACCGGTCGCTGACTGTACACTGGCAACTCCTCCAGCCGACAACAGGGCGTCAAAGACGATTCATTACGATTTTTGTCTGTTACTCGAGCCGGGATTACCGTGACTTTCGCCCCTTTCAATGAAATTACAGCTAATTTTCCCTGATAGAGGCACAAATTCCCCGAGTTTTTCCAGACTGCTTAAAATCCCTGAGAATTCCCGGTTTTCCCGGTTGGTAGACACCCTGTGTGTTGTCTGCTCCGCAAGGGCATCACAGCAAGGGCATTGTCGTTGAATTGAGCTTGGCAATTTTTTCACTTGCAGGAAAGAGGAGCACAAGTCATAGAACACCTACAGAAACTATCTCCAGCGACCACCTAGATGCCCATGCAAAAACAAAATGACAGCTTGTGACCACAATATATCTGTAGCTCCTGTAATCACTTCCAGTGCATACAATACACAAAAGCATGGCCTCTGAGATTGGCCTCCATTAGTCCAAGGGAGCTGTTGCTGAAGGTGTCATTTCATTTCGTCAATAGCTAGTGTCGCCAGGCTGCTGTAAAAATAAAAACTATGACAAAAAAATTCAAATGCAGTTTTGTACCGCAGCAAATGCACTCATTTTTCCAGCTTGCAGAGGGATGCATAGAGTTTACTGTGTAATGAATGGTCAAAGCTAGAAAAATTAGTGTCATGGCCCCAATGAGTACACTGCACTGCCCTAGCTATACTGTCGAAAGTACACATTTTTCAGCCGAGTGAGTGGTAGGGAATGCAGTAAATAACACATTATATTTATGAGAATGAGAGCTCTCCCATGTGGCACCAGTCGAATTACACTCAAATTTGAGGCACTAGGTGTTTACGGTCATTTTCTATGCTGCGTGGCATGGGTACTAGGAACTATCATGAGAGCCAGAGAATCAAAGTGATCAACAGCAGGCTGACAAGGGAAGCCTTGGTCGGTAGGCAACAGAGTGCGAACCTGGGTCGTTTGGTACATGATGAAGTTAAATCAAAGAAGTGACAGAAGCAAACAGACTTAGTCCATGCTTTGTCTTTTCTTTTGTCTGTCCTGTCTCTTGCACTGTTATTCAATTTAACTTCACTATGGGCAACATGTTGACATAGAGCCAAGGCAGTAATTCTGGGAAGTTGGTCTGTCTTATTGGAATATGTTCCTAAGTAGCGCTAAAAAGATAAGAACAAAATATAAGAATGACAACACATTGCATCAGTTGTGTGTTGTTGTTCTGATGCCTGTCCTTGTCTTTTCAGTGCTATTCGTGATCAAAATAGAGACTAGACAGAGCAAGACCCCTTGTTGGCTTGCGGCATCTTTCATTGTGGCACCGACTCCCACCATTGCATGTGTGTCATGGGAGGAAGCCAAACATCAAAAGATGCGGAAGCATCAAGTCACAGAAGGTGAGCGTCAGAAGACAAGCATCAAGCGATGTCAGCGAGTCGAGTATCTTCACAAAGTGGGTCGCAAATGTGCTGCACATGCAGTTGGGAACAGAACAACTTAGAATTTCAGAGCAGTTCTTGAAGTGCATGGCACAGGTACATGCAAGCAGTCATTCATACCGGATGTGCATTTGGTGTGCTATATCAATGAAAAAAGACAACTGCCCCTTGCACACTTTCCTCCATGCACAGTTTTGGGCAGCCAGCAACTGGCGTTTGCACATTTTTGTGCCTCTAACTTTCACTTGACTTGTCACTGTGAGGAAACAGGCTACCTTCCCTGGGCAACTATTGCCCACCACACATCATCAGAATTAAATGCAGGCCCATGACAGCTCACCTCCAAGTACTGCAGTCGGCTCCAGGGGAGGTTTGAAACATGGGGAAGGCCAGATGGTGTCGCACCCACCTGCAGGAAAAGCAATCACCGAGGGTAAGTCTTGAATGCAAGACAAAAGGTAAGCCACGATGTGACTCACGTGGATCCCATTCTCAGCACAGCTGAACAAAAGTCCTGCCTACAGCTGTCCCCCAGTCCCTGACCTGCCAAGATGGGGCCATCGCAGATGAGGCAGCTACGTTCACTATATGCACTGACCTTTTCCTGTATCACCCCTCACCTGGCCTGTGCAAACATCGTATGGAAACCAGGAAGTTTAAACATTCCTTTCCTCATTGATCGAAACAAAAAGTAACCACAAATGAAGAGCAGAGAAAAAGTAACATACAGGATAGGCACCTTGTCTACTGTTCTTCAGCTGTCCTACTTTCGTCAAAGATAAATGCCACTTAGCTAGCATGCCTTGCATTTCTAGCACCTTTCCTTTTATCTGACAGCAGCTAATAGCCCAAAAGCTGGCTAGCCATGCATGTCCATTTGTCCTCCCTTTCTGTTCTGTTGTTTTGCCATGTCACTGCTGCTGTTGCCATCCTGCTGTCGTTAGGTCAAAGTTGTCAGGCCACCTCCTCCTCTTGTGCCCTACAGTGTGGAAAACAACAATAATACTGACCCTCTCTACCATTGAGAATTGGACTTATGCCCTTGTGGCAACGTGTAAGTGGAAGCTGAATGCATTAACCACTGAGCTTATGCAACTGTTATGTCTGGCAGTTTCTGAGGGGTCCTTTGCATACTGCAGGTTTCAAGCGGTGCATGTGTTTTGGAGGCAACAGGAGGCAGTACATTAATGCTGCATAGATGGCACATGATCCAGCTGTTGTTTGCAGTGTGGCCTTTAGCGCGACAAACATTTTTCACCCTTCCCCATGCAAAGAAACGGTTGTGGATGTCAGTAAGTGAAGTGCAATCATCATACTACTACTGTTGCACTACTGTTGCCACCGTGTCGTCACTCATTATCACTGTGTTGCTGTCACTGCTGTGGAGTTCTCACCCGTGCTCTTCGGACAAAGGAACGGCAACACAGAAGCACAATTAATCACAAGGGCATTTATTGCACCTTTCATAGACTAATGCCTGCTAGCCGAGTTGCTATTCACAAAACATGCCGATGGACACGCAAAAAATCACAGATGTCCGACTCACTGCGACCGGATAGTGAGTGGTATGTCCACCCCATGCTGGACTCCCAACGCCTGGTCATTTGCACGTACGGTCACGCGAATGGTGGCACGCTCTAACGATTCTGTTCGTCCATTCAGGTGTCCCGCTCCTAGGCCACACAAGACAATTTCACAGAAGCATGGATCGGAACACGAACGGAATGTCCACGTTGCTTGCCGACCTCGAGCCCAAGAGGAAGAGCCTACTACCTGTCGCGCCCGACCAACTCCGTTGTCAGGTGGTGCTAGCAGCACCACATGCGTCGCGCCATCTCTCGTAATGCGCTGCAACTAGACCGACCGCCACCGGCACCAAGCCACACAGAGAAGCCAGATTACAGGAGATGCAGGACATGCAGAGAAAACAACATATCAGGGGACGCGTGAGAGTCAAACATCCCTACACTACATAGTTGGGAGACATCGCATAGCATTTTAAGAGTTCTGCACAAAGTGAGGGGCACCAAAGGAAATAACGGCAGTTGCAGTAAATAAGTTAAAGCTTGATGAAATCAGCGCTTTAACAACACCTCATCTAGCTGGCCAGTCAATTCACGCCATAAAGAGATGCCAACCAAAAAAGTGAGCTTTCTTTTTTGTCAGCTGTCACTACAGTATACCATATTTACTTAATTGCAATGCGAGTTTCTTTCCCAGATTTTTATTCCTCATGTTACACTCTAATGATGGCAAAATTGACGATATTAAAACAAATATTTTAAATCCTATGGCTTTTAACATTCCACTGCTAACCTGTAAGTTTGTCTCAATCCAATCCCATAGAAGTCGCAAAATGTTGTTTGTCATCACAAACAAATCGACACCGTTTTCGCTGTGCTTGCGAGATTTCGACTCCATTCAAAATATATGGCACCCACTTCAAGACAGGAGCAACATTGTTGGCCGAGGAGCTGGGAAACTTTGTTGCGGCTTAACTTCGATGATTCACAGATGGTAAGGTGAATGGGAGGCCCTCTTTAAATACGAGGCCAATCGGAACGGCTTCCGTGGACCTCATCGTGGCCTGGTATGACCACCCAACAGAAATGGTTCTGCAGTATTCTTAAAAGTGCTCAATCTCAAATGAGCTCAACCGCTGGGCCATTGTGGCGTTTGACCACCTCACGCAACACGCCGAAAGTGCTCTGCTCCCCGCGACTACAGTGCACTATGTTGCCTTCTTCCTGCTTTGCTGATTTATACTGCGTCATGGTCCACCAAAGGAGTTGCTCAGCGCTCGCGGACGTGTCTTCTTGACAGAATTCGTCGAAGCCATCCTCAAACAGTGCCTTGTTGTGCACTGCACAACTACTGCTTACCATCCACTGACCAATGGTCTCACAGAACGCTTCAACCGTACGCTTGGCAACATGCTCTCAATGTACATAGCCTCCGACCACATAAACTGGGATGCCATTCTGCCCTTTGCAACCTATGCTTACAATACCGGCACTCAGAGGCTTTTGACCCTTTTTCTTACTGTATGGCCAGCAGCCGTTGCACACAATCAACACAATCCTTCCATACAAGCCAGATGCATCTGAGTGTGCACCTATCCTTGCCACAGCCAGACATGCCGAATAGTGTCGCAATCTCACGCGGGCCTTTGCTTCAAATGACCAAGAGTGCCAGAAGAGCGTTCGCGGTGACACCACTTCTGCATTCATGGTCTTCTCTGGAATGCTTGTGTGGGTCTCGGTCCCTTCAACTGCACCTGGTCGCTCGTCGAAACTACTGCCCAGGTATGAAGGCTTCTACCGCGTCGTCGAACGCACATCTCCAGTCAACTATGTGATCGAGCCTGTTGAACCGTCTTCGGACATGCGCCGTAGTGGACGAGACATTGTCAACGTCAACCACCTCAAGCCCTACTATGACCCACTCATAGTGGCAAGCTATTAGGTCGCCGGGTGGCTCCCTTTTCGTTCCCAGGGGTAATTGTAGAGAAGGATTGGAACAATATAGTGGGTCGTCCTCTCCAGCGCTTTCTAGTGAGTTGTCCTCTTCAACGCTTTTGCTGGTGAATGCCACTCGTGCTCGGGGTCCTTGCTCTGCCTGCTCTAGTATCCCAGTGAAATAATCAGTGGGATACTAGAGCAGGTGGCTGTATGCACAATTTTATGTTCACACCAATTGCACTCTCCATAAGTAGGCAGACTTCTTTCAGGCACTTGTGACAATGAAGAGGGTGCAATTCAAAGCTGTGTCATTAAGTGACCCTAAGAGTAAAAAACATCTGCCAGCCTGTAAACTTCTACATGCGTCAAAAAATATGTGAACACGACATACAGAGAAAAAAGGGTGGGGAGAGATAAAAATAGAAAAATTTTTTTTAAGCCTGCTCTAAGCACATGCCTTTTGAGTATACCTGGACACTTAACTAACCACGATTTAACCTCGATATGCAACATGCAGGCAGCAGCAAAGGTTTTAAAGCGTTCTAAAAGGAAATCTTTTTCAAAAGTTAGCCCTGAGCTCACACCTTTTCAGGGATACATATGTTTTTTATTAAAGACTTTTTCTTTTGTTTTGTTTTTCTTTTCCCCCGCACATCAACAGCAACAAACTTGGTACAACAAAGACTGTGAAGTAGCACACTGTTTTTAGACACCAGTGATGTTTTCAGCTACTTTGCTGTTGCCGATGTCACCTGCTTCATTATTTTGTTGGCATTAACTTGCTTGAAGCAAGTACCCATCTGGTGTCTTTTGACCATCAGAAGACTTCCAACAGAAGATTCGGAGACCAACAAGCGAAATGTTTTTCCAGGAAGAATTTATTTCTTAGAGAACATCATGCAGTATTAATAACATTTTAAAATGAGCCCGAATTCATAAACATTACAGAAAATTTGGGAGTGTTGGCAAGTAAGAAGTGTTTTCCCTCCCTAATTCTTTACAGCTAATATCTGGGCAGTACATTGAGTCATAACTAGCGACACTCTCATGAAAGGATGAATACAGCACAGCTTTATTTATTTCCTACTCGCTCCCATTACGAGGGACACGATGAGAGGTCACATAATCCCACCTTGAATCCCAGGCTGACACCTGCATCAACATTTCCAGTAGTGGATTTTGAGGGCAATATCATTTACTGCTGTGGTACCTACAACTTATTTTAGAGCACAGCTCTTAGGAGCCCGTTTCTGCAGCGAACATTGGCGTCGGTGTAACCGAGTGAACGAGCACAACAGCGAAGGATGAAAGAGCAATGCGGGTAGCGGGGAATGAAAAGTGGCGATAACGAAAAGAGTGCAAGGAGGAAAGTGAAGGAGGAGAGTACAGCGGAACCATGAGGTGGAAGCACAGGAGGAGGGTACGTCGTAAGCCCGAGGAGAAAAGCCTAGTGCCGTACAAGACATCTTCAGCAAGATTGCTATGAGATGGCACCAGAGTACCATGCATCTTTATTTTTCTTCGGTCGCCATTCTTCACCGGGTAACAAATGTTGAACGTCGTCCCTCGATGCACGACGCACCTGTATGTATCAGAAGTTTCTCGAAGGTTATCAATAGTTCTATTAGTTGGCTGTTCTCACCAAACCATTCTGTAATCTTAGTGTTTGCACGACACGAATTGTGTAGTACTTTCTGGAAGCCATGCACGCACAAACGATTACACATGAACCTTCGACGAGTGATGCATGAAAATCGATGCACTTGACCTGCGGGTCAGATTTTCAATGATTGCCGACTCCGTTCGCAGCTGTCATTGTGCTTGAGTGTTACTTGTGTTGGGAACAAGTTCACCGAATAAAGGGTTAAATCTGTAACTCAGTTTCAACACTGTGTCGTTCTTCCCTGTCACTAACACATGACAATATATTCATAATACAAAATGGGTTCGGCCAGTTCTTTCTGAACAACGAGCGACGCAACCGGTGGAAGTGCTTCGTCTGCCGCAGGTGCTAAACGAGCTGCCCGAGCAGAGGCCCAGCGCCGACACTGAAAGGACCCTGTTGTTCAGAATCAAATTCTTTTCCACAATATATCGCGAATTCAAAACACCGAAATAGCTGCACTCAAAATTTGCATTAGAGAGTGTCATTATCGTCAGTGAATTTTTTGCAGTGAATAATGAAGCACTCATCTACCCTCAGGCATAGAAAGATACGAGCATCATCCTAAAACAAGCAGCTTCATGTATCATAACCCTTGGAATGCACTTATGGCATCTTGTATGACTTCATTTTTATTGAGTGTTGCCTGAACAGGAGTGCCAACGGTACGTGACTCATTCAGCTAAAGCACTGGCTGACTTCTGCTCAAATTGTGCACTTCGCAGACGGTTTAGTTTAATGGCACATTTCTGTGGATTACTAGTCTGTTTTGTTCACAATAAAACATCAGTGGTGACGTCGAAAATAATTTTGTTTTTGTTTTTACTGTAACAAAACAATGCTGCTATTTGTGGTGAAACTCATCTTTCACTTGAATACTGGAATAATGCAACGAAAAAAAGAGAGAAAGAGAAAAAAAGAAAACAGGGCAATTTATACAACAGGAGCACACCAGGGTTGAAAATAAACTTGTTGGTACATATGTACAAGTACTTGCATCCTCCCAACTTGCCCCCTTTTTTTCATGCTGTCCCCAAGTATTCGTGCAGATATGTACTAACAAGCTCTTTTTCACCTTTTACCATGGTGGCGACAGAGGGATCCGCTGTTTCGTCGCCCCAAAATCAAGTCTGCACACAATACAGGCCAGGTGTTTTGTGAAGGAATCGGGCAAGTAATGCTGGCAAACACAGTATTAAACTGAACCCACTGCAAAATGAGAAATTTGAGCAGAAATCAGCCAGCAGTGCAGAGCTGCACATAGCTGTCACTCCCGCTTATGCAACATCCCTGCAGCAAAAGCAGTCACCTTGTTGCCGACGAGCTGCAGCATGTCGGGGAATGGGGGGAATGCCACGCTGGCCCCGCCCTCGGCCGGGTAGAGAGCCTTGAGCGCCTCGCGCCGAATCTCGTCCTGGCTGCAAGTGCACACTTGGTGAAAGGCAGCGGCGGGATCCACAAGCCCACCTTAGCTCTTAATGCCTGCTTTCAGAAGGTGCCAGTCAGGCAACTGCATCGGGAGCAGTAAAACCATGCTCCTCAATGGTCACCAGACCCCATTCCCAGGTCACCGAACACTTTCAGTCGGGCCCACTAGTGATGCATCCCATTACGGTAGATAAACTCCCGTTTGTTGCATTCTCCTGGCTCTGACGCCCCAAAGCATCACCCCTGTTTAGCTTGCACAGGCACCTACACATTGGCTTAGCATCTGCCAGATTTCTCTTTTCCCCAGTCGTTAAGCCCAAATACTGCAATGACGTACCACCGATGCAGCCACCAGTGGCACCTACATAGAATGCTGCACGTCGCCACTGAAGACAGTCGCTTTGAGGAACTTGCCTGGAGCAAAAAGATCACCACTGCTATGTTCAGATTGCCCCGGGTGACCAATATCGACAAGGCTCACAAAGCCAAGTGGCCACTCGGGTCACCAGGGTTTGCCTTGCACTCGTGTTCGCGGACGTCATCCTACGGCTTCACACAGTTAGTATTTCCATATACAAGGCTGTGCACAAGCTGGAACACGGCTGCGAGTTCCCGAAAAGAGGCTGTAACTAATGCAAGATTCGGCCCAAGTACAAGATATAAATTACGACCATCACTTATCATAAGAAGCCAGCAAACAAAGACACCAAGGTCAGCACACGGGAAATTACTTGTACTTAACTGAATTAAGAAATCATAAATTAATGGAAACAAAAGTGGATGAAAAAACAACTTGCCGCAGGTGGGGAACGATCCGACGTCTTCGCATTAAGCGTGCGATGCTCAACCAATTCAGCTACTGTGGCGCCGTTTTCCCATCCACATTCTGGGGGATTTATGCGTTACTACGACAACTAACCTTGGGAGTGTTGGCCAGCGCCACCACTCGCAAACCTTGCCACAGCCAATGTTGTCTAGTTAGATAAGTTAGTTATTTGGTTAGCTAGTTCAGTAAGTTAGTTACTAGTTGATTAATTAGTTTAGTTAATGAGTTACCTATATTTGCTTTGTTATTATAGTTAGGTTATTAGTTTAGCTAATGATTAATTTTGTTAGTTTAGTTAGATAACTTAGTTTTGTTTAAATAATCAAAGTTCTGGTTTGGTAGGTAATTATTTCGGATAGTTTTGTTATTTACCTTATTTAGTTAGCTTAGTTATTTAGTTATGTCACTAGATTATTCAGTTAGTTTGTTATGCTGGTTATTGAGTTTAGTTATGTAGTTATTAGATTAGTTAGTAAATTTTGTTATTTAGCTTAGTTATTAGTTTGATAATTAGGTGGTTTAGTAAGTACTTATTTGTTTGGTTAGCTAATTAATTTAGTTAGCTTAGCTGGTTATTCATATCTACATTTAGTTAGACATATTAGTTGTTCAGTTTAGTTAGGTTAGTTATTAGTGAGTTTGGTTGGTTAATTAGTTTGTTCAGTTATTAGATTAGTTGTGTCAGGTTAGTCAAGTTACATATTAGTTGATTATATTTGTTTAGTTCATTAATAAATTAGCTTGGTTAGTTATTAGTAGGATACTTAGTTACTTAGTTAATGTTATTATTATTTAGTTCCGTTAGCTAAAATAAATGTAAATACACTCAGAAAATTATCTTGTGTTGTCTGTTACAAATGAAGACAAAGCCAAGGTAAAGTTGCCTCAGTCAGCATCTGCTCCCACTGTTTGTTAGAGCCCTGCTTTTCTGCATCCCCAACATGTCTTTTTTTCTGCCATGTTGAGGAAATGGGATGGATAATAGCGCTTGACAGATGTCTGATGCAGACAAGTCTTTTTTTTTTTTTTTTGCCTACATATTCCTTCACCCCCCTACTGGTGTGGGGATGAAGTGCCACTACTCAGATTAGATTTCCACTGACTGATACATTTTAAATGGCTATAAACGAACCGAACCCACAACCTTCGCGAAATGCGAAAATTGTGGGTTCGGTTCCCACTTGCGGCAAGTTGTTTTTCCATCCACTTTAATGTCCATTAATTTATCGTTTCTTCATTCTATTTATTAAGCACAAGTAATTTCCCCTATGTTGCCCTTGGTGTCTGTGTTTGTTGGCTTCTCATGATATGACTAATAAAAATCGGGCCCCTCGGTTAACCCCCTTTCTTCTCGTTTATTACATAACGAGGCTCTCGAATCCGGAAACATTGATGCCTTCAGGTAGCATATGTGGGTTTATTGACCAGTTGCCTTCACCCAATAAGATCACGTTCTCGTGACGCTTGCGGCAACAAGGAAGTTCCACGTCCGCCGCCAAGGTCTGTGAGTGGTGGGGCTGGCTAACACTCCCAGGGTTCTGCTAGTACACATAAATACCCAAGAAAATGGATGGGG
Source organism: Dermacentor variabilis (assembly GCF_050947875.1). Lineage (NCBI taxonomy): Eukaryota > Metazoa > Arthropoda > Arachnida > Ixodida > Ixodidae > Dermacentor > Dermacentor variabilis. The sequence goes on along the minus strand of NC_134569.1, from coordinate 248,197,691 downwards.
AAACAGCGCCACGGTAGCTCAATTGGTACAGCATCGCACGCGAAATGCGAAGGTTGTGGGTTCGGTTCCCACCTGCGGCAAGTTGTTTTTTCATCCACTTTAATGTCCATTAATTTATCGTTTCTTCATTCCATCTATTAAGCACAAGTAATTTCCCCTATGTTGTCCTTGGTGTCAGTGTTTGTTGGCTTCTCATGATATGACTAATAAAAATCGGGTCCCTCGGTTAACCCCCTTTCTTCTCGTTTATAAACGATAATGTGGCATGAAAGCAGTGTAGTAAGTGGTTTATTTTACCGTAGAACGCAATGCAAAGTTGACGGTGGTGCAATTTGTTAGTTATATTCCGATGTATGTTCAAAGCGGTGTTGTTGTAAGTGATCACAAGACATCAAGAATCCGCATAAGCACAGTGCACCAAATAATAAAACAAGCCCTTCAGTTGCAAGTTGTGTGGGCATCTTCCTTGTCTGGTTGGTAAATTGCATTAAAGCTCGTACGAATGATTGTTGGCGGCCCACCTGTCACCGGCGGCCATCAGCAGCAGGTAACGAGCAGGCACACTGTCGGCCGGGAACACGGTGGCCGCATAGCCCAGGGCTGCGCGGCGTCCAGTGGGGCTAGGCGAGGCTACGTGTGTCGACACCAGGGCCAGCAGCAGCTGTCGGGTGGCATCATCGGCCGAGGCTGCAAACGCTGGAGCCACTGCTAGCAGTGCCTCCTGCAGGGCCAGGCGACCCTCACTGCTTTCCTCCTGTTGTCCAAGTTTTAACCAAGTCATGTCAGTAATTGCATTGAGTTCATGAGCGCTCTGTCAACACTCCAGAGCCACGCGACCCTCACTGCGTTCCTCCTGTTGTTCAAGTTTTAACTAAGTCATGTTAGTAATTGCACTGACTATAAGTGCCCAATTCATTAGACTACAACGTGAACAATATTTTGTGACTGGGTAAATCCGCACACAAAAAAGACAGGTCATGTTTTCAGTAACTTCTTATGCTCTGTTTCAGTAGTTCCGTGCAGCACTGTGGAAGCTACAGGCATCTTCAACCAATCGGGAGCGCTGCAGCGCAGACGGCGGCCGCATCTACTAAGACTGCAACTGTGCAGTACGATTGGGTGTTGTGACAGCAGCAGTAGAAAGTTCATTCCATATTCGCTCTGACAGCAAAAAAAGCATGGGCCTTCAAGATGGCAGAAGCAGAGGGTTCAGGAGGAGCACTCGGCCAGCATGTCACATGGGATTGTGGCGCCCTCTCTTGATCATTCTTTTAACATCCACTTGTACACAGTGCACCCACTGACATTCGTAAATGCAGCCATTTTCTTAATTAGAATTTGTGCACGTTTACCGTACTATTCCAAGCATGTTCAGTGCTGATTTACTCATTCCTTTTGCGTAAAAGAGCAGTTTGGAATTATACCACACATGCAAGTCTGTAGACGCAGTTTTGCGAAGGTCGAAGCACTCGCCAAAAGGGAGTCCACCAAGGTGTGGCTGTGCCGACTACATGTATGAATTTAGCTTGCTGCTGTCATATCAATAATCATTCGTACTATTTAAATGCAAATTATAGTCTGTACAGAAACGTTCCTTTATATTATTTTATTTTTTTTGTTCTCTGCATTTTTTTTATTTGAGCAAGTGGAGAACATTATTTTGGGTATCATCATCACCATTGGCCTATTTTATGTCTACGGCAGGACGAAGGCCTCTCCCTGTGATCTCCAATTACCCCTGTCCTGCGCCAACCGATTCCAATTAGCACCGGCGAATTTCCTAATTTCATCACACCACCTAGTCTTCTGCCTTCCTCTATTGCGCTTCACTTCTCTTGGTACCCATTCTGTAGCCCTAATGGTCCAACGGTTCACTAAGCTGCGCATTACATGACCTGCTCAGTGCCACTTTTCTTTTCTCTTAATGTCAATTAGAATATCGGCTGTACCCATTTGCTCTCGGATTCAAACCGCTCTCTGTGGTCTTTAACTTGTTCTCAAGCTTCTTTGTCAGTCTCCAAGTCTCTGCCCCACATGTCAGCAGCAGTAAAATGCACTGATAATACACCTTCCTTTTCAAGGATAATGGTAAGCTTCCAATCAGGAGCTGACAATGTCTGCTGTATGTGATCCAACCCATTTTTATTCCTCTATGAATTTCCTTCTAATCAGGGTTCCCTGTGATTAAATGACCTAGGTAAATGTACTCCTTCACAGACTCTAGAAGCTGACTGGCGCTCCTGAACTCTTGTTCCTTTGCCCAGTTATTCATTATTATCTTTGTCTTCTACATTGTTGTGGAATAAGAGATGGAGAATTTTTAACTTATGGAAAAATGACAAACATCCGTTTGCTTCGATCGCATCAAGAAGACTAAATTATTTTTGACTAGAAGGTGTCATAGGGGAGAGAGTAGAGAGAAAGGGAAAGTCACAGTACACTGTGCCAAACAGGCTTTCTTGCACCCCAAACGTGCAAGCAATCCACTCCAAACCTGAAAAGCACCACCGCACTGCCGGTCGCTGTTCGTAGAATGCACCCGCCAGTAATTTGCATGCAGTTTGAGGGTTGTCAAGTGTCCAACGCTTCTGCCACAGCGACCTCAGCAGTGCCGTTTTAGGTGGGGGAGTCCTCCTCACCACATCGGCGGCGGCCCCCAGCACAGGGGTACTTTGGCTCCAGCATCTAGGATATACAACAACCTCCCCGGATGAGCAAACTATTGTTGAGCTCATTGCTCCACAATCTCTAAGGGATACAGCAGCTGTATTGGTCGCTTCACCTATGTTCCCCCACTGAATAGCAATTTGCAGGACCGCATACTGCTGTTGCTACCCTTAAATGTTTTCTTAATTCTGGCGGTCTTCCACATGTGGCATTTCAAGTGGTCTTCCCTCAGGAGCACCAAGGCGTCTCATCAGATCACTCGATTTTGTTGGTCGGCACATATGTGCCGATCTGAGCGCTAATAAGTACTCTTTTCGCCACCGTCTCCAGATACCATCGGCCATGGCCATCCGGTACTTCCAGCGTCGTGAGAGATTCATGCCACCAGCAGGAATTTCGTCCGGCAGTAGGTGTGCAGGAAGGGTCGTCAACTATCTTCCGACAAGGAAGTGTGCCAGTGACAGTGGTCCTGGCTCTTGAGCATCATCATATATGAAAGTTGTGGGGATGCGCGACTCTCACACATCCCCTGATGTGTTGTTTTCCCGCGTGGCTCCCGCCTCCTGCAGTCCAGCTTCACCGCATGGCCTGCGTGATGCCCACGGCAGTGGGTCTGGTTGAGGCGCAGTACGAGAGATGGCACGAGTGTTGCCCTGCCTACGGGCGGGTTTACCTGGGCGCGAAAAGGGAGAGGTGCTTCCTCTTGGGTTCGGGACGGCTAGCAGCGCGGACGTCCAGCGCGTGCGCCGATCCATGCTTCTGCGAGACCGTCTCGTGAGGCCTCGTACGAACGCACCACCGTTCGCGTGACCGTACGCACGAACGACCAGGCACTGGGATCTAGCATGGGGCGAACATATTGGCTCGTTATCCGGTCGCGGTGAGTCGGACTTCTAGATTTGTCGCGCGCCCATCGGCATGTTTTGTGGATAGTAACGCAACTAGCAAGCATTGATCTATGAAAGGTGCGATAAATGCCCTTGCGATTGTTTGCACTATTGTGTTGTCGTTCCTTTGTCCCAAGAGCACGGGAGGAGAACCGCACATCTGGCTGCCCAACGTAGGGCTCTTGAGGCTTTGGACGATAGATTTAACAGTTTTGCTTTGTTCGAGACCTTTGTTTGAACTGAAGCACAGGCCTAGCATGTATTTTGATCGCTAGCGTCGGCGGCATGCTTTCATGAGCAAGGCGACGGTGGCTGTAGTGTGCTTGAACTTTTCAACATGCTAAGCCTTTTCGCAAATGGTTTATTTAATGACATTCGTCGGTACGAGAGCCACATGGTCTGCATCCTGGGAGAGCGAGGCTTAGCGCCCGCGGAGCACTGGCAAGCCTGAAGCGAGTGTGTATGGAAGCCTCGTGGGTGATCCGAATTTCTTATGTAAATAGCTTCTTCTATCTCTTTGACCCTGATGAAGTCGTGGCTCTGGGAGCCGGGTGGCCGCGGGCCACGGGTGCCACTACAGGCTGACTGGTATTGCGGCCTGGCACCGGGCGCTCCGACACTGTCTGGGACGGTGGGCACCGTCAACTCGGATGCTGTGTGCACCGAGCAGGGTAGGACCACCTAACAGAGCTGACGTTTCCTCGCGGCTGCCTGTTTTGCGCCCATTTGGGGTGTTGTTTTTTGGATGCCGGTTGTTGTCAGGGTAGTGTCGCTTTAGGCCTAAGGCTTTACGAAGCTGCCTGTCGCGCGTGGAGGGACACAAGCTGGTGGACCGTGGCGTTGAGGTGTTGCACTTTGCTTCCCTCAATCTAGTTAGCCTCGCACGAATTGAAATTAGTCGTTCGACTCAAGGAAGCGAGCTTCGTTCACGTGAACTTAGCATCTGAGTAGCTGCCCGAACTTTTGCAAGCCGAGTTGAACATCGTACCACATGGGCAATGCACATGCAGAACTCCTCTCCCTTGCACTACTTTAGTGTTTGACGAGTGTGTTGAGTGTATGCAGCAAGAGCGGAGTCACCCCTGGTTTGTCATCACCTGCACATTTTCTGCGCTGCTGCCCTGGACTACGATCGAGCCATTCCGGGCAATGGTGATGCTGTGGCCGGTTCGACGCAGAGACTTCGGCGGCTGCCTGTACCCAGCTCGCAACCCTCGGCGGCGGAGAAAAGAGCCGGGTGGTCACCACCAGCTGCGGCGGCTCTTGCCAGCAGGGCGCGTCGGTGCGATCGACGCTTGCTCGAGCCGACTACTGCGTCGCCGTTTCCAGAGTCCTGGCCTGGAATCATGCCGTCGAGTCTGCAAAGCTGATGCTGTAACCAGTGGACACCTACGGTGTACCCCACGGACAATGTCGGCTCGCATGTTATGGACAACATGGGGACATTTTCCTGGCGCGGCCACTGTTGCGTGTGCCACCTTGTTCACGAAGCACGCGTTGATGTTAGACCGTGTGACATGTTTTGCCGGTATATGTAGTGATTTAAGGTTGGCGAGGATGTGGGGCTGCACGACTCTCACGCGTCCCCTGATGTGTTGTTTTCCCGCATGGCTCCCGTCTCCTGCGGTCCGGCTTTGCTGCGTGTCCTGTGTTATGCCCGCAGCAATCAGTCTGGTTGAGGCGCAGTATGAGAGATGGCGCGAGTGCTGCGCTGCCTATGGGCGGGGGTACTTCGGCGCGAAAAGGGAGAGGCACTTCCTCTTTGGTTCGGGATGGCAAGCAGCGCGGACGTCCCGCGCATGCGCCAATCCATGCTTCTGCGAGACCGTCTCGTAAGGCCTCGTACGAACGCGCCACCGTTCGCGTGACCGTATGGCCGAACGACCAGGCGTTGGGATCCAGCATGGGGCGAACATATTCGCTCGTTATCCGGTTGCGATGAATTGGACTTCTAGATTTGTTGCGCGCCTATTAGCATGTTTTTTGGATAGTAACTCGGCTAGCAGGCATTGAGCTATGAAAGGTGAGATAAATGCCCTTGTGATTGTTTGCACAACTGTGTTGGCGTTCCTTTGTCCCAAGAGCATGGGGGTGAGAATCCTACAAAGTCAAAGGCCGTGGGTTGAACACGGCCTCCACCTCATAAAGAACGGTGGTCAGTTCTTCGAAACTCAAGCTGCTCCATCCTAACACCTTTCGCAATGCTACTGTCACAGATCGCACCATCCGCTCCCAGAATCCGCCGCACCAAGCTGCCCATTCAACAATAAACTTCCATCTTATCTGGTTTCCGGCGAAGTATGACTGCAATTCCTCGACTTGCAGCAGCATGAACATGGCCTTTAGATCCCTGGCTGCACGCTTGAACGTGAGCGCGTTGTCCAAATACACTGTTGAGCAGATTCCATGTGGCCCACAAAGCGTTTAAAGGCCATGAGAGAGGCTGTAGCCAACAGTTTGCTGACGAGGTCAAGGTGGATGGCACATGTCACAGCACGGGTGAAAACAGTGATGTAGCATTTTTTGCTGTCGTGTGACTGTTGACCAATCAAGGGCCCTGCAAGATCGATGCCGACAATGTCGAACGGGTTTGCTTTTGTGACTCTGCCAGCTGAAAGTGGTGCTACTGGTTCCGTATGGAGGGCAACTTTGAGACAGACGAGGCACTGCTTGATAACTTTCTTTACGGCCTGATGCCCTCTGATAATCCAATATGAATCTCGCAGCTGTGCTAGAGTATCGCGTATGCCCGTGTGCAGCATTCTCAAGTGTTCTTTCCGTATGAGCAGTGACATGAGGGGGTGATTGCCAGGGAGAACGATGGGATGCTTAGTCTCTTCGTTGCTATCACTGAATTGCAAGTGCCCACCAACTCGCCTGAGGCCCTCTTTGTCAAAGTATGGGTTGAAAGGCAAAAGAGGAGAACTCTTGTGCAGCAGTCTTCGATAATTGAGGTTTGAAATGTCATCGCTGAATGCATTTCCTTGAGCTTTAGCCAACCAGTATCTGTCGTCGCTGATTACTTCTTCAGCTCGTAATGGGCCGATCGTCTTTCCTTCTTTGTTGTGGCAGTTGTCGACAAAGCAGCAGACCCACGCAGTTACTCGTACTACTTTGATGAATGAACTATAATTCTCAACGTTGAGAATTGCCATGGATGACGATGATACTATGGGCATCACCGTCACCTTTCGCACTTCCATTTGGAACCTTCGAGCTCAGCTCACTTATCGTTGGCCAATGCGTGTCATCCTCCTGAAGCCAACGGGGTCCTCTCCACCACAATTCGTCTTCCCCCAGGGCTGACTGGGAGAATGCTGCAAGTGATTTAAGTCAGCAGGGTTGTCTGAACCTGGGCAGTGTTTCCAATCCTTGGGACCTGTCAGCACTTGTAACTCTGAGATTCGATTTGCTACGAAGAGCTTCCATCTGGCAGCGTTTCCCTTGATCCAGTACATAGCTACTGTAGAGTCAGTCCAGAGGATGGTAGCAACATTCTTCAGATCCAAGGCCTTGGTAAAGTAGTGGCATAGTCGTGTGCCAACAGGGGCTCCCATAAGCTCCAATCGGGGTAGCAAGAGACGTTTCAAAGGGGCCACTCTTGATTTGGCCATGACCAAGCTTACATTTATTAGTACGAATGGAGACTTGGTCACGATATATGCGACAGCACCATAGGCCTTCAAGCTTGCGTCACAGAAAATATGCACCACTTTCTCCGTATCATCGTTTCTAAAGTCTGCTACTATCAGTCTTGGAGTAGACACTCCTTCAATACATGGAAGCTCCTTACACGAGCAGTCCCACTCAGGCTTCAATGTTTCATGCAAGGGATTGTCCCAACCAATTCCCAACTCCCACAACTTCTGGAACATTACCTTTATGCATAATGTTGTGAAAGCAATAAATCCAAAAGGGTCGAAAATTCTTGCAGAGACCTGCAGCACAAATCTCTTGTTGTCGGCTCTTGTGGAGAGGAAGTCAATGAGTGAAGTTAGGTTGTATTCAAAGTGGTCAGTCTGAACATTCCAACCAACTCCCAATACCTACGTAGCTGCAGCATGTCCAGCAAGGCGTTCGTGGTTTCCACATTGACATTCTCTGAGAAGTTGACGAGATCGTGGTTGTTTGACATCCACTCGTGTAGCCGCATCCGTGCTTGAGACAATATATCTTTTGATTCCTGGCACAAGACTTTAACCTTGTCAAGGCTGTCAACCCCAGTTACAAGGTCATCCACGTAAAGATGCTTGCGCAGGATACCCGCAGTCTCAGCATACTGTTCCGGCAGACCTTCAAGATAATGTTGCAACGTTGCAGCCAAGAAAAATGGGCTCGACATGACACCGAATGGTACGGTGACCACAGCTGGAAGTTCTTTACCTTTCTTTGGAGTCATAGCATACCAGAGGAACTGCACAGCATTCCAATCACCCTCTGACAGGGATATTTGGAGAAAGGCCTCTTCAATATCCGCAATGATGGCAATGTTGTAAGTGTGGCAATTGATCAGCAGATCAATGAGCTCTAGGTTTAGGATTGGGCCACTTTCCAAAACATTGTTCAGTGAGAGCAGATTTTTGGCACTTGATGATGCATCGAATACTACCCTAAGTTTTGTCATCTGGCTTTCGTGACGAACAACTGCTTGATGTGGCATTTAGTACATCGGACCTACCGACGTGCCATAATCTTTGCTGGCTGGCTCTGCATAGCCCTTTTATATTTAGTCTCTTATGCAGGTGTATTCCCTCATCAACGAATCTCCTTTCAAGAGAAGCGTTGTCTGTGCTTTAAAACGGCTTGCTGCGCACTCGTAGTCGTCGCCAAGCTTGTAAACCATTGAATTCCAAGGGAACGACACCTTATAGCGGCCATTCTCAAAGTTGACGCTTTCTTTATAGTGCTGAAGGACCATGTCTTGGTGACGAACTGGCTCATGTTCCTTGATACCGATGTGCTCGAGCTCCAAGAAAGACTTTAGCTGTGCTGATGTTTCCTTGTCAATTTGTTCACTCACTCCTATCCACATCACGCCAGCAGCCGAGGAGCTGACTCCTGTTCACTTCCTTGTGCCGACCTGGCCCTGGACTGTCCATCCGAATACAGTCTCCACTGCCATCAATATGGAGCTGAGACGCTTAGTGGATCTCATGACAATTACTCAGTAATGATCAGCGCCTATCAAAAGGTCAATATTTTCACTTTCGCCGCCCTGCAAGGCGTCTGTGACTTGGAAGTGAAATCTTGAAAGTTGAAGTAGAACAGAATTTTATGGAGTAGCCATATCTGCACTGATGCAAGGAACTTCCAGCGCTTCCACTCGCACCCCTTTTCCGTCGTACTGGCTTCTGAGCCACAGCTCCACACAACGTGTTTTTGTGCATGTTATGGCTAATTGGTCACCAAAGGCAAATATTTTAAGCTCCTCTTCCCCAAGTACCTTTAACTGCAGCTTTTTGGATAGGTTGTGATGGATGAAGCTTCGCTGACTGCCACCATTGAGGAGAAGCCTGACAAGTGTACGTTCATGTGGACCCTCTGTCTAAGCTCATGCTGTCTGTAGGAAAAACTGCTGCTCTCCAGCGCACATCAAGTTATATCCCGTGCCTAATGAGGACTTCAACACCGTGACTTGCTCAATCACCGGTGACGAAGGTGCATCCCCTTCATCAGTGCTGCGGTGTCTTCTAAAGTCAGGGTCGCACATTGTCATTAAGTGTCTGCCGTTGCAAAGTGCACACCTGAGCCACTTAGCTTTATGGCATTCTCTTCCCGCATGCCCCCTTGTTGTGCACCGTAAATACCGATTGTCACGCTTCAGCACCTCTCTCTTATCTGCCACAGACATTTTTGCATTACAGTTGCCGGTCTCGTGGCCGTTTGAATTACAAAATAGACATATTGCGCTGTCCTTGATCACGGTGTGCAGTGCTGCTGCAGTAGGCAAGTTCACCGCTTTAATGTTGCTGTTGCGCCTTTCCTTTACCAATTCGGCACTGTTGCCTCTCGGTGCTTTGGCCCGCTGTATGATCTCCCGCTTCACAACCTCTTTTCTCAAAAAACGCAAGAGCACCTCCAGCTCACTTCCCTCGTTTGTAGCCTCGTTTCTTCGTTGCTATTCCAAACGAAGGTCGGCAGGCACCGCTTTCTTTATTACGGTCAATAACAAAGTTCCATAAGTGCCGACACTCACGCCTAAAGGAGTGAGGCTGCGTACACCTGTCTCTACTTCGTCGACGAGGCTGTGTAGTTGACCGAGATTCCGTGAGTTGCACACTGGCTTGATTTTAAGTAGCCGTGACATCTGGTCTTCTATAATTACTTCATTTCTGCCGAACCTCTCCTTTAATAGCGAGAGAGCAACTTCGTAGTTTCCTTCCAACAAGTCAAGTCCTGCTACCACAGCCGCTACCTTTCCTGTCTGTTGAGGTACTTGAATTTGTCTATGTTTGAGAGCTTCTGGTTAGTGTTGATAGTCGACTCAAACCGGCTCCAGAATCCTTGCCACTCTCGAAGCTCTCTGCTGAATTTGTTGATTTCGGGCTTTGGCAGCTTTACAATGGGGCTTTTTTCGAATTGTTTGCGCTAGATTCTCTTTGATCTGAGGAGTTTAGTGTGCAATCTGATGAAGAATTTGTGCAGCTAAAGTCGCGTAGCATGCGTTGTACGTTCGTTTCCGCCAAGCTGATCTCTTCTCTGTACATTTCGGAGCATGCAACTTCCTCTTCGAAAGCTTCATCTTGAATGCCTTCTTCTATTGCCCAATCTAGCTCTTTCAGTGAGTCCTCTTTAAGAGAAAGAAGATTTATCTTTTCTTCCAGCTCACCGATTGATGTGCTGCCATCCATGGTAGATACTTCGTTGAGCAGCTTGGTTGTAGATGTTCGCACCATAGCCCTTCTTCTCTTGATTCTGTCGATATCCATCTTTAGACATCCCTATTCCCAGGTTTCAGCACCAAAATGTTGTGGAATCAGAGATGGAGAACTTATGGAAAAATGACAGACGTCCGTTCATTTCGAGTGCATCAAGAAGACTAACTTATTTTTGACTAGAAGGTATGTGAAAGGGGAGAGAGTAGAGAGAAAGGGAAAGTCACAATACACTGTGCCAAACAGGCTTTCTTGCACCCCGAATGTGCAAGCAACCTGCTCCAAACCTGAAAGGCACCACCGCACTGCCAGTCGCTGTTAGTAGAATGCACCCACCAGTAATTTGCACGCAGTTTGAGGGGTGTCAAGTGTCCGGTGCTTCTGCCACAGCGACCTCAGCAGTGCCGTTTTAGGTGGGGGAGTCCTCCTCGCCACATCGGTGGCGGCCCCCAGAGCGGGTGCTTTGGCTCCAGAATGGAGGATATACAACATGTATATTAACCCTTTGTGGTCCGTCCTCGGGCAAGGCCCGACAAAGCAACACGGCTGTAGCGGTCCGCTGTCGGACACCGCCCGACAAGGGTGTTCAAGGGTTAAATTTCATGGTTTTTCTCCCTGCGATTCACGTGCATTCTTTGTATACATGATGCGCGATCTCTTGAGGGATAAGTGAACTTTGTTTATTGAGGTTTATTTCTTTTTGAATTACGGTGCAGCACAATGTTCAGCATGGCTTTTGGATCCCATAGCATTCTCACTTGAGTGCGGAACTGCACATAGGCGTGGTTTGCTGAGAAGCATGGCCACTTTTTCACCGAGTGCATTTTACGGTGGTATATTTAGTGAAAGCGATGATGACTTCAGTGAGGAAGAGAACTACGTGCCTCCATTAGATAGTGATGACAGTGATTCGACAGACGCGAGTGACGAAGACGATGACTGCGGTGGAGACATCACCTCTGTTGACACACAAGGGAACAGTGCGCAACCACGTGCTGAAGATTGGAAAGTGCACGCGGATAATGTGCCTCATTTCACTGAATTTTCCTTCACTGTCGTGAATGTACGATTACAAGTAAGCGCTTACAATCTTATCTGTGAGCTGGATTATTTTCAGCTGTTTTTTACAGATGAGCTGATGGGCAATATTGTGCATGAAACAAACCGCTATGTGCATGAAAAGATTTCGAGTGGTGGTGAGCTTCCAAAGGACTCAATTTGGAAGGACTGGGAAGACATGATTTTAACAGAATTCAAAGCTTTTTTATTTTTATTTTTAGCTTTTTATTTATTTATTTATTTTATTAATACTGTAAGCCTTTACAGGCTCTCACAGGAGTGGGAAAGAGTTCTTGGAGTAATTATAAACATGGCCTTGAATCCGAAACCGGAACTGAAGGAGTATTTAAGCCAAGATATTGTTACATGTAGCTGGAACCCAATACTATATACAAATTATTTACACGGAAGCTAACGGAAGGCCAAAATGGCGGCGCTATATCAAGTGGGGCCCATGTTGTCTTCTTCCTCCTCAGTGCAGCCTCACTGTGGCGGCTTTTCCGTAGCATCACCCCTGGCAGCAGAAGCACCGTCCCAGTGCTTAATCTACAAATCCACGGTGAAAGGTGCCTGGTATGGCTTTAGTCTCACCACGTGAACGATGTCACTTGCAGCCGACAATGACGCTGACAGGTCGGCGGGGATGACTTCATATGTGACATCGGTCAGTTGTCGCACCCCACGGTATGGGCCAGTGTAGCGCGACAGCAGCTTTTCGGAAAGGCCCACACGTCGAATGGGTGACCAGAGAAGCACGAGAGAACCCGGAGTAAAGTGCATGTCGCGATGGTGGCAATCATAGAGGCCTCTCTGATGCTCCTGTGAGGCCTCGAGACGGGTGCGGGCGAGCTGGTGCACGTGGTCGGCGTGTGCGATCACGTCGCGGGCGTATTCAGTGGTTGAACGTGTGGCCGAGGGCAACAAAGTGTCCAAGGGCAACGCGGCTTCTCGGCCATATAGGAGATAGAATGGTGATTAGCCGGCGGTGTCGTGACGCGATGAATTATACGCGAACATCACGTATGGTAAGTGAAGATCCCAGTGGTGGTCGATCGCAACATACTTTGAAAGCATGTCGGTGATGGTCCGGTTGAGGTGCTCCGTGAGGCCGTTGGTCTGTGGGTGGTAGGACGTCCTGAACTTGAGCTTTGTCGAGCAGGAGCGGAGGATGTCCTCAACAACTGCTGACAGAAAGCTGCGGCCACGGTCGGTGAGTAATTGGCGCGGAGCACCGTGCACTAAAATGATGTCATAGAGCAGAAAGTCAACAACGTCAGTAGCACAACTTGTTGGAAGGGCTCTGGTGATTGCGTACCGCGTAGCATAGTCAGTAGCGACCGCGACCCATTTATTTCCGGAGCCCGAGAGAGGAAACGGTCCAAGAAGGTCTAGACCAACACGGAAAAAGGGCTCCGGTGGGATGTCGATCGGCTGGAGACATCCAGCTGGAGGTGTGGAGGGCTTCTTCCGGCGCTGACAGGGCTCACAAGCGGCAACGCAGTGCCACACGGAGCGGGCGAGACCCCGCCAAAAGAATCGACGGCGTACACGGTCGTATGTGCGCGAGACGCCCAAGTGTCCAGCCAAGGGAGCGTCGTGAAGTTGTTGGAGGACAGTCGAACGCAGGTGTGATGGAATTACGCGCAGAAGGTCAAGGCCGTGTGGATCGAGATTGTGGCGGTATAATGTCCCCTCCTTAAGGAGAAACATCCGGAGAGAGGCGTCGCCAGGCGTTGACTCCAGATGGTTGATGAGGGCTCGTAATGAAGGATCGCGGCGTTGCTCGTTGCCGATTTCAAGCAACTGGGACACAGAGAAAATGCAAGCGATGGCGTCCGCATCAGTCGGTTCGTCAATGGGGTAGCAGGACAAACAATCGGCATCCTGGTGCAAGCGTCCCGTCTTATATACTACGAAGAAGGTATATTCTTGCAGGCGGAACGCCCAGTGAGCGAGTCGTCCCGTGGGGTCCTTGAGCGAGGATAGCCAGCAGAGCGCGTGGTGGTCAGTGATGACACAGAAGGGGTGTCCGTACAAGTATGGACGAAACTTCACAACAGCCCACACAAAAGCGAGGCACTCGCGCTCTGTGATTGAATAATTGCGCTCAGCGAGTGATAGAAGTCGGCTGGCATAGGCTATAACGCGATCATGTCCACGCTGGCGTTGTGCTAACACTGCTCCTATGCCATGACCACTGGCATCAGTTCGAACTTCCGTTGAGGCAGACAGGTCAAAGTGGGCCAGAATTGGAGGCGTAGTATCGAGAGTAGTGAGCTGCGAAAAAGATGCGGCATGGTCAGGTCCCCAAGAAAATGGGGAGTCTTTCTTCAAGAGGTCGGTAAGAGGACGTGCGATTGTCGCAAAATCCTTCACAAAGCATCTGAAATAAGAGCACAGCCCTATGAAACTAAGAACGTCCTTGGTAGACTTCGGATCAGGAAAGTTCGCAACGGCGCGAATTTTGTCCGAATCAGGTCGCACGCCTCTAGCGTCCACGAGGTGTCCAAGGACGGTGATTTGGCAGCGAGCGAAGTGACATTTTGACGAATTCAACTGGAGACTGGCGCGGCGGAACACGTCAAGAATCGCTGAAAGACGGTCTAGATGCATGTCAAATGTGGCCGAATAAACGATGACGGTCGTCCAGATAGCACAAACAGGTGGACCACTTGAACCCCTGAAGCAAAGAGTCCATCATTCGTTCGAAGGTGGCGGGCGCATTACAGAGACCGAAAGGCATCACCTTGAACTGATAAAGGCCGTCAGGGGTAATAAATGCAGTCTTATCTCGGTCTATGTCGTCAACGGATATCTGCCAGTAGCCGGACCATAAGTCGATAGAAGAAAAATAGGTGGCACCGTACAAGCAGTCTAGAGCGTCATCAATACGTGGCGAAGGGTAGACGTCCTTTTTTGTGATTTTGTTCAGGTGGCGATAATCTACACAAAAACGCCACGTTCCATCCTTCTTTTTGACAAGTACGACGGGAGAAGCCCAGGGACTACAGGAAGGCTCGATAATGTCCTTTGCAAGCATCTTTTTGACTTCCTGTTGGATAACAGCTCGTTCGGACGCAGAAACACGATATGGACGTCAGTGAATAGGGTTCGCATCACCAGTGTTTATGCGATGGGTCACGATGGACGTTTGACCTAAGGGACGATTGTCAAAGTAAAAAAATGTCGCGATAGCCGTCAAGAATGCGGCAAAGGGCTTCAGCTTGAACAGGTGTAAGGTCATAGGAAACCATCTTCTCAATGTGAACGTCAGTACCGTGCGATGACGTCACGGTATGGGCTGAGCAGTGACGATTTTAAATCACTGTGAATGGCTCGATCTCATCATCCTGTAAAGCGCTGATTATAGCCAATGAAATCCCTTGAGGCAGAACTTGCGTGGTTAGCGCGAAATTGACAAGGGGAAGGCAGGTGCAGTTGCCAGTAATTGTCAGCACAGTGTGCGGCACGGTAACACCATGTGTAAGTATAACTGCTGGAATTGGTGCGACCACGTAATTGCCGTCAGGTACAGCTGGTGAGGACGACAAGTCGATGTGCGTCACAGATTGAGGCGGTAGGCGAATAAAATCCATGCAGCTCAAACGGCTTGGGGGCGGGTCCACAGGGTCGGCAAGAAGAGGCAAGTCAAGGCGAAGTGAGCCGCCCGAACAGTCAATGAGGGCAGAATGATTGGCAAGGAAATCCAGACCGAGAATGAGTTCGTGAGGGCAATGCTCGATGACGGTGAAGAGAACGACGGTGTGTCTCTCCGCAATGGTGAGTCGGGCAGAGCACATGCCAACAATAATGACAGTCCCTCCGTCGGCGACTTGTACAAATCGGTTCGGGGCGGGCGTCAGAACTTTCTTGAGCCGACGGCGAAGAGCAGCACTCATAATGGACACATGCGCCCTTGTGTCAATCAACGCGCACACAGGAACATTGTCGACGAGAACGTCCAAAAGATTCTTGTTCGTGGGTAAGGTGAAGCAAGGATGTTGAGCCAATGTCAGTCTTTGCAGCTTCACCTCCAGAAGCTGCATTGTCTAGTTTTCCGGTCGGGGGTGCGGCGAGTAGGTCGGAGAAGGAGCATGGCGTGACGGGGGCAAACGAGATTGACGACGGGAGGGAGAAGGCGAGTGGGAGTAGCGGGGTCATGTCAAAGGTGTCGCAGGGTCAGATGATAGAGCGGCATAGAAGGGGCGAAGGAAAAGGACGCGCTAGAGGGGCGAGGGTGGTAATCAGGAGAATAGCGTATCGGAGAAGTCCAGCGGCTGCGGCAGTGGCGAGCGACATGTCCAATGCGTCGGCAGCTAAAACAGATCAGCTTGTCGTCCACGGTTCGCCATTTGGAGGGGTTGTGCTGTCTGTAAGAGGAGTAAGAAGAACGCGGTGGGGACGTGCATGGAGAAAGAGGTTCCGAGCGTATGGAACAAATGGATTGCAGGCCGACGTTGGACAACTCTTGACGGACGACGGCCTGGATCAAGGGGATTTTCACCGGAGAATGATCAGGTGACGTGAATGAAGGGGCCGCCGGTTGTGCCGCTTTGACCTCACGACGAATGATGCGGGTCAAGTTGTCACATGGTGATGGCTGGTGGAAGAGGTCATCACAGGATGACGTAGCAGCTGT
Organism: Dermacentor variabilis; assembly: GCF_050947875.1. Classification (NCBI taxonomy): domain Eukaryota; kingdom Metazoa; phylum Arthropoda; class Arachnida; order Ixodida; family Ixodidae; genus Dermacentor; species Dermacentor variabilis. The sequence continues at coordinate 248,181,564 of NC_134569.1, read as the reverse complement.
GTTGGGAAGTCGCGTGATGTGCTGGGATACCCGGCGGCTTTTAGCATGCTCAAGACGGCGGCACGCCTTGAGGATCGCATCGATGCTGGTGATGTTCGTAAACACCAGTAAATTAAAGGCGTCATCAGCAATGCCTTTGAGGACATGATTAACCTTATCGTCCTCAGACATGGTCGGGTAAGCCTTGGCACAAAGGGCCAAGACGTCGAGAATGTACGACACGTAGGACTCAGTCGACGTCTGTACACGTGTGGCAAGGGCTTTCTTGGCATTGACTTGGCAACCGAACGGATTGCCAAAGAGGTCACAGAGCTTCTCTTTGAAGAGATCCCAGCTCGAGATCTCCTCTTCGTGAGTCTGGAACCATGCAAGTGGAGCTCCGTCGAGGTAGAAAAGAACGTTCGCAAGCATAATAGTCGGATCCCACCTGTGACTGGTGCTGACACGTTCGTATAAGCGGAGCCAGTCGTCAACATCAGGACTGCCAACTCCGTTGAAAACACCAGGATCACGAGGGGGGGGAGATGGCAACATAGGTGAGGGCTGCAGGTGGAGACGGTTGCGTAGATGAAGTGCCGCCGGCCGGAGCCGAAATTGCACTGTCGCCGTTGCGACCGCTGCGAAGCTCCATGACGAGTACGGGGAACGTCCACCTCCACCAAATTAATGTTACGTGTAGCTGGAGCCCAATACTATATACAATTTATTTACAGGGAAGCTAACGGAAGGCCAAAATGGCGACGCTATATCAAACGGGGCCCACGTCGTCTTCTTCCTCCTCAGTGCAGCCTCACTGTGGCGGCTGTTCCATAGCAATATTGTAAACAAGATGCCTTTCTTTCGTGCACGTTTTCTGCTGGTAAAGATTTTTGCAAATCTTTTGGATGTTGCACGTTGCCCCATGCCATGATGCCGCTTCAGGTCGGCCAGCAACTCGTGTAAGCAAGATCAGGGATGTTGTGCATTACACCGACGTGAAATGCAGAGAGCATTTCAGAGCTGGCCCCAAATATTGCAGCAATGAGAGCACCGCTGGATTCAAGGGCAGTGTCTCGGTTCAAATGCTATAATCTGCAAAAGCCAACCAAATGGGGCATGCATGTTTATGCACTTGCGGAGTGCCAAACAGGGTACATTTCGGCAATTGGGCCCTACTACGGCAGCACAACGACTGACAGCCTCAGCTGCCCCGAGCTCACCTTCACCTGCCGGATTGTTCTGCACCTGCTCCGGAAGTGCAGAAAGCTACGCCGGTGAGTGGCTACCACCTCAACACTGACAGATTTTTACACTTTGCCAATGCTTGCCGAGGAGTTACTTCTACAGAGAGTATTATTGACTGGTACCGTGATGCCAAATCGCAAGCAAATGCCACGGCAAGAAAAAAACTGAAGAAAGGCGAATTGGCAGCTTATAGAAAAGGAGACTCCTACATGGTGCTTGCTTGGTAAGACGAGCATCAAGTGATGATGCTTAGTTCTGCCCACAACATATCTCTGAAAGAAGTTACAAGGACACAAGCAGGAGGAAAGAAAGTGACGATGAAGAAACCAGTGGTCATATGTGACTAACAGAAAACATCGGTACAGTTGACCATGCGGATCATTATTGTGCGAGCTACGCATCTTGTCGAAAAACAATGAAATGGTGGCGAAAGCTTTTTTTCTGGCTCCTAGAGGTTTCGATTGTTAATAGATTTATTTTTAGGTGCATACAGCTGCAGAATCATGGCGAGAAAAAACGGCAAGAAAGAACAGCGACGACTGCAGTAACGCCGCAACCTCATCCGACAGCTGGTGGGTAACGTGAGGGCTTGAGCCAAAAAGCGAGGCCCGTCTGCACGGAAGGAGTGCGAGGAAAGGCTAGATAAGAGTAGCCATTTCATCTACAAGCTCCCAGGCCGAAGCAGCAAGGACTGTGCTGCTTGTAGCGATCGAAAAACAAAAGGAGGCAGAAGGAAACAATGTTTTTCTGCAAAACCTGCAGTAACAACCCTGGCCTGCATCCAGGAGAATGATTCGAGCAATATCACATGCTGCTCGAATATCGGTAAAGGAGTTACCTGCAGAATGCAAGAGAAAAAATAAATATCCTGTGAGTTTGTCTTCCACAATTTGTGTTTTTCTTCATGGCGCCAGAAACTCCCAAAATAGTTTTGAACCAGGACAGTCGGAAAGTGGGTAAAAGTTTCGGACTGCAAAGGGTTAATCTTCAACCCCAATCTTAAACTCTCTCTGTTCAAGTCCTCAATCATTTGTTGTAACTCATCTGCATTGTTGTTGAACAGAACAATATCATTGGCAAACCGAAGGTTGCTGAGGTATTCGCCGTCAATCCTTACTCCTAAGCTTTCCCAGTTTAATAGCTTGAATATTGTGGTACAGTAAAACCTCGTTAAACCGTACCCGCTTAAACAGTAGTTTCGTTTTAAATGTAGTAAAGTCAAATCCCCGACTCAGCGGCCATTGAACATAATATGTTTCGTATCCGCATAAACCGTACCAGCTTACTGCATACGCATCGGTTAAAACGTAGCGTTTGAACTTTTCGTCGCGCAAACACGGCGCTGCGCCGTCTCCATCGGGCGGCCCAGCAGAACAACACGCCTCAGAGATCGGAACAACGGCCTCCAAGCGCCCTGTGCGTTTGCGCGTGAAGCCACATCAACATCAACATCATTTCGACGCGTGCCAGAGAGCGTTATGGCGTCGAGCAAGCGAGGACTCGCGTCGTTCCGAAGCTTGGATAAAAAAGACGCCGGGTGCTCAGCATAGAAGAAAAATTAGACATCGTCCGTGCTATCGAACGTGACACGAAGAAGTCGGCGCTGACACGCAACAGGGATCTGCTGTTGACTACAGTGTGTGGCATTTGGAACGCGAAGAAGTTGCTCGGCAGCGCTGCTGCGACCGCGAAGATATGTCGGCTACGAGGTTCAACTTTTCGCCATCGTTGCCTCTGTTGTTGCCGAAGTGTCGACTAGCGACAGTGACGAGGACGACACGGAAAGCGATAGCACGGGCGATTCAGGCCCGACAGTGGCATAAGCTGCGCGTTGCGTCAGCCTCATGAATGCAATCGTCGTGACGGCAATAGGGGCGCGATAACTTAACTCTATTCCGAATGAAAATTATTGCAAACTCCGGCACCCGTAATGAAAAAGGCGCCCCCGGGACTTCTGCAGCACTACTGCGCACGTGCACGGTGAATACGTAACGCCAACGAGGAACCTGCCATGCGAGTGTTTGCCGAGAAGAGGGGGCTGGCTGAAAAGCTGGCATGCAGCTTCAGTAAGTTTGAGGCCGCTGTCGTCGGCGTGCTAGGCCGCCGCGGCATCAAACGAAAATAACGCTTTTGTCGCGCGAAGTGAATAAATACTGCATGTTTTTTCCCCTTTCACCGCACTCTCTCTGAGTTCCGTTTTCGACAGGTAAGTGGGCGATCTCATGCTATACGGTTAAACAGTACTACCGTTTAGTACGTACCTTTCCCGAGCTCCGGCCAACTACGGTTTAACGAGGTGTCACTGTACAGTGTCTCCCCCTGCCAGATCTCCGTGTTATCATACATTTATGTTTAGTAGTAGTCCAGCTAGATGGTGCACCCCCATTCTGTCATGTGGCGAGCTTGGACCAATCTGGAGGTGCCATATGGCGAGTGGAGTCTTTTATGGTAATAAACGGCGACTAGCCGGCTCAGTCCTAGTCCGGTTTTCATCAGGAGCAGTTAGCTCCGCGTCTCCCTCTCTGCGTCGGCGCTCACCGCGCGTTCGCTGGGCGCGGGCCCCCACTTGCCTGCCGCTGCCAACACAACATCTTTCGGCGACGATGATGAGATTCCTGCGGCGGTTCCGACCGAAGCCCCGGGAAACCAACGAGCTTCGTAAGTGAAGCGTCCCTTCCTGTGTCTGCACGGCACACAAACGTCGCCGACGCACTTGGTGTCGCGAGGCTTCAGAGCCTAGGCCTTCTCGCCCCCCTTGTCCTTCCTTGCCCCATTCCTGCTGCGAGCTCCGGCTTGTTTTCTGCACTGTCTCCTGCATGCTACCGGGCATGGCTTCCTTTTCGACGAACCTTCCCATTTTTCTTGAATTTCCCGGGCCACCGTTAATTCCATGGTATCGATGGAAAAAAATTTTTCAGGCACACCTCGAAGCGGCCAGCGGTGGCGACTGGACGGACGCGCGACGAGCCTCCACGCTCGTCAGCGCTCTCGAGCATGAGGGACAACGAAAGTACTTTGCAGACGAGGAGCAGGAAGCAGCAAGGCAGTTAACCGGCGCAGCATCAGCGTCAAGCGAAGCAGCAAGGCAGTTGACCGGCGCAGCGTCAACGTCAAGTGATGCGGTCCCGCCAGCGTCAGAGTTCCAGAAACTCTTGCAGTGGCTTGACCGGCTGTTCGCCACGTCAACAAATGTTCTGGCGGAGAGGCACGAGTTCACCAGTCGAAGGCAGTTCGAGGGAGAAGGATTCCTGGAATTCTTGACCGCACTGAAGGAGAAGGCGCTACAGTGCAACTTCGGCACAACCTACAATGAGCGCGTCCGAGACCAAATAACACATGGGGTAGCGAACGTCAGCGTTCACGAAAAGTTATTAGCTCATGGCGAAACCCTGTCCCTGGACAAAGCAGAAGAAATTGGATGCTCTTTAGAAGCCCTGCATTGAGCGAACTGCGCGTTCGGCTCCGAAAATGTACGAAGAATTGACGTATTTCAACCTGGCGTTCCGTCGACAGGCCAAGATGACAGACTTCTTCCGAGAAGCCGCCAAGAGGGCCGACTTCTTCCGAGAAGCCGCCAAGAGGGCCGACTTCTTCAGAGAAGCCGCCAAGAGGGCCGACTTCTTCCGAGAAGCCGCCAAGAGGGCCGACTTCTTCCGAGAAGCCGCCAAGAGGGCCGGCTTCTTCCGAGAAGCCGCCAAGAGGGCCGACTTCTTCCGAGAAGCCGCCAAGAGGGCCGACTTCTTCCGACAAGCCGCCAAGAGGGCCGACTTCTTCCGAGAAGCCGCCAAGAGGGCCGACTTCTTCCGACAAGCCGCCAAGAGGGCCGGCTTCTTCTGAGAGGCCGCCAAGAGGGCTGACTTCTTCCGAGAAGCCGCCAAGATGGTCGACATTTCGCACATGGCTCCTCCGGGAACCGTGGTGCATGCGATCGGTGTGGCAGCAGGAACCATATAGCGTCTTACAGGAGTTGTCCAGCAAGAAATCGGCGATGCAACGCCTGCCACACGTTGGGCCATTTCGCTTCGGTATGTCGAAAGACCCAAACAGCGGTGCAACACGTCTCTTCCACAGAGACGCTGTCTTCGTCAACTTCCGCAGGGCAGCTGTCCGCGTCTGTCTTGACGGTAAGCGCTTTTGAAACTAAAAAAGATTTGGAAGTTCCGGTCGTAGTTAACGGCGTCTCCATGCGACTGCTGGTGGATACGGGAGCGTCTGTGTCATTCATGACGGCCGAAGATTTTAGAAATCACTTTGGTCGACAGCACAGGCTGTCATAAACAACAGTGGACTTGAGAAATTTCTCCAAGCAACGCATCGAAATTCAAGGCCTGTTTCAAGCCACTGTCCAGTTTTTCCAAAGGTCATGCTCCGTCACGTTCCACGTAACGACTACAGGAACATCACTGCTGGGTTTAGACGCCATCCAACGCTTGGGCATACAGATTGACGGTACGTCGCTGACATGTCATCTACCTTCGCTTCCTCAAGTACAGAGCTCCACAGGTGTGCCTCCGGGTTTTGATCACCACTTCAGTGACGAGTTGTGTCTCGTCAACAACTTTGTGCACCAAATTCATCGGCAGCAAGGTGCGAAACCAGTATCTTCAAAGTTGCGCCGACTACCCCTGGCTCTCCGTGACCAGGGCACAAATGAATTGCGACGTCTCGAGGACTGCAACGTCATCGAGCACGTCGAGGCTTCTGAGTGGGTGTCTCCACTCGTGGTGGTGCGCAAAAAGGATGGAACCATGCGGCTCTGTGTAGATCTACGGGAACAGGAGAGTCTCGTGCCTCAAGTTCAAGAAAGGGTCTTGCAGAAACAGTGGCAAACTAAGCAGTGTGTAGACAAACGTAGAGGTGCTCAGGCAACTCGTGTCAAGGTGGGAGACACCGTCAGAATTAGATTTAACAGGAAAGGATTTTTTAGATACAGTAAACCTCGTACAGTGAAGGCCCAGATAGGACCATCTATTTTTGTACTCAGTGATGGGAAGACGTGGCATGTGTCTAAGTTAACCCTAGTGATGAAGGATCCAGCAGGTAGTACATTGTGTACAAGTGATAGAGACTTTTTGTACTCATATTCAAATCTGGATAGTCATTCCGATGACTCTTCTGTAGTGACAGCGTCTTCTCATAGTTATAAGCATCAGCTAAGTAGTACGTCTGACTGTATCACTTCCGAGTCTGCACAGTCAGCAGTCGTCTCTGATTCCGTGGGGTAATCGGTAACCTCCCAGGACTTGTTGGGACTTCGAGAGGAGCTTCCTGGGCAACCCTCTCCAGCTTTGAGCGACACCCACATTCAATTTCCAACCAGGGGGAGGGAAATAATAGTGGGACGACTGGGTCTTCGAAGTCGACTGATACGCGTCGCAACCCCCAAAGTTCTTCTGAGGTACGCACACGTTCTCATCGTAATAGAAAACGGCCTCCGTGGCTCAATGATTGTTTCTTGAGTGTAGAGCGTATTGCCGTCTTGAAATGCCACGGCTAGGGGACTCGCTGTGACATTACGGAGACAGTTCACATGTTTCATTAACACAGGTATGAAATGTGTCTCTATGATGCGGTGCAATGAGTCTTGTGCCAGTGTTCCTTGTCGGATTTTGCATTGAGTGACTGCCTGTGTTATGGTGCCCCAAGACTGGTGTGCGCGTGTGTGAACTTGGGCAGGGACGGACTGAATTTGTTCATGGACTTAAGTGCTACCTTGTGTGCAACTGGTGCGCGTGTGTGTAAACGTGGGGGAGAACGAACTGAATTGTCCTTGGAATTAAGTGCGCGTCTTGTGTGCACGTTTCCTTGTATGCTTACTTCGTTTCCAGGGGGGGGATGATGTGGTATAGTATCTCCCCGTGCCAGATCTTCGTGTTATCATACATTTATGTTTAGTAGTAGTCCAGCTAGATGGCGCACCCCCATTTTGTCATGTGACGAGCTTGGACCAATCAGAAGGTGCCATCTGGCGAGTGGAGTCCTTTATGGTAATAAGCGGCCGCTAGCCGGCTCAGTCCTAGTCCGGTTTTCATCAGGAGCAGTTAGCTCCACGTCCCCCTCTCTGCGTCGGTGCTCGCCGTGCGTTCGCTGGGCGCGGGCCCCCACTTGCCAGCCGCTGCCGACACAACAAATATTTCTTCCAGGCAAGCAGTGAATAGCATTGGAGAGACTGTGTCTCCTTGTCTGACCCCTTTCTTTATAGGTATCTTCCTACTTTTCTAGTGGAAAATTAAGGTAGCTGTGCAATCTTTGTAGATATTTTGCAGGACGTTTATGTAAGTGGTCTGTACTCCTTGATTACGTAATGCCTCTATGACTGCTGGTACAGTAAAATTTCGTTAAACCATACCTGCTAAAAGAGTAGTTTCATTTGAAAAGTAGTAAAGTCATATCCCCGACTCAGTGGCCATTGAACATAATGTGTTTTGTATCCGCATAAACCATACCAGCTTATTGCATATGTATCAGTTCACACGTAATGTTTCCACTTTTTGTCGTGCAAACACGGCAGTGCGCCGTCCCCATCGAGTGGTTCGGCAGAACAAGCCTTAGAGATAGAACAACGGCCTCCAAGTGCCCTGTGCCTTTGCGCGTGAAGCCACATCACCATCAACATCATTTCGGCGCCATGCCAGAGAGTGTTGTGGCATCATGCAAGCAAGGACTCACGTTATTGCTGAAGCTCAGATAAAAAAGACGCCGGGTGCTCAGCATAGAAGAAATATTAGACATAGTTCATGCTATCGAACGTGACACAAAGAAGTTGGCACTGGCACGCGACAGGGATGCGTATTTGGAATATCCAGAAAGTACAACGCATGGCAACCGCAGCACCACGCTATTGGCTTACGAGCCTGCGGGACGCCGTGATGTCACCCCTAGCAACGGCGCCAAGCGATAACTCTCGTTCCCGGTGCTCTCCGTATAAAAATCCCTCACGTGACCTGATCATAGGTGCCTAGGGACAGGATCGTTTAGGGATTTTTGAGAAGGCATGATGGTGGCGCCGAGCGGCGCCGTGGTGTGTTCGTTCTCGGCGTGATCGTTCTCCGGCTCGCGTGGACGGTGCGTTGTTCAACGTTGCTTATGTGATCGTGCTTGCGTTGCTTGTGTGTTGGTGTTAGGTTCTGTGTTACTTGGCGGAAAGCCGCGAGTAGTGGTGGTGCGGCAGTGCGACTTTCGCCTCGGTGAGCTCTGGCAGTACAGAATCTGCGTTGTGTGACCCGTGCTTCCTTGACAATTGAAATGTCGAACTGGCCTAGCGCCTCGGCAGCGAAGTTCTACGAACCGCGATGTGGCGTCGCCGTGTCCGACTTTGCTTAACGGACATCGAGGGATGTGCTGCTCGCTACAAGTCATGTAAATGCGACTGCGTCGACCGCCCATGCACTGTTCAGCGCTGAATGTGTGTTAGGTGTGCTGTGCTTGATACGAGTGGTGCAGCCGTGCAGCGGGGGGTGGTGGAAGAACAGAATGGCTTAGGGGTCTCCATTTGCACGTTCACAGATATGTGCTACCGTTTTGGTCTCATTAGCGGCTGTCGCGGGATTGTGGTGTGCTCCTTGCCTAGTATGAAGTTTACAATGCTAACACACAGCATGTTCACGTTTTTCCGTGCTATATGTCATTTGCATGACGACCGAGTTGAAAACAAGGCATATGTCTGTGTTGTTCGCATTTGTGTGTTGTAAATTACTTCCTACTGTGGAAGTTCTGGCAGTCTTATTACGCAAGGAGTGTGAACGTAAACATATAAACATATTTCTGTGTGTCTGAAATTTTGAATTTCCTATAATAGCCTTTACGACTGATAAGCAGGCTACACAGCCTGTGTGAATCAGCTACCTTTTGTTGCGACCCTCTTCCATGCGGTAGACTGATGCATGGTGCGCGTTTATTTCTGTACTGTTGTAAAAACCATTTGTTTATTCACCCAATGCAAATGTACTGCTTCTTTGCCGCAGTACATTTTAGTTACGCGCTGAAGGATACTAAAAGTGGGAGGGGACCGCTATCACCCAGCATAGTATGTCCACTCAGGCGACCTGAGAGGCGGCGGTTGCGCGAGTGTATAATTAAAGAACTCTTTTTATGTCCAGTGACAGTGGCCCCTTTCCACTTTTAGTATGCTTCACCGCAGTACATAGGTGTATTGCGAGAAAGGTAATCTTAAAAAGCTCAATTATGCAACGTTTCTTTCGTAGCTTGCTACACTGCAATACAGGGGTGTAGCATCGTGCAGTAAAGCATACTAAGAGTGGAAAGGGCACATAGGTTTACTCATTATTTTCAACTGTGATATAATTTGCAAGTGCATCTGTGCTCTTGGTAAGCTTTATTGACAATTCTTTGTACATTACAAATTCATATTGCCGGGAAGCTTACTAAGGCACATTCGCCATTTTGTAATGCATTATTCACCTTCAATGCAGGAGCACAATGCGGATTTATGCCTATGCTTCTGGCTGGACTGCACGTGCTCTTTGAGAATTGATTCGTTGTTCATAAGTGCACTGGTACTTACTCTAAACTGGAGGGCTGAAGTTGATACGGAAGCACAATTTTTATTAAGGAAACAAGATGTTGCCAAGGTGGTTGTAGCACAGTTTTTTTCTTCCAGGTACCTTTTCTACTAGAAGCTTCCATTGCAGTGTTTCGAGCCTCTTTGAGCCAGCACATAGTGTATATAAAAATCGGACACCGATTGGGAACATCACCTATGCTCTCTGCAGTAAGCTGCGCACAGGATAAGTTCATGCCTATATATAGAAAAAAATGTAGCATGACCAGACAAAATAAAAGGGGGTGGGCTGCAGCAATACTAAGTGTTAAATGGTGCCTTATCCGTTCTGTTGAGTTTTCTGTTTTGTGCTTTTTATTATGGATCCTCCACAGTAACCATTAGATTGCCGAACGTGAGCTTGTTGGTCTCAGATCTCATGGTTGTTACTAAGAAAACAGTGTGATAAATAAACAAGGGCTTGGAGGCATCCTGTCACCTTGCTTATCTCATGGTGTTGCTTTATGAGCACCGTGAGCCTCCAGACCAACTAGGAAGGGAAATTTGTTGCAATCACTTCAGAACTGTATTGCAACCAAACGAACAGTGCTCTCGATGACAACTTTTGGACAGTAGAATGCTTGCATCCAGCAAAGTCTAAGAAGAAAGCATTCAGGATGTGCAAGTGGGCCTTTTGAAGCTGGCATCATTGCTGAAGGGGCTTTGCCTGCTGCCGTCTTTGTGGATACACAAAGATGATTTCCTCTTTGAGAGGGATTGTTTCAGATGTTACATGACAACAATGCTGGGTGTATAGTAGCAGAGAAGCTTGTCTTTGTCCACTGTCAATAATATGTTCCTTTTCCAGTGCCCCTGTGGAAGTGCCTACTTTTTGGACACAAAGTGCTCTCCATGCATGCATTTTTAGCTTGTAAAGATGTCTATTATCCTCTGCCTCAAGCTGGTCCTTGATGTCACCCAAGAAGGCATTGCGGAGTATGGCAATGCGCACTTACATATCAGTGTCAATTCCAGTGAAACCAGATTAATAGAGCTGCCATTTATTTCTGTCCACTCCATCTTCATCCAGTTACAATGAACAGTTCTTTGTCCAAACAGAAGGCATATGTAGTTGGTCTTGCATAGCCTGCGCACTAAGACTGTTTGGCATGTTATGACCTTAGCACAGTGTCTATATGTAAAAACATTCTGATGTGTTGATGACTTTCTTCTCTTTATCACACTTTGCCTGATGAAGCCAGCAACTTGGTCAATTAGATGTTCAACAGGCTTCCCATTAGTTTTCCCAGCGTCTCCTTTACCAGGGTGTTGCTCATAGATATGTTTTCTTGACCTTGCACTGCACTTAAACCATGGCCACACCTGCTGAACCCATAGTATGCGAACAGAAAAGTGCTATACATCACGTTGCTCCAAACTCGTGACATGTGCTACAAGGCCTTGAGGAACACCCTCATTAATTTCCGCCCTCATCATACTGTACGAAGCTTCGCATGACAAGTGTGACAATTAACATCTGCTGGTTTTTCAGTGCTATTCCTGTCCAGCTTGCTAAAAGCTATCCCGAGTGTTTCAAAAGCAGGACTGCTGCCGGACAAGAAATGCATAAAGCAAGGGCAGCTATAACCATATATGTCACACAAAATGAAGAAGGCCACTGAGTGTACAGGTGGTTTAATTCTTATCCAACAAGCTTGGTTCTCCCTTTGCAAGTGAGTAAACCCAACTTGCCCCAAAGACATGGCCTGTGACAAACTATGTGCCAGATGCTGTGTCCCCTGCAAAGCCGAAGATGTATACAACATCCTGACACCCGCAGTGGCTTCTACACTGGGCAAACAGGCTACTATAAGAACGACCGCCTCTACTAATATGCTAATAACATGAGGCTATTCATTGGGCCCAACTGCAGGTGCAAGCCACTCTTCCACCATATGTGTGTTGTTCACAGGAACTGGAGCTATACAAATGCAGACAAAAACAATGATGTTTGAAAGTATTTGAGTTGAACTATATTCTGCACAAACAGTGCTACTTGCAGCGCTGGTACCTTGTAGCTACAATTCATGGCTGTCCCACCATGCAAAGGCACTATTCTTGAATTATTAACTTCTATTTATATTTATGGTGGCCATATATTGCAAGTACATATCCACATTGTGTGCAATATGGTTAAATGATGTCAACTATGATAGCCATTCCTAATCTGAGATGCAACAAAAGAACTAATATAGGCAACAAATTGTAATCCAAAAAGACAACCTGTGCACAGGATAAGTGACAGACTTCCTTTTATTGAACAAAAGTCACATGTGTCACACGTCACTAGCAGTGGGTAGCGAACTTGCAAGCTTGGGTGACAGAGGCAAAATTTAGCAAAATGCTACACTTATACTCAAATGTAAAACGGCCTATGACACAATAAACGACATTATATTGTACTGAATGAAAGGGCAAGACTCCATCCAAGAACACATTATGGCACCACATAATTGACATGGTGTAAAAGATGTTAACATGCCCTCCCCATAAAAAAAGAAACATGGAAAACATGCCTTAAAAGGCAATGTGCAGTGTCTGAAAGCAAGAAAAAACAACCCAAAAAAGGTTTAGCTAAGTCTTTCAATGATTAAAATTGTCAAACTGTCTTGTCACTTCCTTATGAATCTGCATTGTGTACTAGGGTGTTCTGATAAGGCAGTTTCAGCAAGTATATTGGAAAGCAGTGTTCCCAGTCTGTGTCCAATATTTCGAATTTAAAGAGGGTCAGGCTGCCTTTCAAAGATGTACATTTTAGTTTATAAAACAGAAAAAGGCAAGCAAAATTGCTGTGCTTTAGAAATTCACTTAAAGCAGTGCTCTTAAATTAAAGTATTAGCTTGCACAATGCCATTATAACAGCTTTCCACCTCTAACATTATTTATCCCAGTTGTAAAAAGATGGGAATTTCTTTTTGAACAGAACTTTTTAAACTATATTTAACAGGCGAACCAAATACATTATAAAAGTGGCATTTCGCATCTGCAACAACTTCAATGTACTTGAAATTCAGCATATTGGGACATGGAGGAAGCCATAAAAATGCAATAACGGCCAGAGAGAGTTCTCTGCAATTAGGTGAAGAAATTGGCACATACCTGCAACATTTATTGATATCTAGAGTGAGCTTTAACTTCCAACACAATATAGGCTCTTTCGGGACTGTTTATAACGTTTTGTGCCAGCGCACGTACTTTAAAAAACTATTCAGTGCTTTCACGCCGTGTCAATGTATGCCGAATTGCATTAACAGGACGTGAGCAGCACAGTAATCGCAAGGGCGTTTTGTTTACACTTGAGGGCATCGCGCTGCGTATCATTAGTAGTAGTGGTGGAATACGACTCCATCTCGCAGGTTCCGATCTTGTCGGCATGGGTTTCGCCCAGCGATCCTCGCAGCGTAAACTGTCGCACCGGCGTAGGTCCCGATTCCTATCAATCGGCAGGGCGGAGAGGGCGCTTCGATGGATGGGACGGAAAGTCGCGTCACCCTCGGCTCGCGACCGCGCCAGCACACAGTTACGCCAGTTTCACGTAGCCGCGTCTGCGTGCCAGCCACGACAAAACGTTGGCCACGGCGTTGGCCACGACCCACAACAAGCTACGCGAAACCGCTGGTGATGAGAGTACGTTGTTAGGCATGACGCCACGGCGCGTCCACGCAGGCGGCAGCCAATAGCGTGGCGCTGCGGTTGCCATGCGTTGTCCCTTCTGGATTTTCCTAATACGCGACAGGGATCTACTGTTGACTACGGTGTGTGGCATTTGGAATGCGAAGAAGGTGCTCAGCAGCACCTCTGTGACCACGAAGAGATGTCGGCTACGAGGTTCAACTTTTCGCCATCGTTGCCTCTGTCGTTGCCGAAGTGTCGACTAGCAACAGTGATGAGAATGACACAGAAAGGAACAGCACAGGCAATTCAGGCCCGACAGTAGCAGAAGCTGCTCGTTACATCAGCCTCATGAATGCAATCGTCGCGACAAGAACAGCAACCTCACAATGAAAAAGGCACCCCGCGACTTCTGCAACATTACCGTGCACATGCACGGGGAGTATGCAACGCCAACAAGGAATCTGCCATGCGAGTGTTTGCCGAGGGGCTGGCTGAAATGCTGGCTCGCAGCTTCAGTAAGTTTGAGGCCGCTGTCATCACTACTAGGCTGCCGCAGCATCAAACGAAAATAACACTTTTGTCGCACGAAGTGAAAAAATACTGCATGTTGTTTTTTTCCCCTTTCATCGCACTCTCTTCGAGTTCCGCTTTAAACAGGTAAGTGGGCGATTTCGGTAAGCAGGTGTGCGATCGGAGATGGTTGTTTGGCGCGTTCGTCCTATGCCAAGTTTCTTTCTCACTGATTTCAGGCTGCGTCAATTTCTTACGGCTTCTTCAGTCTTTCTCACGTTATAATTTCGACTATCACTTATTTTCGCCTTGTTGATCAGTTTTGAAACCTCTGCAAATTCTACCTTATCTCTTGAGTTGGACACTTTCACTTTCATTCCTTGTCGTTTCTTTATAGGTGCTTTGTTACTTGGGAAAGCTTGCCTACTGGTTGTCTTGGTACCTTGCCTCCCTCTTAATATTGCTGCCTCTGAAGCCAGCGTAGTTACGGTTCCATTCATTACCCCTATGTCATCTTCATCTCTCTGTTCTAAGGCTGGATATTTGTTTACAAGCACCAGCCTGAATTTGTCTGCTTTTACCCTTACTGCCTCTAGGTTGACCAGTTTTTTCTTGACCAATTTTACTCTTTCTCTCTTCAAATTGAGATGAATCCTAGCTCTCTCTAACCTATGATCACTGCACTTTACCCTACCTATTGCTTCTATATCCTGCACTATGCTGGGATACGCAGAAAGTATGAAATCAATTTCATTTCTTGTTTCACCATTAGGGCTTTTCCAGGTCCACTTTCTGTGGCTACGCTTATGAAGTACATTCTTTATTTCGGAAAAATCCTCAGCGCATGCACACACACGCAGCCTGCGTTCCGTCCCGCCACACCGCATGCGGCTTGCTCCGCCGATTGCTTCACTCACTCAGTTCATTGTCACGCGTTCCCCACATGCCAACCGCACACACAAGCCTTTCACGTTCTCCCTCCCCGCCACACACCGTTGCCTACCGTCCCGTGCCTGCTACTCTGCACAGTTGCATACCGTCTCGTGCCTGCGATGCCGTAGCTGCCAATTGCTTGTTCACCAGCCTACTTTTTCCCCATGTTTGCATTGAAGTCACCTACAGTATACTGAGTTTGCACTTTTCCCCTCGCTGAGTTAACATTTTCATAAAACTGATCTACTTCCTCATTATCGTGACTGGATGTTGGAGCACAGGCTTCTACTGCTTTTAATCTACACCTCTTATTAAGTTTGATTACGACTACAGCTACCCTCTCATTATTGCTATAGAATTCGTCAATGTTGCCTGCTAAGTGTTTATGGATTAGGAATCCTACCCTGTATTGCTTCTTATCTGGGAGGCCTCTATAGCAGAGGACATGGCCGTTATTCAGTAGTGTGTAAGCCTCACCAGTTCTTCTAATCTCACTAAGGCTGACGATGTCCCAAACAATGTCTTACAGTTCCTCAAAGAGTCCTGCTAAGCTAGCCTCACTCGACAGAGTTCGGCTGTTAAAGGTCCACAGGGTCAGTTTCCATTGGCAGCCTGTCCAGACCCAGAGATTCTTAGCACCCTCTGCTGCGCTACAGGTCTGACCACCGCCTTGGTCAGGTGCTTCACAGCTGATGGAGCTGAGGGCCATGGGTTAATTGTAGGTATCATCAGGGAGGTAGTAGCCGACTACTGCACCAGGGAGGCCAATTTCTGTTCTGGTGAGGGAGTGTCTTTGCTCAAGCTTAGTGGGCCTTCCTAATTTGGTTGCAGCTGGATTAGTATAGCCCCATCCACTCTCGGCATCTTTTGCCGGTGTCAGGCGTCACTCCAAGCTTGCAGATGTAGTGCACTAGAGGAGGTTGAAGTCAGGCACACCATCGTTAGATGTTAAAAAAAAAAAAAAGAGGAGGATTCTAACTTTTGACTATCGCAACCAAGCATTTGACATAGCTCAGTCAGATAATCCCGCAGGCGGCGAGGCTACCTTATAGCTGAAAAGTATAGTCCACAGGGCCCTATATGCCTAAGAGGTTCATCGATTTATGTGCCCTCTGCGGGTTTCGCTGATCATCATAGGTTCCACGATATAGTGTCAATTCACAGTGGTCTCAACATTGTGTTTCCCGAATCTCACGCATGCATGCAGCCTTGAACGTGCCTGGCTACATGTGATATTTTCTGGGAACTTGAACAGTGCTTAAAACTTGTGTGTAAAAATAAGCAAAGGGAAAAGTTTCCCATGCTTACCGAGAAGCCCCAAGCCACGTATCGTCCGCTCGTTGTCTTGTCTGCCTGCCTCCTGTCGTTCAAAACTTGCGTTCCCAGGTAAAAATGAACAGTGGCTAGACGAGCCATACAGAACAATACAGCTATGAGCTGCCTGTACAACAGACGACCTTGACAGTTCCTCGATGACTTCAGGCTTTTTACAGCTTTGGACCATGCTTATACTAGAGCTAATGAGAAGGGAGAGATGGGGGGATACTGGCCCCGTAGTTTTCCAGGAATGCTGCGGGCCCACATGCTAGGAAGTCAGGAATGCTATGCCTCATTTAACCTACACTAGTGCCATCCTCGGTCAGTCAGACACGGTTTGTACATTTCGCGTGTGGAAGCAGTAGACGGCCCCTGTACCACCATGCTCGTGATAGAATACAATTCCTAGGAATACAAACAAAAATATGCTATAAGGAATAACTGCAAATGTAGATGAAAGGAATGGACGCAAATACGATTGTTCTGACTAGATGAAAATCTGTGTTAACTTTACAAGTGGTGGTGTTGGTACTTGCTTTTTGCTTATTCTTTGCGTGAATACTGTAAATACCTTCTCGTCACTTTTCTCTGTTCCTTTTGTGTGGAAATTTTGCATCATCTAAGAAAGCCCGTTTTGACAGCGCACCTCGTAAGTTCCTGCAGATAAATTCTTGAACATTGTAGTGATATGGAGCGTGCAGTGCTAACATTTATTCATGTATTAGGTTCCCCAAATACGTTTGCAAGATCTGTATAAGCTAGCCTTCTATTTAAGTAGACTTATAAAGAGAGAAGCGCGGCAAATGCAGTTGTTAAGCATCTGTAATAAATTCCAAATCACCCAGCAACCTGCAAAGAAGCTTCTGAGTGAACACTTGCCAACAAGACCACTTCCCAAGGCCCTTTAGTTGTCCACCAGGTTCCTAAATGTGGCACTATATCTCGCTGTGCAAGAATCTGCACTCACAGGTCATGTAGCCTTGGTTCTGCTGCATAGATCTACTAAAACAGAGTATAGGTACTTAATTTACCTACAGTGGGCCAGTCATCAAAACAGCCTTCTCATATAAATGATGAAGATCTGGATTTGCTATTAGTGTCTACTTCTAATCACTTATCTTGTTTATCATCTCCCCAAAGAAGCCTTAATGACTATGGTGTTCCACAGCTGGCAAGCAGGTTGCCTGCTGGCGTGGACTGGAGGACCGCGCCGTTCCCACATTGGCGCCCGTAATGTGGGGCCCGACCATGGGAAAGGCGGGCGGTGTCCATTCCAGAGCCAGTAGCAATGCCTGCCTGGCCTGGTGCATGACCATCTCCATGGTGCGAGCTGGAGCTCTGGCGTTCACTGAGGAGCGTTTCCGCCGGCTCCTCCTCTGTCACCGTCATCAGATCTGGTGTAGGACATGGGGGCAGAGCGGTCTCCTATGCGCTGCTGAAGCTCCCGGTGCCACCGTCGGAGAAGGGACCCGCCGGCGCGGTTACTGCATCAATATGGTGCAGTATGCGCGGATCCAAACTCGGCGGCGCGGCCGCACCCAGCGACTTGGAGACGTCAGAGAGGATGACGACTGGACTGTTGATGGTAAGGGAGCCGACAAGGTGCGTAAAGACATGCTGTCAAAGAAAACGGCTCGGAGGAACCACTCATCAGGTAGCGAAGCTGAGAACAAGAGCAGCGCACTGGCCTCGTCCGTGCCTGAGGAGGACAAAGTCTCGGATTCTGGCAGCGGTTCGTCAGCACTGGCTGGCAGCAGCGGCAGCGAAGATGACGATGATGACGATTCCGAAGAAGAGGAGTTGGCAACAACGAGAACCTCATGGGCGCTTGGGGTCAGTTGCCAACAGTAGTGGAAGTGGCACTGTTTGAGCGACGATCATCATCCTCTGCGATCTTCCCTCCTGTCAACTGCGCGGTGTGGTGCCTTGTGGTCTCTCTGCGGTGGAATGGCAGCGTGCGAGTGGCTGCTGCTTCCGCCAACCTGCTGCGTGCACTCGTCAGAAGAAGGTCGAGGAGAAAAACCTGACCAGGTGTGCCTCCAGGAGTGGTTTACGGCCTTCTGGTTCCTGCCATCACCTAAGCCACCACCTAGTCTGCTTAATCTTTGCAAAGCGTACATCCGGGAAGCCAGCCAGGTTTAGTGCCTTCGGATTCCTGAAAGACCTTGGTGACTCGGACGTTGCCTGCTCTGCCGATACTCATACGGTGAAGCTGCAAGGTTTGCCCGCTGCCAGTGTTGCAGTGCTGTTGCTGCAAACTGCTGTGGGCCCAGTGCCATCATCGCTTTCGCAGAGTGAAGGGCAGTATGGGAACTCTGGCATCGAAGCCAGCAGTAGAAGAAGTGGAGGACAAAGCAACTCATGAGCGCGAGCGGTAGTTCGAGGCTCGGCTGGGCACTCTTGGGTGCAGCCGGCCAGAACTGGGGCCTGCTGGTGTGGGCTGAGGGACCGCACCATTCCCACAACTTTGAACAGTTCTCAAGAACATGTTTTGAGGCGATGTCATGCACATTGGGAGGGTAGGGGGGCAAGGAAGTTGATTATGACTGAGTGTAGGTCTCGCCTAGTTTGTTTTTCATCATGCACAGAAACAGGACAAAAGCAGGGCCATTAACACCTAATTATACTCTGAAAATAAAATCATCTTATCAGTAAGACTAACTAGCGTTTAAGGCCTGCTAACTGGGATGAAAAATATGCAAGTTGCTTTTTACATAAAGTGACTGACAGCATGCTCACGTATGTCATGCCGTTCTGGTCACTGACAAAGGCTTGGCAGACTACTTGAGTGCACTGATTGCAGTAGCACTTTTTCACTGCCACCTTAAAAAGTGAAGGATAACAACACCCACATAAACCACAATGCACAGTAGAATTTTGGTGATGATATCATGCATGATACAAATTTAGGAATGATATGAATTCTAAATGCGTCGGCATTTACATGCTTACCCAACGAGAAAAATATCCGTCCGTCCATTCCATAGGACAATCGTTCATGACGCTCTACACACAAGCTGCACCCTGCCCCTTTCACAGATTGCTTTAAAGATATTGGCCCAAGCATCTTTCTTCAATGGGAAGCGGTGAAAACAATGCGCAAAGCTATCAGCAGTCGGCACTTTTTGTCAGCATTGCAGATCGCTTTCAAGGTACGGACTGCGTGGTGGTGCTATGCGAAGCTGCCGCCTGAGCACGTTTGTTGATGGTTTGTCATGGTTCGACATGGATGGATAAGAAGCTAAAGAGCGATAACAGCTTATAATGATTGGAACGTATCAGCGCACCTGGCGCCACCACCTGCAGTACTTTGCTTGCGCCATCAATGCTCCTTGTGCTGCCACCCGTGCCAGTTTGTGTCACCACACTGCTGTCGTTTGTAGTGGCCACATCTAATTTCATAGCATTGATATAGTTGAACCTAGCAATAACGAAATCGGCAGGGAATGCAAAAAAATTCCCTTTTGTGAGAATTTCTTTGTTGCGAAGTGAGACAGCACAGTTAGGTAATGTGTTGCAAAATAAAAATTTACGGCCAAAATTCCACCAGACTACTCTGGTAAGCTTGCAAGGATACAGAACCGCATTGCCAACAGTACAAAGTGCACCACATGCGTCAATCAGCAATGGTCAATCAGTGGCAGCACTGCCATGGAGCAGTATTCTCAGTCAATGGCTTTCGGAGATATGATCACTTCTGCATAACTCGGCACCGGACGCAGAGCCACAGTGCTCAACGCATGCACCAGCATTTCTCCAGTGCACGCTCTTGCCCACGTCTGGTGCCAAGTGTGAAAGTGATCGTATCTCATATACCCGAAGGCAGTCGATCGAGATTACGGCCCCTTCGTGCAAATCTACGTCCGGCGCCAAATTTGCACGCGATGCCTGTTGTGTGGCACCAAAACTAGCGTTTGTGAAGCAAAGAATGTGTATTGCCGGACGATCACTCAATCACGGCCTGATGCATGGCACTCCGTGCTGTGGCCGCCCATCTCAAGTGTCGTAAACAGTTCCACGACGGTGGGGCATGCACATCACAGCTTTTGCAGCATTTTTCTTGAGGCATACATTACGCACTGCACTAGGTAAGCAAAAACCGTCCTCACATGCAAGAAGCAACATGTTGCTGCTTCAAACGGGCGGTCAACAAACAAGATGATGGCCATGACATGTTTTCAGCACACACAATCACTTCTGGTGTTTCATTGTTTTTGTAAACAAACATGCGAGTACCCATGCAAGTGTAATGTGGTGGTATTTTACGCCATTTTAATGCAAAGAAATCACATTTGAGCACAATTTCTTTCAGTTTTTTTTTCGGAAGTAGTTCTATTAGGGTTATTATAATTACACGAAGGTATTTCGCCCTCGTCAGCAGCAGTCCTTGAGATAGTTACTCAGGCGGCTAGCTTCCCACGCTATGCGTGCCGCCCTCCCACCTGTTAGGCTTTTCCTAGACGCTAGAGTTATACTATGTACACACAACCTTGAGCGATCGGAAAACACGTTTTCTGCTCTTGGCCGACGGAGAAGGGAGGCTTTGTTCCGGCCACAAAGCACTCCACGTCTCAGTAAGGTGCCTGGTGGTGGTCTCGTGCGGACGCTGCCCTCTCGGTGAGCGCATATTTCCCCTCATCTTTTAAAAGGTTCAATACTTACAAGCATTTGTCTCGCAAACCATACTTATTTCAAGGGAATTTTCCACGTCTCAATAATTTCTCTCGTCGTATTCGAGTGCTCGACTATCGGACAACGTCGGACAATGGACTATCGCGGACAACATCAGTCCCTTTCCACGTAAGTATTAGGCTCGGAGCAGGAGGTACGGCGCTTCAAAGTAACCTGGGGCCTGACGAACCAACCGACTGAGCTATCTTTCCGGGCAACATCCAAGGGTCACGAGTTCAAATCACCTGTTCTCTTCCTTTTTCTTCCCCTTTTTTTCTTTTTTTTAATGTCTTTTATTTTATCACTGTACGGGAACCCTCCTAAAAAAAATTATATATATCCTCAATTATGTATGGCCACACATGTGCAGGTCATAAATACCAGGTTCTCTAGCCGAGTGCTATCCGTGCGGTATAACCGTGCTCAAATTGGTCCACCTTGACTGATCAAATAAGGCACCACTGTAGGTTAAATGAGGCGTACAACTCCTGCGGAACCTGCTGTGGTTGCTCAGTGGCTATGGTGTTAGACTGCTGAGCACGAGGTCGCGTGATCAGATCCCGGCCACGGCGGCCGCATTTCGATGGGGGCGAAATGTGAAAACACCCGTGTACTTAGATTTAGGTCATTATCAGTCATAGCGCTCTTTGGCCATACCTGGCCCTTGCGCCACTAAACAACACACATCCATCCATCTTAGATTTAGGTGCACGTTAAAGAACCCCAGGTGGTCGAAATTTCCGGAGTCCTCCACTACGGCGTGCCTCATAATCAGAAAGTGGTTTTGTCACGTAAAACCCCATAATTTAATTTTTTAATTTAACTCCTGCGGGGACGGTAGAGTATCCGCCTCCCGTGCAAGAGGACCGTGGTTCAAATCCCAGTGCCGCGCAAATCTCCACCGGAAAATACCAAAAAAGAAAGTGTGTTGAGAAAATTGCACAAACAGGCCTGGAGTGCGGTCTGATCCCGGTGACCAGAACCGGTAACGCACTCTCTCACCAGAGCAGGATTGGCCACCCTGGTGCAGTACTTGGCCACAACCTCCTATATGAATACAACAATCAAATCCCCGCCCTCAGTCCCCAGCAGCCACGAAGCAACTGACCACGGCGGCGGTCAGATCTGTGACGCAGCAGAGGGTGCTAAGAATACCTGGCTCCGAACAGGCCGCCGTTGGAATCTGAACCTGGCAACGTTTAACGTTAGAATGTTATCTAGTGAGGCGAGTCTAGCAGTGTTATTGGAGGAATTAGAGGGTAGTAAATGCGATATAATAGGGCTCAGTGGGGTTAGGAGGACAAAAGAAGCATATACAGTGCTAAAAAGCGGGCACGTACTGTGCTATCGGGGCTTAGCGGAGAGACGAGAACTAGAAGTCGGATTCCTGATTAATAAGGAAATACTAGCTGGTAACATACAGGAATTCTATAGCATTAACGAGAGGGTGGCAGGTCTTGTTGTGAAACTTAATAAGAGGTACAAATTGAAGGTAGTACAACTATATGCCCCTACATGCAATCATGATGACCAGGAAGTCGAAAGCTTTTATGAAGACGTGGAATCGGCGATGGGTAAAGTCAAAACAAAATACGCTATACTGATGGGCGACTTCAATGCCAGGGTAGGCAAGAAGCAGGCTGGAGACAAGTCAGTGGGGGAATATGGCATAGGCTCTAGGAATAGCAGAGGAGAATTATTAGTAGAGTTTGCAGAACAGAATAATATGCGGATAATGAACACGTTTTTCCGCAAGCGGGTTAGTCGAAAGTGGACGTGGAGGAGCCCGAATGGTGAGACTAGAAATGAAATCGACTTCATACTCAGCGCGAACCCTGGCATCATACAAAATGTAGACGTGCTCGGCAAGGTACGCTGCAGTGACCATAGAATGGTAAGAACTCGAATTAGCCTTGGCTTGAGGAGGGAACGGAAGAAACTGGTACACAAGAAGCCAATCAATGAGTTAGCGGTAAGAGGGAAACAAGAGGAATTCCGGATCAAGCCACAGAACAGGTATTCGGCTTTAACTTAGGAAGAGGACCTTAGTGTTGAAGCAATGAACGACAATCTTATGGGCATCATTAAGGAGTGCGCAATAGAAGTCGGTGGTAATGCCGTTAGACAGGAAACCAATAAGCTATCGCAGGAGACGAAAGATCTGATCAAGAAACGCCAATGTATGAAAGCCTCTAACCCTACAGCTAGAATAGAACTGGCAGAACTGTCTAAGTTAATCAACAAGCGTAAGACAGCGGACATAAGGAACTATAATATGAACAGAATTGAACAGGCTCTCAGGAACGGAGGAAGCCTAAAAGCAGTGAAGAAGAAACTAGGAATAGGCAAGAATCAGATGTGTGCGTTAAGAGACAAAGCCGGCAATATCGTTACTAATATGGATGAGATAGTTCAAGTGGCTGAGGAGTTCTATAGAGTTTATACAGTACCAGTGGCACCCACGACGATAGTGGAAGAGAGAATAGCCTAGAGGAATTCGAAATCCCAAAGGTAACGCCACAAGAAGTAAAGAAAGCCTTAGGAGCTATGCAAAGCGGGAAGGCAGCTGGGGAGGATCAGGTAACAGCAAATTTGTTGAAGGATGGTGGGAACACTGTCCTAGAAAGATTGGCTGCCCTATATACACAATGCCTCATGATCTTGAACATACCAGAATCTTGGAAGGACGCTAACATAATCCTAATCCATAAGAAAGGGGACACCAAAGACTTGAAAAATTATAGACCGATCAGCTTACTGTCCGTTGCCTACAAGGTATTTACTAAGGTAATCGCAAATAGAATCAGGAACACCTTAGACTTCTGTCAACCAAAGGACCAGGCAGGATTCCGTAAAGGCTACTCAACAATAGACCATATTCACACTATCAATCAAGTGACAGAGAAATGTGCAGAATATAACCAACCCTTATATATAGCTTTCATTGATTACGAGAAAGCGCTTGATTCAGTCGAAACCTCAGCAGTCATGGAGGCATTACGGAATCAGGGTGTAGATGAGCCATATGTAAACATACTGGAAGATATCTATAGCGGCTCCACAGCCACTGTAGTCCTCCACAAAGAAAGCAACAAAATCCCAATAAAGAAAGGCGTCAGACAGGGAGATACGATCTCTCCAATGCTATTCACAGCATGTTTACAGGAGGTATTCAGAGACCTCGAGTGGGAAGAATTGGAGATAAAAGTTGATGGAGAATCAACTTGCGATTCGCTGATAATATTGCCTTGCTTAGTAACTCAGGAGACCAATTGCAATGCATGCTCACTGACCTGGAGAGGCAAAGCAGAAGGGTGGGTCTGAAAATTAATCTGCAGAAAACTAAAGTAATGTTTAACAGTCTCAAAAGAGAACAGCAGTTTACGATAGGTAGCGAGGCACCGGAAGTGGTAAGGGAATACATCTACTTAGGACAAGTAGTGACCACGGATCCGGATCAAGAGACTGAAATAACCAGAAGAATAAGAATGGGCTGGGGTGCGTTTGGCAGGCATTCTCAAATCATGAACAGCAGGTTGCCACTATCCCTCAAAAGGAAAGTGTACAACAGCTGTGTGTTACCAGTACTCACATATGGGACAGAAACCTGGAGGCTTACGAAAAGGGTTCTGCTTAAATTGAGGACGACGCAACGAGCTATGGAAAGAAGAATGATGGGTGTAACGTTAAGGGATAAGAAAAGAGCAGATTGGGTGAGGGAACAAACGCGGATAAATGACATCTTAGTTGAAATCAAGAAAAAGAAATGGGCATGGGCCGGACATGTAATGAGGAGGGAAGATAACCGATGGTCATTAAGGGTTACGGAGTGGATTCCAAGGGAAGGGAAGCGTAGCAGGGGGCGGCAGAAAGTTAAAGTGGGCGGATGACATTAAGACGTTTGCAGGGACAACATGGCCACAATTAGTATATGACCGGGGTAGTTGGAGAAGTATGGGAGAGGCCTTTGCCCTGCAGTGGACGTAATTATGCTGATGATGAGGATGATGATGAAGCCTGCTAGCCTTGTGCGAGTAAGTAATACATGGGATTACGTACCGGCAAACTTAGTTGATGCAAGATTCTAGTACAGCGACATTTCATTGTCGAGAGGTACGAAATGCACTTAATCCTATGGCCGCCGTTCACGAGAGATAAGAAAATATATTGCTGTCGCAAGAAAATCGTAGTCGTGGAATTTGGTTATCGCAGCTTTCGACTGTAATGACACTGGGCTGCGTGGAGCGAGTGGCACAATGGTTACCCATACTTAGACAACTCCCAGAGGAGTTCCTGTGGACATTTATCAAAAATCCAGACCCATTAGCTTACAACATCTTAAATTCTGAATGTTCCGAACCCCTTTTTGCGGCATGGCCGATTATATGAACCATTGAGCCACCGACAATCCCCAGCGGAGCCAGTGAGGAGGGGCCGCCCATACTGGAAGTGCGAGAGAAAGGCTGTTGTTAGGCCAGCAGATGGGCCACGTCAATCCACCGGTCGCATTCGTGTTGTCAGAGTGACGGATGTCACTCCATCTTGACTACATGTTCGTGTGTTGCCCCCCCCCCCCCCCAAATAAAAGCACTGTGAAGAAGAAGACGCGCCTCGCGGCACAGCCGCATCGCCAACACGCGGCTCGGCTCAGCTCGCGCTGTTGATTGCTGGCGTCATTTTTGGACAGTGCTTCGGGCTGTCTTGCTGTTCCCAATCGCTGCGCCTTTGCGTTAGGAGCCGCCAATAAACCTCTTCTCAGCACGAAAGCTTTTGCTTTGAGCAGCATGTCACGTAAGTTGTCGTCTGTTTTCAAACACCTTGCAACTTTATAAGGAGTCGGCAATCACATGCGATTAAGTACTGTCGTGTCAGCAAGATCTGCGGCATTCGCTTCCATGGGTGGCCTTGTCTTTGTATTCCACGGCTTCCATCATTTCCGGCCCCCGATGACAATTCGAAACTTTCTAACTTTGCATCTGTGAGATTGCACGATACAAAGTAGCTTCGCCAATGCAAAGAAAAGTGAGCAGATTCCCTTATCTTGTACAAATCAGGTCCTTATTACCATCAGGCAGCAGTTAGGACGCAGCAACGATTTTCCTCTTCCTCCTCACTTTTGTTGTTTTTTTTATGCATGGAGAAATACAGAGCCACAGCTATCTGAATCTCCAATCTCTCGTGTTTACAATACCAAGATGGCAGTGCTGCAACAATAGAAAAAAAGGTAAGAAAATAAATTTTACATTTTACTGGGGTTTTACATGTCAAAACCACAATTTGATTATGAGGCATGCCGTAGTGGGGGGACTCCAGATTATATTCAGCCACCTGAGGTTAATGTGCACCCAAGGCACAGTACATGGGTGTTTCTGCGTCAATGGAAATCAGTGGTGTAATAGCACTTCCCAAAGCCCGATTTTCTTCCTAATTTTGATGAAACACGCTAAGAAGTGCAATTTTCTCAAATTATGCGATTTCTTCTAAATATTTCGCCATGAGATGAAAGGTCTTAGAATTGCGAGAAAACAAAATAGAAAAAACTCATGTAGAAACTCCTCTGGTAGTTGTCTAAGTATGCGTAAGCATTAGGCCACTTGCTCTCTGCACGCAGCTCAATGTCATTATCAATGTTATGGAACTTGATCCGACCAGTATAAACAGTTATCAACCCTCATCGGTCGTTCGCTTATAATGTTTGACAGCGAATTGGAAAAGGCACGTTTAATTAAATAGGGTTCATTACGGCAATTGAACCCACTGTCATTGGCGTTAAAGGCCAATTACAATGGAATTATTAACCATGTAAAAAACCCTGTTTCAGATAATTTAGACATACAGTAGCCTCTGTGGAAATTTTAAAGATTTAAGTGCGGGTGGGTGCTTCACAACACGCTCACAAAAATTGATGTTTTTCATGCCGAAACTGGAATAAAAAAATGCTGCCATTACCAGCCGCAGGAAGTGGCATACTTTGTAGACTGTACAAAACCAGTGCCCGGTTCGCCTGCTTCCCTTGCTTGTATACCGTTTCAGTGTCTCAGCGAACAGGTACCGCATGTCTGCTAGCCACAAAGTTAGTATAGTAAAACCTCGTTAATTCGAAGTCATCAAGACCGCAAAACATTTTCGAATTAACCGAACACACAAAAATATGCAACCCAGGCAAAAAATTTTGCTGCAGGAATGCGCTACCTTTATTCTGCAATCTTTGGATTACTTAAGGTAATCAGCGATGCTGGTTTTCCACATCCTGTAGTTCATGACTCCAAGGGTCATGTTTTCTAGTTGGCCCACTACGTGCAGCATTTGAGAATTTCCACAGTGGCACTCGACAAAACTGCAGACAACATTCCGCGATTCGATAAATTCGCCGAGAGCGGGTGCTCGAGAGGGCTCGTTAGCGTCGTCGACGCTGTCATCGCACATGGTCACATCAGCGTTAGCTTTACTCTCCAAATCTGAGTAGCACGTTTCTTGATCATTTTCGAAGTTCAGATACTCGACGAAGCTGACTGCACCGAATTCGCTATCCTCTGCGCCGAAGCCATTGATGCGGTCGCAATACTCGGCTCCTTCTTCATCAAGTGCACATGAATAGTCAGCATCAGCATCGATGGTGCTTTCCTTCGAGAAGCCAGCGTGTTCAACATACCGCGTGATCGAAGTGGGTTCCAGTTGCTTACATGCATACACAATAAGACATATGGCCTCGAGGAGGTCGATGGAGTACTCCTTGCCGTTGTCGCAGCAAAGGGGCATGCATTTGAGCAGGTGGCGGCGGTAAATCTTCCTCGTATGGCGAATGACGCCTTGGTCCATTGGCTGCGAGATCGATGTGGTGTTCGGAGGAAGAAATACCATCCTGATAGCTTTCTGGTGTGGGATGTCACCATGCGCTGGGCAATTATCAACAACGAAAAGTACATTGCTGCCTGTGGCCGCAAACTTGCGGTCAAGCTGCCGAATGTAATCTTCAAATATTGCGCCTTTGACCCAGGCTTTCTTGTTGTGCCGGTAGATAAGCTCATCTCTTGGTGGCAGCCGTGCATCTTTAAAGCAGCGAGGCTTCCCACTCTTTCCAACTACGAGTAGCGGCAGCTAGTGTTTACTGCACATGTTTGCGCCAAACAGAACGGCAATTCTTTCCTTGCCCTGCTTTCGACTCTTGACCGCGGTGTCCTTTGCTGCGAATGTTTTTGTGGGCAGCATCTTGAAAAAAGGGCAGCCTCATCAAGGTTGTACACATCATCTGCCCCATACTCACTAAGCAACGAAGCCAACGTGTGTTTCTTCCAGTCGTCGTCGACGCTCTTGTTTGAGCTGCCGCTCTCGCCACAGATGGCTATGAAGGTCAAATTATTTTTCTCTTTAAAACGGCTGAACCATCCATTGCTACACTTGAACTCTTAATGCCCAAGTTGTAGAGCTAAGTCGTTGGCCTTCTCCCACAGTATCATTCCATTGACGGGAAGGTGGGCTGTGTTTGCTTTCTGCAGCCAGTGAGGTAAAGCTGGTTCCACATCTTGGTACGTAGGAGTCCGTACTCGCGACCGCTACGAAGAATATGTCTTGCTGTAGACCTCCAGTACCTTCAACTTGTTCTTCAATATTGTGGACAACGTCGAGAGGAGCACGCTATGCCTTTCACCCAACTCTGTCTTGGAACACGTGTTCTTACCCACTTCTTGAATCAAGCAGAACTTCTGCTGCGGCGTTAAAATCTTATACTTTGGCATCTTCGCTCACTGGCACTTCTGCACAGTTAAGAAAAGAAAAATAGAACACCACACAAGCTGCAACACCCCTAACCACCGTACATAAAGAAACGGCCCAGACCGGCGTTGCGCACACATGTCGCTGCAGGTGCGGAGAGAGAATGGGCGAATGACAGCCAGGGACAGGGGCACGGAACGTGCGCTGACGATGCGACCGCTGCGACTGCGAGGAGCGTGCAGAGTGCAGGATGAGAGCACCTGACAAAAACCGGTATGCCCACTGCGTTGCAGTAAAGCACGTCTTCTCCTCTGCATGCACGAGTTTCAGCGGTGCAGGGGCGTACCATGGACTGATTTTTGTGCTTGCAGTACTACGGGTCAGGTGCTTCATCTATAAATAATCGCGATTGCTATGTGGTGTCGCCTCTCGTCTCCGAATGGCCATCGTTTCATCAGGTTTGCGGTGAAATAGGGATCGGGAATTGCAGTATAGCACCTTAAATCTTCTAATTAACCGGGTTGGCCTAGGCCGCCGGTTCAAATTATCCGGTCAAATTTACATTGGAAAATATGTAACCGCAGAAAACCTTCGAATTATTTAGGATTTCAAATTAACTGAGTTTGAATTAATTAGCTTTTACTATATTCTACTTTGCTAGCTGCTTCGTGTACTGTGCTAACGATGTTGGCGCCCACAATGTTCTTTTAGTGTGAAGTATTCTCAGAGTCCAGGCGGTTTTATTTATCTGGCTGTCTACGTTGAACAGCAGGGCCTCCACGTGTTCTGCCTCCGCTTGAAGAAGAACGCATTTGGGTGGCCAAGCTAAAGGCACGGATATAGTTCGGCTTAACACGGACGTGATCCACACATGGCGCAGTTAGGCTACATCAGCGGAAATTGGACACTTTTCAGTCTAGTGTGGCTGGTGCGGGAATAAATATGTCCTCTCGCATGCCGGAGCCGATGGAACAGGGTGCACTGCGTGCTAGCTTGGCTGACCAGCAGCATGCTGGACCGTTTGCATTCACTCAAGCGAGCATGCTGCATTTGTATCTTCGACAACAAAACTCTCACTCGCTGTGCTGCTGTGCAGGTCACATTTAAAGCGCAGTGTAAAATTTTAGCCATCTTAGCATCTCCAGCATGACGTATCTGACTTCACTGGCAGCTGCCTGACATGCTAAAAATGCCGGACTCGTCAACCGATCAGACAAGTACCGCCACCTATAGAAAAGGGTGATAACTAGCTGAGGCTCAGCATAAGCGGGCTAGAGGGGCTCAGTGCTAAGTGCACGTAAACTTATGGCCAGACAGGCCAGACTGCGGCTGTGATAAAGCTTTGCCCACTTCACTCTGGCGGCATTGCATTCCTGCATGGTTTGCTGCCACATCTGCACCATGGCCGCTGCATCGCGTTCTCCTTCGAAACAAATGCAGTATGTGGTTCCTGCTCGTTTCTGGAGCTGTGTCAGAAGGACATTCGTCTGTCTACTTCAACGCGCCCGATGTAGAGACGCATGAAATTTCTCGAATATGATGCGCTACCAGAAATGATCGCTAGCGAATATCGCTCCTGAATAAAACATAGCTTTGGTTTTTGTGCGCCATTACGGCTTATAGTAATTACAGTCACTCCGAGAAAGCATTCGCCAAGCAGACCTTGATGGATAAGTGTCCGTGCTGTTGAAATGTAGCTTGTGCAGCTTCATTAACTGCAGTTTACGCGCTTTGTGCACGTTGGCTGGTCCGCATCGCACTTGCCTGCTGCGCCACAGTGCACGCTTTTGCTCTGAAAGCTGTGACAGGAAAGATGTATTCGGCCTTCGTCTACTCAGCATTGTGCACTGCACAGCCATCGCTCGTGTTCGAGTATGTATTCGAGCACTCTACGGCCCCGCAACGCATCGGCACTCTTGCAACAGCTCAAGTGACGAGCGCAACAGGGAGAACGCACGCCGAGAGAGGTGCCTGTTAACTCACAAATGATGAGAGAGCAATGCGTCTGGCTGCCTAGGCACAACATGGCGCAACTGACAGATCAACAGTTGTATGCGGTTCTTCAATGTTTGCTATATCCGCATCGTTACCGCTTTGCCTACAGGTGCACACGTCGTCTGCTTAGGCGTTATTTAATAGCGGCTAATAAGAAAATCAGGCGATTACCAGCCACGGCGTTGCCTAGATTGCCTTGAGAGCATACGCTAAGCATTTATAGTCAATTTAGCCTAAGTGAAATTTCGTTGCAGTTGGCCTTTAATTAATGTGAAGTTACCATATTTACCACATAATGATAACACCTTTCAAAAAAATTGACGCAAATTCAGGAGCGTGATCATTACGCGGGTTAAATTTTCTGCGAAAATTATTTTTCTTTTTCATCCCGCATTTGCTGCGGGATGACAACAAGTCAGCAAGC
This sequence comes from Dermacentor variabilis, assembly GCF_050947875.1. Classification (NCBI taxonomy): domain Eukaryota; kingdom Metazoa; phylum Arthropoda; class Arachnida; order Ixodida; family Ixodidae; genus Dermacentor; species Dermacentor variabilis. The sequence continues at coordinate 248,150,602 of NC_134569.1, read as the reverse complement.
AGGCGGCTGCCACTGTAACAGTGCAGGAGACCAAAACAAAAATGGCGGCCGGCGGAGCAAGCCAAATGCGCCGAACACGATTTTTTTTTTTCTTCTTGTGAGTACATTACGTGCATCGAAACAGTTTCTTCTGTATCTGTAATGTATAATATCTTTAGTATCGGCAAGTTTGCGGCAATAACATAGCCATGTCCTCTTTGAGGGGAGAGAAACAGAGATGGGTGCACTTAGCTGCCAGTGACATTTGTCTTCACGACAATCCTAATACAGCATGTTTTCGCTAAGGGTCGATGAATATTTTAGCTGTGTTACAAGTGTCGGTGTATAAACAGGGCACACTTCTAACGAATCAACGTAAACGCAGCTACTATCGTTGCCACTTGCAATTTGTTGCATGCCCACGAGTGCAGACGAGAGAAATCAAAAGGCGCCTTTTTGTTGTTGTTGTTGTTGACCACAACAATTATAAGGCCTACGAATAATAAAGCCAAGGTAAGTTTGATTGTAGATTTTTTTTTTTTATGGAAGTGTGGAAAGTGACGAAAGGAATGAAATGGGGCATCTGCTTAAGGATCTGTTTGGTGCGTGCAGACTGCTTCGCATGTCTTGAAGAGTCGTTCGTGTAGCATTCGACAGATGGTAAGCGTGATCTTCATTAGCTAGACTTTACACATGACATATCGCTGCGGCAAGCTCGGGGTGCAATGATTACGCAGGAAAGAAAAAAAATCACATTTGGCAACATAATTCAAAGGTGCGATCATTAAGTGAGTACGATCATTATGCAATACAGCAATTAGCCACAGTTAATTAAGACACTCAAACCCTCTACCTCTGGTGGGAGTCGAATCCATGACCTTTGGTGTTAATTAAGGTGAATTAGGGTTAATTTAGCGAAGCTGTTGCGAAGCCACCACTATATTTGCTAAGGGGGGTATGCGGTGCTTTATACAGCTCATTTTGAGCTTGTTCTTATTGAAACATATGCTGTTCTTTATGTAGTATGGCTGACTTCAATGATTGCATGCACTGTTTGCTTCACTTTGCTGAGCGCTTGTAGCCTCGGCCTTGTGCAGGTATGAGCCGTTGCTTAAAGGAGTATGAGACATTCATTGTCTTATGTGGCAGACAAATTTCTCGTTGGGTAGGCATAGAAATGCTCACGTATATGAAATTTTGAGAAAGCAAGGCAATTCATTGTCACGTCCACCATTAATTTCCCTATATTTTTTTCGTTGTTTGGTGATAAGAATTTCAGGCGATACTAATCTTTGCACTGTCCAGAGAGACTCGCATGATCGAGATTCTACTGCATTGCCCATTTGCTGCCCCCTTTCGCTCTCAAACAGTTGGCATGCTCGCAAAGCCTGTCATGCAGCATCCCCCTTGGATGACCTGTCACAAGAAAGTTGTACTTGAACGATGCCCATGTTGCACTCTGTCAATCGGCTTGGATATACCTTTTTTTTTTGCCACCAACAATTGCTCCTGATCATTCTCAACACAGTGCAGCATTAACTTTGAACAATGCACTTGCAGCACAATTTTTGAGTAAGTGGAAAACCTTACGTTGGTAAGGCGAAACAGATGTCTGTCTGCCCTAGTGTTGGCCATGGGCAACTCTGTCAACATATGCTCTGCTAGCGGACAGAACAATTCCTGTGCATTTTTTCGAGAGCTCCTTGGCTCTAAAGCCTTGTTGCCAAAGGAGACATAGGAAGGCTTCATGGCCATGAGCTGCCTCCTGAAATCATAGCACCAGTTGTTTAAGCAGAACAGTAGTGTGCTGAGCACGTATGGATTTGCCCCTCTGGCAAGTGTGCAATCAGCCGGCTTTGCAGCAGATGTCCTGTGGTTGGTGGCACCTTTCTAGACACTCGTGCAAAGCAATGAATTAGCTTGAGCCAACACTCACAATTAGAGTGCCAACAAAGTGAGAGCATGACAAAGCCATGCACACATTCAGTTCCTGCCACTGGGTAACACTGGTGTAGTATTATCCAGCACTGTAATAATAATGTAATGGGTAATATAGCAATGGGTAACACTGGTGAACAACAAAGAGTGCCTACCTTGGCTAGCCCGTCAAAAAGCGTCTGCACGAGGCCCAGGTTAGTGGCCACCAGGCCAGGCAGCTTGCGGCTCAGGTGGCCAATGGCAGAACATGCCAGCACTCGCAGACGGGGCTCCTGCACAACCATACCTGCATCACAGGGGCTCCAGCTGGCTTCAGCAACAGAAATCTGTGCATCAGCTGACACTTTGCACTTAAACAAGAAACTGCATGCACATATGCTATACTCGAACACCCGACACAAGCTCAACATCTAAAGAAATGTGGAGATCCCACACACATGACCAAGTTGGACACAGTTTCACTGGGTAACATCTAGCTTAACATTTGGTGCTTGAACATGCGGATCCCCCATCATGACGATGGAATGACAACAGCAAGATGACGATGACATGACAACAATGGGATGACAATGGAATGACGACGATGGAATGACAAAGAAGGAACAACAACAACAGAATGACGATGATGGTATAACAACGAAAAAATGACATTATTATGATGGTAAGATGACAATGGGATGACAATATTAATGTGATGATAATGGCACAATGACAAAATGACTACACAATGACAATCAAGGTGGTGAAACTGTGATGGTGGCATGATAGTGAAGGATTGATCACAGTGTAATGCAAGCGATGAAATGATGCCAATAGAATGGTAATAATGATGATGCTGACATGTTTGTGCTGGAGCTCAAGTCTGTGCTTACGTACATCCCTCGCCGCCTTCGTTCACATTATATCCAGTTCCAGTTTACACTATGCCTGATACAGCCCAGTCGTGCACAACAGCAGGCAGTAGCCAGCACCCGCAAAGTGGGTAGAGGAGGTGAAGAAAGCATCACTTTAAAAAAGAAAGGTTCAACCAAGTGCCAATGCTAAGGAAGACAAGGTCACGTACATGGTGGGTGAAATTATTTATGATTAAATATAGATTATGCAGCCACGATACGATTCACGCATTTGAGAAAAACGGGCCTCGCAAGCTTCGCCCGCTTACGTGGCATGGCTAGCACGTGCTTTGACGAGATGAGCTTCACCCATGTCATCACTCTCACTGACCCGTCGAGAGCGCCTCGGCACGCTTGCATTTCCTGTGCTTCCACTGCTATCTCGCAACGCGGTGGCATGTTGGCGTTACGAACCCCTCGCACACTACGAGCTACCGTGCTGTGCTAGGGCTGCGTCAAGGCCAGCATGCCACGTCTACCTCTGTGCGTGCTCAAGGATGACCGCGAGCATGTGCCCTCAGACGCACACACAAGCCCAAGGATTGAGTTGTCCAGGTGACGCACTGGTGTGGGCCTGCTCTCCTCCGTCCCGAACTTGGGCACTTCGCGCCATTTGGTGGAGGATGTAGTAATAAAGTTAGATGGTACTTGGCAGAAGCACAACATAAGGCGGCAACAACCAATCCCACCACATCTACAGCTAATTATACTAAGCAGGAGTGGGACTGCACAAAGTCATATTGCAGCAATTTTTGGGGCAAGAAAAATTGCGTTTTGGATTAGTTCGGAGCAGACAAAATTGCATTTTGGAGCAGACTAAATTTCATTTTGAAGCCATCTAGGGCAGATAAAATTTCATTTAAAGCAGTTGGGAGCAGGCTAATCTGAACTTTGGTGGAATGATGAACCACGACGAAACACAGAATAAACCAACACGAGCACTGTACTGCAACTGTGTTAAGCAATGTCTTAAGACGAATTTCGAAGCAGATCACCCTGATACTGAAACTGTCTAGTGTATGCAAAGTTTGGTAATAATGCCTGCAGATTTTACAGCGAAGCTGTTAGCCTCTAGTTGGTCGGGATTTATTGCGGCGCGCCATCCTGGAAAAGAGAACCTTCAGCAACTGAAGTGAGGAGTGCATACATTCTTTGGCATCCCGCCTACAACAAGCAGCACAGCACTTGTTTCAATAAAGAACAAGCACAGAACAAGCATCCCAACCTTCAAGCGACATAGTGATGATAAGGTGCTTCTGCTAACATGGTGAAGCACATGTCGCTCCCCGTGCACATTTATCAGTAAAGATTACTGTTGCACAAGATGCTGCGGCGATGGCAGCTTGTGATGTGGGGAGTGTCATACTAGCCTTTCATATATAAGAGAACCAGCCTAGAAACCAATTTCATTGTTGTTGCAGCACCGCTATGGGTAGGCAATGCATAGTAAGGATTCCTGTGCAGCGTGAATACGAGGTATGGCAAAGAGAACAGAAACGGCAATACGACCAGTGGTGCCTTGCCGCCAAAATTACCATTACTCTCATTACTCTACATTATCATTACTACCATTAATCTTGTGGGGATGCGCGACTCTCACACGTCCCCTGATATGTTGTTTTCCTGCATGGCTCCCGTCTGCTGTGATCCGGCTTCGCCGCGTGGCCTAGCGCTCGCAGCGGTTGGTGTGGTTGGAGCGCAGTACAAGAGATGGCACGAGTGTTGTGCTGCTAACGCCGCCTCACGGCGGGGTTACTTGGCCGCAAAAAGGAGAAGGTGCTTGCTCTTTGGTTCGGGTTCGGCATGCTGCACGGAAGTTCCGTGCGTGCGCCGATCCATGCTTCTGCGTGACCGTCTCGCAAGGGCTCCTTCGAACGTGCCACCGTTCGTGTGACCGTACGCGCGAACGACCAGGCATTGGGATCCAGCATGGAGCAAACATATTCCCTCGTTATCCCGTCGCGGTGAGTCCGACTTCCGCGATTTGTCGCGTGCCCATCGGCATGTTTTGGGGATAGCAAGTCGGCTAGCAGGCATTGATTCATGAAAGGTGCCATAAATGCCCTTGTGATTGTTTGCACTACTGTGTTGTCGTTCCTTTGTCCCAAGAGCATGGGTGAGAACCCCACAATCTAAAGCAATAAAGCATTGCATGACTCCCTCAGCAGTTGTAGCGGTTGTTTAGTCAACAGCTTTGCTAGGCATCCAGTTTCGCAGGGCCAGGATGGCAAGTCAATTTTTTAACTGGTGGTAGCAATCACAAAAAGCATGCATTCTGCAATAGTGAGTACGAGATTTCGAAAAGTAGCCTAATGTCTCGACAGTGTGGGTCAAGCGCCTGGAAATGTGCTTCACCAAGAGACCGTACAAGTAGCTAAAGTTATTGTGGCTTACTAAAAGCCACTTCTAAATAATAGAAATAGTACTTCCTTGCCCCAAGTCAATCAGTAGAAGCACACTTTGTAACTATAGCGTGCTAGAATATGGAAGAGTGGGTCGAGTGGCCGCACGGCACATGCTTTTCAGGAAAGCCCGAAACATCGGTGGCACTATGATCAAACCATATTTTTTCCATCGTTGTCGTCGTCAGCATCGCTGTGATGTTCCATGTGAAATCCAACAGCGATAACATCGTCACCGCAGGCAGTTTGCTGTATGTGTGAGTGAAAGCGCGCGCCGGTGAGCCAACGATGGTGGCTAAATTTCATGCACTCAAGGGAGGAAAACAAGAAGAAGCACGCAGTCTTCTGTCACGTGCAAGGCACCAAAGAAAGGAGAGGGAGGGGATTCTACACCGGCAGCGGCTGCATATGACACGGCCACGTGGGCCTCATTTCCTAAGCGATCTGTGATGTGGACAGAATGTGCAGAGTGCAGGTAGCTTGGTATGAACTCTGCTTTTGAAGCTTAGTTTGCGTTGAAGCGAGAGAAGCACAAAGGGCCATTCGCTTGCCGCTGCTGTCGCACTTCCTCAGTCCAGAGCTTTGACAGTGAGTGTGCCCAGTCATTGAGCGAGACGTGTTCATTTTTGCTTGTACATGTGTGACGCCATGCTTGCTAACTTAATTAGTCAGAAAATGTTTGGAAGTTTATAGGGCCGATAAGAGTATTATTTTTACTTCGTACAGCTGTCTACTAATTTGCTCTCGCAACCGATGCTTCGCCTTTCGGGCGAAACTGCGACTCTTTTTATTATACCCTTAGTTCTCAGCCTGGACAGGTACCATTTGATTGCATTCTCATGTTCACACAAGATGTCCAAGTCACTCAACTGACCTTCCTTTTTCTCAAAGTGATTACAAGATCATAAGATCCTAGATATGCCAAACCTGTGTGAAATAGGTTAAGAAGAACTTGTCTTCAAATAAGCTAGCAGCTACCTACAGAAAAAGTAGAACTAAGGATAAGATACCATATTTACTCGCATAATGAAGCCACTTTCTATCCCAAAAGTTTCGTGTGAAATTGGGGGTGCATTCATTATGTTGGATAAAACATTGAGAGAATTTTTTTTTACATGGCCACCTATAAAAAGTAGGGGATACACAATAAATTGTGGAGTCTGATATGGTCAACGCACTGGAATGACAGCTGGATCTGAGGCAGTTTGCCATGCTGTAGCAGTCACATGCGACTAATGTAGGAGACAAACAGCACGATTCAGCATCCAATACTGCTTCCGACACACCGAAATGGCAGCCAGATCCAAGGTGTTTTGCCATGCCATAGCGTCAGATGGGACACCTCGCGTCTCATCTGGTGCAACGGCAAGTTCGGAGCGAGATCATAAACAAGGAAAAGAAAAAAACTCACTTTCTGATTTTAAAAGTGAGAGGTGGATTCATTACGTGGGTGCGTTGATTATGTGAGTAAATACGGTACCACAGTGTCTAGATCATTGCCCACCCAATGTAAGACCTAACCCTCCCCCTCTTTACAGTGACCCATATAGTATCTGCCCTTGTATCAACAACATCTCTAATTACTGTACAATTGCTGTAGAGGGGGCGCTTGCGATAGATTTGTGTTGTGGGGATGCTCAACTGTCACGCATACCCTGATGATGTTTTCCCCACATGCTTCACGCATCTCCACGTAGCTAAGCGCCGGCCGTGGGCAGTGTGGTTGCAGCATATTACAAGAGGTGGCACGAGTGTTGCACTGCTAACACCACCTAATGGCAGGGTGATTCGGGTGCAAAAGGGAGTAGCTTGTTCCTCTTTAGTTTGGGGTTGGCCAGTGGCGTGGACATTTCGTGCACTTGCCCGTCATTCATATGACCGTCATGTGAAAGGCTTGGGAGCAGGACACCGGAATGGATGAACTCGATCATTCGAATGCACCACCGTTCCCATAACCACACACGTGACTCAACAGCATGGTGTCCAGCATGGGAGTGAATGTATTCCCTTACTATTCAGTTGCGGTGAGTTGGACTTTCTCAATTTATTGCATGCTCACCGTCATGTTCTATGGGTTGTGATTCAGCTAGTAGGCATTAGTGTATGAAAGGTACAATAGATGTCCCTGCGATTGTTTGCACTACTGTGTTGTCGTTCCTTTGTCTTAAGAGCACATGTGAGACCCCATAGTGTAGACAAACAATGATGTCTAAGGCCTTTCACTGGGTTGATTGGTGGTAAGAAAAGGCAGCAGGCATGCCAAACCCACACACAAGTAGAATAAGAAGGACAACACAGATGCTGACTGTCAACTGAAACGTAACGCAGTGGTGGAAAGGAAGGAAGGCTATCTGCTCACGCTCATGGGGCAGCAACGTAAGACCATCAATCAAGGAAATGAAAGAACACTGCAAAGGATGATGGCTTATACTTTCAATACCGTGAATTTCAACAATTTGCTCAACCTGCAGCTGTTCCTCACGTGGTTGGCTAGATGCGGCAGGGGCAACCACATAGAATGTTACAGAAATATTAGAAATATACCAAGCATCTTGACAAAACCACAAGGCAGCCAATACTGCCTAGCTAACAATTTGTACTAGACCTTAATTTACGCCATTAACTAACTTACTGAAGCCGTCACTAGTATCGATATCATTACCACAGGATCAGCTCTTCCAGCTGTGATTTCCTAAATAAATTCCCTCTGAAGGAAGCAGATGGGAAAACGGCTGCTACAATAGCTCAACATGTATAGCATTTCACAAGCAATGTGAAAGATGTAGGTTGGCCTCCCGCTGGGTGCAGGTCATCTCATTCACTTTCAGTTCCCTTGTCATATAGCCTGCACATATCATTTTTTTAAAGTTTATTTTCCTTACGTTTTCTCTAACTCCATCTAGTTGTACTACCCAACATATGATTTCTATAGAGCCAGGAAGGAAGGAATGGAAAAGATAAAGTACAATGCACAAATGAAGCATTTGCACTCTTACGACTTGAAGTTGTGGAAAGCCACAAAGTGTCCGAAGAACAAAGGACAAGCACTTGCTATCAATGGAAACATTTTATGAGAGTACATACATTGTAAAAGGTTTCCATTTACAGTACATGGTACTTTGTTCTTCAGCAGTCCTGCATATTTTTTTGTGCTTTCATAGTCATGAATGCTACACCATGCGAGGGTACCGAGATGACGTCAGGTGGCGTAGCAGGCAAGAGACGGTTGGCAACAGTGTGTGGCGGGGAGGGAGAACATGGAAGGTGTGTGTGCCTGGTCAGTGTGCGGGGAGTGCGCGACAACGAATTCGGTGAGTGAAGTGATCGGCGGAGCAAGCCGCGTGCGGTGTGGCAGGACAGAACGCAGACTGCGTGTGTGTGCGTTTGCCGAGCATTTCCCAAAATAAAGAATGTACTTGACAAGTAGGGCCTCGCCCGATCGGACCTAACATGGAGGACCAAGAATTGTGTAGTGACACCCAGCCAGTTGCGCAGCCTCTCCTGCCTTCTTCGACTGCCCAAGGACTGTTGGCTTCGACCTCCAGACCACAATGGAAAGGGAGAGACTCGCAGCTGATATAGCTCAAATTCTGCGCACCACGCCGCTCAACGACATGGTTAGGCCTGACGAGACAACTGGCATGGATAGGTCCGACGAGACAAACGGCACAGGGCCAGCGCTCGACATCAAAGGTGCACCCGTCCCACTGCCGAAATTCAGTGGCTACCAGGACCGACACTCGCCGCAATACTTTCTGGAGAGGTACTGAGAGTACTGCGATATTGTGGGGATCCCCCCTGACGGCTGTTTGCAGTTTCATGGGGCAGCAACGTAAGCCCATCAATCAAGGACATGAAAGAACACTGCGAAACATGATGGTTTATACTTTTTATACTTTCCATACCGTAAATTTCAACAATTTTCTCAGCGTTGGAGGGGTCAGCCAAACAATGGTGGCACATCTCAGATGCACACCCCGACTGGCAATCCTTCGCATCCAAATTTATGGCAGAGTTTACCACTGTTGACTACAAGTTTAACCCTTTGAGGGTCATTTTCTTCGCCATATGCGACCGCCCAGAGTCAATTTTTTTATTGCAGATTTCAATTCTTCTTAGGAAGTTCTTTCGAAAAAACATTTACCGCAATTTTTATAGGGTGAGCGTAAAGTGAGAAAAAATATTTTGCATTGGTACATATGTACTCTTCATTTATGAATAACAACAATAAAAAAGGAAATTAACTTATAAGAATTAAAAATGTTATGCATTGTTATAGTTCAAGGCTTTGAAAATGCACACACGAGAATATTTTGCAAGACTCAAATGTTCCTGCTATTACACTAATATGTACATCCACAGTTTAATCAAACTGCATTGGTGCACGCACTGGAGAAAACTGTGTGGCAGTGTGCCCGTCAAAAAAAGCAACACCGGTGACAAACTTCCGCTAATCTTCATCTTATCGCCAACTAGAGGCAATTAGTTCTCGCGAGTCAAAAAAAAAAAGCAACGGAAACGCGCGCACGGCGGCATCCTTCCTATGTGCACCCCTGTGGCATAGTGGCAGCACACGACAGAAAAGAAAAAAATTAGGAAATTGGCACGCTTATTAAACGTACAGACAGTGCCGTAAATATACAGCATCGACCATTTTGGACTTGTTTGCGGTGCCGTATATTTACGTCATTGACCCTCAAAGGCTTAAACTAAAAGAAGAGCTAGATCAGCGCAGTCAGCATCCGGCAGAAAACCTCAAGCAGTTCATTCACGTCATTGCCGAGTACTATGACTGCATATCGGAGCCTGTTTCAGATGCCGAAAAGGTGGAACGCGTGCGGAGACAAATGCATCCGACATTCCAAGACCTAAGAGACGGCATGAGCTTCGCAAACCTGCAAGAAATGGGGAAAGTGGCCGGCCCTATCATGGAATGCGCTTGGCATCACCTGCACTATGCACCACCGCCACCATTGCATATTGCATAAGCAGCAGCTGATTTGGCCTTCGTCTATTCATTTCCACACATCACTGAAATGCCCAACCAAACCCTCCTGGCCAAGCAACAAGGGTGGCAGCTGCAGCGTGAGGCAGTTTCGGCTTCCGAGTGTCCATGGTCAACGACGCTTTTATTACTGGAGCCCCGGAGTGGAACCCCTCACCTGTGTCATTCGCTCGCATGCCAAAAACATGGGGCAACTATACTTTGACACCGCAACAACTCGGGAGAGCGCCTCAGAACTTCGGGTTTCAAGCGACACAGGGTATCACGCGATTCTAGCCACCAAACCGCAGTATCACGTGTCGGCGGTGTGGCAGTCTTGGCCACATTGCACGTTAATGCACCACTGCTACACCACGCAGCCAACCCCACTGTTTTCACTGCAATTCCCCGGGACACCTACAAGCAGATTGCCCAGGAAATGGACGAACGTAGCCGCTTCTCCGGCCGACGGCTACGTGACGTCCCTGCAAGTGCTCGCAACAGCCGGAAATAAAGAACCACTGCTAGGACTGTTTATTGGTACCAGTGTCCTTCATGCACTCATGGACACTGAGGCAAGCGTGAGCTTAATAGGTAGCCGTGCCATCGCAGCGGCCAGGCACGCGGGAGCAACCTTCAGGGAAGAAGCACGAACCCCCAGGCTTGCTCAGGCCTGGTCACAAACTGCACAACCAGTTTGCTGTTGTATTCGTTGGCAAGGTGGATCCAGGAAGCAGTGTTTTCTTCTGTTGCCAGAGCTGTGTCACGATGTTGTCCTTGGGCAGGATTTTCTTGAGGTGGCAGGTATTTCTCTCCCCATGGGCCTTGGCGAACGGTCACTACTCTGACCCATATGGGTTCATCAAAGTTAAAAAGGCACCGAAGCGCCGATATGCGCCGGATGCTGGATACCGACCCCCGTCAGTCTGTAAGACAGCGTTGCAATGCGATAAGCAAGGTCAAGGGCCTGATGAAAATGTGGCCAGCTCTCTACAGACACTTTTTGCAGATGTGCAGGATGTATGCCACAATACCACTGAGAGTGGCGAGTGTAGTCTAGAGAACCTTCGGGAGGACCAGAAGCAGAAACTTAATAACATCCTTGCAGACCATAACCATATTTTTTACCACTCTGCTGGGTTGCACGTCCCTGGTGCTTCACAAAATAGACACAGGCAGCAACCCACCACTTAGATGCAAGCTGTGCCCGGTTAACAGCCAAGACAGAGAAATTCTTGATGGGTGCATCCAAGATTTCCTGAACCAGGACCTTACTGAGCCCTGCTCCAGTTTGTGGGCCAGTGCCCCTGTATTAGTAAAGAAGAAAACTGGAGGATATCGCCTTGCGGTCGACTACAGACCCTTAAATGCAATCACCACTGTGCCAGTATATCCAATACCCCGCACAGACTGGGTACTGGCTCAGCTCGGCTGCACTAGGTGGTTGACGAGCATCAACCTTGCTTCGGGCTTCTTTCAAGTGTCGGTTGCTCCTGAAGATGTACTGAAGACTGCATTCCTGTGCCATAGAGGAGTGTTTCAATTTAAGCGAATGCCATTTGGGGTAACAGGTGGGAAGGCAACATTTCAGTCTCTCATGGACAAAGTGTTAGAAGGCATAAAACACAACTACTGCATGGAATTTCTTAACGATGTGCTCATTTATTCAGAAACTTCTGAGGAACACCTACAACATATCGATGAGGTACTACGGAGAATTGGCTCTGCCAGTCTGACAATCAATCCCAGCAAAGTTACAGGCTGTGAACAGGCATTAAAGTTCCTTGGACATGTAACAGGGTGTATACCAAGTTGGCATTTCCAAATTCCTTGAGTTTTCCCGGTTTTCCCTCAGTGCCTTTGCAAAATTCCCCGAGTGATGTAGAACTATGTTTTATGTCAAGACAGGCTGAAACCACATCGCCCGATGCTGTCACTCTCTAGTCGTCATCATCATCATCAGCCTGGCTACGCCCACTGCAGGGCAAAGGCCTCTCCCATACTTCTCCAACCACCGCGGTCATGTACTAATTGTGGCCATGTTGTCCCTGCAAACTTCTTAATCTCATCTGCCCACCTAACTTTCTGCCGCCCACTGCTACGCGCTTCCCTTCTCTTGGAATCCTTGAAAGCTTGTGAAAAAAAAAATTAAAGAAAAACAACTTAATCCAATTTGAATACTAAGGAGTAGTGTTTGTGTTATTCAAAAAGAGAATAGAAGGGAGGGGTTAGTAAAATGCAGAGCAAATAAAATTTCTTCGAAAAAAATTGCAAATGGTGTCGGACATTCTCAAATACGAATAAAAAGGAAATGCACGTAGAAGCAAATATTTTCGAACGTGAACTGTTTCTATCAACTGATAGCTCAGTGGTATGAGGCCCGAAATTTGTCACAACTGAGATTCTCTCTCAACAGTTCGTAAGTCAACATCAACCGTCCTGACATACTCTCAGCCCGCGCACACCGCCTCAGTGTTGTGTTTAAATGCTTTAAAGAGTTTATTTTGGTTTGGATGAGGGACACCTGCATCTCAGCATCAGCCGACGCTGTTTTTTAAACTCAAGCTCCTTCAAAACCGCGCCAGCACGTTTCCTTTCCCGTTGATTCCTCAGTGCGTAGGTCCTTTCTCTTCTCGACTTCCGTCCGCCACTCGATCGCGCCACGGACCATATGAAGCATCTTCTTGGTCAGTTGCACAGTCCACGTCCAATTTTTCTAACCCCCCTAGGGGCCGCGAAAACGTCAGAAAAATCAGCTGGTTAGAAAAAAATGCATGTCATTTGCAGCCCTTAGGGGCTCAAACCACCACAGGCACCTTCGCAAACGCTCTGAAGGCCTGTCGATACATGTATTAAGACATATTGTTGCTCTTATTGCGACAGGAAATACCGGGTGCATGCGTGTATAATTAAGAAATACATACTGCGTCCCGTGATATTAAGCGCTTCCCACGCTGGTTATGCTTCACTGTAATACTTTTGCGCATGCTTTAACAAATAACATTTCTATACAGAGGCAAAGCTGACTTTCGGGAACAGGCATTATGCAACGCCCCATGCTCTCCAAGCTTCTAAGCCAATCGTGAGGACCACAAAGGCAGAGTCCATGCCATTGCAGACAGAAACGAATTATTTCATTAAAAAATGCGGCACTCAACGGCAAGAAGCTTCATAGCGAACATCAAAGCAGCTAGGCCTAGCGTTGCCGCAGTGATGGCTACGGCTGCCAGTGGATCTGCGAGCGAGAACGCGGGTTCGAGGAGGCGAGGTAATCAAAATGGCAGCAGTGGTGGCTTTTATTAATGCCGTTTCGGACCTGCGGTCACGGCAAAACATCCGGAAAATCGGATGGCGAAGAGTTCTTGCGTCCGAAATTTCAGACGTTCTGATACATTGACTCCAGGGGTACGTGGTGGTGCCGCGAAGCCGTCCAAATTATTGGGAAAGCGGAAAGTCGGTCGTTGACTGTAAACTGGAAACTCTGCCAGCTGATGACAGGGCATCAAAGATGATTCATTAAGATTCCTGTCTGTTATTCCAGCCAGCATTACCGCAACTTTCGATCCTTTCAATAAAATTACAGCTAATTTTCCCTTATAGAGGCACAAATTCCCTGAGATTTCCTTGAGTTCTTCCAGACTACTCAAAATCCCTGAGAATTCCCGGTTTTCCAGGTTTTCCAGGTTGGTAGACACCTTGTGTAATCTCTCCAGGCAAATGTCAACCTGACCCGAATAAGGTGCGGGCGCTTGCAGAGTTCCAATGCCCAAAAAGAGTCAAGGAGCTCCGAAGGTTTTTGGGCCTTGTGGGATACTACAGAAATTTTATCCCCTGGTTTTCTGACAAAGCCAGACCCCTGACAGCTCTCCTCAAGAAAAGAGCCCACTGGGTTCGGGGTGCCGAGCTACAGACAGCATTCGAGAGACTGAGGCTAGGAGGTGGCTGTGGTATTGCATGACCTGAACAGGCTCTTTGCGATTGAAACAAATGCCATTGGCACTGGGATATCTGCAGTGTTGTTGCAGGGAGTCTAAGGTGAACTCAGGCCTGTGTCGTTTATAAGCAGGACCCTCAGCGCTGCTGAAAAGAACTATACTGTCCAAGAATGGGAACGCCTCGCTGTGGTGTGGCCTGTCGATAGATTCCGACCATATGTAGAATGCACATAATTTGAGGTGCACTGTGACCATGCATCCTTGGCTCGGATGTTTACAACTGAGCAGACATTGTGCAGAGTGCGACATAGGGTGTTGAGATTACAAGGGTTCAAGTGTAGCATGAGGCATCGTAAAGGACGAGCCAACATCCCAGGTGATGCACTAAGCAGGTGCCCCATCCTTGCTGCCGAATCTGCTCAGCCTTGTTTGGCAAGGACTGGTTTCCAATCGAAACGCAAGAGCCACAACAAACCATTCGTTTTGAACTAGCAGCCCCTGTTGACATGACTGATGTGTCTCCACTCACCGACACTGCAAAGTTCCAGTTGGAAGAACGCAAGGATCCACTTCTGCTGCAGCTGCTGCAATACTTAAAGCCTGGCCTGCTACCTGGTGATGCTAAAGAGTCCAAGAGGGTACAGGACCTAGCTGATGACAGCGAAATCTCGAACAATGGTATCCTTATGTACACGGTCGGTGAACGTAACATCACCTGGCTTCCCCAACACTTGCAAGACATGGCAGTGAAAATGGAGCATGACCACCCCCTAAGTGGGAATTTAGGCTTTTTTGAAACTTGGAAACGTGTGAAGAGCCGGTTCACATGGTTCAGTATCTGCTCCGACACCTCCCATTACAGCCGCAGCTGCCAGCAGTGCCAGGCTTTCAAACCTCACCGGCAAAAACCAAAAGGACCGATGGTCAGTTCATGGGCCACCCACCCAATGCAGCAGCTAAGTGTGGACCTTATTGGGCCACTGCCCGCAACCCCTCAGCGCCGCAAATACATCCTGGTGGTGCTGGACAAGTTTATGTAGTTTGTGGAGCTTTTCCCATTAAGTGCGCCTACCTCCTTAATTGATCATCAATGCAATGGCAAACCATTCATAAGCAAACTGTGGAAAGCCATTCTCCAGCGCTGGGGAATCAAGGAGAGCCACACAGTCCCATACAGACCAGCAGGACAGATGGTGGAATGTCATAACGCAATGGTTAAACAATGCCTGGTGGGCGGGCTACTGCACTTCCCCCAGGGACTGGGACAAAAGGCTGCCCGAAGTGGCATTTGCAATGCGCACATCTATAAGTGTAGTTACTGACTTTATGCCTGCCTTCTTGTGCTATAGCCGGGAACTACGGAACCCATAGAGTCATCATAATCAGGCAGCTGGCATCGAGGTGCCTCCTTCTGTACCTCATGCCCTAGCTGCAGAACCGGATGTGTACCTTCAAGATGCCTGGGCCTTTGCACAGGACCACCAAGCCTTGGCAAAAGCCACCCAGGCAACTTATTACAACAAAAAGTGCGCTCCAGCTACCTTCCAGGTTGGAGACTTGGTTCTCCGGGACCCGCCGTAATTGCTCAGTAGCTATGGTGTTGGGCTGCTGAGCACGAGGTCGCGGGATTGAACCCTGGCCATGGCAGCCACATTTCGATCGGAGCGAAATGCGAAAACACCTGTGTACTTAGATTTAGGTGCTTGTTAAAGAACCTCAGGTAGTCGAAATTTCCGGAGTCCCCCACTACGGTGTGCCTCATAATCAGAAAGTGGTTTTGGCACGTAAAACCCCATAATTTAATTTTTTTGTTTTGTTCTCCGGGACACGCACTCAATAAGTAAGGCAGCCATTAATAATCACAGCCAAGTTTGCCCTCGACGCACAGGGCCATTTAGAGTTACTGCACATATTGGACGCAATACCTACAGATTCAGAGACCCGGCTACAGGGAAACAGAAAGGCCTTGCTAATGCAGAGCAACTGAGCCCTTATCACGTGCCTTGGAAGCCCTCTTCACAGGATAAAAAGGGGAGGGGGGGGATCTGTGATGGTACCCGGCCGACGCCAGGTGGCGTAGAGTCGCAGGCACGAGACGTTAGGCAACAGTGTGTGGCGGGGAGGGAGAACATGGAGGGCATGTGTGCGCGGTCGACGTGCGAGGAGCACATGACAACGAACTGAGTGAGTGAAGTAATCGGCAGAGCAAGCCACGTGTGGTGTGGCGGGACAGAACGCAGACTGCCTGTGTGTATGTGTGCTAAGAATTTCCCAAAATAAAGAACGTACTTGACAACCAACATGTAATGTTTTCCATTGTATTTCCCCTCGCACTGTGAGAATTATTTGGCTCCATGTGGCAATTATTTTTCAGACATCTAGTTCTGTGGCTAGAACATGCTTAGAAGCCAGGTGGCATATTGCCCTTACAGATAGCATAACTAAAATCATGCTTGAAATTGTGGTCGTCTCACTGGCTTTCAGTAGTTTAAATTTACACTGCCCTAACAACGCAAGTCACAAGGGCACAGTGTTCCTGTACCCTTCACAGCACATACATAAACAGTTCCACAAGTCCCGTGCCCATGTTGGACGAGACATCCAGGGCCCGCTTGCTTTCCCCTCGAAGACGGGAGCCTCCTTGCGTAGGCTAAGTACTTCACTTTACTGTCCCTGTGAAGCAGTAACAGTGACAGCAGCAAGCTGGAAAATGAAGAGAATCAACGCACCATCTCCTGGGCAGGCAGTGCCAACTGCAGCAGGGTCTCCATCAGCTGGCGTCCCACCATGTTCAGCTTGTCTTCAGGGTTGCTGCAATCAAGCCGGGCTGGTCACGCACACAAAAGATGCACAGAGCCATCGAGGCACTTAAAAAAGCACCTTGGCTGCCCCCGTCCCCCAAAGCAAAAGACACGTGACTTTCATGGTGCATTCTAATCCATAAGCAAAGACACATTTTATTGCTTTAGCAGATACGGAGCAAATTAGTAGGCTGGTGCAAATACTCGACATTATAAAATATTTGAACGAATATTATTCTTTGTGGTATATGCCTCGGTTTGTATTTCGGAATTCATAATTTTCGAAGTATTCAAAACAAATTAATATAAATTCGAAAATAGATTGTGCTCAAATCACACCTCCAGCAACGCTTGCCTCAGAGTAACAAAAAAACCATCTCAAAGAACCTGCTTTTATGTGCTGCAAGTGCAGGAAGCAATTGCAAAAGCCAGGAACAAATCATGGCTGCCATATTTTGGATGTCACCTATACATACCATTTACGCTTTCAGTGATCAAGGAATACTTACATACCCCACAGCCAAGAAAAGCCAAAAAGACAAGAAATTTGGACCTGCTCAATTATACAAACAGTCTCACAGCACTAACACATTCTCTATAGAACTAATGTACATTGATCCTACATACCGTATTTACATGATTGTAAGTCGACCAATTTTTTTTTCTTTAATTTGAAAATCTGAAGTGGGGGGTCAACTTACAATCGAAACCAAAACATGGCACCGCCAAAAAAGTGAGACCAACGAGATATCAGGGAAGCTACAAGGTAGTTACAATTTTATGTTTTCTCTATGGCCCTACCTGTAGTTTTCGCTATCCCGCATGTTTGATCGCTTTTTGGAAGGGTTTTTCAAAATTTTGTAGAGTTTTACAGTGCCCACAACACTCATGGGGGAGTGTCGGTAGTTGATGGAAGTGCTGGTGTTCCATTCACGGCGGCACCCCAGAACGCGGCGCTTGCAGGGAGTACCGATAGTTCATGGAAGACTAGACACTGCTCACGTGTTTCTATTTCTCTGTAGCTCTTAGTTTGATGCGTTCGACTTGACTGCCGGCTACGTGCTGCTTCCATGCTTCCTCAGTTGTCATGAGTGCTCCAGGCCCACTAAACATTCGGCCCTTGTTCCCAGCAGTGTTCAAGAGGGCTGCCATCCTTTATGCCGAAGAAACAAATCACTGCGCAGCAGGCCGCAAGTTCGATGTTTCTGAATAGGTGGTGCGAGAGTGGCGACTACGGCGAAGCAAAATTTTCACCTTTGACGGCAAGCGAAGAATTTCTGACGGGCCAAAGTCAGGATGCTTTCCGGAGCTGTAGGCCAAGCTTGCAGGGTACGTTGCTGAAATGCGTGATCAGCCCCTGCCAGTGAAGTGCTACATGGTCATCAAACAAGCCCAGATATTCGCCTTTTAAGGACCTGCTCCGCCGCGAGTACGAGTGGCTGGCTGCAGAAGACCATGAACTTACACCAACTGGACGTGTCAAAAGAGCCTCCCTGATGGCTGCGTGTGGTTGGATGCATTTGCCGTGGGCTGCTGTTCCACAAGATGTCGTAGTGCAGTCATTTGCCAAATGTGGAATTTCGCTGGATGACGATGCGCTGTGGGACGTAACAGCGATGACGATGGCAGCAATAGTAAGGATGATGACACAAGTGAAGACGAGAAGTCCAGTGACCATGCCAGCTACTAATAAATTTTGGTTATGGAATGCGCCCTTGGGTATGCTCTTTTTTTTTTCCCTGTTATACATGATATGGGGGGGTCTACTTACATTCGAGTCGACGTACAATCATGTAAACACGGTATATCAAACTCGGATATATCGAATCATTGTCTATAACGAGTAGTTTTAATATTTCCTTGAAAATTATATGCAGAAGTACAGCGATGTACTACGTTCACATCGAACTCTCATTTATCGCATTATCAATCTATTGAATGCTTTGCTGTACTGCACCTCTAAAAATGCTCTTCTCCTAACGGAGGTGCAATCACTTTTCACGCCGTCGGAAATACTTAACGGCGACAAATTTGTAACTGCACCCTTTCAGCAGATGCTGTCAAACAGGAGATTGAATGTGAAGAGCAGTACATGCCATTGAGAAAAAATGATTGTGGTGCTCTCAATTTCACTCGCTATAGATATGGATGACTTGTGTAAACTGCGGCCGTTCATTATCGGCAAGAGTCGATCACCATTCTGCTTAAAAAACACGAAAGGCCTCCCAGTTCGATAGGCATTCCACAAGCTTGAAAGTGTGACGACATCCAATCTTTAGTCCGAGTGGTTCCGGGAATGGGATGCCTGACTATTTGTCTTCTTGTAGACAATTAAGGCTTTTCGCAAATGGTGTTTTAGGATTCCGCAAGCTGCCAAAACGAATCAGACTATAACCTCAACTTGGAGGAATCATTACATTACAGTTTGAATTTAACAAAACCACCACACGCTGCATATGGCTTTGCAACCTCCCCCACCCCGCCATGCGGCAGTGGCATGCACAACTCGCCACTGTGCTTGTGATTTGCAGGTCCACGCTGCATGCGTTTCATTTGTGCTCGCATGGCTACAAGCAAGTGGAAATGGACTGGGCTGTTCTGCAAGCTGAAAACCATACTTTCAAAACTATCAGCATCAGCATGCGTGTAGTGTTGGCAGTCATTGACGCAGGGCCCAGAGGGGAATGGTTGAGAACGATGAGACGGGATGGCCGCATTGTGTCAGAGCACTGGGCGGTGTGCAAGAAGAGATGTATGGCCTTTATAAGGGCAGTCACGAAGCGAAGACAACCAATTCCAACAGGAAGTCGGTTCCGAAACCTGACACAACAGTACGCCTGGCCCATATACAGTAAAACCTCGTTAATTCGGCCCCTGTTAATTCAGAAATTCGGTTAATTCGGACACACCATCTGGTCCCATCAAACATGTACATAACCCTACGGCACGAAACTCCCATTAATTCGGACACTTCACGGAGCTCAGAGGCATGTGAGGCATATAGGATTGGGTGGCTTTAGGGGGTGTTCAAATCGCACCGCCAGCGATGGTGTCTCCGATTAGCATGCGTCTATCTCAAAGGCCATGCTTGCATGTGCTGGGAGTGCCGAAAGGCCGGAAATACGTCAAGGGCGCCATGTGTATTTTATTGCTACATAATAGACAAACCTACATATAAAAAAACATGGCAGCAATGACGTACTTCTGGCTTTGCAGTCGCTTTTGGCGCTTGGCACTACCACTGCATCGCTATGGTTATTGGCACGGTAGTTAACGGTCTATGCTAGCAACCCTAATCTATACATACATGTTTTTTTCTTTGTATTGCTGTCCACCATTTCCAACGTTGTCTTTTGCTTGTGCAGTTGTGTGGTTGCAGAGTTGTGCAACTTTTTTTCATTGTCGTTTTTATTGTGTTTATCGGTTTGCGTCAGGTGCATGTGCAAGGACGGCGGACCCTTTTTTTTTGTGTGTGTTAAATTTTGTTTGCGCTTTTGTTTTTCCGTTTATACTTTGTTTTTTCTTGACATCATGTGTGTACCCGTCGCTTCGTTGGCGCGCCTAGCTGGGCCACCATGTGCTCGTGTGCCCCACTGAAGCGGGCAAAGTATAAAGCGAAAGATTTGGCAACGAAAGTATAAATATTGAAAGCCATGAAGGCAGGGGTGCCTTGGCAGGTGATAATTAATAAATTAAACGTGAA
Source organism: Dermacentor variabilis (assembly GCF_050947875.1). Lineage (NCBI taxonomy): Eukaryota > Metazoa > Arthropoda > Arachnida > Ixodida > Ixodidae > Dermacentor > Dermacentor variabilis. Next base: position 248,129,967 of record NC_134569.1, on the reverse strand, counting down.
GAGAAGCATGATCAGCACGTATGTGAAAAATGAAGCGGAGATTCTTCAGGTGTATGACAGCACCAAGTTCACTGACAACAGGAAGAGACTGCTAAAGGCAGCGCACCTGAAACTTGAAGAAGTGTTGTTAAGATGGATTGCCGATTCGCACGATGCGCAGCTGCCTTTGAGTGGCCCCCTTGTCTGTGCGCAGGCCGAAAAGTATGCGCTAAAGCTCAGCATCGAAGACTTCAAGACATCAGAAGGCTGGATCAACCCATTCAAGAAAAGACACGGCCTGGTCTTCCGAAGCGTGTGCAGCGAGAAAGGGGCTGGAGAATGAAGGCACTGTCAAAGATTGGAGGGCCGGACTGCCCGCATGCCTAGCCGATTATGATGCCTGCGACACTTTTAACGCAGATGAGACGACCCTCTTCTACAAAGCCTTGCCGGAAACCACCATCACATTTAAGGGGGACCCTTACGTTGACGGTAAACGAAGCAAGGATAGAATAACAGTTTTGCTGGCTGCCAACATGACTGGCACGGAGCGGCTACTGCTATTGATACTGTGGGGTTCTCCTCCGTGCTCTTGGGACAAAGGAACGACAACACAGTAGTGCAAACAATCACAAGGGCATTTATTGCACCTTTCATAGATCAATGCCTGCTAGCCGAGTTGCTATCCACAAAACATGCCGATGGGCGCGCGACAAATCTAGAAGTCCGACTTACCGCGACCTCATAGCGAGCGAATATGTTCGCTCCATGCTGGATCCCAACGCCTGGTCGTTCGCGTGTACGGTCACGCCAACGGTGGCGCATTCCAAGGCGGCCACGCGAGACGGTCTCGCAGAAGCATGGGTCGGCGGCGCGCGGGACGTCCACGCTGTTTGCCAACCCGCCGGGAAAGAGACAGCCCGTTCTCCCCTGCGCCCTCAAGTAACCCTGCCGTGAGGCGGCGTTAGCAACGCAACACTCGCGCCATCTCTCGCACTGCGCCCCAACCACATCGACCGCCGCGGGCATCACGCAGGCCACGCGGCGAAGCCGGATTACAGGAGACGCGCCATGCGGGAAGAACATATCAGGGGACGCGCAACAGTCGCGCATCCCCACATCCCCCCAACCTTAAATCACTACATATTCCGGCGAGACATGTGACGGTCTAACATCAAACTGTGCTTCGCGAACAAGGTAGAACATTAAACAGTGGCCGCGTCGAGGAAATGTCCACGCTGTCCATAGCATGCGAGCAGACATTGTCCTTGGCTGCACCGCTAGTGTCCGCCGGTCACAGCGGCAGCTTTGCAGACTCGACGGCACGATGCCAGGCCAGGACCCCGGAGACGACGACGCAGTAGTCGGTACGAACAAGCGTCGCTCGCGCCGACGCGCCCTGCTGGGAAGAGCCGCCGTAGCTGTCGGTGACCGCCGGCTCTTTTGTCCGCGCCGAGGGTTGTGAACTGGATGCAGGAGGCCGCCGAAGTCGCTGCGCCGAACTGGCCACAGCATCACCATCACCCGGGGTGACTCGATCGCAGTCCGGGGCAGCAGCGCAGACAATGTGCAGGTGACAGCAAGCCAGGGGTGACTCCAATCACGCTGCGTACACTCAACACACTCGGCAAACACTAAAGTAGTGCAAGGGAGAGGAATTATGCATGCACATCGCCCACGTGGTACGATGTTCAACTCGGCCAGCAAAAGATCGGGCAGCTACTCAGATGCTAAGTTCACGTGAACGAAGCTCGCTTTCTTGAGTCGAACGAGTAATTTCAATTCGTGCGAGGCTAACTAGAATGAGGGAAGCAACTTGCAACACCTCAACGCCACGGTCCACCAGGTTGTGTCCCTCCACGTGCGACAGACAGCCTCGTAAAGCCTTAGGCCTAAAGTGTCGCTACCCTGACAACAACCGGCATCCAAAAACAACACCCAGAATGCGCGCAAAACAGGCAGCCGCGAGGAGACGTCAGCTCTGCGAGGTGGTCCTACTCCGCTCGGTGCACACAGCATCCGAGTTGACGGCGCCCACCGTCCCAGGCAGTGTCGGAGCGCCCGGTGCCAGGCCGCAATACCAGTCAGCCCGTAGTGGCACCCGTGGCCCGCGGCCACCCGGCTCCCAGAGCCGCGACTTCATCCGAGTCAAAAAGATAGAAGAAGCTATTTACATAAGAAATTCGGACCACCCACGAGGCTTCCGTACTCACTCGCTACAGGCTTGCCACTGCTCCGCGGGCACTCAGCCTCGCTCTCCCAGGATGCAGACCACGTGGCTCTCGTACTGACGAATGTCATTAAAAAAACACTTGCGAAAAGGCTTAGCATGTTGACATGTTCAAACACACTACAGCCACCATCACCTCGCTCAAGAAAGCACGCCGCCAATGCTAGCGATCAAAATTCACGCTAGGCCTACGCTTCGGTTCAAACAAATGTCTTGAACGAAGCAAACTGTTAAATCTATCGTCCAATGTCCCAAGAGTCCCACGTTGGGCAGCCAGATGTGGGGTTCTCCTCTGTGCTCTTGGGACAAAGGAACGACAACACAGTAGTGCAAACAATCACAAGGGCATTTATTGCACCTTTCATAAATCAATGCCTGCTAGCCGAGTTGCTATCCACAAAACATGCCGATGGGCGCCCGACAAATCTAGAAGTCCGACTTACCGCGACCTCATAGCGAGCGAATATGTTCGCCCCATGCTGGATCCCAACGCCTGGTCGTTCGCGTGTACGGTCACGCCAACGGTGGCGCATTCCAAGGCGGCCACGCGAGACGGTCTCGCAGAAGCATGGGTCGGCGGCGCGCGGGACGTCCACGCTGTTTGCCGACCCGCCGGGAAAGAGACAGCCCGTTTTCCCGCCGCGCCCCCAAGTAACCCTGCCGTGAGGCGGCGTTAGCAACGCAACACTCGCGCCATCTCCCGCACTGCGCCCCAACCACATCGACCGCCGCGGGCATCATGCAGGCCACGCGGCGAAGCCGGATTACAGGAGACGCGCCATGCGGGAAAAACATATCAGGGGACACGCGAGAGTCGCGCATCCCCACAATACTTAGCAAAGCAGAAAAGCCGAGATGCTTCAAAGGCATAAAGAAACTTCCCGTAGACTATCGCTCGAATTGAAAGACGTGGATGACCTCAGCGATATTTCAGGCCTGGCTGCATGGACTGGACTGCCGCTTTTGTGAAAAATCGCACGAAACGCTAATTGTTCTAGATAACTGTAGTGCGCACAACAATGTGTCGGGGCTGACACACATACAGCAGCTTTTTTTTTGCCACCTAACACAATGGCTTCCCTGCAGCCTCTAGATCAGGGAATTATTCAGTATGTGAAAGGCCGATACAGAAGACAAGTGCTTGAGCGCATGTTGCTCTGTATGGAGGCAAAGAAAAAATATGATGTAACTCTGCTCAGTGGCGTGTACATGGTGGCGCATGTGTGGAGCAACACGCCACCCGCAGTAATTGCGAAGTGCTTCCAACACAGTGGTTTTGTCCGTGGCAGTGTTTCTTTGGAAGCCGGAGATGCGGATGTTAACCAAAATGCCAAGGAAGATGACAGTCGCTTTCACAGACTTCTGCCTCCGGACATCTTGCTGTACGAATACATACACATTGATAGTGACGTTGCCATTGCCGGTCACCTCAACGACAACAGAATAGTGGATGTACTAGGCGATGAAGAGCCCGACTCTGATAGCAAATATGAGCCTGTCATGGATGAGTGTGAAGTGCCGCGCCGCACTGCTAAAGAGGCCGATGACGCCCTTAAAGTTTTGGAGGACATCTGTGTCGTTTCTCCTGACAGACTGCGCAAACTGCCCCACCTACAAGAACTCTGAAATATTGTGCTTTCCGGGCAAATTTCTCCCTCGCAACAAGCAACAATAACCATTTATTTCATGAAGTAAAGGTATGTTGATGTTTTAGGCATTTTTTGAGTCATTATTGTCGAAACCTCGTTAATTCAACATTTGGTTAATTGGGACATTTTCTCCGCTCCCGTGAAATCTGAATTAGTGGAGTTTTACTGTATGAAGATCCGCCGTTTTAACAGCATACATGCAGCCGAGCCCATTCATGTGCGATTCGCAGTAAAGTGTGCTGATGGAGGCACAGCGCATACAGGCTAGTTCGCTTCCATGGCGGGTCCACTTCTAGCTCACCTTGAGCAAAAACATTCAATATGCACTATTGTATTGGACTGTGGTCTCGCGTCCGGGCAGGGTGTCTACCAAGTTGACACTTCCAAATTCCCTGAGTTTTCCAGGTTTTTCCTGAGCACCTTTGCAAAATTCTCTAAATAAGCCAGAACATTGTTTTATGTCAAGACGGGCTCACACCATGTTGCCCGATGCTGTCACTGTTTAGTAAGCATTTTGAAACAAAAAAAAATGATTTAATTCAGTTTGAATAGTAAGGAGTAATATCTATTTTATTCAAAAAGAGAACAGAAAGAAGGTGATAGTAAAATGAACAGCGGAAAAGATGGTAAAACCCATACTGAATCGAGTCGAGCACTTTCAAATACAAACGAAAAGGAGATGCATACAGAAGTAAATATTTTTTAATATGAGCTATTTCTATCAACTGATAGCAAGCTCATTGGTACGAGGCCTGAACTTTGTCACAACTAAGATTCTCTCTCAGTAGCTGGGAAGTCAACCTCAAGTGTCCTGACATACTCTCAGCCCAAACACAATATCTCAATGTTGAGTTTCACTGCATTAAAGGGTTTGGTTTGGATGAGGGACAGCTGCATCTTGGCGTCAGCCAACATTTTGTTTTCTTAAGCTCAAGCTCCTTCAAAGAGGCGGTGGCACGCTTCCTTTCTTGTTAATTCCTCAGTGCATCGGTCCTTCCTGTTCTCATCCTCCTTCCACCATGTGTTCGCCATAGCATAATCGAACTACATAGGTGCACACACTAAGGAAACTGTTTGGTTGTGTGCCCATCAAAAAAAGCAACAAGTCTGACAAACTTCCGCTAATCTTCATCTTATCGCCAACCAGCTAGGACAATGAGTTTTTGCCAGTCTTAAAAAAATAGAAAAGAAACGAAAACGCATACACGGCGGCATCCTTCCTATGCGCACCCCTGTGAGCACTAAACAAGCGAAAAACAAGCGGTCACCCTTTGAGCGATTAGGAATGAGACAGCCATCAGTTTCGCAAGCACAAAAAGCCGAAACTGCCCGCAAAACAAAATCCAAACGGCCGCCCGCCCGCTCGCACACCAGTGCGCGAGCGGTAGTATATTGATGCGCAGGAGCAAACTAGCGCTAAAACAAGCCATGCAACGAAAACCGAGAGAAATAGGCGCACGAAAAATATCCCCTGTATCCCCACATAGTGGCAGCACATGACAGAAAAGAAAAAGTTAGGAAATTGGCGCGCTTTTTAAACGTATAGACGGCGCCGTAAATATACGGCATCGACCATTTTCGGACTTGTTCGCGGCGCCGTATATTTACGTCATCGACCGTCAAAGGGCTAATCTTTTAGCAGATATTTTTTTATTGTTTTTATGAACTGGCTGGAAAAATGGTGTTTTCTAGAATTTTTATGTTTTACCTAAAAATTTTTGTTTGGCAACGTATGTTTTTGGAAAGAGAATTTCATTATGCACAACACGCTATGCTGTTGGAATATGATTTCTGGTGGTGAATTTTGTTTTCCCGAGACCTATAAAAAAACTACCATTTTCTCACGGTAACGAAAGAGTTAAGGGCTCCAATTGCCACAGGCATGTCCGAAAAAGCTCTTAAGGCATGCCAGTACACTTGTTAGGCATGTCGGTGCTCATACTGTGACAGGAGATGGGTGAGCACGCGTGTATAATTAAGGAATACATACTACGTCTCGTGACAATTGCCCCTTCTTACGCTTGTTATGCTTCACCGTGCAACATTTTTCTATTGAGGCGAAACTAACTTTCGGAGACTGGCATTGCGCAACGTGCTGTGCTTTGCGAGCTTCGAAGCCAATCACGAGGATTACAAAGGCGAAGTCAGTGCCATTGCTGACAGCGACAAATTCTTTCAATGAAAAACATGGTACCGCACGGCAAGAAGCTAGCGAACATAGAAGCAGCCAGGCCTAACGTTGTGCGGTGGTGGCTATGGCTGCCAGCGGATCTGCGTGCGAGAGCACCGGTTTGAGGTGGCGAGACAATCGAAATGGCCGTGGTGGTGGCTTTGATTAATGCAATTTCAAACCTGCAGTCAGGGCAATATACATTGACTCTGTGGAGTATGTGGTAATGCCCCGAAGCCGCACGAATTATCGGGCACGTCTGAAAAATCGGGCTTCTGGAAAATCGGTCGTTAAGAAGTCTGGCAATACCTTGTGCCGATGACATGGATTCAATGACAATTCGTTGCGATTTGTCTGTTACTGGAGCCAGCATTAAGACGACTTTTGTTCCCTTTTAATAAAATTACAGCTAATTTTCCCTGATAGAAGCACAAATTCCCTGAGTTTTTCCTGAGTATATCCAGACTATTCAAATTCCCTGAGAATTCCCTATTTTTCCGGTTTTCCTAGTAGGTAGACACCCTACTGGGTGATGCAAGCTTTTAGGATTAGCATTATTTATTTATTTATTTATTTATTCAATAGCACCAGCCGCCATTTGGTAGCCAAGGCAGAAGTGGTACAGGCCCTTTAGTGGGTATCAAGATGCAGCAAAGCAAGCATGATAACAAGCACTAATGCAAAAGCGAACACTACATTTATAGAATAAGAAAAGCAATCCCTTTTTGGTGGGTGTCGCGATGCAGCAAGGCAAGCATAATAACAAACACTCATACACAAACGAACACTGCACTTACAAAAGACATAAGCACAAAAATGAACGTAGGCATACTAGGTTTATAGTGACACGTGTACTTATATTTAACGGGCGACCACGTTTCGCCGCCTAACAAATGTTATCGCACAGCGCGGGACGCGTCTGCATGTATCCGAAGTTTCTGGAAAGTTATCGATGCTTCTATCCGCTGTCTGTTGTCGCCGAACCTTGTGTTATCTGATTTCATTATGCGACTCGAATGTTGTAGAACTTTGTGGAAGGCATGCGGGTGGGTCCCAACGATTAGTCTGGAACATTCGATGACTGCTGTATAAAAGCCGACGCACTTGACCCGCTGATCACATTTTCGACGATCGCCGACCGTGTTCGCCGCTATCATTGTGCTATAAGTGTAGCCTGTTTTTGTGGGCACAGGTTCGCCCAATAAAAGTTAGTTTTGTCTTTCACAGTATTTGCTACTGTGTTCTTCAACGTCACTACCACGTGACAATAGCGAAGACATGACAGCAGATAGGAATGACTTTTGATTTGTCATGCAGACTGCATCACGCGAGAGCCCGTTCCATTCAGATATCGTTTCAAGGAAAAAAAGAAAACTGGTAAGCTTTGGTTCGGCACTGTGGAACTACTATTGTCGAGTTATGTTTGTTGCGTGTTGGGTGTGCTGTATTGTCTTCCATGTAGGCCTCAAAATTCATTTTTGTTTCATTTTTATGATACTATGCAGCATTTTTAAGCGGTGCAACCTACAGCGGGATTGAAGGGTTTGAAGTTATGATCGCGCTCAGTAGGTTAGTGACGGAAACATGCCTTCTGTATGCGTTGAAAATAATTCAAAAAGCTTTCTTTTGAACTTCCCCAAAACGGTTTATGTCTACTTGGGTTTGCGGATCACGAACGAAGTCAGCATATTCCAGCAATGGGCGTATTAGTGTTGTGTAGGCTGTTAGCGTTGTTTTACTTGTGTAGTGCTTCAGATGATTTCTTAATAGCCAAAACCTGTTGGACGCCTTTAAGGCTATGTGCCCGATATGTGAGCTCGATCAAAGACCTTTACGAAATTGAGGAATATTGCATCTATTTGCCCACCCTGATCTAAACAAATCGTTTGATGTGTGAATAAGTTGGGTTACAGTTGGCAGACCGCACCGGAACCCATGTTGGCTAGTGGAAATTAAGTTGCTACTTTGTAAGAAAGAGCTCAAGTGCTTGAAGATGAAATGTTCCACAACCTTAACTGAACTACATAGTAGTGAAACTGGCCTATAGTTACTTACACAGTTTATCGCCGGATTTGTGAATGGGGATCATCTCTACAACCTTCCAGTCAGTAGGAACTTTAGAATTCAAAAGGCTTTCGCTATAAACGATCCCAAGGTATTTAGCACAAAATTCTGCATATCGTATGAGAAATGTATTAGGGATGCCGTCTGGTCCTGAAGGCTTCTTTTTGTCTAAATTGAGTAGGGCGGCCAAAACCCCTTCGACAGATATTGATAGGTCTGACAATTTAGGGCAAGGTGACCGAAATTCAGCGCCGTGCCTACTGTCCACTGAAAACTCTGAAGAGAAGTAATCGTTGAAAGCTGATGCAATGCAATAAGGATCTTCAATTTCACTTTGATTTGATCGAATTTTCCTAACTGGTTCTTTCTTTTGTGTCAGGTGTCTTCAAAATTTTGAAGGGTCAGATGTAAGAAAGTTATGCATTTTGACATAAAAAAAGTTACACTTAGATTGTTTTATTTTCGCGCGCAGTTCGCTATGGAGGGACTACAATGAAACGTGGCTTGCTCTCGATCTTAAGGTTCCTAGGCGCTTGATGCGACGTTTAAGCTGCAGCAGTTCACGTGTAATTCAGGGACTAGTGCGATTGATTTTTCTAAACTTTTGCAGCATGTACCTTGGGGTATATTCGTGTACAGTAGATTTAAAGTGGAGCCATAAGCATTGCGAAGACCATTACGACCATTTGCAATGTGCATCAGAGAAAAAAAAAGTCTACCACGTGCACTCTATTCTGCCTTAGAGAAGCAATTCCGAAAGTTCCCTCTTTTCACAATGTTGGAGAACTGTCCCGAGACCTACAGAGATCTCAAATAAGCTTCAGATAGGGATATTATATTTCAAATTATCTATATATTGAACTATTTTGCAACCACCTTTGAGTTCGATATATCTGGGGTTGACTGTAATATGACAACCAAAATTTTGGATGCCATACAGTGTCTTGATTGATTTTTCAGACATGATTGATTGGTACATTAAAAATGACTGCTTTTAAAAAAACTGGCCCCATCAGTTTGATCTCTGTACTCTTGCATTCAATGGCAAAGTGATTTCCCAAGTTTCCAAAATCCCTACAGCGACTGCAAATCAGCGTTGACTTCACACCAAATCGTAACTTTGGTAGCGGACACCTAGCGAAGCAGTGCTGGGTAGGCCTAACTGCCAAAATGCAGCCACGTTGAAAATTTGTTGCTGGCAAGCATAGTGGAAAATAGTAATGATAAGTCTACCACGATGCCGATATGTACGTATGAAGAAACAGCAAATCCATTGTACATGAGAGTGCTTCCTATAAGTAGGGAAATGAAGGTTCCTCTTGCAGATTTGAGCAGGTACTCACTTGTTGCACACAGCATGGATAAATTCCAGTGCCATGCCTTTCAGTTTGGCACTGGTGCTGCTGGGGTTGCTGAGCGTATCGAAGATGACCTGCAGCAACAGTGTAATCACACGAATCAAGAGAAGCATGCAGGTGTGAGGTAGAGAGGACAGTCTTAACCACTCAAGCGAGCAAAGCTTTGTTTGAATGCAAAAGTGGTTGGACACACAGCTCAACGAATTCTTAACAAATGAAGACCGGATCTAAACAGCACCACATTAGTGAATTGCTCTTTTACAACACAAAAAAGTTACTCTTACCTTGCCAGGACAGACACAACAATGAAAGACCAGTGGCAGCCTTTAGTTGCCACAGCAGCTCACCATGAAGACTGTTCAGGCCTATACTCCAGCTCAAAATGAACTTACAGTGCAGCAAAAGCTATGCGGCCAATCAAAGGAGGCAATGTGCAGGTTGTTTAAGACGTACTGGTGGGCTAGTTGGTTAGTCATGACGAAATATGGCAGCACAATTTGAAACAACGACGTAACACAGAATGAACAAACACAGCGCTCGGGTTCATTCAATCTGTGTTACGTCTTTGTTTCAAAGTGCACTGCCATATTTCATTAAGCAGGGTATCAGTGTATGACATATTATTCCGTGCCTGTGCCACTTTTTCTGAGGAGAACGGAGTAGATGATGCAGTGAGTGATTGGTGTGCCTGAACGTTTACAATAGCATTTGTTATGACGATCGTGTATTATTAGTGTGCGTGCAGCATCATTAACAGACACTTTAAGCTTCATAATAAGAGCAGAGGTGCATTTTCATGGAAAAGTAATGCAGATTCCACGTACTGCTGTAATCGGTGCAAGTGAAGCTTCCCCACCCACTCACACTGAAGCTTGTTTCACGTCAGCGAACCACTCTGAAAGAGTCCGTCTATGCCCACTTTAAGCAAGGCAGTGTTTAAACCTGTCGAATGCCACAAATAAAGACTCACTTCAACAAATGCATTCAAAGCCCATTTATTATGTGCCATTGCAGCTTTCAGAATTCTTAAGCGCCCACTCCACACATATGAAAGGGACACGTCATAAAACACTGAATGTGTTCAAAGAATGTTTACAGCATAATACTTCTGTGCCGGCAGTCGGACATGGAAGATGAGTATGTTTCTTGTGACTTTTTGCATGCTCTCATTTTTTGTCTGGTTTCATCAACTTTGAAAATCTGTAGAAAATTGAAAAAAAAAAGTGTTTACAGCCAACCATCCATTATTCGGTCTCCCATAATTCTTGCATGCTTGATTGTTTGGACAGCCCCACGACACCATCACTAGCCCCTTATATAAGGATGAATGAAATTTTGGACACCTTACAGTGTGTTGTGCAATCATTTGTACTCTGACTGCACAACCATCTACTAATATAGTCCCCAAGTCAAGCAGAAATAGCAATATTTTCATTTTATTTTTATTTTCATCAGCGACACAGTTGTCGGCCATGTTGCAGGTGCTCCGCAAAGCCATAACTAGTAAAGCCTAGTCAATCTAATAGTCGCCGATGAGAATTCAGTGCATGCATTGACTATATTTTCATCTATCTGTAGCAACAGCATGACAACGGTCTAGATATAGGCCGTAATTTTGCGCCAGTACCTTCCACGATTATCATCCATTGTCCCTGGCTGGCTGCTTTCACTGATCACACGTGCAGAGTATCACTCTGACTACTGGAAAAGCGTGAAAAGTAAGAAAAGGCACTGCTATGAAATCATGGCCATGGAACAACACCAGGGGCAAGCGTATGTGCGCGCAGTACACACACTGACAAACTTTGGCCACATTTCTGAACAATCACTTTCCAAAGATAACTCCATTCTCGCGACACGTGACTAGCATAGAACATGGCAAAGCTTAAGTTTTGCGATAGCATGCTTGGCATTGTGCCAAGAATGCCATCGCTCCTAGGTGCCTATGTGTATTGTTCTACAGTCACACGAAATTGAAGGTATCTCCAAAAGCGACAATCGTAGAATATGGCACACCCTTTTTGGCCACTTGTGGAATAAGGTCAATTATTTTTTGGGCATATCCAGTATTTCCGACCCCTGATTATTTGGATGTTTCGGTGGTCCCCGTTGAGTACAAATTATCGGTTATCGACTGCATTTGTTTATTTTTGTTTCTAGGCACACAATTTTCTGGTTGGTTGCTGCGCGAAGGTTCCACGAGCCTGGATGTGTTAAAATCAACAGGATATACAATTGCCATTCCATTGGCTCTGTACTAGGCTACTGCATTGAAGCACAAGCTGGAAAGAAAGTGAGTGAAGAGAAGGAGCAAAGAGATGAACATGCTTTTCTCTTTTTTTAGACAATTGGCATCAAAGCAAATGCATCATGACAACTACAGTGCAACCCCAATCCAGTACCCCACATTGGAAAATGAAACAAACACTTGGCAACAAATGCAAAAAATATAATAATACGACAAACTTGACATTTCAGGGACCTGTACAACCCCCGAAATGTCAAGTTTTCATCGCTTTATTATATTTTTTTTACATGGTGCATGTTTGTTTTATTTCACTATGCTCCTCCCTAGCCAGACAGTTTTTCATTGTTCTCTTCAGTACCCCGAGTTACGACAAAAAGGTTTGTGAATAGACTTTTTTTTAATGTTAATAGTCAGTTAACTGTGGTTTAGTGGCGCAAACGCGGCTAAGGCTATGCCAAACACAGGGTGTTTTATAATACTATTTAATAGGAGAAAGGCTGTGTTAATCTATATTTTGTGTAAAAAGCCAGTGTTGTCTAGGAATTTACGCACGCCAGGCAATGGGACTATCAAATCATCTCCTAAAATTAAAGCAGGATGTATAGGCATGTGCAGTTGATATAGGTTGTGCAAAAGGTTTCGTCTTTGTATTTCAATATGTGTGCATGAGAGTAATATATGCATGACTGTTAGTGGTTCTCGGCATTTTTTTGCACGTTGGTACATCTTCTTTTGTAAGTAAATAATTGTGTGTGAGGTGTGTGTGCCCAATGCGTAGTCGGCATAGAACTACTTCAAAGAACCGCTCCTGGTGGTTACACGACTTCCACTCACCAAGTACGGGTTTAGCAAGATGTAGCTTGTTGTCTGCACAATGGCCCCATTCGTGTTGCCACTTTGACGTTAAGGCCTGCCTAATGGCACGGATACTATCTTTATATGGAAGTCTTGTGCTTATTATGTCTTTGTACACTGCCATCGATGCACATCTATCAGCTGCTTCATTACCCGATATCCCAACATGACTTGGTACCCAGCATGAACGAATTGATCTCCCGTATTTGTTAAGCGTGACCATGTTTAGTATATCCCCTAGCAGGGGTTTGCATTCAGATTTCAGATGTAGAGCCTTCAGTGTACTTAAGGAATCAGTGTATATGACTGTGTTTTTGTGTAGCTAAGTGCAAGTCATTAAATAGTCGTACCCTTTTTCGTGAAGACTTTCACTGCTCAATCAGAAATGTTTTACCACAGGTATATTAACATAGTCGGCGATCAGCAAGGTCCTTGGGAGACTATATTGATGGCGGGTATCATGTCACTGTCACTCTTCCACAGACAAGGCATCCATACAAGCCGTTATTTAAGACATTAAAAACTATACAAACACTTATGTACTGCTTGATGATACAGAACCTATGTATCCGCCATATAATGGACACCGAAGCAGGGAGCTATGTTCTTTTGCATGCTACTACTACGCAGTGCACACAAAGCATGCTGCGGCGCCTTGGCACGCTTCGTAGCCTTCACTACTTCATTGCATGTAGATCTTGAGCTAATTCAGGGTGTCTGTCAAGTTGACATTTTCAAGTTCCCCAAGTTTTTCAGTTTTTCCCTGAGTGACAGAGAACTTTATTTTATGTCAAGACAGGTTGGCCTGATGCTGTCACTCTCTCAAGTAAGCATTTTAAAAAAATTTAAAAAAAACTTAATCCAGTTTGAATAGCAAGGAGTAGTGTTTATTTTATTCAAAACAGAAAACTGAAGTGAGGGGATAGTAAAATGCACAGCAAATAAGATATCTTCGAAAAAGAAAACTAGTAAAGGCAATTGCAAATCGAGTCGAACATCTTCAAATACGAACAAAAAGAGATGCATACAGAAGCAAATATTTTCAAAAATGAGCTATTTCTATTAAGTGATAGCTAGACCATTGGTATTAGACCCGAACTTTGTCACAAGTGAGATTTTCTCAGCAGCTGGAAAGTCAATGTCAACTGTCCTCACATACTCTCAGCCCACGTACAATGCCTCTTCTTTGTGTTTCACCGCTTTCAAGAGTCTATATTGGTTGGATGGGGGTCACCTGAACCTTTGGGTCAGCCAACACTTTAATTTTTAAGCTGAAGCTCCTTCAAGGAAGAGGCGGCACAGTTCTTTCCCGATCATTCCTCAATGCGACAGTCATTTCTGTTCTTGTCATTGTGCCGTGCGTTCACCCGACGGACTATTTGAAGCATCCTCTTGGTCAGTTGTACAGTCAACATGTGATTTTTCACACTCCCTAGGGGCCACAAAAACGTCCGAAAAATCAAGTCGGGCAGCCCAAAAAAAAATGGATGCATGTCTTTTACTGCCCTTAAGGGCTCAAATCGTCACAGGCACCTCCGAAAAAGCTCTGAAGAGCTGCCAGTACACCTATTAGGCATATAGGTGCTCGTACTGTCACAGGAGACAGTGGGTGCATGCGTGTATAATTATGGAATACGCACTGTGCCCCGTGACAATTGCCCCTTCCCATGCTTGTTGAGCTTCACCGCAATACTTCACCTACGCTTCGCCGCGTAACATTACTGTCCTTAGACGAAGCTGCCATTTGGGGACCGGCATTATGCAACGCGCATGCTTTCTAAGCTTCGAAGCCAATCGTGAGGATTACAGAAGAGGAGCCGGTGCCATTGCTGACAGTGACGAATTCTTTCAATGAAAAACATTGCACCGAACGGCAAGAACCTTAATAGTGAACATCGAAGCAGCTAAGCCTCGTGTTGCCGCGGCGGTAGCTACGGCTGCTAGTGGATCTGCATACGAGAGCAGTGGTTCGAGGCGGCGAGATAATCAAAACGGCGGTGTTGGCTTTGATTGATGCCATTTCGGACCTGCGGTCACGGCAAAAAGTCCAGAAGATTGGACAGCAAAGGGTTCTTGCGTGTGAAATTACGGACGTTCTTATACATTGACTTTATGGGGCCCGTGGCAGTGCCGCGAAGCCGTCCACATTATCGGGTATTTCCCTAAAATCGGTGTCCGAAAAATCACTCATTGACTGTACACTGGCAAGTCCTCCCGCTGACGACATGACGTCAAAGAAAATTAGTTACAATTCCTCTCTTTTACCCGGGCCAGCAGTAGAGCGACTTTCATTAGCCAATTTCCCTGATTGAAGCACAAATTCCCAAGTTTTCCCTGAGTTTTCTAGACTATTCAATATCCCCAAGAATTTCCGGTTGGTAGACACCCTGTCATTTCTTGTATTAATAAAAATGGACAACATTGTATTCTAAGTAAGCGAAAGATTGAACATGGCAAGTTTCAATAATGTTCACTGCACCACAATACAAGGAAATACAATGCAGTCTACATATAACGATACCCTCTATAACGATATATTGATTATAATAATGAGTCAACTTGAGAGTTTCAGCTTATGCATTAGGGCTATGAGAAAAAGAAAACATATATTACAATATTTTCTTCACTGCATATCCGACATAAGGATAAATATTTGCCTTCTGGACAGCCTTTTCCATACAGAATAATCCTGATATCTGAATTGCTAGGTTCCCCAGAAATGAATGATGCCGAGACGGGATGATGTTTGCCTACACAAGTTCGTATCTGCCACGATCACTATGCAGCACATCCCGCGCACCCGCCGATTGCGAAAGCCACGGAGAGCATCGCGAGTTGACGTAGCACACCACAAGATGGCGCCAGCCGCTTCACGTCTGCGTCGCCCGCGATTGTGCTTCACTATGGTATGGAACTATGCTCAACACATAAACAGAGAGACACAAATTTCTCAATGCGGGACCATAGTCCTGCAATTTTCTTCTACTAGTCCTGAAGCTTTTGCATGGCACGGAGGATGTGCTTCCTGAGCTGCACACAGCAACAACGCCATGGCATTGTCATCGACAAAATGGCCACAGGGGAGGAAGGTGCACAGAGCAACTACCATTAGCAACATGTAATAGTTGCATACATCCTAATAAGTTGCTGATCTTTTCATTTACATGGTGCAAGTAATGATGTACAGAACAGTGACTGGCCAATGTGACCTAGATTCAACCCGGAAATTAATCCAAGAATTGGTCTTCAGTTTTCTCATGATCCTAATACATGTCGCTGTTTTGAACAAAAGGAAATATGAGAACTTCTCAAGTTAGTTTACATTTGCTTGCTTAAGGCGAGCCCTGCTCTTTGGAGCCAAAACTGACCTAAATATCTTTAAGCGTCCCATTGCTCCAGATTGGTGCAGAGCATTTCTTCTTGCTTGATTGGATCCCTGTATCATCCTTGATTGATTTAGCCTCTCCTATAGTCATGTTAAACAGGATGTGGAATGTTTTTCCTTGTTTTTCAATTTGTTTTTGTTGGAAAAATAGACAAATAGAAATTGCACTGGGTAAAAATACAGACAAACATTATGATGGAAACCTTTGCAAAGTAATCATTTGTCCCGGGTGTTATAATGGGTCCATATTTTTAAAAGTTTGACATGCTGTAACTTTGGTTCAAATCAGCCTAAAAAATTCATTCTTGTACTACTGCATGCTCCAATTAGTCAAGATCATTTTTATATGTCGATATATATTACACCACATATAGTTTAGTGAATAGCCCACCTCTAAGCAAGCTATACATATTTTTTTAGTCGTAGAAAGTTACGTACAATATTTCTTTCTCAGAAAGAAGAAAATTTACAGAAGAAAAAAAAAAATGGGCTGATGTGCATATGGCAGACATTGCCAAATTCTAACTGGAAGCTTACCACTATCACTGAAAAGAAGGGTGTACAGTCAATGGATTCTATCACTGCTAATATAAGGGGCCAAAGCTTGGAGACTGACAAAGAAGCTACAAAACAAGTTAAGGGCCATGCAAAGAGCGATGGAACGAAAAATGTTAGGCGCAACGCTGGGAGACGCGAAGAGAGCGGTGTGGATCAGAGAGCAAGTGGGAATAGCCGATATTCTAATTGACATTAAGAGAAAAAAATGTAGCTGTGCAGGCCATGTAATGCCTGCACAGCTACATTTTAACCGTTGGACCATAAGGGTTACAGAATAGGTGCCAAGAGAAGGGAAGTGCAGTCAAGGTCGGCAGAAGACTAGGTGGGGCGATGAAATTAGGAAATTTGCATGCTGAATGGAATTGGTTAGCGCAGGACAGGGATAGTTGGAGATCGCAGGGAGAGGCCTTCCTCCTGCAGTGGACATAAAATAGGCTGATGACAATGGTGATGATTTACTATGCAAGCCCATGGAAATGCATAAACTCTGCAAGTTTCATCAAGATCTACTCAAAACAAAAAAAAAAAGTTATTAGATGCAGGATCTCCCCTTAAGGCTAACATTCCTGAACTACACTAATAGCCAAGATATTGAAATTGGGAAACAATGCAGGATATGAAAATAGGCCTGCTCCACCTGCCTTTTTCTGCCCTTCATTTATCAAACACTGGTGCTTGCTACACCTTCAGACTCTAAGGTCACATTTTAGCCCATTATTCCACTAGAGGTGCCGGTCACTTCTAATGTCATCACTTGCTTAAAACTTGCACCTCATCATCTGCTTCACATTGCTATCCCAGTGTTGACAGTAGCTGGGGGCATGGATGTGCTTTGAAAAGATGAGGGAAGGAGAATTGTCCATCAGATTTCAAGCAGACCTCTCACTGGCTGCATGGTGAACTGGAAGAGACTCTAGTGACAACATGTCAGTGGTCCTTTGCGTGCGGTGGTGCTTCACCACCGGCAGCAACACATACATCTGAATGGCTTAGTCCTGTGTTAGCAACACTGCTCACAAAGTTGCTCATGTGATTACTGTTGTTGTCCAGCAGAAAGGATGGGTCAGCTTTTCTGTGACCCCAGCAGCCATAGCCAGCACCAAGGTTACATTTGCACTGTGCACTCAAACTCAGGGTGCTCCTGGCGTCATTAATGGCAGGCCAATTGACATTTAACAGCCTGAAGAGTTCAGCCCAGAGAACTCCTACACTTCCCTTTTTCATCTCATAAGATTGCCGCATTATATGACAGGGGACAGTACAGAGATCTCTTCAATCGGGCCACACTTTCTGCTCTAGTAGGAGAGAGAGCCATATTTTCATTTTCAATAAGACAGTACTGCACGTGCCATGTGCATTGCCATCTGCAATGCATAAACAAGCGGAACTGCATGTTTATACATTAAAACTTGTGAAATATTAGCTAATGCTCAAGTTATATTTTTCAGCAAGCGGAAACATTCTGCAATTTTCATATCGCTCCTGACTAACGCACACAATATGATGACGCGAACTTCAGGGGCTTCACTCTCTCATCCGTTGGATGCATCCTTTCCTTCTTTCATCTTTGGCTTGCAAAATCCACTAAGAGATGTAAGTGGTGAAGGGAACGGCTTGTTTTCCGAACCATTACAAGATCGCAACCCAGGTTGTCTACGAAACCCACCATTAGTGCCAGGGGCAGCATGGAAGCAGCTCGGTTCGACTTGGTCAGGCACGGCAGGATTTTGAGTCGGAGCCGGGTGTCAGCAGGTGTGCAGCGCTGGTCAGAGCTCAGAGCCGAGGAGCCCTGCAACATGGCGGAGGACATCATCATGCACGTGATCTGCTCCTTGCTCCCCCTGTCATCATGATGATGGCATGGACTGATGTAAAAGCTCTGCATGTCAAACTTCCACAGTAAGGCATGCTTATTTCCACCACAAACAGGCCTCAAAATGTCATTCTAGTATTATCTGGTCTAGCAATGGCTACCCATTGAAATTTCAGAAGACGGATGCTCCTTAGCAGAAAGGCACAATGGGTACCTGAGAAAATTATGTACTGTACCTATTAGGCACACACTCACACCTGAATGGCCTCTACGTCCTCTCACTGCCTTCAGCCATTGTTCTACAGCGCAGGAAATGTTTTCCCAGAGAGAAGATGCTGTGCTGGGCATGGTTCATGCTCTGCTGTATGCTCTCCTCCACAGTGCTTTGCCCTTGACACTCATCCACATTGTGGTGCACATTTAGAACACAGAGGTCACCCATAGGAGTGAAACTTCGTCATGACGTGACAGAATTGTCCCGTCATAACAGACAGTCATGGCATAACTGCCATGTCATGACGGCACTGCCTTCTTAGCGTTTGCTACACAATAACACTGCCACTTCCACTCCATCAAATGTATGCACAACAGTTTCACATGCAGTCTTTGCCAGAGAGTTGAACCTCTCCCATCCTGGTTGACGTTCCGATTCAGATAAAGTAGATGCAGACAAATTCTTTGTCCCACCTTTTTTGCTGTCCTTTGCCTCATTTCGCTCTGTTCAACAAGAAAGTAGTTGAGTTTCACTTTAGCTCTGGAGTGAAAAAAAAAATAAGAAAAGGTTTCAACTATTTAAAACCGGTACTTTGCGTACATAACCAAAGGCTAATGGGAGGGGGAGGAAGAGAAAGGAAGTTACTCTGTACAAAAACTCGAACCAGCACAATGAACAACACACAAAAGCAGGGGTACCCGAGTACCCACAGTGACCTGACATTTCAGATTTCAAAGTACCGAAAGGCTCAGGACTCACAAAGGCTGCTGAATAGACTTCTAGGGTGCCAAAGTACACTGAAACATTGTCTTTGACTCATTGCATCTTTTTTTTCATTTTTTCACTGTAGTCAACATGCTTTTTACAAAATTTATGGCTAATCAAATTTTAAGTTAAAAAGCAGTGTAGAGTTGCTGAAGCCACAAGCCACACTAAAGCTGCAAGAAATTTTCTCATTAACTTGCAGCCCCTTAGATTTCCATTACAGCCTCCACCAAACTATTTTTGATTTGCTACTAGATTAACTGACTACTCTGACCATGACACAGCATATTTTGCCGATCTGCTGGTAGATTCTCTTCGGCTAACCACATCATAGAGGATATGCGCACTACAGCACCTTTCCCGATGCATAGATGCCACCTTTTGGAATACTCAAACCTAGAGTAGGTCAGCTGTAGAAACACCTCGGCTTCCACATGGCATGGTGTCAAAAGTGGAAAAGTGCTGCGAGCACAGAATAAGGGAGTTGCCAGAGTGAGGAAGTTGCTTCATGGCCTCCAAGATGTTCAGCATGCACCGTGTGCTGCCTGATCATGGAGGCAACGCCCACTGATTTGGCAGCGTGGCCAGATTGGCATGCTGCCAGGCTACTTCATAGTTCATCATCATCATCATAGTTACATCATAGTTACTTGCAGCAACACATGCTGCCAGATTGCAATGAGCATTGAAAGATCCCTATATCTTTATTATTCAACTAAAAAAAAATGTTCCTTATATCCTCTTCTAATACAATTTAGATTAATTAAAATGAGAACTTAAGGGCAAGTGTTTATACAAAAATTTCAAATACAATTACTTAAGCCTCAAAAATAACTAACTTCAATATAACTAAATGCTCGATATAACTATGTATTTCACTTTCTATAACTCCTTGTCCATAGAACACCGTGTATTTTGAACGTTAATATAATGAAGTGTGCTTATACCCAATTTCAATTTAAAGGCCATCTGCAACGAAATTTCACTTGGGCTAAATTGACTACAAATGCCTAGCGTATACTCTCAAAGTACTCTTGGAAAAGCCATAGTGCTGGTAATCGCCTAATTTTGTTATTAGCAGTTATTAAATAGCACCTAAGTAGACGACATGTGCACCTGGCGACAAAGCTTTAGCGATGCGGATATGGCAAACATTGAAGAACCGTACACAATTGTTTATCTCTCAGTTGCACCATGTTGCACCTAGGCAGCCAGGTGCATTGCTCGCTCATCATTTGCAAGTTTACGGGCGCCTCTCTCGGCATGTGTTCTCCTTGCTGCGCTCATGATTTGAGCTGTTGCAAGAATGCCAATGCGTTGCATGGTTGTCGGGCACTCGAATACGTACTCGAATTTGAGTGGTGGTTGTGCAGTACACAACAGTGAGTAGAGGAAGGCCGAACATGGTCTTTCCTGTCCCAGCTTTCAGAGCGAAAGCATGCACCACGGCATAGCAGGCAAGTGCAACGCGGTCCAGCCAACGCACACAAAGCTTGTAAACTGCAGTTCACGAAGCAGCACAAGCTTCATTTCAATAGCACAGTCACTTATCCATCAAGATCTGCTTGGCAAACGCCTTCTCGGGGTGACTATAAGTACTATATGCCACAATGTTGCAACGAAAACCAAAGGTAACATTCAAAGGTAAGTTGTACTCAAGGGCGATATTCTCGTGCGATCATTTCCGGTAGTGCATCATCTTCAAAATATTTCGTGCATCTTCCCACTGGACCTGTCGAAGTAGACAAACGAAATACTTTCTGACAAAGCGCCAGAAGTGTTAAAACTTGTTGGCGGGCTAGTTGGTATGAATCCATGATAGAGTGTGCAAGCACGGCTGAACGAGGATGTAGAAAGAAACAGTTACACAGAAACAGTGCCAACTTTCAACTGTAGATTTTATTTTCGCACGCATTGATAAATATATACCATACAAGTGGAAACAAATGAGACAGCAAAGAAAGAACATTCAGTGGTGCATGTCTATAAACCGTACACTCGCACAAGGTGTGGTCAAAACACGCACTGCCATAGTTACAACGATCAACCGAGAAATCATATCTCTTTTTCAGATAGCGAAACTGATGGCTTGTTGATGCACGTTTCTTCTAATTTTACAATTTCATAAGCCTCCACAATCTCCCTTGTCATCCTGCTATGAGCCCTATAAAATATAAGTACTTTCAAACATAGGTTTGCAGGGACCATCTCGGCAATGAATGCCCAAATGACCGAAGGTTGCCCAATGACATTATATTGATGTTCTTTTCTTTTAGTCTCTTTTAGTTCACTAGGCCGCGCACCCTACATCGTCCCTCCAGCTTGCATATCTCATTGCACCCGTCATACTTTTCAAGCTTCCCGACCTCGTGCCTGAACTACCACCTTTGCCACATCATTTTTTTTTCCCGTACTGCAGCAGACTGAAACGACCTACCCAACGTTGTCGCAGCCATCACGTGCTCATCCAACTTTGCCAATAATGTTACTAGTCATGTTTCGTTGTGTTAACACTTGCTCACCAAAATATATGTACCCACCCCTTATGTAATACCCCTCGTGGGTCTTTAAGGTAATAAAATGAAATGAAATGAAATCTGCCAGTGTGACCAACATATATTCTTCCGCACGAAAGCGGAATGGCATAGACAACGTTATGAGTGCAGGCTACAAATTGTTTGCGACATTGAGTAGAACATGTGTTCCTCTTGTTATTCTCTGAATTAACCTGTTTGCATAGCTTCTTTAGACGCTCAGGGGCAGAGAAAACCATGTCCACCCCCAACCTTGCCACTATTCTTCCGAGATTATGTGAAATACAACGAATGTATTGCACCACAGCAACTTTCTTTGCTCTAGCAGTGGAAATGCTTCCCTTCAATGCGTTTTTAGCTTATGAAATCGCAAAATTAGAGGAAAGGTGTGTGAGCAAGCCATCAGTGTCGCTATTTGAAAAAGAGATACAATTGTTCGGTCTATCCTTATTTGAAAATGCTTTGGACATGTACGATTCAATCGATATGGACCCATAAATGTTCTTTTTTGCTATCTCGTTTGTTTCCGCTCGTATGGTATATACTGTATTTACACGATTGTAAGTCGACCTATCTTTTTATTTTAAAATCTGAAGTGGGGGGGGGGGTCGACTTACAATCAAAACTACATGGCACTGCAAAGAAAAGCGAGACCAATGAGATTATTAGGGGAGCTACAATGTAGCTACAATTTTATGTTTGCTCTACGGCCCTACCCGTAGCTTTCCGCCCTCCCGTGCATTTTTTCACTTTTTGGAAGGGTTATTCAACATTTTTTAGAGTTTTACAGCGCACACAACACTCATGGGGGCGGGTGTCGATAGTTCATGGAAGTGCCACTGTTCCACTTGCGGCGTCATCCTCAGAACAGCAGTGCTTGCGGGGAGTATCAATAGTTCATGGAGGAGCAGACACCGCTCACGTGTTTCTCTTTTCGTGTAGTTCTGTAATTTCATGCGTTCGATTTGACTGCCGGCCACGTGCTACTTCCGTGCTTCCTCAGTCGTCATGAGTGCTCCGAGTCCACTAAACATTTGGCACTCGTTCACAACAGCGGGCTCCCATCCAACAACGGAGGGCTCGCATCCGTCATTAAGTCAACGGCAACCGAAGAGGATGCTCGACTAGCTGCAGTGGGAAGGACGGCGCAGAAACATACGCTGAAGAAACAAATAACTGCGCAACGGGCCGCAAGTTTGATGTTTCTTAATGGGTGGTGCAAGAGTGGCGACTGCAGCGAAGCAAAATTTTTACCTGCGACAGCAAGTGAAGAGGTTTCCGCGGGCCGAAGTCAAACTTTCCGGAGCTGGAGGCCAAGCTTGCGGCGTACGTCGCTGAAATGCATGATCGGTCTCTGCCAGTGACATACGACATGGTCATGAGACAAGCCTGGCTCGTCACCGTTTAAGGACCTGCTAGTCCGTCAGTACGAGTGGCTGGCGGCAGAAGACCACGAACTTATGCCAATCGGACATGTCAAAAGAGCCTCCCTGATGGCTGTGTGTGGTTGAGTGCTTTCGGCATGGACTTATGTGTGTATGCAAATGCACTTATGTATGCAAATGCGAATTCTGCTAGACAACTATGAGCTGTGGGACCGTAGCAGCAATGACAATGGCAGCATTAGTGAGGACAATGGCACAGGTGAAGATGAGTAGTCCAGTGACCATGCCAGCTACAAATAAATTTTTGTTATGGAATGCGGAGACCATGGAGTGCAGACGTGCTTCGTCTTGGCTCCGCTACTTTCCTATGTTTTTGGCGGATTATCAAATTTTTCGTGGAAATTCTTCTTACCAGTGATCGGCGGAAGCTTCACGGACTCCCCCGACATCAAGTTTTGCCAGGTGGGCCCATTTTCTGGCCTATTATCAGTGCCTTTTGTCCCGCCATGCAGGCGGGGCAAGCTAAGCCTAGCACCTCCACGTACACCACCATAGCGTGGCTGCCACTGCGGTGGGGTGTGCCAAGCCTAACAAGTCGCCGGACCTCATTGGAGCTCCCAGTCTCCAATGGCAACAGGCCAGGCCTTTCCCGGGATCAAATGGAAGTCGTCCAGGTAGAAGGAACAGAGATTAGGCTGGAAGATTTTGGTGAGGATCTAATAGGCCTCTTTCGACACCTATTAGATCCGGAGGAGACTCGGGCCCCTCAAGGCTACTAGACTCCTAGTCTATTAAGAGATTATAACGGCTACAACTTTCTTGACACAATATGTGCCCGTTACATCCAGCACACCGAATACAATGGTGTCACAAACGAGAAACTGGACACAAAATTTAGCGAAGCAGAAATTTGGGTAGTCCTGTTGTAAGGGGGCTTCGGGCCTCGTCGAGCTGCCTCTACTGGAGCAGCTTTTACTTGCAGCCTCCTCCATCAAGTAGATGAAAATAAAGTTGTTATTATTATTATACGAACTAAACACCTGATCGGCACCTGGCCCGGACAGGGTTACCAACACGACTCTCCGTAACCTAGACGACAAATCAATCTCCAAAATCGCGGCCTACGTCAACGATTGCTGGCGAGGTGGCTCCCTTCCCGAAGCATGGAAACGGGCCCCTGTTATCATGGTTCCTAAAGCAGGCAAGCAGGTTACGCTCGATAACAGGGTGTCTACCAAGTTGACATTTCCAAATTCCCTGAGTTTTCCAGGTTTTCCCTGAGTGCCTTTGCACATTTCCCTGAGTGATGCAGAACTATGTTTTATGTCAAGACGGGCTGAAACCATATCGCCGATGCTGTCACTCTTGAGTAAGCATATGAAAAAAATAAAAAAGCAACTTAATCCAATTTGAATACTAAGCAGTAGTGTTAATGTTATTCAAAAAGAGAATAGAAGGCAGGGGTTAGTAAAATGCACAGCAAATAAAGTGTCTTCGAAAAAAATTGCAGATGAAGTCGGACATTCACAAATACGAATAAAAAGGAGATGCACATAGAAGCAAATATATTCGAATATGAGCTATTTTTATCAACTGCTCGTAAGTCAACCTCAACTGTCCTGACATACTCTCAGCCCGCGTACAACGCCTGAGTGTTGTGTTTCACTGCTTTAAAGAGTTCATTTTGGTTTGGATACGGGACACGTGCATCTTGGCATCAGCCAAAACTTTGTTTTTTGAGCTCAAGCTTTTTTAAAACGGCGGCAGCAAGCTTCCTTTCCCGTTTATTCCTCAATGTGTACATCATTTCTGTTCTTGTCCTCCTTCTGCCACTCGTCCGCCCCGAGGACCATTTGAAGCATCTTGGTCAGTTGCACAGTCCACGGGTAATTTTTAAAACTCCCTAGGGGTTGCGAAAACGTTCTAAAAATCGGCCAGTTGGAAAAAAAATTAATGCGTGTCATTTACTGCCCTCAGGGGCTCAAACCGCCACAGGCACATTCGAAAACGCTCTGAAGGCCTGTCGGTACAAATATTAGGCATATCGGCGCTCGTACTGTGACAGGAAATACCGGGTGCACGTGTGTATAATTAAGGAATACACACTGTTTTCCGTGGCAATAGCCCCTTCCCACGCTTGCTATGCTTCACTGCAACACTTTTCCGTATGCTTCACCAATGTAACATATCTGTACAGAGGGAACCGGCATTATGCAATGCACCGTGTTTTCTAAGTTTCTAAGCCAATCGCGAGGGCCCCAAAGGCGGAGTCCGTGCCATTGCTGACAGCAGCTAATTCTTTCAATAAAAAACTCTGCACCCAACGGCAAGAAGCTTCATAGCGAACGTCGAAGCAGCTAGGCCTAGCGTTGCCGCAGTGGTGGTAACGACAGCCAGCGGATCTGCGTGCAAGAATGCCGGTTCGAGGTGGCGAAGTAATCAAAACGGCAGCGGTGGTGCCTTTGATTATTGCCGTTTCGGACCTGCGGTCACGGCAAAAAGTGCGGAAAATCGGACGGCAAAGGGTTCGTGCTTCCGAAATTTCACATGTTCTGATACGTTGACTCTGGGGTACGTGGCGGTGCCGCGAAGCCGTCCAAATTATCGGGAATCCGTAAAGTTGGTCGTTGACTGCACACTGGCAACTCCTCCAGCCGACGACCGGGCGTCAAAGACGATTCATTACGATTCCTGTCTGTTACTCGAGCGAGCATTACCGCGACTTTCAAACCTTTCAATAAAATTGCCGCTAATTTTTCCTGATAGAGGCCCTAATTCCCTGAGTTTTCCCTGACTTTTTCCAGACTACTCAAAATACCTGAGAATTCCCGGTTTTCCCAGTTCTCCCGGTTGGTAGACACCCTGGATAATCTAAGACCGATTTCGCTTACGTCTTGAGTCGGCGAAGTCATGCAACATGCATTTCTCACCCGCATGACCGACTTTCTTGAAGACCGTGACGCATTCCCGCACCACCATGCTAGGATTCTGCCGCAATCTCTCTGCACAGGATGTATTGCTTCAGCTTAAACACCAGATTGTAGACGACAATACTAGCTACACTAAGGCAATTCTCTGCCTAGATATTAAAAAGGCCTTTGACAACGTTAAACACGAAGCAATCTTAAAAACAGAACATTAAGACTACGCCAAAGAACCTATAATTATGTTGGAGATTTCCTCATGGGCAGGAGCGCACGCGTTGTCGTCGGCGACGAGGAATTGCCGGAATTTGAGACAGGCTCGTCCGGCATACCACAAGGATCTGTCATATCACCATTACTCTTTAATTTAGTTCTACTCAGTCTACCCAAGAAATTAACAGAAGTAGAAGGATTGCATCACAGTCTCTACGCGGATGACATCAACCTCTGGGTACCCGGGGAAGGACGTGACGAACACGTCGAGCAAACGCTACAGGCAGGAATAGATGCGGTCCAGAATTACTTGCGTGGAACGAGCCTCGAGTGCTCGGCTACCAAGTCCGAACTATTAATCTACAAACCGACAAGGAGAGGTCATAAAACCCTGCGTGACGAAGAAAAGGAATACTCCAACATACATATTGTATTGGCAGATGGTACTCCCGTACCACACGTAGACAAAATTAGAATCCTGGGTTACACCTGCAGGCAAATGGCCATAACGGAGAGATGGTGCGAAGACTTCGTCGTTCGGTAGATGACACGATCTGACTCTTGCGTCACATCACGAATAGACACAATGTTATGCGTGAAGACTGCACGATCCGTCTAGTGCAGGCGTATGCAATAAGCCACATAACGTATTTTGCCCCCTACCTGAAGTGGATAGTGTGTGAAAAAAACAAGGTCGAATGCATGATACGAAAGGCTTTGAAGAGGGCGGTCAGCGTTCCACTCAACGTGAGCACTGACAAGTTTCTAGAGCTTGGACTTCACAACTCACTTGATGAGTTAATCGAGGCACACAAGGTAGCGCAATACGAACGATTATCGAAGAAAAAGACAGGTTGATGCATCCTCGAATTGCTCGGCATCACGTACCACACTCAGCATGGAAAAAAGGCGGTGGTTCCGGCCTCGCTCCACGACCGCCTGATCATCCCGCCATTTTTCAAGAACATGCACCCGACACACCACACCGGGAGACACAACAAACGAGCAAGCAACCTTCAGAAGTTTGGCAAGAGCCAAACTTCTGAAGCAGTTTGGCAAGGCAGTGTACATAGACGGTGCGTGGTACGGAGGAGGGAGAAGTGCACATACGATCGCGGTTGTAGACCGCATGGGTAAGTGCCTCGCGAGCGCCATGGTGACCATGGGACACAATGAGGCAGCCGAAGAAGCCGCGATAGCCCTAGCACTCGCCGCAGTGCCGAACGTTGCAATCGTGATCAGCCACTGCGAACGCTGCGATCATGATCAGGAAGCGGCCCGCATACTCCAAATTTGCAACGACGGCAACTCGTCATTGCCCTCGCAACCCCAAAATTCTAAGGTCTTCCTCCTCTGGACCCCCGCAGATACTGATGTCCCGCTCGCGGGCAACGAGGCGGCCCACGCCACGGCTCGAGCTCTTACACGCCGAGCCGCCGCACATTATGTGGCCGCCGCTGCCGCCCCCGAGAGAAGGGCGTCGGATCTGCCGGATCGGGACACTACGACAGAAATGCAGCATTAAGAATCACAGTGGGCATGGGACGATCGCCTAACCACGTTCAGAGATCTCACCCAACGCTACAGACTCTAAAGACGCACATTCCCGCCACCGCATGATAACTTAAAAAGAAAAGAGGCCGTAACTTTACAGTTCCTCCAGAGACACACCTACTCTAGCCCCGCTGTCTTACATCACGGCTACCCGGGTTTATATCTAACAGATGAGTGTAAAGCTTGCGGACAGAGAGCAATGCTGCGACACATGCTCTGGGAACGTGCCGGCAACAACGGTACTGAAACCACCTCCGTTCACGATGCATCCATAATCGTGGCTGTTGCCAGAGTACAGGAAGCCTCGAGCTCGCTTCTTCCCAACAACGCCCTGGCTGTGGGAGTCACCTGGGACCTTCTCCATTGGTGTCATCGTCGTTGGGAGGCAGCTCTCAAAAGTTCTGATTTGGCAGACCAGTTCTGGGCCGTCCGGCAAGCTAAAGATGCCGCCCGAGTCCAAGGACTTCGAGCCGCCACCTGAGGCCACCACAACAAAACCTGCTGGACCATTCTTTAATAAAGTTTCACCTTCTTCGACGAAATGCGCCCGCGGGTATTCCCTTCTTTTTTTTTCCCTGCCACAGGCGATATGGGGGGGGTCAACTTACATTTGAGTCGACTTACAATCGTGTAAATACGGTATTTATCTATGCGTGCGAAAATAAAATTTATAGTTGAAACTTAGCGCTGTCTCTGTGTTTCTTTCTACGTCCTCATTCAGTTGCGCTTACACACTCTATCATAGCCAGAAATGAGCAGGAACTGCATGCTCCATTTGTCACAAAGGAGAACGCGACACAGCAGCCATGGTGTAGATGTGGCAGCAAGCCGTGCAAGAATGCAATGCTGCCAGAGGGAAATGGGTGAAGTTTTATCACGGTCGCAGTCCGGCCTGTCTGGCCAAGAGTTTATGCACACTTAGCACCGAGCCCCTCTAGCCACGCCGTGCCAAGCTTCAGCTACTTATCATCCTATACTACAGATGGCGGTAGTTGTCTGATCGGTCGACGAGTCCGGCTCTTCCAATGTGTCAGGCAGCGGCCAGTGAAGTTGGATTTACCCTCCGCTTTAAATGTGACCTGCAGCAACATACCAATCAGTTGCTGCTGCAGCACTAGTGGACAAATGCATGGTGAGCGAGTGCTTCTTCGTTTGTCGAAGGCGCAAATGCAACACGCTTGCTTCAGTGAACCTCAACAGCATGCCACTGGTCAGCCAAACTAGCGTGCAGAACATCCTAGACTGCAGACGGCAGAAACTAGACTGCAGAACATCCAATTTCCACTGATGTAGCGTAACTGCGCCATGTGCAAATCACGTTTACATTAAGCCAGACTATACTGCACCATTAGCTTGGCCAACCCAATGCGCTCTTCTTCGAGTGCAGGCACAACGCATCAAGGCACTGCTGTTGAACATGGACAACCAAAAGCTGGCTAGACTCTGAGAATACCGCATATTAAACGAATATCGCAGGTGCAGAACGGCGTTGTCACAGTGCACGAAGCAGCTAACAAAGTATACTAACCCGGTGGCTAGCAGACGTGTGGGACCTGTTTGCCAATACACTGGAACGGAATACAGATAAACTTCAATATAACGGAGTCTGTAAAATCGGCAATTTGCTTCGTTATATCAGAATTTTGCTGTAGTGAACTGCAACCTCTTATGCAAATAAGTACAGTCACCGATCGATGTTTCTTACATGAAAAGGGGCTGCAGAATTGTCTGAACTATCAGGCAATCGAATAAAGCAAATTTGGATGAGAAAACAATTTATTTTGATAAATTTAGAAGTCGGCGATAAATGATACAGTTTCATGCCATGTATGTCAACAATGTCTTCAAATCAGTGGTACGAATTAAGCGAAGCCAGCCACAGTTTCACGTGCACTCCGCCCCCGCGGCTGATAGTGTCGCCCACACTGGGATGAGGCTATCAGGAAAAGTGCCGACAGCAGGGAGTGAATGCTTCCTCTGCCTCTCGCTCCAACAGGTCACCAAAACTACAGATTATGCAACCTCCAATACTAAATGTGCGGTAAGACAGCTCACATGGTGCCACGCCATCTCAGCACACTCACTCTTTGCACAAGTGGCAGATCACCTCTAAAGCAGGGTGTATGGCTGCACATGTGCTCAGTCGTGCTTACAGCCATGCGCAACCACAACTGAGACGCTTTAACTGTATACATCATTATAACCCATTTCTTCATAACAAGGTTGAGTGTATCTGTCTCTTATTACTGCACGATGTGCCATGTTCAGAAACCATCGCTGTTAAATGCTGTGAGCACTTACGTTAATGCCAAAAAGCAGCCCGTAAAAAAAAAACATTGCGCTTATGTTTCGATCAGTTATGTCAGTTTCCATAATTTCGTTTACCTTTCTGTTGTACCTGCTTCAGTCTTCGCAGCAGGGTGGTCAAAAGTGACTGCCTAGTTAGGAAGCATCCGATTTTATATGTGACCGTGAAAGCCTCCTGCTGCTGTGGAAACATTGGAATAGCGACCAATTCTGAAAGTTTTTGAGCGTGTTGCCAACATATCGGCCTCCCAATGAGCAACACTGAAAATCACAACACTGCTGTGACTACTAAAATGACATCATACCCATTGCATTTACACATATGATAGCACAATTATTCCATTCATGCTCATCTTCCCTTTCCACCTACAGTGGGACAGGGCTATTACTTAGCTGTCATTCTACCCTGGAAACTGCGGTGGGAAGTTTGCAATTTGCATTAAACTGTTGATAAGAATCATAGCGTGTGCTCCAATTGTGGCCAGCGTCAGAGACAGTCTACATAGACAACTAAGAAGACAGCTGAGACAGCTTCAAGGCCATGTAATGGAACGCATTTCTAGCCGTCTAGAAGATGTACGGATGATGCTTCAGTGACGTAATGTCACCTCGTGGCAACAAGAACAAGTTGAGAAAAGCAGACAATTCCTGTATTTTAAGTCTTTTCACCTGCAAACCTATCAAAAATACAACAATGTAGCTTGCATTAAGGGCATAGAATAGCATGTCTACGTTTTCTTGTGCACAGACAACCTTCCTGTCGGCTTTCCAAGCATCCTGCTCAGCCGCCATCTTGTTTGGAGAGGAAAGTAGGCTGCATCGTTTTTTACTTTGATGCTGTATTCGCGAAGCCGTATACTTTGACATCTTCATGAAATTGGAACAAGATTTCAGATGGCCACTGTCCCCTTAGCCGTCTACTTTGCCGTCTACAGCAAGTATTAGAACACAGAAATACTCTCGATCTTCTCGCCATGTACAGCACATGCAGGACTGCTGAGTGTACACGGAGCTCCAGGACCATACAAAATGCGTACATACTTTTTCTTACCCATTTTCGTACCCATTTGGGAACTACCCAATACTTCAACTCATGCCTTGCGTGGCTCCTTTCCAAATTTCAAGCCAAAAAGCAGTGCCTAGTGCTTATGTGTGGTATACCAAGCTGCACTTATTAGCAGTAAATGCTGGCAGAGATTGGCCTACACTCTAATGACCAGACCCTTTGGTCATTGCAAGAGCACACAGCATGGCTGCAAAAAGCCTTTCTCCCACAGCTATGTGCTAGTGGTGTGCAATGTCGTATTCATCCTTGGCACGGGGGCTTCTGCTTCCCACGTCACCCAAGATTGGCCAGTCTTGGGCGCTGTGGGAGGCAAATAAACCTGTCCTCCATCAACTTGGGCTCTCAACTATGTGTTTTTGTTGAGCAGCACTGTGTGCATTTCGTAGGACCAGCTCAGCAGATTATGCACAGTGACATCTAACGCAGTGGTGCAGGTAAAACCAAACCCATGGTGGCCAGCACTCCTGAGAGTACTGTAGCGACACACAAGGTCACTTGAAACTGAGTTACAAATGAGTTACTGAGAACCCATCCACGCAAGGGAGGATCAGATACATTGACAGCTGTTTTAATTGTGTGGAAAGACACACCCGAGTCTGTTTTTCTCCGACTAGACAAGCATTGTGGCATCCTGCAATGGCGCATTACTCAGCAAAACGTACGGTGGTAAGCCGAGTGAATGAGTAAATGCTCTGACTTTTGTGTACTTATGTATAGATCACAAGAGGCGGTCATCGTTTGTTCGAGTTTTACCGATGCTGTGTGGCGTGGCGGTGGCGGCGCAGCTTCTGGTGTGTTGCAAGCGTCCTCCACGAGGCGGCTCCAGTAACTACACCAAGTGCACAGGTGTGAAAGGGAAAGGGAAGGGCAGGCAGTTTTTGGCCCACGTCGCAAGCATCTAGTTAGAGGAGGCACTGCCTAAGCACACATACTATAGCACATGGAGGAAGCTACGGAAGCCAGCCTTGAAGTGCCCACGAGGCAGCCATTTTGAAATGCCAATGACGATATGGTAACGCAGATTTAGGGTCATACTCGATTCTAACATGCACGCAATTTTTGGAGTTGTTCTATCAGAAAGAAAGTGCGAGTTAGATTTGAGTAAATATGGTAGTCTACAAAAATTATTTCAGGGGAAAAAATTAGTTTTAGTATTGCATTTTACCCTGCCATCAGCTGAAAAGATTATAGAAGCTTTCAGATCAGCCTTAAAATCAAGTGCTGCAATAAGTGCTTAATTTTTTTTTCGTTCGTGTTTTGCTTTCCCCAGTGCATTTTCACTATCCTGATGAAGTGAAATACAAATGTCGTGGGCAATCCAACTTGAATGCACACTGTCGGTAGTGCCCAGCAATTTAGCCAGCAAAATACAAGAAGTTCTTCCATTCAATCCTCAATATATGCAAGTGAATTTGCATCCTCTTGAACAAAACAATATGTTTTCAAGAGAATATATTGTTAGCCGAACGAAGGATTAAGAACTGGAGACTATTTACAAGGTATATTTACAAAGATTGTGGCGACGCGCGACTCTCGCGCGTCCCCTGATACGTTTTTCCCGCACAGCACATCTCCTGTAATCCGGCTTCGCGGCGTGGCCTGGCGCCCGCGGCGGTCGGAGTGGTTGAGGCGCAGTACGACAGATGGCGCGAGTGTTGCGCTGCTAACGCCGCCGACAGGCGGGGTTACTTGGGCGCCGAAAGACGAGGCGCTTGCTCTCTTGGGCTGCGGTCGGCATACGACGCGGACGTCACGCGCATGCACCGATCCATGCTTCTGCGAGACCGTCTCGCGTGGCATCCTTCGAACGCGCCACCGTTCGCGTGACCGCACGCGCGAACGACCAGCCGTTGGGTTCCAGCATGGGGTGAACATATTCGCTCGCTATCCGGTCGCGGTGAGTCGGACTTCCTAGATTTGATACGCGCCCATCGGCATGTTTTGTGGATAGCAACTCGGCTAACAGCCATTGATCTATGAAAGGTGCAATAAATGCCCTTGTGATTGTTTGCACTACTGTGTGGTAGTTCCTTTGGTCCAAGAGTACGGGTGAGAGACCACCCATCTGGATGCCCAACGTGGACCTCTTGGGGCATCGGACGATAGTTTTAGCAGTTCTGCTTCATTCAAGACCTTTGTTTGAACAGAACCGTAGGGCTAGCGTGGATTTTTATCGCTAGCGTTGGCGGCGTGCTTTCTTGAGCGAGGCGACGGTGGCTGTAGTGTGTTTGAATATGTCAACATGCTAAGCCTTTTCGCAAGTGCTTTTTTTAATGACATTCGTCGGTACGAGAGCCACGTCGTCTGCATCCTGGGAGAGCGAGGCTTAGGGCCTGCGGAGCATTGGCAAACCTGAAGTGAGTGAGTACGAAAGCCTCGTGGGTGGTCCGAATTTCTTATGTAAATAGCTTCTTCTATCTCTTTGACTGATGAAGTCGCGGCTCTGGGAGCCGGGTGGCCGCGGGCCACGGGTGCCACTACGGGCTGACTGGAATTTCGGCCTGGCACCGAGCGCTCCGACACCGTCTGCGACGGTGGGCGCCGTCAACTCGGATGCTGTGTGCACCGAGCGGGATAGGACCACCTAACAGAGCTGACATCTCCTCGCGGCTGCCTGTGTTGCGCCCATTCCGGGTGTTGTTTTTTGGATGCCGGTTGTTGTCAGGGTAGCGACGCTTTAGGCCTAACGCTTTACGGAGCTGCCTGTCGCACGTGGAGGGACACAACCTGGTGGACCGTGGCTTTGAGGTGTTGCACTTTGCTTCCCTCATTCTAGTTAGCCTCGCACGAATTGAAATTACTCGTTCGACTCAAGGAAGCGAGCTTCGTTCACATGAACTTAGCATCTGAGTAGCTGCCCGATCTTTTGTTAGCCGATTCGAACATCGTACCATGTGGGCGATGCGCATCCAGAATTCCTCTCCCTTTCACTACTTTAGTGTTTGCCAAGTGTGTTAAGTGTACACAGTGTGATTGGAGTCACCCCTGGTTTTCCGTCACCTGCACATCATCTGCACTGCTGCCCCGGACTACGATCGAGTCACCCCGGGCGATGGTGATGCTGTGGCCAGTTCGGCGCAGCGACTTCGGCGGCCTCCTGTATCCAGCTCAGAACCCTCGGCGGCGGACAAAAGAGCCGGCGGTCACCGACAGCTATGGCGGCTCTTGCCAGCAGGGCGAGTCGGCGTGAGCGACGCTTGCTCGTACCGACTACTGCGTCACTGTTTCCGGAGTCCTGGCCTGGAATCGTGCCGTCGAGTCTGTAGAGCTGCTGCTGTGACTAGTGGACTAGCGGTGTACCCAAGGACAATGTCGGCTCGCATGTTATGGACAGCGTGTGGACATTTCCTCGGCGCGGCCACTGTTGCATGTACTACCTTGTTCACGAAGCATGCGTTGATGTTAGACCATGTGACATGTTTCGCTGGAATATGTAGTGATCTAAGGTTGGGGGGATGTGGGGACGCGCGACTCTCGCGCGTCCCCTGACATGTTTTTCCCGCATAGCGCGTCTCCTGTAATCCGGCTTCGCGGTGTGGCCTGGTGCCCGCGGCGGTCGGAGTGGCTGAGGCGCAGTACGAGAGATGGCGCGAGTGTTGCCCTGCTAACGCCGCCGACAGGCGGGATTACTTGGGCGCCAAAAGACAAGGCGCTTGCTCTCTTGGGCTGCGGTCGGCGTACGACGCGGACGTCCCGCGCATGCACCGATCCATGCTTCTGCGAGACCGTCTGGGGTGGCATCCTTCGAACGCACCACCGTTCGCGTGACCGTACACGCGAACGACCAGCCGTTGGGATCTAGCATGGGGCGAACATATTCGCTCGCTATCCGGTCGCGGTGAATCGGACTTCCTAGATTTGTGGCGCGCCCATCAGCATGTTTTGTGGATAGCAACTCGGCTAACAGGCATTGATCTACGAAAGGTGCAATAAATGCCCTTGTGATTGTTTGCACTACTGTGTGGTCGTTCCTTTGGCCCAAGAGTACGGGTGAGAGACCACCCCACAAGATTAACGGCAGTGCTGGCCAGTTCAGCCGACAGCTTGCGAGCCAGAGTGTGTTCATTGTCTTTGTCGGGATGTCCGCGTGCATAGTCCACAAGAAACACACAATATGTATTTATCAATATGAACCACCATATGCAGGGAGCACATGCAGCAGGGTAAAATTATGCGCTCACAGAGACAAAGTTCACAATGCCGTTAGACGTGGCGGGCCGTTCATAGTATGCACAGTGCTCCCTTCATACTGAAAACAACGAAGTGAGGCCTGCTATCGAGGATGAGGGGCATGTGTGACATGCAGCACTGCGTAAGTCTCTACACCAAATATGCCCAACAGTACATTCGCAAACTGAATTATTCTGACGTTGTTCACTGATCAATTCGATTTGGCGGTATTCGCACACCCCTAGAAGTTTGTTTTTGTTTCTTTTTTTCTAATAAAAGATTACCTGTTCTTTTTGATCATGAGATCTCAGTAGATATATGCAGTAGAAACTTGTGCAAACATTTTGGGAAAAAAGAAAGTGAGAAAAAACATACCAGCTGAGAAAACATACAATTCGTGGTCACTAAAAAATTTGGCAGGCTCAAATGTAGTTTAGATCTATGTACAGTCAATGACCAATTTTACGGTCACACAACTTCTTGGAGATGCCCAATAATTCTGATGCCTTCGTGGCACCGCCTCTTATCCCATAAAGCCAATGTTTAAGGATGTCTGAAATTTCGGACCGTGAAATCCTTCACCTTTTGATTTTCCAGGCTTTCTTGCCATGACTGCAATTTTGAAATAAAATTAACTGAAGCCACCACTGCCACCATCCTGATTATCTTGCAGCATTGTACCAGTGTTCTCACAGGCCAATACGTGGACAGTCGTAACCACCACAGCAATGCTAGGCCTAACTGCTTCGACATTTTCTACCAAGCTTTCTGCTATTCAAAGCCATGTCTTTCATTGAAAGAATTTGTTGCTGTCAACAAGTGCACTAACTCCACCTTCGTCATCCTCGTGGACGGTTTTGTAGCGCAGAAAGTATGACAAGTGTTGCATAATGCCAATTCCCAAAAGTCGGCTTCGCCGCAATGCAAGGATGTCACACGGTCAAGCATATGCAATGTATTGTGGTGAAGCATACCAAGGATAGCAAGTGGTCACTGCCCCAGGACACAGTATGTATTCTTTAATTATACAAGCTTGCACTCACTGTATCCTGTCACAGTATCAGCATCAATATGCTTAATAAGTGTACTGGCAGGCCTTTAAAGCTATATTGGACGTGCCTGTGGCGATTCGAGCCCTTGAGGGCCATAAAAAACACACATTCATTCTTTCGAACTACCCAATGTTTCGAGTGTTTTGTAGCACCTACGGAGTCTGAAAAATCGCACATTGACTGTAATGCGAAGCGTAGCATGAAGCATTGCAGCACGAGACGCCGACGTGCACAGAGCTGGTAGGGCACGAGCAGCTCGAGATGCATCATCATTTTTGCGACTTCGACAAGCTTACATTTCCGCTCCTCAAATTCGACATGGGTCAGGAGATTCATCATGATCATACATTTTAGCGTGAGGTTTTGACATCTCTATACTCGGCGGGAATCATTGCAATGTACATAGAGCTGGTGTGGCCCGAGCGACTAGACATGCATGTTGGCATTTTTCTACTGCGTAGTGCTTTAACATTGCAACTGGAAACCAAACAGCACATCGAGCTGGTGGATGACACCAGAATAAGATGCCTATGATGCTGCCAGAGCAAAACACAACACTCACTTCTCACCACCTGCAGCAGGGAACAGCAGCATGTTTGTGTTAT
Source organism: Dermacentor variabilis (assembly GCF_050947875.1). Lineage (NCBI taxonomy): Eukaryota > Metazoa > Arthropoda > Arachnida > Ixodida > Ixodidae > Dermacentor > Dermacentor variabilis. Next base: position 248,092,869 of record NC_134569.1, on the reverse strand, counting down.
CACCTATTAAAAGCAACGCCGCACGCTTCCAACAAAACACCCCACACGCTGTGAAATAGATAGGTGCAGATGCTTAACGCAATTGGGTTGGCAGTGATAGCTGTGAATGTGGCGTGTGACAAACCACAAGGAGACTTGTTGGTACCAAAAAGGAAACTGAGTGCACAGCAGAGTTTTCACATGACACGGACAGGCGAGAACTGCAGAGAAGCTGCTGCGGCGTGTGGCTACTGTTCGGCACGCGGCTACTGCACATGCACATTGTGCTTTTTTTTGTTCACATGGGATTTAGCAACTGGAAAACGTATGACACGATCGCAGTTTGGTAATTTACTGGATTTAGTGCTAAAAGATTGTTTTCTGGGAACATATGAGCAGGTAAAAAAGAAGTGTAACTGTATTGATTCATTTTTTGTTTTCGATCGCGAATGTTGGCGATGGAAAGTTGCATATAACATATGGGGATGCGAGACTCTCATGCGTCCCCTGATATGTTGCTTTCCCGCATAGCTCCTGTCTCCTGCAATCCGGGCTTCGCTGCGTGGCCTGCGTGATGCCCGCGGCAGTCGGTCTTGTTGAAGCGCAGTATGAGATTGCACAGAGTGTTGCGCTCAGGCGGAGTGGGGTTACTTGGGCGCGGAAAGGAAAAGGCGCTTCCTCTTTGGCTCGAGGTCGGAAAGCAGCGTGGACGTGCCACGCATGCGCCGATCCATGCTTCTGCGAGACCGTCTCGCAAGGGCTCGTGCGAACACGCCACCATATGCGTGACCTTACACGCGAACGACCAGGCATTGGGATCCAGCATGGGGCGAACATATCGCTCGCTATACGGTCGCGGTGAGTCCGACTTACGCGATTTGTTGCGCACCCATCAGCATGTTTTGAGGATAGCAACTCGGCTAGCAGGCATTGATCTATGAAAGATGCAATAAATGCCTTTGTGATTGTTTGCAATACTGTGTTGTCATTCCTTTGTCTCAAGATCACGGGTGAGAACCCCACAAACGGGACAGTATCAAGTAGAGGTTCTACTGTAAATGCTGATCGAACAGTGCTTCACACTGCATGAGATTGCTCTACAAGCCACCAACCTATGCAGCTACCATTGATTCAGCAAAAGGCGCGCGTGCTACTTACAGTGGGAACACAGCTTCCAAGGTACAGGTTATAGAGACCCTTCACCAAGGTTTCATCATTCCAGTCAATGGCACTGCAAGCAAAGAAACATACATCAATCTCTCGGACAAAAGGTCTGGTGCTATCAACAAACCAAGTGCTATTTACACCCAGGAGCAAATGCATACGTACCAGGGATTGCATGCAAAGCAGATTTTCTCCTTTGCCTGCGAATGCGAATTGAAATTGAATACTGCAGACCAAACTTGGCATTGCAATCTTTCCAGTGCACTTGTGAATTTCACTTTATGCACGTTAACTATGAAGAAATTTGTTTTTTTCAGCGACCCTGTGATCTGTACACTTTTTCTCATGGGTGTGCATCATGTATGACATTCTGTGGCAGTCTTACAATGGTGATAGTCATCACCAAAATTAAGTGACAAAGGTATGCTATGGCCTATAAGTGAGACTCAACTCCAGGTTTGATCAATTTTGGGATTTTCTTCAACGAGTCCGGTCCCTTTCTTATTTTCAAATCTCAATGCACTGCTTTTGGTTTACAAAGGGTGTACAAATGCTTTAACCCTTTGAGGGTCACATTTTTTTATTGCAGATTAAATTCTTCAGAATGACTGTTTCCGAGAAAAAACAAGCCAGTAAGGTGACCAAAAGGAACTACAAAATTTGTAATGTCTGCAGTTTTAACATGGTTTACGGCTGAATACATGAATAAACTACCATAATTCATTTTTTACAAATGTGATAATATTCACAGAACTTACTGTTACCGTTTAATAGGTTTGGCACAACTAGGACCCATATTTTGCTACCTTCCACTTCATTTTCGATATTTGTCATATGTTGTACTGAGGGCGCCCTCCCAGCAAAGGTGCCGATGCAGCAGCCTCCAATCTACATTTGAACCAATGACAAAAGGTCACAAGAATGAAAAATTACGCGAATCATTGAGTATGCAGCCCCTGGAACACATGCATGGCTGCAGAGTTGTGAGGCATGCCATGTGAGGACCCACAAGCAAGCTCAAAATGGTGCACGTGCAGTCATCAGAAAAATGAAACGAATGAGAAACTTGGAGTAATGAACTGTTAGATAGCTAAACTAAATGCCAACAGTCCTTGTGCACCTTGCGCGAAAGAAGCATAGATGCGACAGTATCGCTGATTTGGAGTGCCCGCCTGTAAACTAAGTACCGTACTTATTTGGTTATAAGGTGAGAATGCAGTTTAAGAAAAGAAACTTAAGCATGAAACTCAAGAAAAGGATATTAAAGGGACTCTGAAACAACTTTGACAATCTTGCAAAAACGTATTGAGTCATTAAGGTAGGCCCTTCTAATCATTAAGAGATGCACTTAAGCACTCTGCGTAAAGCGTGTAATTTATTATAAGGTTTTAAAAATCTACATCCCCCCCCCCAACCGATTGCAGCACACTACTCCCAACTTTTCAGCTGCATTTGACCAAGTGACACAAGGTGACCATATAACATCAGTAAGTCGAGCTATTCGATTGGCTGCCCAGGGTGCGTCATCAATAATTTTTCCAACTTTATAGTGAACAAATGTTGTTCATAATAGTTGGAATGTAGTTAATTTGTTATTATAAAAAAAGTAACAGAAAGAGAATGCACAAGGACAATTTATCACTGCACTCAAGCACTTCAGGCGCAGAACAAGTGTTGTCTGCTAGAGTTGCGACATGCTGACGCAAGCTGCGCGGCCTGTGTTGGTCTCGATCTGTCTTTTCATGAACACCATGGTTTGCCCTTGTTGCGCAGTAGGCTGCAAACGTAGTGATCGGCGACATCGTGTCACTCTGTGAGGCAAACATGCAAGCGGAGTGGCTGCAGTGCTGGTTGTCGGCAGCAGATCGGCACTAGCATCTACGCATTTCTGCTCATCACTTCACGCCTAAGGACTACTATACACCACAATAGCTTTTCGTGTGTCAGGTATTCACGTAAACGCAAGCACAAGTAGACTGGGCCTGGGCATTTTGTGGGATAAATGGAGGCTCAAATCTGAACGGCCTGCACGGTGCATGGTATGGCCTCACCAGCTAAATTAGTTGGTACAATTTACGCTGCAGTTTAAAATTGAGATCACCAGAAATGTGGCACTGTTGCCACCATACTGAAGCAGTAATTGAAGAACCTATTAGCCTCGCATATTGGCCTCGAGCTCCACCACTGGAAAAGCTGGCGCCACCGTCGACGTGATGTGGCATGAGGGATCACGTAGACACAGCGGGTGCGTCGGCTGCTTCGGAAGCGACGAAACGAGCTGAAAACGAAAGTTTAAAGTCCCACCTGCGCCGCAGTTCTGATTAAGTGGTGAGCCTTTACCGCCTTGGGTGTCTGCTTGACAACACATGAAAGTACTATAATAGGTAGTGGCTGCCTTTGGAGGGGTGCAGCATGGTAGGCTACTGCTCGGTGCCACAGTGCCGGATGTACGCAACAGAGCCCGGTGTCAGCCTTTTTCACAGGTAGCCACAGGGAAAGGAGCTGCGTGAAGCTTGGCTGGCGAAACTTAGAACTGGCAGACATCCATCGGCTACAACTCGGGTATGCAGCAAGCACACACACGAGGAAGATTTCTGCTATGGCACCGGGACTGCGCGATGTTCAGCAAGTAGCAGAAAACGCACTGAGACGCTCACCCGCGCCCGGCTAATGTCATGAAGCTTTATTTGGTCTGTGAACTTGTTGATACTTCGTCTGGCAAGTTCACTGGAACGGAAAGGGAGTGTTAAGACGCACATTAAACAAAGGCATGGCATATGGTCATGTTTGTGTTATGAATTAATGCACAGGATTACAAAAAAGAAGCAGAGGGAAATCGCACGCTGACAAGACCGATAAACATGCAGTGCGACGCAACTTGAGAAATATTATTGAAATGCCCAAGAATTTGCTTCGAGTATCACTTACTTTTATGTATGCAGGTTCGCCCATTAACCAGCTAGTTTCGTGATTCACAGCTTTGCTACTGTGTTCTTCAGTCACTACAATGTGACATCTGGTGGAGGTGCTTTCGTGTTTATGTACCGGACACCCCCGTCAAACACACACCCCGAAGACCACACCAGCCTCGCCCCGAGATCATTGAGCAAGCCGCAGGCTACAAAACCTGCCTGCGGATCTTCCAGAGATGACCAGGAAGATCGTGGCCAAGTCGACTACCACCATGACAGACCGAGCATCGCCTGTGGCCGTTGTACTGCAACACAGGGTACAATCAATCTTCCACGGAGCTTCATCCGACAATGCAGAAACCTGACCTGAGACATTCAAAAGGGCTTGAACCTTGAACAATTGGAGCTCTGAGGACAGGCTGCACCATGTATACTTCTCCTTGGAGGACACCGTGAAGACATGGTTCGAAAACTGGGAGTCCACACTTACAACATTGGACCTGTTCTGCAGCAACATTTTTGCGACCTTCACAGACATTGTCCAAAAAAGGGCCAAAGTTTTACTGGAAGCCTAGTGCAGCTACCTAAAGAGAATGTTGCCATCTTTATGGTGTCGGGGTCTCATATTTTATAGGGGTGCCGACCAACACGGGTTCAAACTTATCAAGCCACAGGGCCATGTCAGCCGTTGCCTTGCATACTCTAGTGTGCCGTGGTGCGCGCTCACGCTGCAAAAAGGGGCTACCAAGCTCTATGTATGCAAAAGAGCACAGTATTACCCCTAGCTGGCAGAAATCGTTTATTGTCTCTGGCAGTACCCAACATGCACAAACATCCAGTCTCAGGCCAGCACAAGGATCAAAGGGCCGTAGCACCAAGGGTAAAGAATGCAGACAGGGGCACCGCTAGCACATTGCTGAGAGGATGGCTCCCCGTAACATGCCACTAGGAATAGTCCCCGCGGCTATGCTGCTTGCTCTCGGATAGCAAATGGGCCCACTCGCGAGAGCTCAGGCAATCTCAGGTGGGTTGGGCTTCCAATAGGTGTGGCTCAGCACAGTACGACCATGCACGAGTACTAAGCACTGCTCTTTGTGTTAGCATCCAGAAAGGATCAACACAAGGTGTGCGCTTGCCGTACGTGCAAAGGCATCGTAGGCAAGCTCAAATCCAAGACACAAAAGGGCCGGCAGACGAGGAAAACATGAACGTACCAATTGCTGTACCGGAGAGATTTTCCTCGCAGTTACTCCCTTGACAGCGGCGAACCGCTGCTGGTAACTCGAGTGCTCTACAGCATACCACTGTCACTGGAGCGCCGCCAGTGACAACCGTCGCAAGTGGAAAGGGAGAGGCATAGGGACGACAGAACAGGTGAATGCCCACACAAAGACACAGGGGCATACCTAAATCCCCATAATGGAAGAGATGACCAGTTTCTTCCACCATGCCAACCTGAAAATGTCCAAGAAGAAGACACTTCACCTACTCATGCACGGTTGAAAACAAGAACTTTTTGCTGGAATGATACAGTCTGTCAGCCTGGGCACACCCTGAGAAAGACAGACATCTGGCATGCCCGCTACCACCAATCACTTCACTTTCACTACAGAAAAGTGGGTCACCGTCTACCACTAATGCCCATATCCCAAAACTCACCACCAATGCACCACATATGATGCAAGATGAACGAGCATGTGAGATAGCAGACTACATCACGGCCACTGAGTGGAGACTTCGATGGCTTCCCATTCAACATCGGCAGGATGCTACCCGTCACTGCTGGACCAATCATATATTAGCTCAGCGAGGGGCCAGTCCGTAAGCACATATCTGAAAAACAACCATACCTGGTAGCAACCGACGGAGGTGCGGCTACTGTTCGTCAAAATGCTGAAGATCCTTCATCACCACCAACATTGCAAGAACTACCTCAACGATGCTGCAACAAAACACCGCACTCTAGACGACGCCTCAAGAAAGCCCCACAACATGACATCACAGCACTGGGATAGCACAACGAAGCCACGATCTGAAACCACAGCCTAACCACAATGCAAAGGCAAAAAACTACCAAAAGCAATGCATTTCTTGACAGCCACGAAGTCACTGCTCTAGTGCACACAGCAGCTGACCACTGCATCATAAGTGGATCATTCATCACCACGTTGGAGAAAGTCAAGACTGCAAGGGAAAGCCCTCAAATCTGGACAGCTGGAAGAGACCTGATAACCTCAACTGAAATCTGCATGGCAAGAGTTAGAGTTCATAACCAGACTTACCCTGCAATATTTGTTATCCTGCAGCAATGCTTCCGGAACTGGCATATTTGGCATATTCGGAATATTTGGCATAGGCTTTCTCAACCAACACAGTGCAGTCACAGACATAAGATACAAGTCAATGGTGCTGTCCATGGACTAAGCGATACCACCGAGTAGGGCCCTCGATTACCATTCCTTAAATGTGCTTGAAGACCAAGGGCCCTATAACGTAAAACTATTCCAATATGTTTTTATTCCAATCTCCTGACGTAAAATTTGCGTAACCGCTGTGGGATTCTCATACATGCTCTTGGGACAAAGGAACCACAACACAGTAGTGCAAACAATCACAAGGGCATTTATTGCACCTTTCATAGATCAATGCCTGCTAGCCGAGTTGCTATTCACAAAACATGCCGATGGGCGTGCGACAAATCGCGGAAGTCCGACTCACCGCGACCGGATAGCGAGCGAATATGTTCTCCCATGCTGGACACCAATGCCTGGTCGTTCACGCGTACGGTCGTGTGAACGGTGGCACGTTCCGACGAGGCTTCATGAGACGGTCTCACAGAAGCCTGGATCGGTGCACGTGCGGAGCGTCCGCACCACTCGCCGACTCATCTCGCACTCGTCGCCAACTCCAAGCCAAAGAGAAAGAGCCTTCTCCTCTTTTTCGCCCAAGTAACCCTGCCGGCAGGCACGTTAGCAGCGCAACACTCGCGCCATCTCTCGTACTGCGCTTCAACCAAGCCGACTGCCGCGGGCATCACACAGGCCATGCGGCGAAGCCGGATTGCAGGAGACGGTAGCTATGCGGGAAAACAACATATCAGGGGACACGTGAGAGTTGCGCATCTCCCCAACCTTAAATCACTACATATACCGGCGAAACATGTCACACGGTCTAACATCAACGCGTGCTTCGCGAACAAGGTAGTACATGCAACAGTGGCCGCGCCGAGGAAATGTCCACATGCTGTCCATAACACGCGAGCCGACATTGTCCTTGGGTACACCGCTAGTCCACTAGTCACAGCAGCAGCTCTGCAGACTCGACGGCACGATTCCAGGCCAGGACTCCGGAAACAGCGACGCAGTAGGCACGAGCAAGCGTCGCTCACGCCGACGTGCCCTGCTGGTGAGCCCCGGTAACTGTCGGTGATCGCCTGCTCTTTTCTCCGGCGCTGCGGGTTGCGAGCTGGATACAGACAGCCGCAAAGTCGCTGCGCTGTGCCACAGTATCACCATTGCCCGGTGGCTTGATCATAGTCCGGGGCAGCAGCGCAGATGATGTGCAGGTAACAGCAAACCAGGGGTGACTCCGCTCACACTGCGTACACTCAATGCACTTGACAAAGACTAAAGTAGTGCAAGTGAGAGACATTCTGCATGCACATCGCCCACGTGGTACGATGTTCAACTCGGCTGGCAAAAGATTGGGCAGCTACTCAGATGCTAAGTTCACGTGAACGAAGCTCGCTTCCTTGAGTCGAACGAGTCATTTCAATTCGTACGAGGCTAACTAGAATGAGGGAAGCAAAGTGGAACACCTCAACGCCACGGTCCACCAAGTTGTGTCCCTCCACATGCGACAGGCAGCTTCGTAGAGCCTTAGGCCTAAAGCGTCGCTACCCTGACAACAACCGGCATCCAAAAAACAACACCCAAAATGGGCGCAAAACAAGCAGCTGTGAGGAGACGTAAGCTCTGTTAGGTGGTCCTACTCTGCTCGCTGGACCCAGCATCCAAGTTGATGGCACTCACTGTCCCAGACGGTGTTGGAGCGCCCGGTGCCAGGCCGCAATACCAGTCAGCCCGTAGCGGCACCCGTGGCCCACGGCCACCCGGCTCCCAGAGCCACAACTTCATCAGAGTCAAAGAGATAGAAAAAGCTATTTACATAAGAAATTCGGACCACCCACGAGGCTTCCGTACTCACTTGCTTCAGGCTTGCCAATGCTCCACGGGCGCTAAGCCTCGCTCTCCCAGGATGCAGACCACGTGGCTCTCGTACCGACGAATGTCATTAAAAAAACCATTTGCGAAAAGGCTTAGCATGTCGAAAAGTTCAAACACACTACAGCCACCGTCGCCTCGCTCATGAAAGCACGCCGCTGACGCTAGCAATCAAAATACACGCTAGGCCTGTGCTTCGGTTCAAACAAAGGTCTCGAACAAAGCAAAACTGTTAAAACTATCGTCCAAAGCCTCAAGAGCCCCACGTTGGGCAGCCAGATGTGGGGTTCTCCTCCCGTGCTCTTGGGACAAAGGTACGACAACACAATAGTGCAAACAATCACAAGGGAATTTATTGCATCATTCATAGATCAATGCCTGCTAGCCAAGTTGCTATCCACAAAACATGCCGATGGGCACGCGACAAATTGCGGAAGTCCGACTCATCCCGACCGGATAGCGAGAGAATATGTTCGTCCCATGCTGGATACCAACGCCTGGTTGTTAGCACGTACGGTCACGGGAACGTTGGCACGTTCCGACGAGGCTTCGTGAGACGGTCTCACAGAAGCATGGAGCGGCGCACGTGCGGAGCGTCTGCGCCACTCGCCGACTACAAGCCAAAGAGAAAGAGCCTTCTTCTCTTTTTCGCTTAAGTAACCCCGCCGGCAGGTGCATTAGCAGCGCAACACTCACGCCATCTCTCGGACGGCGCTTCAACCAGACCGACTGCCGCAGGCATCACGCAGGCCACGCGGCAAAGCCGAATTGCAGGAGACAGGAGCTATGCGGGAAAACAACATATCAGGGGACGCGTGAGAGTCTCACATCCCCACACCACACACGCAAGCATCAGGTGGTGACCTGCAGGGTTGTCTGAGTAGACCAACAAAATGCTCTCCTCGTTTATAGGAGGTCACTTTTGTTTGCTTTAAAAATGAATAACATTGCCTACACTGAGCGGCTTGTCTTATATAATTGGCTGACAAGAGGCGAAGTGCACTGAAAATCGATAATCGGATGAAGAGGGTGGTGCCAGCGTCTGTGATTGGTCTGCTTTCTCTTACTTAGCTTGCGGTGGCTGGTCGAAAATTGTGACGGCATGCAACGAAAGGTTAAGGATGCCGCTAAAACGGATCCTCAGCAAAGAATAGTTGACAGAACAAGATTGTAAACATGCCAAAAGTGCTTGAAACCGTTAGACGGCCACACAAAAAACGTTTTTGTATGCAACTAAACCCATGCTCTCCAGCTGGTGCAAGTAGCCAGTGCCTCAGCCATCTGCGACAGCCATCTTTTATTCCGAGCAATAAAAACAGCGCTAAACGACGGGACGAGCGAAGGGACACAGACAACAGCGCTGCTGATGCGCTGTTGTCTGTGTCCTGTCAGCGCTGTTGTCTGTGTCCCTTCGCCCGTCCCGTCGTTTAGCGCTGTTTTTATTGCTTGTAATCATGAACCAACCAGCCCAAATGCGTACTCTTTTGCAGTTTATATCTTTTATTCCTTTTGGAACGGGGCAGCCTGTGCCTATTCAGAAGAAAACTGTTTTGTTTGGCATATTAATGCATATTCAATGCGTACACGTCACTTTCACGTGGTGAGTTCTCGCGGTTTTGTGACATCGCGTGACAAGCAGTTGAGGTGGGTGTTGCCCGAAAACTTTTACCCAATAGTCGAGCGCTAACGGCAAAAAGGCATCGAATCATAAACAACCATTTTTCTTTTGTTCTTTCCAGTCATGCATGATCTGTGCGTTCACATCATATCTGATGGGAAGCTATAGCAGTTTTCATGACGTCGCGTGACAGACAGGCAAAGTGGGGGTGGTTCAAAAAAGCTTTTTATCAATGGCGGAGGGCTGATTGCAGAATTGGAATAGAAAAGCTGGGAATAGCTTTACGTTATAGCGCCCCAAGTCAGTATGCTGCCTTGCTACAGCATCATCATATTGTAGGCACCGAAACATCCACAGATGTAGAAGCGTTGTCAAGGACGACCAGCATCTACTGCTCAACAGCAAAATTTTCGTCGCAAGAGGCATCCGAGAGATGGATGGAGGAAAAGCGATGTGATGCTGACAAACTTCAGCCAGGAGCACAAACATCTCAAAAAGGGCACGGCAATTGCATACATCAAGGAAATTGTGGAAACAAGTAATGTGTTTGTCCTCTCGGATTTTGCCGCGTTTGCCTCAAAGGCCATAGTTACATCAATCCGAGTCTTCCAAGGCATAAGCAAGAAATGCTAAAGAAGCCTCCTCCAGCAGTACAAGGACTGCTTTTTGTCGCCATCAAAGATTGGAAAAAATACCAGTTGCTAAGCATCACACAATCACCGAGTAATCCACCTGAACACTCCGTCAAAGTCTATACCAAGTTTCAACAAGAGAGCAAGAGGCCATAAAGCAGCAAGTAGACGAAGTGCTCCACAATTATTCGACTGTTGAATAGCCCATGAGTGTCTCCTGTTGTCTTTGAGAAAAAGAAGGATAGAGCTCTGCACTTTTCCATCAATTCTCATCGCCTCAACAAAGTAACGAAAAAGGATGTATACCCACTCCCACAGATAGACGACGCATTGGACCAACTGTGCGATGGAAAGTACTTTTTGTTGAAGGACCTCAATACAGACTACTGGCAAGTTGAAGTTGACGAGAGGGATTGAGAAATGACCGCCTTGAATAACACCGGATGGCCTCTATGAATTCTGTTACATCTACCTCAATGACCATAGTTGCCGAACCAGTGTTCGAGAGAAATCTGAGCCTACCCATGAGTAAGCAACAACAGCTTGAAAGTCTTCTCCGACAATAGAAAGACTGTTTTCTGATGTCATCAAAGACTCAGCAAACACCACTTGCAAAGCATTGCAAAATAACTGAAGAATCTGCTCGAACACTCCAACAGAGCCCTTACTGAGTGTCGACGCGAGAACAAGAAGCTATAAGGCAACAAGTCGACGAAATGCTGTGCGATTCCATCAGACAGTCATTGAAAAGCTGATGGGAATCTCCCGTGGTCTTAGTGAAGAAGAAGGATGAAACTGTGCAGTTCTGCATCGATTATTACCATTTGAACAAAATCACCAAGGACATATACCCCTCCCACGGACAGACGATGCATTGGACCAACTCTGCAATACAAAGTACTTTTAGTCGATGGGCCTCAAGACAGGCTACTGGCAAATCAAAGTTGAGGAGAGGAATTGAAAGATGACAGCCTTTATTACACAGGATGGCCTCCATGAATTGAAGGTCCTGTCATTCGGTTTTTGCTCGGTGCCCACAATGTTCTAGCATTTGATAGACACTGTGTTGGATGGTTTGAAGTGGCATACCTGTTTTGTGTACCTTGATGACATCGTTTTTTTTTTTTTTTGCAAGTTTCAATGAGCACTTGAGACACCTTGAAAGAGTACTAGAGGCAAGTAAGTCATCCAGACTCACTTTCAAACCAGAAAAGTGTCGCTTTGTATACAAAGAGCTGCTGTTCCTGGGCCATGTAATCAAATCTGGCGTACGCCCCGACCCACAGAAGAAATCTGCCATCACCAAGCTCCAGCAGCCAATGAACAAGAAGGCAGTGCACAGATTCCTTGGCCTGTATGCCTACTACAGACGCTTCTTCAAGGGCTTTTCAGGCATCACTGAGCTGCTAACACATCTAATTAAATCTGGTGTCTAGTTGAAGTGGGAAACGCGGCAGGCCGAAACATTTCAAGAACTCATATATACAATAACATATTGCATATATGTTGAACAATAATAGCGTATTGCACATAGCTTATGTATCTACAATGTTCAGATGTGACTCGCCTCCTATTTCAATTGTGGCCAGAACTGTGGCAGCGCCTCTAGAACTGTCACTGTTCGATAATGTGACTACACCAAAGCTCAAAGCTTAATAACAATGCGCTAAGAAGTTTCCCAATTACAAAAACTTGTCAACACCTCTCAGGAAAATGCAAGAACTTGCCATTCATCAACAGCACGTTCATCCTGCACCCTCTATCACAATCCTACATACCAGCAAGGCACGAGACACTAGACAAGTGCTGTGATCACAAAATGCAGCGGCCTCAATAAAACTGTCTATATGCTTTGTCCAGGTAGACAGGAGCGATGGAAATGATAATGCGATGCAGACAGAGACAACAGCAACAAAAGCAGTGCATATTTTGTAAATTGCGAAAGCATGTGTGAAGATTGGGCTCATCACCTGCCGAGAGGAGCAAAGATCATGTAGGATCACAACTAGATCACTAGATCGTGTAAGTTCTAAGATCTAGGTAGATGTAGATATGATGTAGATGTGGTGTAGATCTAGATGTAGGTTCTAGGAAGTTCCGCAAATGTGCTTATCACTAAGCCAAATTAGTATGTTGCTTGCGCCAAGATCTGCGCCATAAGGGTAGACAATACTGTACACTTTGATTCCTAGGCACACAAATTACCGATATCTTGCAATATTCTTGTTAAGCAATGCTAGTAGATTCCAGAGTATGTCCAGCACTGTGTTTTCTTGCACCAGTCACAGGTATTTATTAGTACAGTACAGGTACAGTCACCAGCGTTTGGGCTGACTGTCAGAGCAGGGCACAGACTCTCAGCATCAGTGGCATTCCCCAAGCACAGAGCTGGAGGGATTGACCGACTAGAAAGCGCTGGAGAGGATGGCACACTATAGCATTCTTCTTCTTTGCTACATTTACTCCTGAATATGAAAAGGGAGCCGTCCGGCGACCTAACACCTCCTCTCTATGAGTGGATCGTAGTACGGTGTGAGGTGCTCGACATTGACAATGTCTCGTCCTGAACACTGATGAATGTGTTCAATCACATAGTTGACGGGGAATGCGCATTCGGTGATATGGTAGGACCCTTCATACTTTGCCAGTAGTTTTGAAGAGAGAACAGGCGCAGCGGACGGAACCGAGAGCCACACATGTGCTCCAGGGAGGAAGGTAGGCGCAGAAGCAATATGGACGGCTGGGCTGGCTTGTTACAGTTGGTGCGGCACTAGGCAGCTGCACTTGATTACAATAATGCGCGACGTGATCAGCATAGCCCCATGCAAAGCAGATTGGTCAGTTGTCGGGAGTACGCCACCGGTTTGCTGGGGCAGGTCCCATCCATGTGAAAGAACGCGTAGCATGGGACAGCTGCTGATATGACTGCATGGAGGGCTGCAGTCGGGGCTTAGCCACGACGTCAGCATAACTGAGAGGCATACTTGGAGAGAGTGGTTGGGTCCTCGCAACGACTTCAGCATAGCCGAGTGGGGCAGCCATGGGGACCTGTTGGGGCGTCGCAATGACGTCAGCATAGCTTAGTTGTGCGGCCGCAGGAAAATGTTGGTGCTGGTGTGGCAAAAGTTTGGCGATTTCTTGCTCAACCATGCGATGGAGCGAAGGCATAAAATTAAAGGCAGGCTGTTGCATGTGGCAGCTGAGCAAAGGTCATCAAGGAGAGCTGGTGTGCAGCTTCATCCCAGACTAACGCTTTCATTTCTACAAGCAGCACTGACTGGTTGGAGAGGGTAGCCAAACCAGCAATGTGTTCGTCGCGCAATGAGGGGTGAAGTGTCAATGACCGCTGCCTGCGTAGCTCCTCGTAGCTTTATCATAAAGTGACGATGTTAGTCACTGGCTGAGGATTCTTTGCAAGTAGCATGTTGAAAGCATTGTCCTCTATACCTTTCATGACATTTCAGATATTGTTGGACTCCAACACCATCGTATTGACTCTCTTACACAAGTCTAGAAAATCTTCAATGCAGCTGGTAAATGATTTACCCAGCTGCTGTGCACATTCTTGCAAACGCGATTCCATGCGCAGCTGGCACACAGCAGGGCGACCAAACATGGCCACTAAAAAGGTCTTGAACGAGCACCATGTTAGAAAATCAGTCTCATGGTTGTACCAGAGACGCCACACCCGCGAGATAAAAGAGCACATTGCTCAGTTTTGCAGGATTATTCCATTTGTTGTGGGCGCTTACCCTCTAATATGTCGTCAGTCAGTCCTCTACGCCAGTGTCGTCAGCACCGCTGAAAATTGCACGGTACCTGTGGCGAAGCACACCAGAGTACATGACTGACTGAGGAGGTGCTTGATGGGATGAAGTGGTGTTTGCTGGGATGAGTCTTCAAGCATAGTTCGAAGTTCCAGGATTAACGCTATATGCCAAAGCAGTCTCCAAAACTTGTAAAGATGTTTCTTAGTCACCAGTGTTTGGGCAAACCGTCACAGCAGGGCATGGACTCTCAGCATGAGTGGCGTTCCCCAAGCTGAAGAGATTGACCCTACAGAAAGCACTGAAGAGGAAGGCCCAACTATAGCATTCCTCTTCCTTGCTACACTCCGAACTTGTGAGCATTAAACTGTGCGATAAATTTTCTGATAGTCGATATCCAATTTGATATTCAGCTTTCTTTCCTTGATTAAATTCAATATTCGATTAGAAATCTACTACAATTGACATTCATTATTCGACTCTGACAGGAGCGATGAAATTGATTGAATTATCCGGCTGGTCGAAGTAAGCAAGGTTTAGAAAAACACCAAAACAAACCACCAATTAATTTCGCAGTAATTGCCCGTTTCTAACACACTCGCGAATCAAACACACATCCACTTTCTATGTGTCCAAAGTAGTAAACTAATGTAGAAATTACATTAAGCTTCCTAAACAAAGTAGAAATCTGATGCACACCCAATTTTTAGCAAGAATAATTGTTGCACAATGGCGGCCGGTTTTCTAAAGTCAGCTTCGCCGCACAGTTTAAAGTCGGCTTCGGCGCACAGTTTAAAGTCGGCTTCGCCGCACCGTTTAAAGTCTGCTTCGTCGCAGTTATTTCTTGTGTGAAAAAGCATATGCACACCGCAAAGGTGATTTTCGTTTCGTATGGATTAGATCACGCAAGCAATTTTCAGGCCATTTGTTTTTTAAAGGTGCACATTAAAACCAGGTATATAACATAATCAGGAATTCTGAGCTAAGGTAATTTCTTGAGAATATTCAGGCCAAAAATAAGCGTTTTCGAGAGGAGATGATGTGTGTTCAATGCATTCACTCTCCCCTAAGCTTCGCCGAGACAGGTTCTGCCACTAAAAGGCACCATTGTTGAGGTCACCATACGGGTCAGGCATGCGCATGCTGACCGGTAAAGCTCGAATTATCTGGCGAAGGCCAAACTGAGGATCAAAACAACAAAAGTTTGGGTCCATAGAAAAGCATAGGCTCTGGCCAGGACCTTCAGCCGTGAGTGAATGAACTGAAAAATCGCATTAACTAGAGGCAAATTAATGGAAGTCTACTGTATTTGGTATTCCCATATCCCTAATTTTCACCATTCACACCACTCGTAACTGCTTTTGTAGCCGCAAAATAGCATTTAGAAAGTATGCTTAAATGAGCAACAATGACCGAAGGCATACATACGTTGACAACGTCTTCATCTTCAATTCAGCTGCACTGGCAACACTGCAAAAGAGCAGAAAGACTTTCAACTTTAGAGACAAAGGCAAATTGCCTGACAGCTTAATAAGGACAGTGGTAAGTCAGTGTAGTGAACAAACATCAATTTAGCAGGCTACAATACAGCCGAATCCACTTACAACATTCAAGTACCAAGAAAATTCCATTGTTACAACCGATAATTGCTATAGGGCCATTCCATGCGAAACGTCCCAGACACCAAAAGTGACCATCACTGATTTTCTGGAAAAAATACTAGGTTAGATGCCTGTTGTGCGAGTAAGGTTTCACCAAAGTATTTTCGTTGCAAAAAATGCTTTGATCACGTGAGTGCCCTTTAGATTTCCATAAAGAAGCAAAAGTTGATTGGAGGTACATGTTTTTTAATCAGGTCTGAAACTAGGTGCAATAACAAATTTTATTTTAGACCATTCTATTGCATCTTTCTTTCGTATGACATCATAATTGAATGCACTTTGAAATTTTCCGTACTTATTTGGCTCAGTAAAGAAGCAATAAAAGTTGCGTTTTCAGAAATTTTTTTCAATAAAATGCATTATTTATTCTGCTACCATAATTTTTCTCCTGTTTTGCCTGTTGCTATAGTGTATGCTAAAAATAATTTGCAATTGTTAATGAATATATTTTTTGAGAAATATACCTGCAAAATTTTCAAGAAATGAATTTCTTGTGATATTCAGACCAAATTTAAGCATTAAGGCCCTAAAGATAAACATGTGTCAGAGAGCTCAATATACGCACTGGCCTCTTAGCTTGCAATTTAGAAATTTTCCTTCGAGTAAATTTTGTCTGAAGTGAGACAACAATTTTTGAAGTCAACAACCAATATTACCAGTAGCCACACTGCATATGAGCCACAGCTCTCCTCATCATCTGCTTGTCATCATCTGAGCATCGCTGTCTACCGCCCAGCAGACGGCGGCTAGTATATGGGGTGGTCATTTTTCAGTTTTACGAGATCTTTAAAAATCGCCCGTTGCAGATACCACAATTCTAGTCCTTGAGCTGGATTGTTCAGAGAGGCAGATATTACTTGCACCAAAAATCTAAGCACATATTCAATGAAATAACTAGTGTTCACTAATTAATTTTCTGATTAGTTATTGTATGGCACATATTGAAATTTATTATTTATTATTGAAATTGTCAGATGTATTAATTTATAATGAATTTCCAGAATGACACACATTTCGAGATATTTGCCAAAGCATGGGACGAAATAGAGTTACTTTTGTGCTTTAATGCATAAAAGAGCATTTTGTTGAAAAGTAAGCGGACCAACAATAAATTTTTATGGAGAGTTTGACAGCGCATATCTCGAAACTGCTGGCATTATGGAAATTCATTCGAAGGGAATACGCCTGACAATCTCACTGGCTACAAGTCATAAATTTCAATATGTGCCATACAATAATTAGCAAGCTAATTAGTGAATGTTAGTTATTTCGTTGAATATGTGTTTCGATTTTTTGGTGCAAGTAATGACCGCCTCTCTGAACGATTCAGCTCAAGGACTATAATTATGGTATCTGCAACAGGCGATTTTTAAAATTCCATATAATTTAAAAGTGATCACCCGTATACTAGTCATCATCTGCCGGGTGACAAATGACAAGGAGAAGAGCAGACGACAATGCTCAGACGACAAGAACAGCAGCTTGTACATAGTGCTTGCTGGCCATATGGGTTGCTGACTTCCAAAAATTGTTCTCTCACTTCAGACAAAATATACTCGAAGGAAAATTTCTGAATCACAAGCTGAGAGGTCAGTGCGTATATTGAGCTACCTAACATATATTTATCTGGAGGGCCTTAATGCTTAAATTTGGCCTGGATATCACAAAAAATTCATTTCTTGAAAATTTTGTAGGTATATTTCTCAAAAAATATATTCATGAATAATTGCAAATTATTTTTAGCATACACTATAGCAACAGGCAAAACGGGAGAAAAATTATGGTAGCTGAGAAAATAATGCAGTTTACAGAAAAAATTTTCTGAAAACGCAACCTTTATTGCTTTTTCACTGAGCCAAATAAGTACGGAAAATTCTAAAGTGTATTCAATTATGACGTCATATGAAAGAAAGATGCCAATACAATGGTCTAAAATAAAATTTGTTATTGCAACTAGTTTCAGACCCAATTAAAAGTATGTACCTCCAACGAACTTTTGCTTCTTTACAGAAATCTCAAAGAGCACTCACGTGATCAAAACATTTTTTGCAACGAAAATATTTTGGTGCAATCTTATTCACACAATAGCCATCTAGCCCAATTTTTTTCAAGATCAGTGATGGTCACTTTTGATGTCTAGGACATTTCACATGAAATGACCCTAATATATTCAGCTCCACAAAAAAGATGCAGAGGAAACAGACAGAACAATTGAATTAGACAGAAGTACAGTACAACTGACTGGTGTTACCAATACCGGCATGTAACAATGAGCAGCCATGGCACTGTGAACTTATGCGTGTTCTAGGGTAAAATAAACCCAACACTACAATGTTCCCATGGTGCATAATAGGCTATAATAATTAACTGCAACTACTGGGTGTCTCTGCCAAAAGGAATGAGAAATTCTAGGGGAAAAGATTATGCAGGTCCAATGCACTGTGGGAATCGATGCAAGTGAAGCTTTCTCTGCTGTTTGCGCTCATCAACAACATTTGGCAGCGACGTTGATGGCCTACGCCAGTCTCGATGCAATCTTATATGTTGCGTGCACCACTCGTATTTGTCTACATATTACACAGAACACACAGTGAGATGTGTTTGCTCAATGTGTTGTTGTGCGCCATTGTTCATAGCCTTCGAGAAAGTTAGCACGGTCATTCCCTCACACAGGTGTATCAAATCGTCACTGAGGTGTTGATTTGCTGGACAGCCGCCTGCGTGTTATCGTCTTGACGCTGCAGACCTTCAGTGCAGCTTTGCGTCTGCACACTCTGCGTCAGTTGCCCGCAAGTGTAAACTTGCACAGAGTATATTTTTTCAGAAATACGTGTTTTTGCGATTCTCAACACCCCCTGCTATTTTCGGCAAAAAAAATTTAAGGAAAGTTTGCATGTGAATCTAAGCACCCTCTTTTTTGCAAGTGCACTTGCTCACTCTGCCGTCAAACCGAAGCCATCGGAGTCCCGAGGTGGCTCGGTGTCAGTGGTGCAATCTCTGGCTTCTTGTGCGTGGCCACCTGGATAGGGCCACGCAGCGGGGGTTCCTCACTGCCGCACGCGGATCCAGGCGGCCGTGTCTTGTGTCGCTGCACTCCGACACTACACAACAGATGGCGGCACCAGAAACTAAGCCACTCCCCAAAACCAGCCGAAAGCGACCCCGATAACTCTATTAGCATGTTGTCACATGGGCCTGGTGTCGTTGGCGCTCTGCAAGTTTTGTGGTAATTGCAGGCGCACATTGCTTTGTGAACCCACACAAGTGGTGGGTTCACTGTCTGCACCTTCTGGGGATGCACTACTCTCACGCGTCCCCTGATATGTTGTTTCCTCACGTAGCTCTCGTCTCCTGTAATCCGGCTTCGCCGCGTGGCTTTCCTGCAGCTTGCAGGGTAGTATGAAAGATGGCGCAAGTGTTGCTCTGCTAATGCCACCTAACTGCAGGATTACTTGGGCGCAAAAAGCAGAAAGCTCTTCCTCTTTGGCTCAGAGTTGGCAAGCGGTGCAAACGTTCTGTGCTTGTGCCGATCCATGCTTCTGTGAGACCGTCTCACGAGGCCTACTCTGGAGTGAACGAACATGATCGTTCAAACGCACCACCGTTTGCATGACTGTACGTGCGAACAACCAGGCATCCAGCATGGGGCAAACATATTCACTTGTTATCCGGTCGCGGTGAGTCGGACTTCCGCAATTTGTCGCGTGCCCATCGGCAAGTATTGTGGATAGCAAATCGGCTAGCCGACATTAATCTATGAAAGGTGCAATAAATGCCCATGTGATTGTTTGCACTATTGCGTTGTCATTTCTTTGTCCCAAGAGCACAGGTGAGGACCTCCCAAACTACATATATTTCTTTTGAATGTTTGCCAAATAACATATTATTTCTCATGCCTGTCTAGTTGAGATATTGCCGCAAAGAAAAAGAAGGGTGGAGGAATTTTTGAAATCTAAGCACCACCCGTCTCTTTGGGCATCGCTATCGTGAAAAGAGGAGGGTGCTTAGAATTGAGTAAATATGGTAGCAGAAATGTGCCGTGTCATACCTTCAATTAAAATGTTTACAGTTTGTCCACAACTGTTGCCATATCTAGTAGTAGCACTTCTTTTATTGAACAAACCTCAAATGAAGCACGCTTTTTGAGAGCATCTTTCCTTCCTCCCGTGATTATCCCATGTATGCAAGCTGCCGTGAGGGAAGAATGGCTATTTTTCACCCGCCAGGATGTCAGGGCATTGGCTTTACGTATTCTCTGGTCTCCTTTTTTTACCATACTATCTCCCCTCTAGGCTGTTGCATGTGAGTACAAAATAAGCACTGGAGCTTGTCCAATGCTTTTACGGGGGCTAATGCATAATTACACTGTCCAGAGGGCAAAGTGTTGAGGGTCAGGGTGTTCCTGAATGCATTGTGACAATGACCACAGGGTTCCAGAGGAGATTGTGGCGACATCCACAAAGTTCTTGCTGGAAAAGGCCCAGAAACGCCTCTCCCATGTCCCTGTCGTGTACATTATACATGTTCTTAACCACCATGCGACCCATCATGCAAGACAGCGACAACAGTGGAAAAGTTGTGGGAAGAGGCAAAGGAAGTTTCGCTTTAAGAAACACGAGTCTGCGTGCTATACAACTTCGCTTCATTGTCAGCCTTGCACATCTCTCTCCCATACCTCTTTACTCTTGCAGAAGCATCTCTCATCAGAGAATCAGAGACCCTCACATTCCCTAATGATGCAATCGTTCATCACATTGACTGTTAACCAGGTGACCCCATCTGTCAAGTCCGTGGGCAGCATCCTAATGCAGTATACACGTACTGGAAACGTCCACATGCCCTCTCACCACCCCACATCATCACATGCACCAACATCCCCTGTCCATGTTTTACATGTGAGCAAGCTGGGCCGCAACCTCTGTGGATGAAACCGCGGTTGCTACCGACACATTTGTGGATAGCGACTATGCAGTTCTGAAGGCATGCGACCGATGCTTGCGCCGAGTCAAAATGAAACTACTGTTTGCCTCAACCACTGCAGAAGAAACCGCGATCGCTATAGATGCATTCATAGACGGCAATCTTGCAGTTCTGAAGGCACACGGCCAATGCATGCACCAATTCAGCATGAAACTGTTGTTTGCCACAGCCGCTGTGCACAAAACCATGGTGGCTATCGTCATGACCACGGATGGAGATAACGCAGTTATGAAGGCACGCGGCTAACGGTGTTATGTTCCGGTGGTAAACACAAGAATAAAGGCTTTAAAGGCACAGATAGGCACGAAGCGTTCTGGCATTGCTGTCATTCACATGCGATTGCTGCTGATGACTATGGCAATGCGAACTCTACTGGTTCATCTCAGTTTGACGCTAGCGTCATTTCTGCTCTCGTGCGTCCCACATTTGTGGCGCTCCACGCTCGCCAAGCTCCGAGAGTTGCCCAAATGAATCTGTGTGTGACCAAATATGTGCGAATTAACAGTTTGATTGCGTTAAATAATGTATAAGCCCGTTGGGACAAAAGTACAAGTCTGAATGATCCAATGCATAATAATAATAATATTTGGGGTTTTACGTGCCAAAACCACTTTCTGATTATGAGGCACGCCGTAGTGGAGGACTCCGGAAATTTTGACCACCTGGGGTTCTTTAACGTGCACCTAAATCTAAGCACACGGGTGTTTTCGCATTTCGCCCCCATCGAAATGCGGCCGCCGTGGCCGGGATTCGATCCCGCGACCTCGTGCTCAGCAGCCCAACACCATAGCCACTGAGCAACCACGGCGGGTGATCCAATGCATGATAGCGACTTTCTGACAATGATGCAATGAGAGAGAGAATAAACTTTATACAGAACAGCACGTGAGCAAATCAAGCATACGTAGCTCCACCACTCTGCAGTGTGTGACCCCCTCAATCCAGGAATTCAGCAACCTTGACATCCTTTCTCGCTCAGTTAACCAGTTCAAGCTAGTCTGTCGAGTCTTGAGCTGGACAGCAGTGCCTCCCATTGCTGTGTGGTGGGTTATGTTATGGGTATGAACTCTCGTGTGCTTGCGCCTACCCATACCATGTGGTAGAGCATTGCACATTCCTCGCAGGGTGCACATTAATAAGTACGTAGCATAGGGTGTATGGCATCGTACCGACTCAAGTGTAGATATGCGTTTGTTTGAAGTTTCCACCATACTACAGCTTCCTCTTGTGTGAGAGCGTTATGTAGCAGCAGTAGTGTTTTTCGTGACAGGCAATAGTGTCGTCTGATGTGCCTGCCATCATCATCTTTGTGTCGCTGAGCCAGTACCATTGATGATGCAAGGACGATGATGGCAAAACAACGACGGCATAATCAGGATTGAATGATGACAGTATAAGCACAACAGAATGATGAAGAATGGTTGACAGTGATGGAACAATGAAGGCAGTATGATGACAATAATGGAATGATGACGACTGCCTGACGACAATGACACAATTCCAATGTCACGATGAGAGTTCGATGACGAAGTTTAGATAACGACGATGGAACGACCACGACGACATCACAACAACGGTGTGACAACAAATGCATTGAGATGACCGAATGACAGCAACAAAATGGGATGCCGATGAGTCTATGATGCAAATAAGGTGATGACGGCTGTATCACAAAGCCTGCATGATGACGATGGCATGAGGACGACGGCATGACAAGAGTCGAATGATGAAACTGGAGTGGCGACGATGCAACGACTACGACGCCATCACGAGCACATACCTAGTGGACCAAGTTAATATAAAATTTGGGCTGCTGGTACAGCGTAAACAGTGTGACGATGACAGCATGACGAGAGATAGAGAACACAGCTGAAATAATGACGACAGAACCACGACGACGACATCACAACCGCGAGCGCATACCTAGTGGCCCAAGTTGGTAAAGTATTTAGGCCAGTGGGTCGGAGCAAGAGGCTAGACGGAAGGACAGACAGACAGATAGCAAGATAGGCCTTTTTTTTTTAATTACATAGATAGGTTCAAAACACCTGAAGTAGATGAAAAATGCTAAGTGTATTAAACACAGTAAACGAATTCAATAGATTCAACAACTTGGAATCCATATACAGCAAAGTGTTGTGCGAGTGCATAAAGAGCTGAAGCACAAGTATGCACATGCACGCGTGCACACACACACACGCGCACACAAATTAAACCGAGCCTTTCCGAGCCTTCTATTAAGCAGAGTTGCTGACCAGTCACGAGTACGATGGATGCCTTTAACGCATCATGCTTTCAGAAGCAGCATGCGCGTACATTTGTAGCACAATTCGAATCCATTCTATGCGCATGAAGCGTTTACTTCCTCATTACCGTGCAGCCACGGATGCACAAAGGCAAGATTTCTGGTTCTTTTCATTTCTTTACCCCACAGGGCTAGCGCCACGGATGTAAGTGCCATCTGGTAGTGCTGCAAGGAATGCAGTGGCATGCGTGCTCCGCTGTAATTGGTTGGCCTGTTTGGCAAGAGAACAGCCAGACTGCAGCTCCAACAATCATGAAACCCAGCGAGGTTTGGAAAGAAAAGCTTCACTTTTAAAAAGGGCAAGACTGTGTGACACAAGCATGTTTACTTTCCATGTTGCAGGACTACTAGAAGTAATCATTGATGCGGGATTGCTTGGTACGGTAGTTCACTGAACCAAGGGTCACGGGGCCGTATCCTTGGGCGATCACTTTCGGGGATAATTTCACTTTCGCAAGAATCAGCACTGGCCACATTGAAGTATATGACTGACAGCGCTCCTGAATTTGTACGAAAATAACAAGCTTAGCATAATGCCAGAAATGCTGCCAGCCGTACCTCGTGAGTCTCGTGAAATATCGACAAACTGATCCCTCGAGAATACTGCCCCTAATCTCTAGCCCGCTAATCATGCACAGCATCTTGCAGTCACCACCGCTACACTCAACAAAGCTGTCGACGACGTTCAGGGAGTAGATAACCATCGACAAAGCGGGTACATGAGTGGGTTTGTTCATTCCTGCCAATGCCTAATGGACCCCCTTGGTGACTTCGTCTTTCACGTTAGTGTACGGTATCATAACACCTGCTTCTATGTTCAAGTAGTCAGCGAAGCCTAGTTGGCCTAGTGCGTCACACCCGTTGCCGCATTCATGCACCAGCGAAAACTGCACGTGGCCGAGAATTTTAATGTCATCGGGAATCACACGCACGCAAGAAACCAACAGTGAAAAACCATAACACATGCGACGCAGCTGGTACTATTACACGGGAAATGGTACACTGGAAAAATGAGAGATGGCAAAGCAAATGATGACAGTCATGATGCTCTGACTCGAATCTTTTTAGCGGGTGGAAACACATAAAATTAACACAGACCACCACACAACATAGGCATTTCACACAGCTGTCCAGATTATCAGCATACATATCATAGAATTGCTTGCTCAGTCATACAAATGTCCGTACCAGCAACGACTTTATCGGATCCAATATCAAAGGCCATGCATTTATGCACTGCATATGCAAGAAGCAATCAACGTTACTAGATAGAAGCAATCGCAGGAACCTGCAAGTACATCATGGCCACCATATTTCTGACACTGCATCCAAGATATGCGAAAACGAAAGCAAGTTGATCATGCTAGTCTCAGAGGTCACAGCTTGAAACTACAAATTATACGGCTGGATGAACACAGGCTTTGATAATTATACAGTATAATAGTGATATGCAAATATCCGGTATAACTGTTCGCACAGTTGCACAAAAGTGGGAATGGATTTAAATGTTCCACTTTAAAAACTAACAGTATAAGTGCAGTAGTGGCAGTCACCGACGCGGCAGCCAGAGTGGAAGGGTCGCGAATGAAGGGACTGCGAGGCGTCAGAGTGCTAAATGTCATGCAAAAAGAAACTGTTCAGAGTGATTGACAAGGCAGAACGACTGGTTCCAAGTCGGTTCCAAAACCTGAAACAAAAATCTGCCTGGCTTGTTGTCCACATATGACAATCGGCCATTTAAAAAGCGTATTTTTGGCATTGTAACAGACACGCACCAGGCAAGTTTATATGATTCACAATACAAGTGCATTGATTGCGGCACAGCATGTTTTCAACAGGCTGGTTTACTTCCGCAGTGCGTTCATTTCTACCTGACCATGAATAAAAATGTGCAACAAGTACTTGAACATGTGTGAGGCACATTGCACTTATACGTCCATTCAAAAGACATAGATTTTCAGGGTTTGTGTCATTCCACAGCGTGAGCAATTTGTGACATTCATGCACAATAAACAAGGTAACTTCTTGCTTCCAACACAGCCTTGGAGAAGCAAATCTGTAAATTCCCACTTTTCACGATTTCTATTAAATTAGAAGTGAATTCTAGGGTTCTTACGTGTCAAAACCATGATCTGATTATGACACACACCGCAGCCATAGCGGGGGGGACTCCGGATTAACTTTGACCACCTGGTGTTCTTTAACGTGCAGCCCATGCACGATACATGGGTGTTATTGCAAATGCAGTCACTGCAGCTAGGATTTGACCCCGCGCTCTTGGGCTTAGCAGCGCTTCATGATCTTAAGAAACTGTCCGAGATGTGCAGAGGTCTCCGATAAGCTTCAGGTAAGCACATATGTTTCAAATGATTGATATATTAAGCTATTTCACGATCCTTTTTGAGTTCGATATATGCGGGATTGATTGTATAGTTGAACCCACCCATGACAATACCAGATATAACAATCTATTGATTACAGCGCCCACACTTCAGTGCATTTGTGAGGTTCCAACCCTGCCAATTGAAACTGCTTCCAGATATAATAAAAACTCTTTAAAATCATCGTACTGTTATAATGAATGCTTCGAACCCGGTGACGGTAAAAAGAGGGCACATGCGAAGTACCAAAACATTGAACCGTGACCAAACTGGGCTCCTGGCAGTGTACACACTGTTCCAGTTCAACCATGCCGATTAGTAAGAATGGTACGTACGATGCAGGCAAATTTATCGACAAGGTCAAAACTATCAAAACTGAAATCCGATGGTTTCCTGCACATATGGGACAAGTGGACGAGACTTGTCCCAACCTCAACGAGGTGATGAACGACCTGGCGCGAGGACTTGCTTGCCGTGCCGGTCAGAACCGAACTGACGCCCACTACCATTCCGGGGAGCACAAAGATCACTTACTAACTTACAATGAGATCACTAAATATTACTACTTGGGGCATAGGCAATTCCCACTGCCACACGTAAAATTTAACAGGGCTCAGGCAGTCACGCTACGTTTACTACAAAGTGGGACGTACCCCACTCCGTATTTCATAAATAAAATTCACCCCGAAAGAGAAATTAGGAAAAAATGTAACGTGTGCGATGGCATCATTGACATCAGACACATGCTGGCGGGCTGTCCCGCGACTCTCGCCGACCCCGAAGAAAAATGGCTTTACTGGCATAAGATGATATCAAGCTCTTCATATCAAGATCAAATATGGGCTGTCCAGAGGGTACACGATGGCGCTATAAGGCTCGGCCTGGCGGTGCCGACGTGGACGCGGCCTGCCTCGGTCTGAAAAGACCGGGCTTCAGGACTCTAATAAAGTTTTGTGAATGAATGAACCAGGCCAATGACACAGCCTTCGAGATGAGCAACCAATCGCTGCGTGCATATTTTGGAAGCCCCAAAGAAGGTCGCTCACTTTCAAGGAAAGGCGTACAGTTTAAGGGGAAACACAGCTTTCGCACTGCGAAAGATGGCCAAAAGATCTATTTCTTGAAAAACACATTTTCCGTTTCTATAACTCTCTATCTGATTTTGAAATATCATCACTGAAAAACATGTAGAAGTGCTTTAAAAATTTGTTGTATCAGCCAAGGTGGCTAAAAATTCTGCAGGAATTGCAAAAGAGCAGTGTTTTTCAAGCCACAATACATATGGAGTGGCTCAACCGAGTGCCGCTATCCTATTTCCGTCAGAAAGCCCATTTCTCCATCTTCATCTTCAAATTTGCCACTTCAGCTATCTCCTCCATACAGAAACGAGTGCACAAAAAGCAAATGATTGAAAGTCATGCCAGAGTCTGCGATTAGCCAAGCCTGCCATGTGACTCAAGCGCAGTTTGCCATTGGTCCGGCGCTCACACCGTCTGCTCAGCTCTATGCCCAACATTGGAATCTCTGCCGCTTCAATAGCAGAGATAATTAGCGCCATCCAATCAGGCAGGCAGGAAAGCAACCCCGCCACTCCCCTTGTTCTCCCCCCGTGACACCCTCCTCAACTTCGACTGTGCCTGGGCATACCAGGCGCCGTTCTAGTGCTGCTGGCAATGCCCGCTTAGCCCTCTCCCTTGAAGTTTTCGTTTTCTGCGGTGAACGAAAAGCGAGTGTTGGCCAGCGTGGTCAGTTTCGCAGTTCTTATTTGCAGTGTCCTTGTGCGCCGCGGTGTTTCACAACTCACACCATTAGTGCATTGTGCTATGGTAAAGAAATACATAAAGAACAAGTCCTGCAGGATCCTTCTGCGTCCCCAAACACAACAGGTTGCATCACGGGTTACACTTGTGCTAATTAGTGTGCAGACACACATAGCTGTTCCGCAGTGAGGCAATGGTTAATTTTGCAAATATGCCTCATCTAAGAAGGTGTTGTGTGTTAGCGAGTGACAGTGTGCGAAGCCAGTGTCATAGATAAATGGAGCAGTGCGACGAAGACAACTTAACATAGAGAGCGAATGGGTGGGCGCAAGAAGCTGACGACGAAGAAGCGATGCACGTGATATATGACGCGCCATCAAAACAAAACACCAAGAAGGAAAGAGCCATTAAGGGCTGTACACGATGGGTGACGTAGAAGAAAAGGAAGGAAGAAGAGGACGGAGAGACCCTAGAATGGTGTGGTGGTGTGCAGACGCAAGTGAGAGCCGAAGAAGTAAGCGTCCGCCGGGAGCAGGATTAAGCCGTCGGGTCATGGGCCCGAGCTTCCAGACTCCCACAGGCAGAACCTGGACTGCCTCATCTCCTGAGCCAGTACACGGTCCCATCGCGTGACAACCTGGAGTTCGCTCAAGGAGCGACCAGTGCCTTTCGTTGACGATGGCTCGGCGCTCTTCATTTACGCGACCATGTGCCAGAACTGTTGGTGAGCCGCACCCCGCTCTCAGTCTACTGTCCTTGTGTATTCAGACACACCTAATGACTATAGGATTAGAATAGCGGTGACTTTGATTAATGAGAACTGTGTTTGTTAAAAGCAGTTTAGAGTTCTTTATCCTTTTGTTTTTTTTCTATGCTGAGTTTATGTGTTTTCTTTCCACTTTCTTTATATAAATATACATTCTTCTTTCACGTCTGAAATCAAATGCTCTCATCTTTCATTTGAATAAAAAACATGGCTGGCGATATTATTTTAAGTTGCTTTCCATAAACAAACCGTGACAGAAGGGCACAATGTTACAGTAACAATGTTATACCAATAGGCAGCGAACACAAAACATTTGAGACTAGTTTCACATTCCCGTTTTTCATATACTAATCTGGGGCCGTATTCTGTAGCGGTTCCTTTTGGCTGTTACGTCAGGATTACGTAACTCGGAGAAAGAGTGGAACGGGGCGGCGTGAGGGGAACCAATCAACGAGCGGCGGTCTGCCGGAAGATCACGTCACCATTTTTGTTTGTATTTGGGGGACGGTATAGCAATTGAAGGATGTTGCTGGTTTGATAAAAGACATTGGTTTGTATAGAACACTTGCAAATCTAATTTTCAGTAATAAATGTGAGCTTGCGGCGCAGACGGCTACTGGGAGTTGTAATTTTATGTGTTGTTTTCTTATTTAGTCGCTAGGTGGTGTGCCATACGTTATGCAAACAACTTGCCTCGCTTTGTTTACGTTTTGGACTTGTTCGCGCGCCGAAACCGAAACGATCTCGTCGCACAAAAACTGGCAGCTGGGTCCTCATGTTGCAGCGAGGCAGCGCGAAATACTCGTTTCATGTGTCGAGGAGCACCCCTACCTAGCAAAAGCGTCGTGTGTGTTGGGCCAGCAGCTGACGGTGGCTTTCTGTTGCGCCGTGGATGGGAATCTAACCCATCCTTTTTTCTTTGCCCAGAACCGTAATGGCCTTAGCGACGGCTGTAATGATCCGGCTGACCGAAGGCTGCGACAGTGCAATCGCTTGTTCATTCCCGACGCACTGGAAAGCTCCCGGTGGCAAAAAGCTGCCGCGCGCACAGCACTTTCATCGTAGTGTCGACACCACGAAATCTTTGAGGTCCGAGATGTCCTTCCAGCTCATCGCAAAGACGTCGCACTATGTCTTTGGAGGGCCTAAAATGCCTTCGAAACTCTTCTTCGGCCATGCCGAACGCGTCGCGTCATTGCCTCTCGTCGCGTCGTTGACTTTCGGCGCTCGCCAGCAGCACAACCAAAGGAGCCGCCATTGCCGTCTCTGTCTCGTCTCGTCTAGGTGCCGGCTCGTTAGCTGGCGCGAGACAAGCCGGCAGCCACGGTTGCCCCAGCAACCCCCGACATCATCTCGCCACCGCGTGCGACCCTCGAGCGAACCACTTCTCCGCGGTTCCTCTCCTAGCAGGGAACCGGTTCCTTTCCAGATGATTGGCAACCTGTGTGACGTCATCAAAATTTGTCGTCCCGCCCACCAGGGATGACGACAACGAAGCGCCGACCAATGGCAACAGCCAAAAGGAACC
This sequence comes from Dermacentor variabilis, assembly GCF_050947875.1. Lineage (NCBI taxonomy): Eukaryota > Metazoa > Arthropoda > Arachnida > Ixodida > Ixodidae > Dermacentor > Dermacentor variabilis. Next base: position 248,063,193 of record NC_134569.1, on the reverse strand, counting down.
GGTTCCAAAAGGAACCGCTACAGAATACGGCCCCTGGTGCTTGAATGTGTGCTTTGCATTTTCCCCATACTAATCACTCGCCATCATTCAAAAACACGTCTCTGAGACCCAAAGTACATGTATTACGACTTGTGTTGTACCGAGTCGATAAAACACGTTCACTTTTGCATGATCCGACCACATACTTTATCTCGCTGGAATTTATGGTTTTCAGTTACTTTCATTTGAGGATGGAAGCATTTTTAAGGTATTCCAGAAAGCCAGCGCTGATGGCTTTGCCCAGGTAAAAGGAAACAACTACACTCTGCTCGGTGCATTTCCATGGCACAGACTTCGGGGAGCCAATCATGATCCATGATCTCATTATGAACCTGCTGTAGTGGCAGACACCGGAATAATTCTGACCTTGGTTTCTTTAGCGTGCTCTTAAATCTAAGTACACAAGCATTTTTGCATGTCGCCCCCATTGATATGCGGCAGCACAATGCCAGAGCAGCTACGCTATCATGACGAGATGATGCATAAGCACCTCGTTTTGCATTCTGTCTACCTTGCATTGTACTAGGAGCGGGTAACCTCATACTAAGCAGCAATGCACCTTCACCTTTGAGTCGCTGCAGCTGTGGTTACTTCTGGAAAATGTAACTACCTCGTTTTGCATTCTGTCTACCTTGCATTGTACCAGGAGCGAGTAACCTCATACTAAGCAGCAATACACCTTCACCTTTGAGTCACTGCAGCTGTGGTTACTTCTGGCAAATATAACTTTTTCTATGTCGCGAGCATTCTCCACATTTCAAAATTTTGTCTGCATAGATGTGGCTTGGCACAGAAAGACATAGGCTAACAGACAATCACAATGAAGGCTTTTTGGTCGTTCATCTTGGGAAGAGTGAAATGTAGTGCAAGAAAGGCACAAGGACACAAGAAGGTGCATGGACACAATGAGGGCCCTACGCATGTGTCTCGTGCGTCTCTGGACATCCTTGTGCCTTGATTGTGCTACACTTTACTCTGACCAGTAGACAAAGGTGACAAATGGATGTTCCTCCTCATTGTCGCCTGGTATTTGACCTGTGTCCTTATGTACCAAGTCTCATTCTGCAACTTCACTAACTCGCTGCTTTCTATTATGCCCTCAGTGCTTTTTTTCCACGTGTAAACTTTCCATAAATGCCCTAACAGCTGAAAAATTATTCCGTGTTCACCTATTATCTCTGTGATTACTGATTGGAAAACCACGCAAACAATTTTAATGATACAGTATTTCCTGGATAGCTGGAGTCCTATATGCAGATTTTTGCTGTTCATGTTTATTACACAAAGGAGTGCCCAGCATACAAGATATGACTTAGTGCCTTCAGTGACATAATTTTACTGCTAAGCACTGCATTTGCAGAGAAAGTTGTGCTGACTTATTTCACCCACCAAGCCCCTGAGGAAAAGGGCTTTTCTGCTTATGTTTTCTATGAGTTGCTCCAAAAAGTGATTACCTTCTGCTCCCCCTTGCTACCACTACTGAAGTTGCAACCAAGTGCAAAATAATGTGTTCTTCCAATTTTAGTACAATGTTATTTTTATTGTGTCAGGTCTGCTTTCTCATTTTGTTTAGCAGTAATGAATATGTCACACATTTCATATACTTTTGTGCAATATCTGAACAAGTATATAATAAATTTCATGTGTTTTTTTTTGCATGGCTGTCAAAAAACAGTATTTGCTTTGTTAGTCAATTTTTTAATGGTATTTTGCGTGCCTTCATTGTTTTTGCTATTACCAGTGAATTTTCATTCTTTTGTTGTCATGACCAGGTCATACACGCCATCCAGTATTACGCGATATTTGAGTGCATACATCAGAAGCTCTTCTGCTCTTTGGTCATTAGTGCATTTTGCAAAAATTTTGTCTTCCTGATATGTGTATACATGAAACGGCATTCGTGTTTTATTGTGGTCTTTGTTTTTTTCACTGTCTACTTTAATTTTAAACATTACAGTGAATTTTTGTGTTTTTTAGTAGTCATGAACATGTCATGTATCCTTCACTTCTGTTCATTTTCTGAGTGTGTATCAAACCACATTATATGAAAATCTTGGATTTTGGGAATGAAGTCAATAAAACGAGGCCCAGATCTGGTGTGTTGTAAGTGGAATTCATTTCTTGTATGTTCTGGTACATGCTGGCATGATCACAGTAATGGACAAGACTGTGTGCATGCAAACACACAAAAAATGCACGGCGCAGCACGTGCGAGTACACAAGCAGCACACGCGATAAAAAAAAATGAAAAGGCATGCCATGCACAGGCAAAAAGAAAAGCAAAAAAAACAAGGGTGCGGTGAGTTGGCATAATAAAAACACAACGAAAAAAATCGCTATGACAAGGAGGCGCCATGTGCCTGCAGTTGCCATGACAACGTAAACAACTGCATGCGCTACCATTCTGCTAAAAATTTTGTCTGCCTGCTAGGGCCGTAACTGAAGCGGGCCTTGGCACTAGCGTCGATAGAGCGTCTGCCTAAAAACAGCCAATGGCAGCCATGCGGAGATTCACCCCTCAGTCCATGCACCTTGCAAGCTCTGGACAGTCTCAGCTCTCCATAATCTCGACGAGGGCCAAAACGGCTGCTACACAGACGTCACTACACAGATCCATTCGCGGACATCTCAGACCCACAGCTAAGCCTTTCAGCACTCAGTGTTTCGAAATTCGCGACCAAGCACACCGCGCACGCAATCCTCAGACCTGTGGCTAAGCATTTCGCGCATAGACGTTTCCAACTCGGCGATCAAGCACATTCCATGCGGACTTCTCGGACCCTTGCAAAGCACTTCGTACATCGGTGCCTCCAACTGCGCGATTAAGCACCTCGAGCGTCGACTCTATTATCATATTGTCACAATATCTCGTAAGAATATCTATTATGCCACCCCTGCAAAAAGAGAACCTCATCATGATCTCTGTTCACTAGGCCCCTTGGGCTGGCACAGACACCTGGCTGAAGAAGTGGTCGACGCCATACAGAAGTACAAGCTGGAAAGCATCTGGCAGCTGCCTATCTATCAGTGGCTCTCTGATCCTAAGCTCCACAGCCATAGTCAAGGGAAGATGACCTGGAACACTGCTAAGGGCCTTATTCAGTAACATGGTCGATTCTACTAAAAAGGAAAAAAAATGCCTCGCTGATTGCACTGGAGATTGTTATCAATGAGGCAACCTGCAGGTACAACACTGGAGTACAACATTCATGCCCACACAGAGTTCTGCACCTCACTTGGTTTGAAACCCAGGCGCCAAGTTCTTTGTAGACAAGCAGCAAAGAATGCCATACAAAAAAAGAAAAGGGAACGAAGGCACACCAGGCCACAGACCACATGTCCAAGAAGCCCCACATCACAAAACACACGAAAGACTACAAATTTGGTGCCTTTTAGAGAACTGAAGAGAAGGTGAAACTTTGAGAGCCTTTTTCTCAAAACCATTTGTTTGCCTTTCTGCTCAGTTTGTGGAGCTGATTTCTTTGTTATTGTTTAGCCTATCTTGACTCTTTTTTTTTTGTCATGTTGTTTGGGCTACAGAGCAGGGCGTGACAGTCTTGCTTTTGTATCCTGACTTTTTATAAATTTATGATGTGGCTATTCGTTCACAACAAAGTGTGCTTGATGCGAAGGTAACATAAAAAATGACACTCCAGCAAATTTGTGTTGTGAAAAAAAGAAAGCCAGAATGTCACACCTTTTGGCACACATTTAGCTATGCAGTCAATAGTCAACAAGCCTTCCATCGCATTTTTTAAGCTCCCCAGGACATCCACAAAGTTCAAGGGAGAAACAAGGAAGAAAAATCCCACTAAATAAAATGTTCTCAAGGTATGACTCTGAAACTTTTATCAAAACGTAAGGAAGAGATTCTAAACATTTGTGCTAATTTTCATCAATATCCATACACAAATAGAAGGACGTGCAATGGGACATGCTCTGGTGCAAGAACGAATGCCACAACAGCGGCTTTCTCGCTTTTGCCCAATTGTCTGTGCAGCACCATGGGCATAAGCATATCTCAACAATTTGGAACAACCATCAATGTCCAGTGTCGATATTCACATGGCCCAAGTCAGCAAGAACGCTGCACCATGAGGCGTTGCAATGCAACGAAGCAACAGGTCGGTGATTACTATGCTATTATCAAGAGATAACAGTTCGGCAATGCTTTGTTTAGGTGTTACTGATTACTGATAACGGTTCACAATAGCATTCTACCTTTAGAACATCGAATTTCTTTCCTCCAAAGTGACACAGATAGCCTAACTTTACAGCTCTTGTCAGGCTGACGCACAGTAATTATGTCAAGACCACAACGTCTGAGACCTTTGCAGAATGGCGGCATGCCCCAGTAGTTTCTGAAGTATGCTTCCGGCCAACTAGAATGCTTCGCCCTCATGTGCAGAGTATGTTCGTGTTCCACTCACAGTTAAATATATCACAAGCTCTAAAATATAAATAGCAGCTGTGCTTGCAGTTTCACAAAGACACATGATTAGAACTGGGAGCTGTCTTGAAAAAGCTCTACAATGCTGCTTGTCATTCATTAGACAGACATTTTTCATGTAAGTTTGCACCTAGATGCGGGAACGCAGCAGCACTGAAAATGACACTGAAAATCTGATTTTTAGAACAAAGTGCTGCCGAATTCTGACTGCCGATGCCAGCTTCAGTGATATTAATTTTTGAGCATTTGTAAGGACAAGTCCATATATAAACAACTCTGGATATATTGACCATTTTTCGCAGTACTATAAAGTTCGTTGTGAACAGATTTGACTGTATTAGCCAACCAGCTCAAAATACCTTTGTAGTAGTGCTAACGTCGGTTCTCACTACAAAGGTAGTTGCACACACCATACAATTACACACATTATCTCGTTAAAAATAAAATTCTGAGTGAATAATTGACTGTTTTGTGTACTTACAAGTGTGAAGTTGACAAGTGTAGACGAGTTTGCACAAGGCTCACCCTACTAGCGACGGTCAGGAAAAGGCACGACGCTCCTCCCCTCCGCAACACACAAAGGCGCTACGGCAGGGTTTGTCGACTCTCCAACAGGGCGCACAAAAAGCTCCAGAGTCAGATCGCCACCAAGCGCGAATTTATTCACCCAAGATACGGCACAGTGCGACCATCACGGCACTTGCAGGCAAAGGCTTACCGCAAGACCGATTAGGTACACGCAGCCATTGCACCAGGGCTATCCGGGAAGCGGTCCACCAAGCGCGAGAACAGACGTCGCGGAAGCAAAAGTCCCACGTAACCACTTCATTACAGGCCTGTGAGCATCTGCCGCAGCGATGAAGCACTCAGCGGAAGAGAGCTCAGGTGGATAGGGCGCCCAGGGGCCGCCACACTAGAGGCCAATGAGGGCGCGTCCCGGTGAGACTTGCTCGCATGGTGACTCGAGCTTGAGAGAGAGAAGTACGGTTTGTGTGGGAAATTAGCTCCGGTGCGCTAGTCAAGTCCGCCATGTTGCCGTTACGGCAGCAGTTCCCAGAGATCGAGCTAAGCACAATGTGCGAGCTGGGGGATGAGGCATGGGAAGGCACCGCGATCCCCACACAAGTGACCAACCTGTGTTGCTTTTGCAGCATCTGCATGAAACAGGCCTACATGCTTACATTTATTTTCATTCTCACCTGTGCCGTGTGTCAGCTGCAGCAATGAGGAGGTGGAGGACAACCGAGCGCTCAGGGTAGAGTCCCCCATCAGCCAGCAGCTGCAGGGCAGCCATCTTGCGCTGCTCTAGCTCTTCGGGGCTGGGAGCAGGGGAAGGGCCCAGCAGGCGAGAGAGGGCAGCTGCACTCAGCCCCGGGGGTGCAGCGCCGCCTCCAGATGCGGCGGCATACGGCAGCAGCAGCAGGTCCAGCAGCCGGTCACGTAGCAGGGCCCAGGCCTCCCCCTGTCCCGAGGGAGGGGGAAGGGCGGCGCCCTTGCCACCTGCTGCACGGTGGACAGTCACCACGTGTGGAATCGTACCCAGGGCCAGCTGCATGAGCCTGCATCAACAGACACAACCAGGAGCTGCATCAAAATTCTCATCTCATCTTTCACCCATCTGTCATCAAGATTCACATGTCTCTGCATGGCATTGCTAGTCAAGGGTTGAGTTTAGGCCTTGTTGGTACAGCATCTCTTCTAATGCTTAGCACAGAAGCTTGCGACAAGACAGACAGAAGACAAGACACACATGTGCATCTTGTCTTCTGTCTATCTTGTCTCAAGCTTCTGCACTAAGCACCAGAACAAATCACTTTGTTGACATCATCATAACTATAATTGCAGACATTTTTCCGCAGCAATGAAGGGAAACTACGGAGACAAAGTGCACACTAGTAAGAGTGCTTCAAAAAATTTCCAAAATTCTAACCTGTATTAGTTGTGGGTGAGAATGCAAGTAAATTTTTTTTCGCCAAATGCGACCGCCCAGGGCCAAATATTTTATTGCAGATTTAAAATCTTCAGGGTGACCTATTTAAAAAAAATTTACTGCAGTTTATTTAGAGTGACCATAAAGTGCCAAAAATGTATTTTCCACAGGTAAACATTCATGAATCCAGATGGGCTTGTATAAATACTTATGTAGAGTAGTGCCTTCGCACCAGATGGCATTCATACCCAACATAAGTCACGGGACACTGAACAGATTGTGCTGTAGCCCTCATGTACATAGGCGATGTTTAGGCGATGTCACCTGATTAAAGGTTGTTATCAGCTTAGGGCCTGCGCTGGTGTAACGTTCTCATTTCGTGCCCCTACCCTAGCGACACAAGAATCTGGCAAAGGGGACTTTTTCCACCACCAGGATTTTGCCGCCGCCTCCATTCCTCGATACCCCTGGTACGGCCCCTGTGCCTCTTCAAGACATTTTTGCTGGAATCTGGAGTGACTGAATTACCTGCACCCCACCGCCAGGCTCTTTTGCTGCACTGTCTGGAGACCAAAGGCTAGTGCATTGTCAACACGCTTGCACTGAGTCCGCTGCAAATCTAGAGCAACCGAGCAATGCACCTGCTGTCACGCCTGCTCCAGATGCCATCGCTGCTGGTGCCACTAGTACGATGTGGCCCTCGAGATATTAACAAGGCATTTCGCTGCCGCTTGCAACATTTGTCTGCAACGCCATTGACTCCGTGAGCGTCGTGAACTTCAGGGCAAGCCCATCACAAATTTCATTGGCACGCTTCGCGAGTCAGCAGTTCTTTGCAATTTCACAACTCAAGCCGACGAAAACGTGTGAGCAGCTCCTAGCAGGCGTCATGTGCCCACCGCTGCTCGAATGCAACAAACTGACGTTCAATAATGCTGTCGAGATAGCACTGCTTTGGGAACAGACCCAGCACCAATGTGAAGCCTTCGTTAATCCAGTGCACTGAATCGAGCACCAGCTGCTGATAGCCCAGTAAGCCAGAGTCGACGAGAGAACCACTGCAATAATGGCATACACCTCTAAAGCCACCACTGCTTCAGCTGGTCAAGCGCATGCACCATACCCGCGCATAATATGAATCCACCGCTGTTTTCCCTTGGATCGGACATACATATGTCTGCAGAAATCGCGGCGCAGCAAGTTGCTTGCCTTCGGCATGTTCATCTCTAGGTCGCACATGCTTTGCCTATGGATGCCATGGCCCCTTTCAGAAAGATTGTCGGAGCTCCTGTCACGTAAGAGAAGGGTACTCTGCCGAGACCCATGAAATCGTCCCGGAAGAAGACGCTATGAGTGTCACTAGCATTCCTGCAGTCCATACTGGAATGAGCACAGGCGTCTACATCGAGGTTAAAGTAGTGCCTGTTACTGCGATGACACCGGCGCATGCCATGAAGTTTCAGGTTGACACAGGCTCGGGTGTGTCCATTATGGGGAAGAACCAATTCCAATGCTTCTTTAGCAATGCAGCACAGCTGACAAGTTCCCATCTCACATTGTTGAATTTTTCGCAGAGGAAGATTCCCGTTCTCGGGTCATTTCACACTCGAGCCTCATACGGAGGGAAAGCGGCCATGGTAACTTTTTATGTTACGCTATGTGGGACATCTCTCCTCGGTCTGGCTGCTGTTCAAGCCCTTGGCCTTTGCATTATGGGAGAAGAATTGCACTGCTTGCACAGAGACACGTACGGATGCCCAGAAGTGACAGCCACGAGCCCAGGCCTCCAGCCTCAAAGCACCACACCAAAGGCGTCCCTCGACCATCCCAAGTTTGGTATGCTATCAGAACTATGGATCAAGTTTGATCACTTGTTTTTGCTTGGCCTGGGACTGGTCAAAGGCGTGCAACATACAGTTAAGATGAAACATTCCGTCGAATCAGTCCCACAGAAGCTGAGGCCCCTATCATTTTCTGTCTATCAGGCAGTCTCTGACAAGATCAAGAACCTACTTGCTGCAGATGTCATTGAGAGAATTAATGCCCCAGAGTGGGCTTCTCCAATTGTAGCAGCCCACAAGGCAAATGGTAGCATTTTACTGTGTGTTGACCTTCGTGAACCAAACAAAGGTATAGTAGCTGACAACTTCCCTTTGCCTCATAGAAAGAGTGGCTCCATGCACTCAACGAAGCACGTTGCTTCCCCAAGATGGACCTGGCATCAGCCTACTACCAGGTTGTGCTCCACCCAGACAGCAGAGACCTAACTGCGTTCATAACACAGGAAGGCTTCTTCAGGTTCAAGAGGGTTTGCTTCGGGTTAGCATCAGCACCAGCTACATTTCAGCAGATCATTACGAAGATACTTGAAGGTTGCAAAGTGGTCGTGTGCTACGTGGATGACAATCATTTACGGCAGAACGGAGAGTGAACACATGCAAAACCTGAAGCAAATCCTCAAACGAATAGCAGAAGCCGGACTCAAGCTCAACGAAAAATGCATCTTCAAGACATTGGAGCTGTCATTCTTGCGGCATGGCGGAAGTACAGCGGGTATAGCACCACTCTAAGCCCAGGCTGACGCAATCGTTAACGCTCCTGCGCCTACACAGGCAGCCACACTACGCTGTTCCTTGGGGCTAGTTGAATACTATTCTAAGTTCGTCCCGTGACTGGCAGAGGAGGTAGAGCTAATGCACTGTCTACTTCACAAAGATGTACACTTCGACTGGGATGACACTGCCAAAGAAAGTTTCACGAGGATAAAGAGACTTCTGGCATCACACAAGGTCCTCCGAATGTTTGACCCGACACTGCTTGCCATTGTCCCAACGGATGCATCTGCATATGGTCTGGGTGCCGTACTGCAACAAGTGGAGGGGTCCCATATGCAAATTGGGGCATTTGCATCACGAACGCTGACAGAGACAGAATAAAATTACTCGGCTGGAGAGTGCGAGGCCTTGGCCTGTCTATGGGCCTGTGAGAATGGCATGTTTATCTTTGGGGCCAGTCATTTACCCTACTAATGGATCATCAGGCTCTGGTCTCCTTGCTTTCATCCCAGACAACAGGGCAGCGGCCCCTTTGTATCTCAAGGAGGATAGCCCGGCTGCTGCACTACAACTTCAGTGTACCGCAACGGAGCCCACGACCAAGTAGTAGATGCCCTTTCCCAGCTACCAGTCCCAGATACCGTGGGTGGCTTCCAGGTCAATGAGAAGGTCATGTCTTCAGCCACATCGTCTCTACATATAGAAGACCTTTGGGTTGCTACCACTGAGGATGGCATACTAAGACAGGTCACGCACTTCGTACAGTCATCATGGCCAACCTGGAGAATACTTGCTACAGAACTGACACCGTACTATGACATCCGGGAAGAGCTCTCAATAATAGATGGGTTGATTTTCCGCACGAAGTGTGTTGTGGTACCGGCCAGGCTAACAGATACCTTCATCCAGTTAGCCCATGAGTCTCATCCGGGAATTATGAAGACTAAGCAGCGCATCAAGGAAAAGTACTGGTGACCATGTCTTGACAAACAAGTTGATACTGTCATCCAAAGCTGCACGGTCTGCCAAGCATCGGACAAGAGTGTCAAGAACTTGCAGCCACCCCTCCACCCTGTCCCATTTCCTGAGAGACTCTGGGACAAGGTATCAATGGACATTATGGGCCCCTTTGAGCAGGCACTGGCTGATTGTCAACTTGTCATCGTGTTGGTGGACTTCTCTAGATGGCCAGAGATTGTGTTTTGCAGCGACATCGGTTCCCACTTGGCGATCACCTTCCTGCTTGCTGTCTTTGCATGAGAGGGTTATGCTACAGAATTATAGAATAGTAAGCTGTTGGTCTAGTGGGTTTAGCGTGATTTTTACAAAGCGGAGCGCAGAAGCGTTGCAGAATAAAGGAGACCTGGACAGGAAAGATGCTCTCTGAAAATATACTTAGTTGCAAGTGAGCGTCTTTCCTGTCCAGGTCTCCCTTTTTCCGCAATGCTACTGCGCTCCCCTTTGCAAAAATTACAGAGCTAGTCTCAGGTCATGGCCGACAGTCTGCACCAAGGGAATTTGAGTGCTTCCTCGAGGACAGGGGAATTAAGCATTTCTTCTCAGCAGTTTGCCACCCTCAAGCCAATGCCTTGGTACAAAAATTTAATTCTTTCCCTACCATGGGGAAAATAGGTGTTTTTGTAGGTTACGCCAGATCTTTTTTTCTGAAAAAATTACTGCACTGAATATTTTATGTAATACACAAAGAAAAAGCAGAATGAATGCACTTTCACGCATAAAAGTTTTATTAACGAGATATATGTCATAAAAAATATATAAATTGCCAGAATCAAGATTGTGGGTTACGATTGAACAAAGTTTGTCAAGACATGCTTGTATCTACCAGAGAAATATGTAACAAATGAGAAATACAAAATGGAATGTCATCTAATAGGCACTATCATGAAAAAATCAAATTTCTTTATTGAACAGGTACTCCACTACAAAAATTTAACTGCAAGAGCTACAGTTGGGCGTGCCGGGCTGCTTTGCATCGCCGTCGCTTTCAGAGTCAGTTTTGCTTCCTACTTTGACGACTGCGAAACTTCAGAGCATGTTAAAAAATTACCACCCCTTGGGAAAATATCAAACTGCTTAGAAAACAAAAATATAGTTCTCCTTCTTCACACCTGATGGTGAAATGTGTCCATGAGCGTTGTGGATGTTCTCAAAAATGCCATTTCAAACACTCAATAGCGTGCCAGCATTTTTGCTTTCTACTTTGACGATTGTGAAACTTCAAAGCACATTCAAAAATTACTGCCGCTTGAAAAAATATCGAACTGCTTAGAAAATAAAAATATAGTTCTCCTCCTTTATGTCCGATAGCTCAGTGTGTCTGTGAGCCGCTCGGAAGGCCTCGAAAGTGGCATTTCAAGCCATCGTTTGTCGGCTAACAATGCACAATGGGCATGGTACACACAGAGTTAACAGGGTTCTCTAATCTTATATCCAACTAGCACTCCTGGAGCAGCGAGCCATCAAGACCATCATTCCGGAGTACCTGGGTATCTATCGGGCCACACCTCACAGCGCCACGGGCCTCTCCCCAGCGGTATTGCTTCATGGACGTCACATGAGGACATCGTTAGATATCATCAGCCAGCCAACTGCAGACTTCAGCACCCATCTTGCCTGGAAACTGCATAGGCTTCAGCGCCGTGTGTAGGAGTACCAACAAAGCAGCAAGGCGTACGCAGACAAGCAAAGAGCAGCCAGGAAGCCTAAATTTAAAGTGGGTGCCTATGTGCGGGTTATACGCCCAGCGCCTGGAAGTTTTGGTGCTCCACTCAAGATCCTGAAGAGGATAGGACGTTGGTCACTCTACCTGGAGGACGGTCAAATGTGGAATGCCACTCAGTTATCTGCTGTGCCCAATGAAGCGGTACCACAAGAAGCAATGACAAAACAAGAATCACTGCTGTGGAACATGAACGCAGACATGTCAGTAGGCAACACCAGAACTCGGGCACCATCCCAAAGTATACCAATGCCTGAACCATTCCAGAAGTCTCCAGAACCACTGGGGTCAGCACTGCCTCCTCACACGCCGAGTCCACTGCCACTACCAGGCAGTCCACTAACTGAAATCACAACCTCAGGACTGTGTGCTTATCCTGTTGGCAAACCAGGAATCGCCCATCAGCCAGTGGAGTCAAGGCTCTGTCATTCTGCATGGGAGCGAAGACTGGCAGAAAGGTTCAGGGATTATGTGCAATGAACTTACTAATCAAAGTGACTTTATTACGTAGTTGCCAGGAGTGACTTATTATAATTTTGTTTGTCCGTAACAAACACTGACTGTTTCTGTTGTAAGCATATAACTTGTGTTCTATTGTTAAGAGACGGGGTAGATGTAGTGTTGTGCCTTCGCACCAGATGGCATTCATACATGATGTAGGTCCCGGGATGCTGAACAGAAGGTGCCGCAGCGCTCATTTATTGGTCCTTTTCGCAAAGCAATTTGCTCTAGAAAAATAAGATACTGCTTTCGGCGGTGTGCCGCACGTTGCCTCAGTGAAAGCACATGAATACGAAACCATTACCTTACAACTTTTGCCCTGCTTCTGTGCGATCAGCTGTTAATGCACTGCGTTAACAATCAGCATTAACGCATTGTGCTCCACTCATGCTGCAAATAGGGGCGGTGGAGTGAAGATGTATGCAGTAGTTCGTTTCAAAAATTGTGACTGGTATATTGAGGAATGGAACGAACCTGTGTGTCCAAGTTCACAGATCACTGCTACATAAGGACGGCCTGTGTCGCTGGCTCTTTGGGATGCATAACTTCCATCAAGGATGAAAAAAAAAAAAGCTCACTCATCCGCCAGCATTGTAGCGCTAACCTCCAAGGAAAGGACTTCAATTGCGGAATGTTCCCACGAGTGAGTACCACTCGTTATACAGTGACAAAGGGAGTAGCACTGCTTCTTGGCATATAGTAAGTTTCTCTCACATTATCTGCACACATCCACCCTAACTCGCTTGCAAACTTACACCCAGTCTATCGCCATCGTATCAAGAATAAGTGAACGGGTGCCCACTTGAATCAATGCAACGAAGCACGGATGGCGGTGACAACACCGACAGCATGCTAATGTTCAAAGCTGAGCGTTTCATAACGATTGTAACGATCCATACAATAAATGAGTGACTAGCAATAATGCATAATTCTTACAAGCTATTACAATGTACAGAACATGTTACAAGCCTTGTGCCCAGCAAGAACAAATCTATCGCAACTGAACACACCTGCGAGTGATCAGGCAGAAAATAAACTGGATAATGACTCCGCAGGGAACTTTACAGAGTCACAAACGTGATGAACCGCTGCTTAAATGTATTTGCTAAATAAAGAATGATGAGCTAAACACACTGATAAGATTAAATTCATAAGCGAAAACTTAGGATAGGTTGGAATACATTTTTAGCCTCGCTTTTATTACAACCAATGTATATGCTGCTCACGCTGTTTGAGAAAAGCGTAATGAGCTCCAAAAGCGCTTACGTGTCCTTTCAAGCTGCAGCCAAAGCTTTGCGTGTCGTCCAACCAATCGCCATCTACAATATCTGTCAACACGGAAGTTGGCAGAGCCGCGCCGGCATCATACACATCTATTGTAAACACAGAGGCAATGGACACAGTTCAGGCAAGCAATGGACGCATCACCACATGATCAAGCATGGCAGCGTCCACAGGATCCCTGTGAAAATGGTCAATATAAGCGATGCTGATCTGATTAAAGGTTGTTATCGGCATGGGGCCTAGACTGCCGTAGCATGCTCACTTTGTGTCGCTACACTGGTGAAACAACAACTTACAATAAGATTAAAGAAGTAGATGCACTGGAATAAATATATTCCGATTCAGCCCTTAGGCAGCAGTTCACAGTGAAGGAATCGCCACTTGGCTCACTTGCATAAGAGTAACCAGCGCGCACGTCCATACTGTAACCGAACCATGCATGTGAGCACACGCAAGAAAACTCGATGGTTGTGCATCTGTCAGAAAAACCAAGCAAGTCAGAAACTTGCTGTAATCCTTCGTCCCATTGCCAACCAGGGGGCAATCAGTTTTCGCAAGTCTCAAGAAAAGGAATGCAGGCATGGCAGCATCGTTCATATATGGCACAATTATTTGTAATACCAGCACCAGTCTGTGAAAAAATGTTATCATACTCCTGTGAAGAATAAATGCATGAGCATCTATCAATGACCCGGTGAAAGATTAAAAACCAGAAAGTTTTGCTAGCCCGACAAATGGAAACAACCAGCTAGACGAAATCAAAACTAACCACAGTGCTCGAGCCATCACCAACATGCTGGCGTCAACAAGCTGCAGAATTAAAACAAAAAGACTCTGCAGCAGAAGAAAAAATGTGCAATTCCGCACAGGGTGGCAACACTTGCTAGGCAACAAAGAAACCCGAGTTGAAAAAACTGACGTGTTTTTCAAACATACAGATGATGTCGTAAATATACAGCACCGACCATTAGGGAGCGCTGTATATTCACAGTGCTGTATATTCACAGTGCTGTATATTCACAGTGCTGTATATACACACTGCTGTATATTCACAGTGCTGTATATTCACAGTGCTGTATATTAATGTCTTTGACCCTCAAAGGGTAGCTGAGTAAGAGAAAACAAATATATTATTTACTACAGCCAGACAAGAGAATATACAACAGTCAGTGTCAAATATGACTTATTTTTGTTTTGCTTTTCTTTTACAGTTAGGGAAATACAGAACTGTCAGTCATGGTGGAAGCTACGCTGATTCAGAATCCGTTTGAAGAAATTGAAAGTGTTGTCAAATGTTGCCAGACTACTTGGCCCAGTGGCATGTTTGCAAAAGCTCCACCCATGTAGCTTTCCCTTCATTGCCACAAGAAGTCGCCCACGAGTAGAGCCTCGTTTATGCATACTGGAGAACGGAGGCCGCTCCGCTGATCGCCAGTTACAGCTGTCTTGCATCAGCAAACTCCCTTCCATGCCTGTAAGTCACCTAACCTCATCACATCACCTAATGCACTGTCACTTCCTACTGCCTTTTCCTTCCCTAGGCATGCATTCTGATACTCCAAGGTTTCGCCACTTAGTCATTCTACGGCCTTCACCACTCCAAACACCAGCTACCCCATGTTTGCTCCCTAATCCATACTGCCTTCTCAGCATTGCTATCTCTTCCTATTCCATTGCTCGTTGCGCATTACACAGTTTTTTCTCAAGTTTCTTTGTTGACTTCCAAGTTACAGCTCCAAAGATTAGCACTCTGTCAGGAAGTCCAAACTTCATTGCCGACTTGCCATGCTGTTTGAGGCTGCAAGCATCGTGAGAACTCAACCAAGCACGCTTCTTGCTTTAGTGCACAGTCGTGCCACTACAGCTGAGGCAATTTTCTCTCGGAGGCACGCAAGAATGCTGTGTTCGTCAGCGTCATTGCTAAAGATGAAACCATCTGCTTTCAATACAAACCTCAAACATAACTGCAGAGTTCCAAATGGTGGTTTATGTGCTCTCCGCCATCAAGAAAGGTGTGGCAGCAAAATTTGAAAACAAGGACAATGTTGATATTCTTTTGTATGTATGTATATATATATATATATATATATATATATATATATATATATATATATATATTGCAACCTCGTTAAACCATAGTTGGCCAGAGCTCAGAAAAAGTACGTACTGAGTACTGTTAAACAAAATAACATGAGATCGGCCCCTTACCTGTCGAAAACGGAACACGGAACTCAGAGAGAGTGCGATGAAAGGGTAAGAAACATGCAGTACTTATTCACTTTACGCGACAAAAGTGTTATTGTCGTTTGATGCCGCAGCAGCCTAGCACGACAACAGTGGCCTCAAACTTACTGAAGCTGCGTGCCAGCTTTTCAGCCAGCCCCCTTGTTTCAGCAAACACTCACATGGCAGATTCCTCGTTGGCGTCAAGTATTCTCCGTGCACGCACGCGATATAGCTGCAGAAGTCCCGGGGCGCCTTTTTATTGCCGGATGTTGTTCTCGTCGTGACAATAGCATTCATGAGGCTGACGTAATGCACAGCTTCTGCCATTGTCAGGCCTGAATCGCCCATGCTATCGCTTTCCGTGTCGTCCTCATCACTGTTGCTAGTCGACACTTTGGCAACAGAGGCAACGATGGTGAAAAGTTTAACCTTGTAATTGACATCTCTTCGCGGTCGCAGCAGTGCTGCTGAGCAACTTCTTTGCATTCCAAGTGCCACACACCGTAGTCAACAGCAGATCCCTGTCACGTGCCAGCACCGACTTCTTCGTGTCACGTTCAATAGGACGGACGATGTCTAATTTTTCTTCTATGCTGAGCACCCGGTGTCTTTTATATCCGAGCTTCGGCATGACGCGAGTCCTCGCTTGCACGACACCAGAACGCTCTCTGGCACGGCGCCGAAATGATGTTGATATTGATGTGGCTTCACGCGCAAACGCACAGGGCGCTTGGCGGCCGTTGTTCCGATCTCTGAGGCATGTTGTTCTGCCGGGCCGCCCGATGGAGACGACGCACCACCGTGTTTTCACAACGAAAAGTGGAAACGCTACGGTTTAACCGATGCGTACGCAGTAAGCTGGTAGGGTTTATGCGGATACAAAACACATTACGTTCAATGGCCGCTGAGTCGGGGATTTGACTTTACTACTTTTAAAATGAAACTACTGTTTAAACGGGTACAGTTTAACGAGGTTTTACTGTATATATATACACACAGGGTGTCCCACATAACTTGAGCCAGGAAAATGAAAATGAAAGGCGCGTCAGAAGCGAATTGAACCGAATGCATACTATTCACAATAGCCTATAATACAACCTTTGTCTGTAAAGTTTCGAGACTGATTTATTTTCTTCTCTAGAAATGATTTCCCAAAACAAAGGTTGGTGCATATGTGTAGCACCATATTTTCAGGTTAACCTGAGCTATTTATGTTAATTGCTGTGGCAGCCACTAGATGGCACTACATATAGAAAAATATGTTGTCGCTAGTCATCTGCGCATTCTACTGTGAGTAAATGTGGAGAGATGGACGTCCACCACGAACAGCGTGTAAACATAAAATTCTGTGTCAAGCTTGGCAAGGCAGCCACACAAACATATGAGCTCCTTCGCGACGCTTACAGCAACGAGACATTATCGCGGGCACGAGTTTTCGAATCGCACAAGAGGTTCGTTTCAGGGAGAACGTTGGTGGAAGATGACACAGGGCAGGGGTGCCCCGCAACCTCACGGAATGAAAACAACGTGGCTTGGATCAGGGAGATCGTACAGCAAGACTGCAACATTACAGTCCGCATGCTATCGGATGTTCTCGACATTAGTAAGAACACATGCCACCAAATTTTGCGTGAGAAGTTCGGGAAAAAAAAGCTGAATCCCAGACTTGTGCCACACTCCCTCACACAGGACCAGAAAGACACGCGGGCATCAGTGAGCATTGATTTTCTCTCCGAGGCAAAAAAAGGATGCTGCATTCGTCGACACCATCATTGCTGAAGACGAAACATGGTGTTTTCAATTCGATCCTCAAAGAGGCAGAGGGCCGAATGGCGGTCCACAAGCTCTCCGGCGTCAAGGAAGGTGCAGCGACAGAAGACCAAAACAAAGACGATGCTGACAGTTTTTTTCGATGCCAGCGGTGTGTATAGACTGCAAAGAAGACTATTTCGAAAGAGTGCTGCACAAATGATTTCATTGTTAACAACATTTTTTTTTAATGGACTCAGTCTCGGAACTTTACGGACAAAGGTTGCAACTCAGACAATTTTTTGTTTTTCCCATAATTCACTAATTAATTAAGTTTATTTACCCAACTTTTTAATTATTGGCTGAGTACTTCAAGTATGATGAACAGATTTGTAGAGCACATTCAGAAACCACTAATCTAGTTGTTTCCTTTACGATACATCTCACGTAGTCTTTTCTCCAGGTTGCAAAGAAAGCCCACGAAATATGAAAAAGAAAAAGCCACGTGACGGAGCACTTGCACAGTGGTATCGTGCTGCACTCAAGTGTGCATTCGGTGAGCAAGGCTGGCTCCTGTCAGATGACAGCGAAAATGCATGCTGCTGGCCAAGTGCTGTCGATGAGATAAGAACGCCCTGCCAGTCACAATGCAGCCGACCTTGTTCACCGAGTGCACGCTTGAGAGCAGCACAATAGCACGGTGCAAACGCTCCGACATATGGCTTTTTTCACAATTCGTGGGCTTTCTTTGCAACCCAGAAAAAAGGACCACGTGAGACGTATCGTAAAGGAAACAACTCAATCGGTGGTTTCTGAAGGTGTTCTACAAATATGCGTATCATATTTGAGGCCCTCAGCCAATAATGATAAAGTTTGTTAATTAAACTTAATTAATGAGTGAGTTACAGCAAAAACAAAAAATTTTCTGAGATACTATAGGCTATTGCGAATAGTATGCCTTCGGTTCAGTTCGCTTTCGACGCGCCTTTCATTTTTTAAATTCTTGGCTCAAGTTATGTGGGACACCAAATATATATAAAAGGCATCATAAAAAGGTGTCATAAACTACGAGTTTGTCCCATAAGGAAGATGGCAAATCCAGAGTTTTATATCTGTGTGGTTAAACATGCATGCACTATGTGGTCACCTGGACACCTACGGGCATCTTGACAATGGAGCCACTAACGCAAGGCCACACGCTGCCCTAAGCGTCAACACAATTTCTCGCCCAGCACTAACAGCTCGTCCGCCTACGCCATTTCACTTGCTTCCACGTATGAAGAGACCTCTAGAAAGATGCTGGATGGGGAGCATCGAGGCCATTCAGAACACCACACTAAAGAAACTGACAGCCATATGAAAAGAAGCTTTCTCAAACTGCTGCCAAAACCTCAAGAAGCATTGAAAGCTGTTTATAGACTGCAATGGAGACTAGTTCAAAGGGGACCTGCACAAATGACTTACAGTTATCAAGCTATATTTCTAACTCGACAAGGACCACTGCATCTGAATAATCAAGAGACCGAAATACCAGATTCACTGGAAAACATATGACTTCGTTCCACAACTTGCCAAAAAGGTGTGCTGTATAGACCGCTTATAAAAGTATGCCACTCGCGGCAGCCACTGCAACAACGTGCGCTGGCGCCATGTTAAGGGGTGCCACCTGCTGCCGCTACTGTCACAGCTGTATTGACTCAGCAAAGCATTGCATCGTTCCCAGATCTTATGTATATGTTGATTGCGCTGGCAAGTCTGCGTTAAAAATATTTATTAGGCAATGGTCAACTTCTGCTGTGTTCCTAAATATCACCAGCAGGGATACCGATGCAAAGGTGGCAAGAAGATACATATACACGCACGCTATTATTATGGGTGTTGTTCGTCAGGCATGCCACTGTTGTCCTGCTGCACTGACCCCGCGTAAACAAGCTTGGAGTGAACTGTTCCAGCTGCCGTATTGAGCTTTTTAGCGAAAAATTGTGGGAATGTTTTAGAGGCTATGGCTACTAGTTGTGTATGTGTGTGATCACAACAGGAATGTAACGACCGTACATGCTAAATAAAGGTCTCAAACTGCGTTTCGCAAACGCTGCGCAAAACTAGCCAATCGAACTTCGTTTCCCACAGCATAGGATGTTTCTGCAAAGCATTCATTTATCCACACGTCTTCGTATTTTGATGGACGATAATATTTTGGAGCACTTTATAGGGGGTAGAGACGCTGTCGCTCGCTGAAATCACGGCTGTACTGCAGCACAGCGAGTGTGCTACTGACAACCCATTTAAATATATGACCTTATCGCAGTGTCCACAGTCTACAGGCACAGGCAAGCTATCATAAATACGGTGAACTATTTGCACCGATGAAAAGTCTGTGAAACCCTACATTACACCGTGATGTAACTTGAACGTTTTTTCGTGTCAAATCAGACACTGGGTCTCTTCATTACCCTTTTTTTCCCACTTGATCATTCAGCTGCGTTGTGGCAAAGCAGAAACACAAGTATTTTTAGTGCAGAATAATGAAGTAAAAGCCCAAATCTTTTTAACAGGTGGTAGCGGGATAACCAACTTTTTTCTGGAGATAAAATAAATGATGTTGCAGTTTAGTAATCAGTAAGTGGCTTATTAGTTCCACAAGCGTAAAACCCTGGTCAGCGATTCTTCTCAACAAAGTGGTTCTTTGCTGCTCAAGCCTGCATTCACGCACCGTGTATAAAGCTACAAGTATTACAACAGCTAACATTTGCCACCAAAATTTAAGTGATTGCAGACATCAAATGACCGAATTCGGTTAAATTAATTGCCTTTCATTCAGATAGCCTACTACATGGATGCGAACAAGTGCACGGGGTGTAGGAGTTATTAAGCGCTCCCCAACATACCGAATCCTTGCGCGCACCAATGTATTGGCCTTGCAGGCTTTCTCAGCGCTGTTACTAAAGTTAGCGATGAAAGTGGCTTCATTCAGCCGCAAAAACTTACATTTTGCAAGAGTGGTTCACGGAGACTGAAGAGGCAACCACATAGCTCTCCGTCACCAACTTGTACACCTTTCGCTGGCCCTTCGTAGTTGTAGTGAAAACAAAACTGCTGATTGCTGTCTCTCGGAGTGGCAGAAGCCACAACAAGACACTCTCCCAACTGTGTACAAGGTAAACGACATCGCTCATGTCGAAATCAGCGACCAACTATCCGAGAAGCGACGTTGCAGCAGCGAATCAACAGCACCTCGTTACAGCGGTTACCGCGCTCCCCCCAACATGGTGAATTCATTCCTAGGATGCTTTTTGCAACCGAAACCGAAACTCAATTTACTTAGCAGGTGGTGTACTTTTGCAAAGGGTCTATTCTCGTATCATCACTTTCAGGGATACCTTCAATTTCGTGTAACTAGCGCAAGACGCATCGACATCTACCAGAGATGGTATTCTTGGCAAAGTGCCAAGCATGCTATCTTAAAAGATTGTGGAAGTGCTGCCGCCCATCAATGCATCTGATGCTACTCATGCAAAGTATTGCGAAAGTGAAAGTATCTTTGTGAGTGATTGTCCGAAAATACAGCCCAAGTTTGTCAACGAGCTTCTATGCTTTCATTTGCTTGCTTTTAGCCTAGACAGCCTGTGGCCGTGATTTTCTAGCGATGCCTCTCGCGTTTCACCAGCGGTCAGAGAGACGCTCCACCCGCATTACAATGGGAGCAGCAAGCCATGAACGGTGGATAAGAGCAGAATAAAACTTGCACAGCAAATAGCACAAATCGCAAATGCAGCCTTTTACGACTTAGTAGCTTGGCTCTGTCCTGTGGTTTGGGCACAGTCAGTGAGTGCTATAAAAAAATATACAAGGACACCTAAGCACTTCTTATGAGTTCTGAATGTAAAAGCATTCACGAAGAATGTAACTTCAGAACTTGGAAGAATTCAGAATGAAGCATTCAGAAGAATGTCCAATTGAATGCCGCTGTGCAGTCCTTTGAGTTGTGAACTTTTCGCAGGCAAGTGAGCATGTCGAGATGCTTGGCGCACTTTGATTTGGCCTTACTGAGGCGTAGTTAGAATTCATGTGAGAATGTGTGCAGACAGACACGCAGATAACACAGGCTTCAGAGAGCAAGAGCAAAGGTGGCGTGGTATCACGGCAATGCCCTCTCCCTTCATGCATCGCCTGGCACGCTAAAGCAGCAGCAGGTGTCCCCTTTCACCCACTCTGCCGTGTCGTGGCACACTCGTGACGTGGCATCGCAGCCAATGGGGATTTACCTGCAGTTTCGCTCCTACAGATGACAGACGCCAGCTTTTTCATTCGATGGGCCATTAGACACTTTCACATAAAACAGAGTGACTAGGTTTTGCTAGTCTCAATTTCGAAGAGGCACTGGTGACATGGCTGACAACCACGCTGGCAACATGCCAAAACGAAATTATCTCAATTTCTGCTCGATTCTGCGGCCAATTTTGCACAAAGTTGTGCAGTCGGAGTCAGAATTATTGGTGCGCTGTAAGGTGTCCATAATTCCAGTCGCCTTTAGATATGAAGCCTTTGGGCCAGTGGCAGTGTCTCGGAGCTGTCCGAACCGCCGGTGTGCGAATTAGTGGTCAGCAACTGTAAAAGATGCGTGCCTTATTTTAACAGTGGAGCTGCTCTAAGTCGAGCCTTCGCCCTCCATTGTCATGAAGGGGGACAGAGCGTGCGTTGGGGGAGGGGTGAGGAGAGGGGTATAGGAGCAGGTGTTTCACCGGCTTGCGCCCTTTTGCCCCATGGATTCCGCTCGGCGCGAGCTCGCATGAGAGCGGCAGTGCCGACGTCGCACAAATTCGGAAGTTCGAGAGCGAGAAGTGCAAGCAAAGCGCCAGCAGAGGGAAGCCGCTACCGCCGAGGATCGAGAATGGCAAGTGCAAGCCAAGCGCTGGTGGAGGCAAACCAACCCCCACTGTCAAGAGAAGGCAACCCAAGCCAAATGCCAGCAGAGGCAAGCTAACCCCACCTTCAATAGTAGGAGGCCGAGCAGAGACGTCAACGCAGAGTCCTCTCATGGAGGGTGCTGATGGATGGTTCAAAAAAAAAATTCCTCGACCGAGAGTGTGGCCACAGCTGCAAGGTGTGTGATAGACTGTGGTTTGATCACAACCTCATGCAACTGAAGAGTGTGCGCAATCCGGAACCGAAGCCCAAATCTAGCAAAGCGACGACGAGACAAAAACTTTCCTGAAAACTGCGCTAAACACGAGTTCAAACTTGAAAAAACGACCACCAGCTTCGCTGTTTTGACAGCTTTCACAGTGTGGAACTGGCTTTACATTTTTTATTAATTTTTTTAATTCAGTCTCGGAGCTTTACAGACAGAGCTTGTGGATTTCTTTTAAATACTGGAGTGACAGGAGTGTGGCTAGAGAAAACGGACACAAGCGATGTGTGTGTCCAGAGAAACAACAAACTATTTTTGCTCCGTTCGAGCTCCAGCATCTCGGCAGGGTGCCCCCCCTTTTCTGTTCCACACAGTGTGCCCTAGCAGATACTGAAAAAAGGGAGAGAGCAGCACAGCTGCGTTTGTGAAAAAAAAAAAAAACTACTGTCTGCCAAAAGTAATTTACAAGCACCAGCTTTGTGATAAAGTTATGGTCTATAATTCTTTAAAGAGGAATTGGAGACGGTGGAACGCGACGACAGCGACATTTGATGTGGACTGTATCTAAGTGAAACAAGTGTCAGTGCAGAGCTTCCCTAGTAGCAGCAAGTAAACCCAGTGGCAACATGGCTCACTCGTCCTGGTGCTGCTGGGGCCTGTTGGGCGTGAGGCACTCCATGAGCCGGGGCAGGAGTTCGACCTGCTGGCATGGGGGCAGGCGGGGAAAGCCCATGCGCAGGTACACCAGGGCAAAGTTGACAAAGAATGAGGAGTGCTGGCCAGCAGCAGAAGCTGCGTAATGAGTCAGCAGGGCATCCACAGGCAGCTGCACCTGTGGCCGCGACTTGAGCCGCTTGTTCACGTGCACCAGCAACTCCATCACCTGCACATACGCACCCTTATCACAACTCAACATTCCCACTCGTTAGTGGAGGCACTTATGTCAGACTAAGCCATTTGCAAACTATTTATTGATAGTACAAGAACTCTCAATAGTACTGCAATATCAACATTGCAAGCACTGAGTTTTGATCTTGGTTGTACACCATCATTTTCTATGCACATATGTGTCTCCTCTGCTGTCCGTTTTTCTTTAGCTTTCTGCAATAAACACTAGAAAATACTGTCACCAGTTGAGTAATTATCAAACTATCTATAGTACGAAAACCATTGATAGTACCGTCAATAGTGCACTATTAATAATACAAAATCATGAGACATACCGCACATGAACACTGCAACATAAGCTTGGCAATGTGCTCTCATTCGACCAAGTGTTTTCATGGCCAGTTATCCCAAAATTACTGGTAATACCACCAGCAAAAATTTCAAAAACAATCAATCGCATTGTCAATACTGAACTATTGCAATACCATGAATAGTACCATCGACAGCACTATTACCAATAGTTTTTGTTACACTCTCGATACTTTTATTGTGAAATATCATAATACTATAGATAGTTTCAAAAACTATCGATAGTCAATTTACCGATACTTTCGCATTAATATCACTCGCCCGCAAAGCCACTGGGTTAACACTATGACAGCCTACAAGTACTAATACTGTAGCAGAGGGCTGCTTTACCTCTTCCAACACATTCCATCCACATCAAAGTGCAATGGTTTAGGTGATGATCAGCCAAGCTGACAGCCTCTAAAGTTGATAAAAAGGTTGATCAACAAAAGGGTTTATCATAACTCCCATGGCTCTAAAGACAATCCTCGAATAAAACTGTGTATCAAGACTTGCAGGTTGATGGTGTTGTAAAGCAACTGTACTGCTACTCTGTACTTTTTCAAGCACACAGGTAGGCTACCATTCGTGGCTTGAGAACGTCTGCCATCTGCGCACCACCCATTTTTATCCATCCAGATGCTTCCTTCTTGATACCCAGTGACTACTTAGCCTAGATAAACATACTCCTGCACACTTTAAAGAGGCCGATCACAAACTCGCATTACCTTGCCATACAATCGAACACTACTTTGGTTTTCCAGCATATTAATTTTCCTGCCTAGGCTTAGAGTTGAGGTTCTCAATCTTCTCCTGTAAGTCTAACACCTTGAATGCACGTTTCTCCCAAGCATGTACAGTGCTCAGCGATCTAAACACAATACTCAGAGTGCGTGGCTGCCAGCACTTGTTGCACCACCAGTGAGTGCTTACAAAAGCGAGCTGATTCATTGTGGCATATGGGGAGGGCAAGAGCATTCATAACACGTGATGGCTACATCTGGTTGACCGTTGTTTGATCTCTGTTTAATTGTGGCCCCGGCAGAGTGTTGCAAGCCTTGATTTTCACTCCACGCTCGGGTGCTGCGCCACGTGATGCAGGCATGCCACAGCCGCTTTCTCGGTGGGAGCTGGTTGCACAAGTGTTACATGGATTTTCGCGACGTAACTGCATTTTCTCGATGTCCTGTGGGCGGCTGTGTAGCCAGATGGAAGCACTTGGTGCATCGACCTAGCCCCCTCCTGGTAATTCAACAAGCTGCCCCACCAGATGGCAGCTGTCATGAATTCTCGAGGCAGCATAACCAAGTATAAGGCTGCAGGGAGCTGCAAGCCACAAGGGAAATCCAAAAGGGACAAGGCTAAGGGTTAGGACAGCCTTTTCTGTCTGGTTTTTTTTCCCAGCATTTTTTTTCCCAATATACCACCAACTATTTCTCGAATTGGGGGGCAACACACAAACGATCTGACCTCTCGGTCTCCCTCTCCCTATATATATATATATATATATATATATATATGCTACCGAAGGCATAAATGTTGCCGCATTCAAGACCCTAGTTATGTAATGAACAAGAAGAAAGGAAGTTAACTGAGCAGCCTGATCTTTATTAACGTCATACAAAGCCGGCAAACAATAACACCAAGGACAACACAAGAGAAATTACTTGGAAGGGCAAGTTCTCATAGTGAAACATAAATACCCAAAAAAGGGGATGGAGAAACGGCGCCGCGGTAGCTCAGTTGGTGGAGCATCACATGTGTAATGCGAAGATGTGGGATCGTTCCCCACCTGCAGCAAGTTTTCTTTTCATCTACTGTCATGTACATTAATTTATCATTTCTTTAATTTAGTAAGTACAAGTAATTTCCCCTATGCAGTCCTCAGTGTCATTGTTTGTCTGCTTCCTACGACATTATTAAAGATCAGGCCCCTCGTTAACCTCATTTCTTCTCGTTCATTACATAATGATGGTCTAGAATCTGGCAACATTAATGCAACATTAATGCAACGTTAATGCCTTCAGGTAGCACTTGTGGGTTTTAAACCGGTTGCCTTTGCCCAAAAAGATCTCCTACTCGTGACGCCTGCGGCACAAAGGATGCTCCCCATCCGCCGCCAAGGTTTGCGAGTGGTGGCGCTGGCTAACACTTGCAGGATTAGTTCTAGTAGTAAAACATAAATACCCAAGAAAGTGGATGGGGAAACGGCACCGCGGTAGCTCAATGGGGAGAACATCGCACATATAATGTGATGACGTCAGATCGTTCACCCCCCCTGCTGCAAGTTTTCCTTCCACTTTCATTTGCATTAATTTATAATTTCTTTATTTCAATTAGTAATTACAAGTAATTTCCCCTTTATTGTCCTTGGTGTCATTGTTGGCTTCCGATGATGTATACATGTATAGGGAATTACTAATACAATAAGTGAAAAAGCCTGGAAGTGCTTTTGTCAGTTATATTTATATTAACCAAACACAGACCTATTTATCAATCCCACATGTGAACCATGGGGGCCTGAAAAATTATTTGAATTTGCAGTTATTTCTTGCAACTATATATAATATCTCAAGATGATGCAGGGACAAATGGCAACAAGTGCCCCACAGATGTCCTGGATCCCGTCCAGTAGCAGCAGTACAATGCACATAAAAAATGCACATTTGCCACAGAACAATTTTAATAATAAATCAAAAGATTGTATTTGATGGTTAAGTTTTCTGGGATTCTCACCCATGCTCTTGGGACAAAGGAACGACAACACAGTAGTGCAAACAATCACAAGGGCATTTATTGCACCTTTCAAAGATCGATGCCTGCTAGCCGAGTTGCTATCCACAAAACATGCCAATGGGCGCGCGACAAATCACGGAAGTCCGACTCACCGCGACCGGATAGCGAACGAATATGTTCGCCCCATGCTGGATCCCAACGCCTGGTTGTTCGCGCGTACGGTCACGCGAACGCTGGCGCATTCGAACGAGGCCTCGTGAGATGGTCTCACAGAAGCATGGATCGGCGCACGCGCTGCTTGCCGACCTCGAGCCAAAGAGGAAGCGTGTTCTCTTTCCCACGCCCAAGTAACCCCGCCGTTAGGTGGCGTTAGCAGCGCAACACTCGCGCCATCTCTCGTACTGCGCTTCAACCAGACCGACTGCCGCGAGCATCAGGCCACGCGGCGAAGCCGGATTACAGGAGACGGAAGCTATGTGGGAAAACAACATATCAGGGGACGCATGAGAGTCGCGCATCCCCACAGTTTACAGCATAAATGCTAGTTTAGGTAATAGTATTGCCGTGGTTATATGCAAGGAAGTACAATCAACACATATTAATTTCAATATTCACAAAAAAAAGGCATCAGATGTTTGCGACCTTGGAGATTTACAGCCTAATTTCCAGTGAAGCTGTTTCTTTCGAATAGTTGCAATAAAGGTTTCAGTTTCTTGTAATTATATTGCATAGTTTAATACGTTGCCCCTATGGTGCGTGTGTGTGTGTGTGTGTGTGCGCGTGTGCACGTGTGCGCACGTGTGTGACAATTCTGTTTGAAAACTTGCCTGCATGCAATGCTTTGGCGCACTTCTCGTTGGGAATTTTTAAAAAGGCAGTTATTCATCAACATACATGTTACATCGCCATTGCATTTAACATGGTGTCCTTCCTCCCTTCGTGCACTCTCCCTCATCCCCACTCAATTTCCGCTAGATATGATATCGGTTGAGTTCAAAGTTCTCCCAGGGCAACGGAATAAATTCCTTGTTTGCAAAACACATTCCTAAAGCTCTGGATTGCTTGCATGTGTAATTTACTGCAAATGTCCTAATTAGCTCCCTGCCTATTAAGTTTACCTGCATGTTGTCCATAATGCACCCTTCATCTTTGCCAACTATAAACAAAATATTTTGTTTAGTTGCCCCAGGAGATCACTGAAACCAAGTTGGAACTTGTTATGATGCCTGAACATAGGGAAAGAAAATCGACGGCTCAATAATTATTTGCAATACTTCTAAATGGACCAGGAATGTAAAAATTTTGTCGAACTTTGCATAATTATCACGACCCCCTCCTCTTTCACGAAATATAAACCTGTTTTAATCCACAGCTATGTCGGGAAAATGGGAAGCATAACTAATAGGAGCCATATGACACGCTCTAACGCTTGAATAACAATTATTTTGAAAGGTTGCGTTAGATGCAACCACATATAACTTCACAGAAAGGTTCCATAGCGTACGACCAATTATCCCTAAATTCGGTCTTGGTGGCTTTTAATGTTCTCCCAGAGCAGTGGGCTACATTCTGCCTCGCTCGCTAGACACGCTCATAACACTCTAGAGTACTTGCATGCATAATTTATTCAGAGAACCCCAATTACCCATCTACTTCAAACTTTACCTCCAGATCACCCATTACCTTGTTCTTAGAGTCAGCAAACATAAGGAAGCTGCCTCCTTTAATTCAGTAAGGACACCAGACGAACCTAATATCTCGCGTGGGAAAAATAAAAGAAATATGAGGGTTCAATAATCATTCGTAACGCCTCTAAATAAGCCAGAAACGTTAAAACTGCGCTGCACATTGCACTTAAAATGCTGCCTATTCTTTCAAAGTATAATATATCTGAAACACAGAGTTCTCTTTGGACTAGGGGTGTGCGAATACTCGAAATTTCAAATACGAATCGAATATTTTCCTTATTCGAAGCGTATTCGATTCAAGAAATGCATATTCGGAAATTCCCGAATATTCGAGGATGGCCGAATAACGGTAGAAACGGCAAATATTCGGACAGACTAAGAATAATTGAGCAAGTATCGAATTATATGCTTGCTCCGCAT
This sequence comes from Dermacentor variabilis, assembly GCF_050947875.1. NCBI lineage: Eukaryota > Metazoa > Arthropoda > Arachnida > Ixodida > Ixodidae > Dermacentor > Dermacentor variabilis. Next base: position 248,034,508 of record NC_134569.1, on the reverse strand, counting down.
TCTCTTAAGAATGTGTTTATTCACTGAGAACTCCACATGATCCACTCATTATCTGTATGCACTGTTTTAGTCTATCTTCCTCACGCCCGTGAGACATGATCAGTTTCTTTTTTACCAAGCTTTATTACTGGGCTCTTTCATAACAATATATGATGTACTTTCTGGCTCTGTAAGTATATGCAACAAAGTATGTATCTCGAAAATGTTACCTGGACAATTGTTAGATGTTTGGAAATTAAAAAGAAAAAAATATATGTCCGAGGACAAAATTGCATTGCCATCGACAACTCTTGCCTTGTGCTCCCGCTTTTCTAAGGTGGTCGCTGGCTCTTTGTTGCACGCTGCGCTGCTGCTCTGTGAGGCAAATGCAAACCACGCTAACTTCACCGCTGCGTTATTTGCAACTATCTCATTGCTTATATAGCCCTCACTGAAGCGTGTTCTCCAAGAATGGCATCAACGGCGGATGGCAAGCCAAAGAACAAGCAAGAAAAGAAAGCCGGAAGAAGTTTTCTTTGCCGGTACTACACAAGACTCTCCCATCGACAGCTTGGTAGAAGTCGTGCGAACGTGTCCTTCAAATGCCAACGGGAACGACTACTACTCTTCAAAATCACATGAAACAGCACCCTTTGTTGATGGAAAAGTACAATTATGACGCCGCTTCAGACGCGCCATTGAAGACACTGGATGATATACTACAGCAGAGACAGCAGCCATTGTCTCAGAAGAAAGAAAACGCACTTAACCAGAAAGTATCAGAAATGGTTGCCTTAGATCTTCTCCCTTCCAGCTTTGTTGAAAACCGGGGGTTCAAAGCACTGATGAAAGCAGCTGCACCATTCTACAGTCTGCAATCTCGAACAAAATTGTCGCATGTGCTTGTCCCGCACCTATATGGCGGAACAAGAGAAAAGGTACGACATGAGCTGCGAAAATCACTTGAGTGAAGAACAAGCACACTCGCTTTTACGAGTGATAGCTGGACATCATATTCTAACGAGGGCTTTATAAGAATAAGCCTCACGTGTCATTTTCTTGCGGTGAAGTTTGAGATGAAAAACTTCACTTTGAACACGCGACATACGCGGCAGAGTCACACGGCTGTGAACATAGCTGCCTCATTGGAGCAGCTATGCACCGACTGAGGGATACCAATCGACTGCGTGAAGTACATCGTGACGGACAACGGCCGCAATATCCGAGCAGCTGCCAGGAGACTGCCATGGCTCCAGCGAGCCTGCTTTGCTCACATTCTGCAGCTGGCAATCAGCGATGCGATGTCGTGTACTCCAGCAATCAACAGACTCTGCAAGAAGGCTAAGCGATTCTAGGACACTACAAGCATAACCCTAGTGAGCAGAAAAGACTGAACGATCTGCAGAGCAAGTTGAACAAAGACGTCCTCCATGTTGTGCAGGATGTTGACACAAGACGGAAGAGTCAGTACCTGATGCTATCAAGGCTCCTTGAACTCAAAGGGTCCATCACACTTGAGCTCACCACTTTGGACACAAGCATAAAAACCTTTAACTCTGCCGAGTGGAGAGATGCAGTAAAGTTTGTGGAGGCACTGACACCCTTATTTTATGCAACTGTGATCTTAAAGGGACACTAAAGGCAAACGCTAAGTCAACGTGGACTGTTTAAATACCCTTCTAGAAACCTCGCAACGGTTGTTTCATGCCAAAAAAATACTTAGTTTACGAAAAAATTGCATTGAAGGATCCGTATACCTTTATCGCAATTCAAATCTCCCGTCACCCAACCGGGGGATTGTGACGTTGCATACGCCATCACCACCATTTGCTGCCTCAATGAGTAAAGCGGAGCCCGACAGACGGTGGAGGTGGTACCAAGTCAAGACAGCGTGGTGGATTCGCCGCTGCAGGTTCTCTTTGGCCAAGTGGTGTTGACCGTTCGGGCATCCCATGACATCACATGGAAGTTGCATTCTCTGCTACTTACAGTCTGTGCGAGTTTCGCAAGCCAGCAAACCCAGCGCAGCACTACACGATGACTACTGAAACGGGAAAGCGTGTCGAGCAAAAACGAAACCTTTCGACCGCCTGCGTAGTTGTCAGGAATATCTCAATAAGTTCTTTTTTCTAAAAGTGAAATAGAACTGGACAAGTAGCACTTTATTTCGTCTTATAATAAAAGAATGTTTTGTGCAACGAGTGGTTGAGTATTAGTGACAGAATTTAACTGAGGATTGCTTTCGTCATTGGACAAGTACTTAAATGCCCCGGGAAAATGCCTAATAATGTCCTGCATTTACCTCAATTTCTAGATAATTAAGGCTCTGTTGATGCTTTAGAGATTCTCAGGCATTAGAGATTAGAGAATATCGACGCTTTAGAGATTCTCGGGCATTAACCTATCACTTTAGCTTGACTTAATATTTGCCCTTACGGTCCTTTTATGTGCTGAAATGTACCCCTCATTGTCATGCCAAATTCCAATTATTTTTGGAATGCAGCATTGCATCGAAGGTTACAAAGGCAACTCAGGGTTTGCTAATAATCTTGCAAAATGTACCAAGACTCATTTTGTGGAGTGCGAATTTGACGAAGTGGCCAGCCTGGCCATGTTTCTTGATCCGCGCTTTAAGGCCACAGTTTATCAGGCATCTGGTCAGATGATTTGGCTGAAAGACCTTGTGACAAGGGAGCTCCAGGCAGCTGATGTGGAATGCATGGGGACACTGCCGTGCCAGCGTCGACTTCGTGTCCACTGGTGGCATCCACTGTATGAAATGCTTTTGACGATCTAGTGATGAACAAGAAGAAGACACATTTGACATCTGCCCCTGAGAGGGAGGTTACAGACTATGCGGAAAAGTGTTTTTTGGAAAAAGGCAAGGATCCTTGTAAGGATCCTTGTCAGTGGTGGCAGTCCATTTGCCGCTTTTAAGTACACTCGCCCAGAAGTACTTGGCCATCTCTGCCACCTCTGCCACCTCAGTTCTTTTCTAGAGTCTTTTCTACAGGTGGAAATGTTGCCACAGTGCATAGAGAGTGCTTACTTTCTCAACATGTTGAGCAGTTAATTTTCCTCCATGATAATCTGTAACAAGCGCATTAACTGACATTAACCGAGTGCATTACCTATACTGAGTCTCTTTATCCTGAAACAGTCTTGTAAAACCCGATATTATTTTCAGAAGGGTAATAAAGCTATTGTTACCTCGTTTTACAACTTTTTAATTGTACACACATATTCGATATTCAAAGACAGTTTTTTGCGTTAATCGTATTCGATTCGTATTCGAAAATTTCAATATTCACACACCCCTACTTCGGACATTGGAAAAGCTAGCTAATAACAGCAGCTTGATACTTTTGTACACTTGCGTACAATTTTTTTAAAGGCCGTATTTGATCAACACGCATTTACCATCGCACTTAAACATTGCGTATTGTTCCCATTATGTTCGCAAAAATTTGACCTCGGTTGTAATTGTGCCAGTGCAGCTGTCTAAGTTTTACACTGCTCAGAAAACAGAATACCAAATTTACTTGCATAATCATTGCACTTTTTTGTCAGAAAAATTGACGCAGAACCAGGGGTGCGATCATTAAGTGGGTGTAATTTTCCACGAAAAGCAAAAAAATTTTTTTTCGGCCCGCGTTTGCTGCGGGACACCAAAACAAAAATGGTGGCCGGCGGAGCAAGCCAAACGCACCGAACACGATTTTTTTTTCTTCTCGTGAGCACATTATGTGCAGTGAAACAGTTTCTTCCGTATCAGTAATGAATAATATTGTTAATATCGGCAAGTATGCGGCAATAACGTAGCCATGTCCGCTTCAAGGGGATAGAAACAGATGGGCGCGCTTAGCTGCCAGTGACATACAAACACATGGCCGGCATGCTGCGGAAACTGCGGCATCTGTCTTCACTACTATCCTAATACGGCACGTTTCCACTAAGGGTGGTGAATATCTTAGCTGTGTTACAAGTGTCAGCGTATGAATAGGGTACACTTTTAACGTATAAGTGTAAACGTGGCTACTATTGTTGCCGCTCGCGATTTGTTGCGTGCCCACACGTGCAGATGAGAAGAATCGAAAGACGCCTTTTTTGCTGTTGTTGACCACAACCATTATAAAGCCTACACATAATAAAGGCTTTCGTTGCAGCTTTTTTTTCGTCATAGTCATGGAAGTGCGGAAAGTGATGAAAGTAATGAAATGAGGCATCTACTTAAAGGGACACTAAAGGTTACCAGAAAGTCAAGTTAAAGTGGTAGAGCAATGTTCTAGAACGTCTAAGGCGTCAGTATAATCGCAAACAGAGCTTTAGTAACCGAGAAATTGAATAATAATAATAATAATAATATTTGGGGTTTTACGTGCCAAAACCACTTTCTGATTATGAGGCACGCCGTAGTGGAGGACTCCGGAAATTTCGACCACCTGGGGTTCTTTAACGTGCACCTAAATCTAAGCACACGGGTGTTTTCGCATTTCGCCCCCATCGAAATGCGGCCGCCGTGGCCGGGATGCCGAGAAATTGAGGTAAATGCATAACACTATTTGAGACCCCCCAGCGACATTCCGGTACTAGCCCGATGACGAAAGCACTCCTCATAATTTGTGTTACTAATACTCAACTACTCGTATTAAAAAAATCATTTCATTTGATTATAAGACGGAAGAAAATGCTACTTGACTACGTCTATTCGATTCTAAGAAAAAATAACATTTTCACGTTACCCTTCAGTAGTGTGGGTGGTCGAAAGGTTTCGTTTTCGCTCGACTCTGCGCCGCGCACGCTTTGGAGTTTCAGTAGTTTCGTTATCGCGTCGCATTGTGCGGGTTCTGCTGGCTCGCGAAACTTTCATTTGGAACAAGCAGCGAGAATGCCACGTCCATGTGACGTCGTGGGAAGCCCTCGTTGCTTTCCCGCTCCGGAGAGCCGGTGTCGAGGCAGCTGACGTAGTACGCAACGACGCCGGCAGCGCGAGCCCTCAGCAGCAGGTCGCGCTCGTCAGTGCTCAAATCGCTGAAGTTGAGCCCAGCATCGCGAGCCAATCTGTCGTTGTCAGGGTCCATCGCGACGAGCGTCGAAGTTTGCGTCATAGAATGAAGTACCAGCTTATGGTCGCGCATTTTTCCTTCCGCTAGCCACCATACTCCCGCTTTCGCTCTGCTGTCGGCTCTGTCTTGGCTCTGTTCCTGGCCGCGCGTTTGCGTTTTGCGCAGAAAATCCGTAGCGCCGTCTGCGGACGCCGTTTTACTCACCGACAGCGCAACGTCACTATGAGACTATGATGTCAGTACTCCTCGATCGGAGGGCGGGCGATTTGAACTGCGCTAGAGGTACACGGATGCTTCAGAACGCATTTTCTCTTAAAATAATTCTCTCCTTGGCACGAAACAAGCGTTTCGAGGATTCTGGGATGGTATTTCAACAGTCCACGTTGACTTAATCGTAACCTTTAGTGGCCCCTCAAGAATGTTTGGTGCGTGCAGACTGCTTGGTTTGTCTTGAAGAGTCGTTCATGTAGCATTCAACAGACGGTAAGTGCGATCAATATTAGCTAGACTTGGCACACGACATATCGCTGTGGAAAGTTCGGGGTGCCATCATTACACAGGAAATAAAAAAAAATCGAATTTTGACGTCAAAATTCAGGGGTGCGATCATTACGCGAGTGCGATCATTACGCGAGTAAATAGGTTAGTAAAGCTATGGACCGCTTGCATGCGTATTCTACTGTAAAATGCGCATTTGGAACATCGCCTTCACATTGGCCATACAATGTCATAATTTTCCCCAGATATAAACAGATGCCTTGTTTAGCTCACTGAAGACAACGGAGAATGGAACTCTGAATCTCGTACGATGCACCAAAACATTTAGGAAAACGGGGATTTAGTAATTAACTGCAACACTTGCATTTAAAGCAGGAAAGTGAGTTCTACAACATACCGTGTTTAAAATTCTCACTATTTTCATGGAATTTCAACCGTCTCTTGTGCTGGTGTTTAGGAGTCTGGGAAATATTTCGATTAGCGGCAGTATGACACTGTGGAACACTTCTATTAGTAATTTTCTACAAAGGCTGCAATGAACCTACAGGGAATAAACCTATATCGCTCGTCACTCAAACTTGCTCCGTACTTCGAATTAATATAAACACCGTGCCTCACATATCTTACCGAGCGTGCAACGGGAAAATAATTAAATGATGTCTATTACACATAAAAATTAGGAGAAAGCGATTATTCAGTAACTGTTCTCACAGCACATAAGCAATCTACACAGCACAGGCACTCCATTTTTCAAAATACGAAATATCTGTTGTTTTTGCTCCTGCTGGCAAACAAATAATAGTGTAGCTCTTATTTAGAAACACCCTGAAAATGAAATCTCCAAAGTCAGAAGTGGCACATGCCTTTAGAAAAAAATTGAGAAAAAAATGTGAGTTCTATAGGTATTGAAATGGCTCGCACATTCGAACAAGGTCATTTTCACTAGTATATCTTCGATAAGTCATGATTACACAATGAAATTCCACAGTTGTAATACCTGTAAGATACCATACCTGTAAGAGGTTTGATTAGATTTTTGCTAGCGATAAGAGACTGGGACTGCAACACTATGTAGTGCATGTGTGCACAGCGATTAAAGGGAGACTAAAGGCAAATACTAAGTCGATGTGGACTGTTTAAATACCATCCCAGAAACCTCGCAACACTTGTTTCATGCCAAGGAAAGACTATGCTTACGAGAAAATTGTATGTGAAGGGACCAAATAGTTTTTTCAAAATTCAAATCTCCCACTACACAACCGGGGAGTGGTGACGTTGCACATGCCATCACCATCCTTTGCTGCCATCGGTGAGTAAAATGGCGTCCGACAGACGGCAGCACCGAGCCAAGACAGAGCCGTGGATTCACCGCTAACAAGAGGGATCATGAAAAGACCGCCTTCATCACGCCGGATGGCCTGGCCTCTATAAGTTCAAGGTCATGCCATTCGGACTGTGCTCAGTGCCTGCAACATTCTAGAGGGTGATGGACACAATGTTAGCAGGGCTGAAGTGGCAGACCTGTCTCGTCTACTTAGATGATGTCATCGTCTTCGCCGGGAATTTCGATGATCACCTTTAGGTGGCTTGGAACAGTACTAGAGGCCATCAAGTCATCAGGGTTCACTCTGAAGTTGGAAAAGTACTGCTTCACTTACGATGAGCTTGTGTTCCTGGACCATGTCATCAGCAAACCTGGAGTCCACTCTGATCCAGAGAAGACATCTGCCATTTGCTAACTTTCCACAGCCCACTGCCAAGAAGGGAGCGTGCAGATTCCTTGGCCTGTGTACCTATTACAGGGACTTCATCAATGACTTTTCTCGCATTGCCAAGCCTTTCTTCGTCACGAAATCAGACGTTGATTTCAAGCGACAAGCGCCGCAAGCTGAAGCCTTCCAAGAGCTTAAACAATGCCTGCAGTCACCATCAGTACTTGCCCACTTCGACTAAAACGCCAACACTGTGATCCACATCGACAGAAGTAGCCTAGGCCTCGGCGCCATCCTAGTCCAAAGAAAATATGGATTTCAAAAGGTCATTGCTTATGATAGCCGGTCGCTGTCAAAAGCAGAAGCCACTTATTAGACGACGGAAAAAAAAATGCCTTGCCATCATTTGGGCTACCGAAATTCCACCCTCCTCTATACAGCAGGCCCATCGAAGTTGTATGCCTTGTGTTGGTTGGTAAATTTAAAGACCCTTCAGGATGCCTCGCATGATGGAGTCTCAGACCACAGAAATTTGACATCACCGTCATCTACAAGTTGGGACAGAAACACTCTGATGCAGACTGCCTTAAACGCGGCCCAACGACATGCTGCCGCACGTCACCGACGCAGAGGATCTATATGTCTCCGACTATCTCCAGCACGCCGAAGAAGTCCGACAGCTCTCCTGCCTGCATATCCAGAAACAGCAGAGGATCAACATCCGGCACTACAACCTTCGATGATACTACGTGGAATGCCGGCATGGCGACCGTGTATGGGTTTGAAGCCCAATACGCCAACAAGGACTTAGAAACTTCTGCGGTGCTATTTCGGACCGTGTAACATCATCCGACACACTGGCGCACTGGACTATGAGGTCGTGCCAGACGGCATTTTGCAATCACAGCGGCAGCATGCACGACCAGAAGTCCTCCATGTGGTGCGTCTTGTCGCCCATGTGGTGCCCGCTGACGAACTTTGGGACTTTGTTTCTTTGTTGCTTTGCTACGATTTCTTTACTAGGTGTGCTTTTGTTTTCTGCTCTCCTGTTATGTTTGTAGCATCAGGACGATGCTTTTTAAGAGGGGAGCATTGACACGCGTACTTATCTTTTTCGGGTGACTGCTTTTTCACCGGCTGACAAAGGTTAAATGCTTTCCCTCAGCGCAGAATGTGCATGCATGTATCGGAAGTTTCTCGAATGTTATCGAGGGTTCTATTCATTGTCTGCTGTCACCGAACCTTGTGTAATCTGATTGTATGTGCAACGCGAATTGTGTAATACTTCCTGGAAGAAACATGGGCATCAGCGATTACTCTGGAACCTTGGATGACTCCGGTATAAAAACTGACGTGCTTGACCTGCTGATGAGATTTTTCGACGATCACTGACTGTGTTCGCTGCTATCGTTGTGCTTCGAGTGTGACTTGCTTTTGTGGGCACAGGGTCACCCAATAAAAAGTTAGTTTTGTCGTTCACTGCTTTGCTACTGTCTTCTTCACCGTCACTACTACATGACAATATGAGTGCTACGGCACGATGGGTGTTCAAAGGAGGAAACGGTAAATTGTTTTAATTTGCTATATGCTTGCATAGCGGTTGTAAATTTGTGAGACGAATGAAGTGGCTCTATTCTGAATTGGTTAAATAAATGGAATGAGGGGACCATACTGAAGAAGCAAATTACAGCTGAGGGAAAACAAATCTTAGGTAGGCTAATGGGTGCATATAAGTTATGCAGGTTCCGGCCTAAATAGCCGAAGAACCGGGAGGTGCTGCAGCAGACGTTGGTGATATGAGTGGTCCAAGAAAGGCTTGATGACAGGGTTATGCCTAGATAATGGAAAGAATTAACTTCAGACACAGGGTTGTTGTTAATATAGTATCGAAAGTGTGAAATAAGATGCGTGTGAGTGAAAGACATTGCATTTATTTGGATTAAGCAACATCAGCCATGCGTTGCATCAATTGCTAATAAGGTCAAGGCCATTTTGAATTTTTACATGGTCATCAGTACCAGTAATCGTCCTGTAAATTGCACAATTGTCAGTAAAATGCGGCAACAGTCTTCAACAGACTCAACAGACTTGGCACTACACAGGCATCAACAGACTTGGCACTATGGCTGCTGCAGTCTTCCAAGGTCTGCTCATTTCTCCTTTTCCAAAAGCAAAGCATGCAGACATAGAGAACATTTGCATTACCGGTTCTCTTCCTCCAACATTTTCTTTTCTCTGCATGTTTCTATAGCTTGGTTATGCAAACTATAAATAGAAGCATTATGTGCTGCCCACATTCAACACAAAAGGTACTGCACAGCCATAAACAGTTTCAGTTTATTATTCTTGAAAAACAATCAATTGGAAAGAGAAAATATACAGGCGAGGGTCCCAAAATCAAAGACTGCAACGGGACCCTCGATTAATAATGACAATGTAGAGATGTATTAAAGAAGAGCAAGCTAACTAGAAGAAACAAACACAATCGCAAAAATACAAGACAGAAAAATAAAATTAACGAAAACAAATTGTCTGAATACAAGTCTATAGTGAATAAAAAAAAACTGCCCATACATACAAATGGCACATGTAGTGTAATGAATGATGTAAACTTAGTTACACATATAAAACAGCTTAAGGGCATGACTAAATGTATGAAAGGATGAAGATTTAATGCTGACGGGTAAAACATTCCACAGTTTTATAGCAGCGAATCATGATGTCATTTTTCCATAGTTAGAATGAACCACAGGTAGTAGAATATTGGAGTTGCATGCAAGCATGGTATTATTGTTATTGATGAGGTGCCTGGAATCAATGAATTGGTATGAGAGCTGTTTAGTAAGCAATTTATAAAACATAATTATTAGATGATAGTTGAACAAGTTCATTACAACAAGGATGTTATTTTCACGAAGTAGTAGAGTAGCACTCATGAAAAACCCACTGTTAGTGATAATGCATATTGCTTGGTTTTGTAAGTGCTGAACAGATGAGACATGACAGTTATATGCGTTTTCCCAGGAAACAATGCCATAATTAATGTGACTGTGAATGAAGGCAAAGTATAATGCTAATAATGCGTCTTTGGAGAAATATGTCTTTTTTTGATTAATGCTCTAATACCGAAGGTACACTTTTGCTAAATGAAGGCAATGTGTTGCGAAAACTTTAGGTTAGAATCTAATTTGATGCCCAAAAATGATACACAGTCGGAAACGGGAATGTGATGACCATCTAGAGTTATCTCAGGCAAGCCAGGTAGTATTCTTTGGCTAGAACGGAAAATCATGAATTGAGTTTTTGAAGGACTGATAATTATAATCTGCATTATCATAATCAGCATCGCTTTAGGAAGGGCCTCTCGTGCGAGACAGTTATTTGAATTTACAACAGACCTACACACTAACTTAAACTATAACTTACAAATTGATTGCTTGGTTCTTGATTTTTCGAAGGCATTCTACCGTGTTGCACATGGTCGCCTAATATAAAAACTCTCCGAACTTAAATTGGACTGTCTTACCTTGTCATGGCTCTGAAATTTTCTGTCTAATCGTCAGCAGTTTACTACTGCAAATCACTACGCTTCCTCAGTAACAGACGTTTCTTCTGGTGTACCACAAGGGAGTGTCCTCGGTCCCTTGCTTTTTCTAATTTTTATTAACGACCTACCTTAAAATTTGTCCTCCACCATCAGAATATTCGCTGACAACTGCATAATTTATTGCCCAATTAAAAATTCAAATGATCATCTCGTTCTTCGGCAAGACCTTCAACAAATTATTAGCTGGTGCAATAAGTGGCTAATGACTTTAAATACCACAAAATGCAAAGTAATGTCGTTTACCCAGAAGTTGACAACCTCACCGCATCCCTACCATATGAACAATTACACTGTTACAACAGCTACACAATATAAGTATCTAGGAGTTCTATTCACATCGAATCTTTCTTGGACAGAGCATATCACATCCATTTCAGCTAATGCCTCCCAATCGTTGGGGTACTTGCGACGCAACTTAAGAAATGTTCCTTCAAATGTTCGCAAGCTAGCTTAACTAGCTCTTGTTCCTCCCAAGCTCGAGTATGCATCTCCCATTTGGTTCCCTCACCAGAAATACCTCATTGAAACGCTAGAACGGATCCAGAACAGAGCAAGCCGCTTCATCATAAACGATTACAGCTACCAGTCTAGTGTAACACAAATAAATGTTAAGCTTTCATTACAAACCTTGAACACTCGCTGAGACATTGCCCTTTTATCACTGTTCCACAAATTTCTTCACTCCCCTCAAACACCCGCATGCTTAAAACGACCCTACTCCACGTCACATAGGCTTCATCATCATTTCAGCTATGCCCGCCTTTACGATTCTACAAAAGCATTCCATTACTCCACTCTTCCTCATGCTATCAGAATATGAAGTTCGCTCCCAGACAGCATTGCATGCCAGTCCAACTCCGATTCATTCCGTGATGCCTTGACTGAATGCATGACTAAAGAAATGTGAAGTTTTACATTTGTCGCACAATGCTTTCTTGTACTTGCACTATCTTTTACAGCTTATTGTCGCATTATTACCATTATGTCGCTATGTTTACCGTTCCGTTGGAATGTTGCGTCAGTAACTTTTCTGTCATTTTTTTTTTATCATTAATACTGTTTAACACTCTGATCTTGTTAATTACACGACTTCACTGAAAACAATCTGTGTGATTTATTTCTTGTTATTATATTATGTTTTCTTCTTTCCCCTAGTGAATCGTGAACTAAATAATTCTTTTTCATCTTGGTTGCACTTGCGGTTGTAGTTTGTAAACAGATAAGGTTTACAGATTTCTTGCATTTTATATATTTTCTATGTACTGCCCCCGTTACTCAATGTCTCACTTTGAGGCCTGTAAGGTATTTTCAAATAAATAAATAAATAAATGATTGGACGAACACCATGCAACAATATGGTCAAGCTCATTGTTTAGTTTAAGGATTAAGGTTGTTAAAGAATTGTCACGCAACAAGATAGTAGTATCGCTGCACATAGTACATAATGTGCCGAATGAAGACACATAGGTAAATCATTATTATAAATAGAGAATAGTAAGGGACCTATAAGGGACCTAGTATGGAACCTAGTGGTACAGCTTGGTTAATAACTTTAGTATCAGAATAAGCACCTCCAAAAAAAAAAGCTGTTTGTTCTCTAGCATGTAGGTAACATTTTAGGAGTTTTATTACTGGACTGGTAATTCCCAGGGATTCTAGCTTAGTAAAAAGTATGTTACAATTAATTGCATCAAAAGCTTTAGTGAAGTCCAAGAATACCAAACCAACGAAGCTTCCTGTATCAATCAAGTGACGAATGTAGTTGGTTAGGGATATTAAAGCTAAGTTAGTTGAACTGCCAGCGTGAAAACCAAATTGAGAAGATTGCAACAAATGAAATTTTTTAAGTAATTATTTAGGCGCTTACAAAATAACTTCACAACAACTTTACTAATCGACGATAGAATATAAATTTTTTTGTACACTGAATACTCATGTAAGCCGAACGCAATTAGGAGCAAGAGCCCCTGTCAGGCTATATGGCCTTTAGCTCTTGTTTCCTCTTTCTATAATGAAGAAAGAAACTTCAAACTTCAAAAACGGCCAAAAATAATTAGGATGATAGTTAAACACTTCCGTTTTATTGCCTTTCTTATATGTACAGAAAAAACCTTTTAAGCGAAGTGGGAAAAATACCACATTTAAATATATTATTAATTATGATGCAAAGTGTATCAGAAATAAGCGGTGCAACAAGTTTTGGATGAAACACAGAAATATTATCTAAGCCAGGGCTAGTATTCTTTAGAGTTAATACCATGGAACATACCTCATCTGTAGTTACGGGAAAGAGAAAAAAAGAATGATTGCAGCGATAAATGGGATAAGTAGTAGTCATATGACGACTGCTGTATACATTATAGAAGCAGTCACTGAAACTATTTGCTATGCTAGAAGAATCAGTATGAGCTTTATCGTTGTAGTTTATTTTATCAGCAGTGCCCGCCGTGGTTGCTCAGTGGCTATGGTGTTGGGCTGCTGAGCACGAGGTCGCAGGATCGAATCCTGGCCACGGCGGCCGCATTTCGATGGGGCAAAATGCGAAAACACCCGTGTGCTTAGATTTAGGTGCACGTTAAAGAACCCCAGGTGGTCGAAATTTTCTGAGTCCTCCACTACGGTGTGCCTCATAATCAGAAAGTGGTGTTGGCAGGTAAAACCCCATAATTTAATTATTTTATCAGCAGTATTACTGGACTTAGGCAAGTTCATGAACGCATTAAGAAGTTGCCATTGTTTTTTGGGATTGTTCTTGCATTTTGCAAATTCACTTTCATAACATACTGTCGTTTAGGCTTCTTTAGCAAGTTATTCAGAATGTTACAATAATATTTATAGCGTGCCGCTAAGTGTACATTAAAAGGTTTCTTTTTAGTCTTTTTGTATAGGTTTTCTTTTTTCCTGATGCTAGTCAGTAAACTTTTCGTTACCCAAGGGTTACCAGGAAACTTAAAATGTTTCTTGCATCTGACAGTAGTTGTGTTAGCACGAAGAGCTTGTAGAAAGATGGAACAAAAATTTTCAAGAGCTTGATCAGGATCATGCAGGGAGTTAATTACAGATAGTGTTAACAAAAAAATCTCTGTCAAAATTAGAGGAAAAGTAGCAAGGCTCGGACTGAGGTATTTCGGCCTGAAAGGAGACGAATATTGGGAAATGGTCTGTGATCTGAGTATCCATGACACCAGAGTTTGAAGTTCACGCGATGTTAGTTAGAGCATGGTCAAGAAGTGTGTTGGTACCATGAGTAGAATGCCTAGTAGGAGAGATAATGATTCCAGTCCAAAACCAACAAGACAGTCTGTATAAGCTGTTACACTTCCATTGTCGACGTCAAGTAAGTTGATGTTAATATCACGGACAACTAGGACTTGCTTATTTCAACAGAATTTTTTTTCAGAACTATGGAGAGCTCATTCAGAAAATCAAGGATAGCTGAAGAAGGGGAATGGTATACACAACCAAGAATAAAACTGTTATGATTATGAGAATTCAGCTGTAAGTCAGTTTCAATCCATACCGATTCACAGTGATTGACATTAAGAAAAAGATCAAGCCTATGCTTATATTTAACACGAGGTGAAACGAATATAGCGGAACCACCATATCGATACAGTGGCCTATTAGAACAGGGAAGGCAAGTGCTGCCCCACAAGACAGAAGTTCACTGCATGGCTTGAAGTAATGAACACTGGTCAAACAAAGCATGTCTCTGGAACCAACATTTTGACAATCTTCATCAGGAACAAAGGCACATACGCTTATGAAAATGTAGGCTTTAGCAACACACCTTGTTCAACGACTGTTCATCTCAGTGTTTGGCAGTGCGATGAGATCATAAAATTCGAGGGTGTGCGATTGAAGCAGAGGCTCGCTGTGGGCATAAATATTGCCGATGATCATGAAAGTGTAAGCAACAAAATGGGGTGAGAAAGTGGCACCACTGACCTTCTTGCGAACGCTCTCATGGGGGCTGCCCAGCTTGCCCAAGACAGGAAGCAGGAACTTGGACAGCACAGACTCAAACTGCTCATCAGTCTCGGCTGTCACGAAGCGGAGGAAAACACGCTCCACCAGCACTGCAATGCACAAGCACACAGACTCCAGGCATGCAGGATACATAGATATGCAGGATGTGTTTTGATTCTAACCGCTTAAAAAGCACGGTTTTAGTGCTCCTTGCTGGCAGTGTAATGGCTATAGTAGTTTCACAAGATTGCATTCTTTGGTCTGCCTCGTCCAAAAAGCACTCAGCCTATCTATTTGCCTGCTTCACCTGGCAAGTAAATAATCATTGTTGTATACATACCTAGGCCACAATTTTATAACAATGCCTTTTTCGATGTCAATGCCTTTCGGTGCTTTTCACATTCGTCAGTGGCTGTGATCACTCGCGGACACAAAAGGCGCCGAAAGGCATTAGCACCGTGAAAAGGCATCACTAAAAATCTGTGGCCCTAGTAATCGGAGATGCAAGTTGCAACAGAGAAGTGGCCTTGAAACAATACCAGTCGGCAACAATGCAAGGCCAGAAAAACCAGGCAAACAAGGTTTCTGTTGACTGATGTTGACCAAGAGAAACAATCTCAGTAAAATTTGACCCATAACAATGGAGCAGTGAGTGCAAGATCCCTTAAGGTTGTTATGGTAAAGACGCTAGTGACTGTACACGAAAGTCGGCAGTACCATGACAATGTGAAGCATTTTATGCAATGGGCACGTGTGGAGCAGAAAGCATTGCTATAAACATTTAAACAGCCAGGCTAGAACAAAACAAAAAGGAATATGGGAACTGGAACACCTTTATATGTTCACCCCACATTGCATTACAAGGTTGTTTAGAACTTTCGAGAAGAAATTATTCAGAGAGCAGCGTAAATTACAAAGCACTAACATTCAATGTAGAGAAGGTTACAGTAACAGATCGAAATCACATCTTTTCTAATTTTGCGTGAATTCATTATTGCTCCAATCTTAGTGACTAACCGATACTGTTCATGTTCAGTATCACTGTAAACCCTAGAACGAACACCTACGTGTTAACAAAAAATGATGTTACCTAACATTTGAAAAAAGCTGCACTTTACACACTAAACCTTTGTGCCAAATGGAACACTGGTCAATGTCTCCAGGGTGTCCTGTTCTCCAAAATCCAAAGCCCCAACTTGCAACATTCTAATGCATACAACGGCACCACTGTCCCGGATCTAGGTAACTGTCGGGAACCCTATGCAGGCACCAGTTTTTTACACTGACTCTATCCAAAGCACATTTAGCATTGAGTACAAGTGTTGATGTAGCTATGCTAAATGCTCCACCTCATATTTTTGGCATACTAAAGGGACACTAAAGAGAAAAATCAGTTTGGCTATCTTAGCAAATTACGCTTCTACAATACTAAAACCTGCCATGAAGGTAGCCTGCAAGGAGGCAGGAACAAAAAATCGATGGCGACAACCCCACTTAATCTCACACATCTCACCTTGACAACATCTGCTTCGGCCTGATTATCGGCAGCAGGTGGACTAGAGTGCCAATTTGGGCTAGTTCGTTAAATATCACGAACAGGCAAGAGTTACAGAAGACTACAACATGTGAGTTGTTCGTTCAATATGTTGATGGACTACATAGTATTGTCACAAGGTAGTGACGGTGAAGAAAGCAAAACGGTGAACGGCAAAACTAGCATTTTATTGGGCAAACTTGTGGCCACAAAAACAAGTTACACTTAAGGACAGCAATAGCAGCGAACGTGATCGGCGAACAGCAAAAATCTGATCAGCGGGTCAAGCGCATCGGCTTTTATATATCAGTTGTCGCAGGTTCCAGAGTAATCGCTGGGACCAGCGTGTCTTCTGCAAAGTTCTACACTATTCGCATCATGCATACATGCAATCAAATTACACAAGCTTCGGTGACAGACAGCGGATGGAACCATCGATAACATTCCAAAAACTTCCGATACATGCAGGCACGTCCTGCGTTGCACGATAACATTTGTTAGGCGATGAAGCGTGGTCGCCCGATAAAGATAAACAAGTACACGTGTCAGTACTGTGAAGGAGTCAAAGAGAGTTCCGAGAATTTCTATTGCCATGACGGCCCAAATACATGAAAATCCTTTGAAATCTGTGACATCATGCTGACGCACCAATGCTGAGGTTTCCGTATGAAATTTAAAACATGAAAGTTCAGCCTTCATTTTCGCTTATAGTAATCGACTTCTTACTGTGCAATTAAGAAAAAATTGAATTTTGAAATACCTTATTGGCTTAAACTGATTTAGTCTTTCTCTTTAGTGTTCCTTTGACTCATGCAAGCCTGCAATGCTTTGCTTTAACACTGATGATCACCCCAGAGCACAATCAAGCATTGCGAGCATTTTCAGAATGGCCCGCAGAAGACAAAGCCACTTCTAGTAGGTACATCCCTCCTTCAGCACATGACACAATCTAGCAAGTTGGCATTCATCATGCATGCTTTTCTATTCTTTAGTCCTCGACTTGTTGCACTGCTATACCGTTATATTAGGGTGAAATAAGGAAGTTGCCAGACCAGTATTCGAAGCTGTTCAGCCCAGACTTTAACCACACTGTTATAAGGAGGCCCTGAAATCATCTTCAGTTTTGTAGAAGTGCACTCAGTCAATAGGGTGGGTGTTTGTGGTCATAAATAGCTAAATTTAAAGGGACACCAAAGAAAAAAATTCATGCAGAAACTCATTTGGGGGCTGTCTAAGTATGCGTAAGCATTGTGCCACTTGCTCGTCTCCTCGCAGCCCGGTGTCATTATCAATGTTATGAAACTTGATACAGCCAGTACCAACGACAGCGCTGCGGCGACACGAACTGCTACGGACAGTGGCTCAAGGTAAATTGATGATGCAAACAAAGTACTGCAGGTGGTGGCTACAGGTGCACTGATCACGTTCTGATCATTATAAGCCATTATCACACTTTAGCCTCTTATCCATCCACATCAAACCATCATGAACATGATCAACCGTACTCCGGTGGCAGCTGCATATGGCGCGGCCACG